>NC_045806.1:10169812-10879812 GCF_009873245.2 Balaenoptera musculus | reverse complement strand
TGTTATGCATTTTTTTCATTCAGAAATATTTTTAAATGTGTATGACTTTTGACCATTTTCTTGATTGCCTCTAAGATTCCTGTCTTAATTTCTGATCTCTGCTCACCCACAAGGTTACAGAAATATTTTCCTAAATTTTCTTCTAATACTCAGAAAGATTTCATTTTACATTGGGATTTATTAACCTACTTGGCATATAATTTTACAAGTGGTTTAAGGTCAGAGTTTATAATAGTTTACTTCCAAATGGATAGCAAAATAATGCCAACAGTTAATAATCTTCTTCTTTCTACTGAATTGTAATGCCAGCTTTTCCAGTATTAACTTCTCCTATATTCTTGCATATGTGTTGAGAGTCTTTACTATGTTCCATTGTTCTGGTTACTATTTCTCATGCCATTGACATTCTGTTTTGATTACTGTAGATCTATTATAAGCTTTATATGGTAACACAAGATCCCTCCCCCTGATTATTCATCTTCTGAAACATAAATTCTGTTAGCAAATCTCACTCAGTTCTTCTTCCACCTAAGTTTTTAAAATACTTGTTCTAATTGAAATTAGAAATGTCTTTCTTTTGGATTCTGATAGGAACTGTTTTGCGTTTATGTAAATGTTTGGGAAATAATGACATCTGTATAACTCTAAGTCTTCCCAAAAGTATTTACATGGCATGTTTCTCCATTTATTTGGGTGTTGTGCCATGTCCTTCAATAAAATATTAAGCTCCAAGAATTCTCCAGCGGTCCAACAGTTAGGACTCTGCACTTTCACTGCTGAGGGCCTGGGTTCGACCCCTGGTGGGGGAACTAAGATCCCACAAGCCGCATGGCGCAGCCAAAAAAAAAAAATTTAATTCCTTATCCTTACTGAAATGGTCGTAGGTATTGTATAGTTTGAAGTAACATTGTAAATGCAATTTGTTATCCATTTCAAGTTAGAAACTGATGCTTTATACCTGTCTTGTGCCCTGTTCCTACATATTTGTTCCTATATGCATAGTGAGGAACAGGTCAGCAGGTGGACCAGGCCAGTTATTTGCCAGGGAGCACCTCTTCCATCTCGGAGTTGTATAATGTACAGTTTGATTACTGGGTGAGGAATAGTACAAAATGCCCAGGCATTAACACAGACCCCGTGCATTGGGCCCAATGTCTCCAGACTGCCGGATCAGCCAAGTCTGAGTATTGTCCTAGGCAGAGTTCTGTGCTACCAGAATGGGGACATTTCTCAGAGGCCCCTGGAATCTTGCTAACAAGCCCTAAACTGACTATGGCAAATGTTCACATCATCTCTTGAAAAAGTCTCTTCTCTGTTGTTTTTTGAAACTATTAAGCGTGTGTGTGTGTGTGTGTGTCTAATATAAAGCCATTTTTCGAATCTACCATAGGGAGAAATATCAGCAACCTGGTCAAAACTTGATTTTAAAAAAAAACAGACTAAAGAAATTTAGCCTAAATGTCTAAAAACATATAAATGTTTTTTAACATTTTTAACATTTTTATGTTAAACATATTTTATGTTAAATAAGCTATAGTAAGTACATCCATATAGAGGAATCTGATACATCTATACAAAAGAATCTTATTCAGTCTATATAAAATATATTTCTAAGAACATTTCATGACGTTGCAAATGCTCATGCTAACATATTAAGTTCAATAGAAACCTTTCAAAACTGCATATTTAGTTTGACATCATTTTGGGAGATAATGTGAGAGACAGAATAGGTGGGAATTACATATATACTAATATGTGTAGAGGGATCATAGTACTTTTTACATGTGTGTAAAAGGATTATACTTCCTTTTATTTTCCAGATTTTCTATTGAATACAATAAACATAATCAGATGGAAAAAGACAGACCTTATTTAAGATGCACTGCCTTTTACATTCATACTTAACAGGATAGGTAAAGATATTTTTCCTTTAATTTTGTCTTTTTCCCCCTCATTTACAATATATATTAGTTTCCTAGGACTGCCATAACAAAGTACCACAAACTGGGTGGCTTAAAACTACAGAAATTTATTCTCTCACAGTTCTGGAGGCGAGAAATCTGACATCAAGGTGTCAGCAGGGCCACGCTCCCTCTGAATGCTGTAGGGGAGGATCCTCTTTGCCTCTTCTAGCTTCTGATGGTTGCCAGCAATCCTTGGCTTGTAGACGCATCACTCCAGTCTCTGTCTCCATCTTCACATGGCTCTCTTCCCTGTGTCTGTGTCCAAATTTCCCTCTTCTTATAAGGACACCAGTCATTGGATTAGGGCCCACTCTAATCCTCTATGACCTCATCTTAACTTGATTCCATCTGCAAAGACCCTATTTCCAAACAAGGTCACAGTCACAGATTCTAAGGGTTAGGACTTCAACATATCTCTAGGAGGGACACAATTCAACCATAAGAGTCCACCCTCTGGCTCCCCAAAATTCATATCCTTCCCACATGCAAAATACATTCACCCTATCTTAACATCCCCCAAAGTCTCTTTTTTCTTTCTCTCCCTCTCTCCTACATTCTTGTGTTTGATTCTATAAACTAAATGCAAGCATGACTGTGATACAACTCTATTGGACAACCAGCGCCCATATACCAGACTTCTACTGACTGAAATTAAAGCAGAATAGATCAATCCAGACCTTTGCTCCCAGACAAAACCACTGTTTCTGTCAGCAATATAAAGCCCAGGGTGAAGTCCTTACTTGGTGAAGCCCTCGTCTCTCCCAAAAAACCACGGAACAATTTTATCAAGTGCTTTCTAGGCTAACACATATAATGTGGATCAACCATCCAAGCCACTGAGCATTACTTTGACTATTTGGCCACCAAGCAGTGCTCCCTGATTTTAAAATCACGCTGCTCAGCCAGATGTTTCCATGTCTGCAGAAAAATTAACATCTCCCCTTCCGGAAGGGAGTTATAATTCACAGTTCAGCCCTGACAACAGCATGAGCTAATTAACCAAACTTGGAAACAAAATAGAGCCGTTTTTATTTTATTTTAAACCTGTTTAATAAAAATGATATGCGTAGCTGCTGAGGCAGTAGCCACTGCCAGGAAATTATTATGAACATAAATTAGCAGCGTAGTTTGTCTAACCCAGAGGTAAGCAAGTTTTCTGATTGACGTTTTTAAAACAGAAATCAAAGTCGTCGAGGCAAAAATTACATGCAGAAATGCTGAGGCATTGATACAGAACCCGAAAAGTAAAGTTTGGGGAAATTAAGGGAACAGACCACGATGTTGGATTCAAGTCATAGGTCCCAAATTTGACGGAAATGTAGCATAGGAGGAGGAAGAGTAAACTCCACGTCAGAAAGCACTAAAATCCACTCAACGGCACCAATTCTGTGTGCCCTCGTGTGAGCAAGGCAAGCTCTCCCAGCTGCACCACCTTCATCACTTGCAGGGCCCAGTGCAAAGTGAAAATGCAGGTCCCCTGGTTCCAAAGCTAAGAATTTCAAAAAAGTTGCAACAGAGCGTGAAACCAAACACAAGGCCCTTCTAAGCACAAGACCCTGTGTGACCGCACGGGTTTTACTGTCTCTAGGTTTCAATTTTTTAATCAGTGAAATGGGAAAACACAAAATTCCATTTGCCTGGCTTCCTTCATGGGGTGTTTGGGATGATGGATTGAGATATCTGTAAAAAAAAAAAAAAATGCTTTGCAAATTTGAAACCCCTTTATCCAGAGCAGAGGCCATGGAGAGTCTGGAAACACAAGCAGGGGCTCTCCTGGATACTTTCCGTCCACTTCCAGGAATTTAATAAGGACAGCCAAATACTTCACCTATATTTAGTGCTTAATAAATCACACAATTGAAATGGAGCTCGTACTTAAAGGTTTCCACTGAATCCAGAGAAACCAGTTGCCTAAATGCAATGTGGTTTCTTGGATTGGATCCTGGAACAGAAAAAGGAGAGCAGTGGGAAAACTGGTGGAAACCCATAAAAGCTCTAGAGTTTAGTTAATAGTAACATGCCACTCTTAATTTCTCAGTTTTGACAAAAGTCCCACAGTGACGTAAGACGTTAACATTAGGGGAAGCTGGGTGAAAGTTGTGCAGGAACTCTCCGTGCTAGCTTTGCAACTTTTCTGTAAATCTAAAATTTTTCCCAAATAAGAAATTTATTTAAAAAGTGAAACTGGTCCAGTTTGACTGAGAGGAAATGATGATTCTTACTTACTTGAAAGCAAAATAACAAGATTAGCTTCTATATTAAAATGTGGAAACCTGTCCTAAGTTCCCTCGGCAGTCATTTTAAGTTACGTATACCTAAATATATACATACATATAGATAGATAGAAAGAAAGAAAAGGGGGCAGGGGAGAAAAAAGACTGGATGAATGAGAATAACTTGAAATTTTGCTGCAAGTACACAGTAGTCTACATATTTCTAACTTAGCGGTTCTACTTTCATTCCAGAATCTTCTTCCTTGAGCAGGCATCACTCCATATTCTTTTCATATTAACTTTCTTTTTCTGATTGCAAGATTAATTCATGCTTGTCCTAGAAAATACATATAAAAATACAACCCCCCCCCCAGAACTATCTATAATCCTATCACTTAAGTCAACACGGTCAGCGTTTTGCCTCATTTTTGCCACTCTCTTGTGTGTGCATGGGAACATAAGCTATATTTTAGAATAATGGAAGCCATTGTATATAAACCAGCATTTCCAAGATTATGTTCCATGGAACATTGGGATCCATGAACAAAAAATTGGGGAACACAGAAGACCACATCCTCCCTCTAAGAGATTCACTCTGCAAAGTAGCGTAGAGAAAGCCATGAGGAGTCCTGCGTAACTTTTTAAACTCAGATTTCTCAATGTATGAATTCTATTATTAGCCCAGCAAATACTCCTTGGGAAACTCTGGTATAAATAGCTTGGTTCCAGATTTTTTTCGCTTAACAAGACGTTATGAGTATTTTCTCATGTTACTAAAAGTTAATTGCAAATATTTTAGGTTTTCTTAATTTTTTTTATTGAAGTATAGTTGATTTACAATGTGTTAATTTCTGCTGTACAGCAAAGTGATTCAGTTATACATATATACACATTCTTTTTCATATTCTTTTCCATTATGGTTTATGACAGGATATTGAATACAGTTCCCTGTGCTCTACAGTAGGACCTTGTTGTTTATCCATTCTCTATCTAATAGTTTGCATCTACTAACATCCCTCCCCCACCCCCCCTCCCCCTTAGTAACCACAAGTCGGTTCTCTACGTCTGTGAGTCTGTTTCTTTTTCGTAGATAGGTTCATTTGTGCCATATTTTAGATTCCACATATAAGTGATATCGTATGGTACTTGTCTTTCTCTGTCTGACTTACTTCACTTAGTACGATAATCTCTAGTTGCATCCAGCAAATATCGTTCTAATGGCGACAAACGTTACATCATATGAACATTCCATTATTTGTTATACCAGCAATCGACAAAAAAATTTCCAAAAAGAACCAGATAGAAAATATTTGAGGCTTTGCAGGCCTTATGGTATCTATCCAATGACTCAAGTCTACTGCTAAAGCATGAAAGCAGCCATAGACACCACATAAACAAACAAGTGGGTTGTGTTCCAACAAAACTTTCACATAATTTTCACTTGTCATGAAGTATTATTCTTCTTTTGAATTTTTTTCAACCATTTAAAAATGTCAAAGACTTGTGGTTGCCAAGGGGCAGGGGGTGGGGAAGGGATGAATTGGGAGTTTGGGATTAGCAAATACAAGCTACTATATATAAAATAGATAAACCACAAGGTCCTACTGTATAGCACAGGGAAATATATTCAGTATCCTGTAATAAACCATAATGGAAAAGAATATGAAAAAGGATACATATATGTATAACTGAATCACTTTGCTGTACACCAGAAACTAACACAACATTGTTAATCAACTATACGTCCATAGAAAAATAAGCTTAAAAAAATAAAATGTCAAAAAAAATATTCTTAGCTCACAGACTGCACAGAAACAGGTGGTAGGCCATATTTGGCCCACAGGCCATAGTATGCCCACCCATGTTTTTTCCCCCAATTAAAAAAAATACTATATTAGGTATTTGGAGAAATAAATCTTTGTCTGAACTTCTGATCAATTCCTTTGGATAGATTCCTAATAAATTCCTAGATCTGAACAACTAAGCTAGGGAATATGAATATCGGGTCCTAAAAACATATTGCTAAGTTGTTCCATAGAAAAGAAGTACAGCGCTCAACAGCAAGGTCCAAAAGTGTCTGTCTCTCCGTAACCATGCTAGTTTGGGCTATTATCATTTTTTAACTTCTGACAATTTGATGAATAAAAATTAGTATCATGTTTTACGATGCATTTCTCTGATCACTAGTGAGGCTTGACAGTTTTTCATATTCACTGACCATGTGCGTTTCCTCCTTTGTGACATATCTGTTGTGTGCCCTTATCTCATTTGTTACTGAAATATTCTTTGTTTATGTTGAGGTTGTTTGTTAAAGTCATAGGAGTTCCTTATATACTGAGCGTATTAACCCTTCTTATTCTTGGCAAATATTTTCCTAATTTGTTGCACTTTTGATTTTGATGTTTTCAGTCGTAGAGATGATTTTACATTGTATAGATTGATTGTAGATTGAATATAGATATATAGATTATAGACTGATATAGATTTATAAATCTATTAGTTTATCCACTTTGGTTTCTTCCTTTGCTTTTATGCAACAAAGTCATTTCCTACTTAGAGATCATTTGAAAACCAAATTTTCTTCTGAATTTTATTATACTTTCATGTCTCATCATACCTTCATATCATATTCATAACTCTTCATATCATCTGATATTCATTTAGTGTATGGTGTGAAGTAAGGTCCTAAACTGTTTTCTTTCCAAATTGTTTTTTCTGATTTTGACTTTTCTACTACCATTTATTACATAACCCACCCCTCTGTCACTGATTTGTGAGTATTCTTTTCTCTTATGTAAATACTGGGGTCTAAACAAGGGTAAAATGGGATGTATTATATAAGGGTAAGTACGGGGTGGGGGGCATTTCTAAGCCATCCCCTTTATCTGTCTGTCCTTTCTTACACCAGCTCAACACTATTATGATTTTAGCAGATATTTGAACATCTGTTAGTATTAAAATGTATGATGAAATACCACTCCAAGTTCTTACTTCTCAGAAGAAATTAAAGGGCATCTTGGGAGTATTTATGTTAGGAAAGAAAAACCCAGCATACGACTGAATAATATCAGCAGAAACCACACACAGATACTTAACATCAAGTTTCGAAAAGATCCAGATGAGAACCAAAAAAAAAAAAAAAAATTATCTGAGAGTAAGAGTGGCAGACACACGCTGTCTTGGGACAAATTGTCTCCCCATTTCCTTTAAGCCTGTAGATAACCTCAGTCAATTCTTGATCCTTCTGGTTAAATCTGCTACCAAAATGTGGCTGGAACTCCGTGGATCATCAATCCCGTATTAGCCATGACTTTAGCCTTGTTCCCAACCACATGCATTAGCAGGATCTTAACAGAAAGTGTGCTCTGTATAAACAGCATCTCTCTCTTCCTTCCCTGGTCGTGTTCCTTGGGTGGGTTGTAAACACGGAGATCCTCCATGTGTCAGCAGGGGGAGGAAACACAGCAGCTAAAGCTCAGCTGGGTTGTGTAGACGTGGATGGGCACACTACCGCCCGCAGGCCAAGTCTAGCCCACAGCCTCTTTGTGGACATAAAGTTTTAAGAACACAGCCCTGATAGTTCTTTCTCTTGTTGTCTATGCAACGGCAGAGTTGAGTAGTGGCAACAGAGACTGTGTGGGCGGCAAAGCTGAAAATATTCACTCTCTGGCCCTTTAGAGAAAAAGTTTGCTGATTGTGCCACGGAACATCTGCTTCTCCCGTAGACAATCGCCTTGCTGATTGTCAAGACAGACGCTTATTTCTCTTTTACTTCCACCTCAGTAATTCCTATCTGCATTTAATTAGAATCGAATCCAGACCTCAGCCATTCACACAGAAGACCAGAGGGTAATGCAGTCACAACTTTTAATTTCCCTCCACTAGTCTGCAATCAGCAATGAAATTCAATCTGATTGTCAAGGTCTGAGACATGTTCAAGCTAGGACTAAGAAAAAAAATCAAGGTATAAAAACTGAGAAAAGGGCAAGGTGCCTCTTTCGTTGTGCTATTTCTGATGTATAAGAGAAGCCTAGTCGAAGGTGAAAATAGCAGTGTGGAAATGTCCAAGTTTCAGGCTGTCTAAAATAGATGCATTATTTTTCAGTGCATTGCTTCTGTCAGTCTGAAACCTCTTCAGGTAAGAGCCGAGACATTTACAGGCCTTTGCCATCCACGAGGTAATTGCTGGCTCTAGTCCAAGAGGTTCAGTTCCTGAGCCATAAATTGAGTGACACTTTGTACCAATAATCTTGTGTTTCCACAGCAGCGAATGAGAACAGCAAGCCAAGTGGATGATGACAATGGTCTGGGCTTACACTCTGTCTCCGACTTCTGAGTTCGAAGCGTGTAAATTGTTATTCAAATCATTTTCTACAAGCTCAGCCACAACCTTTGGTGAACAAAATGATAGGAACACTTCATTTATTCTTCTTTACCAGAAAATGAGGTATTCCGTATAGGTAAAGTTTCCAAAGAAATAAATGTGGAGTTCGGAATTCTTTTAGTCATAATCACTTTGGAAATATTTTTTTCCAAAATGTACTACTTTACTTTGTACGAAATGCAAAGCACCAGATTGTTTTTGTGACCAAGGGCCATCACTGGGCATATTTAAGACTCTGTCAAGAACCATCCTTGCCCTCAAGGAGTTTATAGTCCAGGCGTCAGCAAACATTTTCTCTAAAGGGCTAAATAGTAAATATTTTAGGTTTCGTGGACCACATACAGTCTTTGTTGCATGTTCCCTTATTGTGGAGAAATACAATTCTAGCTGGGGGCATGAGGCTTTTTGGAGGATCTGAGTTGAGTCCTCAAAGGATCAGTGACACTCTTTGTTTTCACAGGTAAATATATATCCAGAATATATAAAGAACTCTTACAACTCAACAACAAAAAGACAAACAAGCTAACTGAAAAGAGGGCAAAGGTCTTAAACAGATGTTTCTCCAAAGAAGATATACAAGCAGCCAATAAGCACCTGAAAAGATGCTCAACATCATTTAGTCATCGGGGAAACACAAATTTTTATGTTAGTGAGGTGGCTTTTGTCTTACACCTAAGGATGGGGGCTGGTTGCCAGGAGAAACAACCATGTGACTAGACGGTTAGAACTTTGAAGCTCACCCCATGACCTACAGGGATGGAAGAGGGGCTGGGGATTGAGTTCAGTCACCGATAGCCCATGATTTAATCATTCATGTCTAGGTAACAGAGCCTCCATAAAAACCCAGAAGGACAGAGTTCAGAGAGTTTCTGGGTTGGTGAACATGTGGAGGTGCTGGGAGAGTGGGGCACTCAGAGAGAGCACGGAAGCTCCACACCCTTTCTCCATACCTTGCCCTCTGCATCTCTTCCATCTGGCTGTTCCCGTGTTATAACCTTTTGTAATCAACCAGTGACCTAATAAGTGAAATGTTTCTCTGAGCTCTTGGAGCTGCTCTAGTAAATTAATGGAATCCAAGGAGGGGAACACTGGAACCTCTGATCTGTAGACAGTAGATCAGAAGCCTAGGTGACAACCTGGACTTGGGGTTGGTGTCTGAGAAGGGAGTGAGGGGACAGTCTCTGTGGGAATGAGCCTTAATTTGTGAGATCTGATGCTGTCTCTGGGTAGATAGTGTCAGAGTTGAGTTGAATTGTAGGACACCCAGCTGGTGTCCAAGAATTGCTTGGTAATGTGGGAACCACCCCCACACACACACACACAGACACGTTGGAATTGGATGTCAATTCTTTCACTGTTTTTCTAGGAAGGTTTTACTTTTCCTGTTTCTTAGTCCACCTGGAATTGATGTTTGTTTATGGTGAAAATTAGGGCTCTAACTTTAGAAATAAGGAGGATAGCAGATAAGATTATCGCTGGATTTTGCATTTCGTTTGTTTGTTTGGTTGGTTGATTGGGTTTTCAAATTCGGTTTTGTCTTCGGAGGAGTGAGTTCTTTGTTTTTATTCTAATTTTTTCAATTATCTGTGCCTATGTTGCTGTGGAGAATAGTTTTAACTGCAGATTCGCAACACAATTGATTCAAGAGTAATGTTCAGAGCCTAATATTATGGCCCCTTTCCTTTCCAAGGATGTTTCTTATGATTCCAGACTTGGTCCAGTGGGGACTTGAACAAGAGTGTACATCCGTAGATGTGAATAAAATCAAGCTCAAGTCAAAGAAAAGGAAGGGAAGATGCCTGAGTGGTGACACCATGATGGCATGGGCATTTACAACACTCAGCAACAATCCAGATCTATGCCCATAGGACTGGGTTTGGGGCCAAGTTGTTGCGGGTACCATCAAAGTTGTTCTTGGGTTATGGTGCACGTAGTGGGGATAAAATGTTGCCTGACAAGTTCGTCCTTGTTCATAGTGAGTCTTAATTCACAAGTTTCAACGAGGAGCAACAGAATAAGAGTGATGGATACTCAGAGACCACAGGAAGCACCTAACTGCTTAGAGCTTTCAACTCCCTGGGTCACTGGCTGGAATCCCCATGCAGACTAGGAAGGTCAGAGAGGAGGAAGTGAAACTGTGGTCAGTCCTTGGGCACATCTGGCCCAGCTGGCTGACAGAGTCTATGTGTCTCTCCTTTATTCCTTCAGCTTATGCCTCCTCCTACGAGATTTAGCTCCAGCCCACTTCATACCCATCTTTTTTTATTTTTTAAATTTCTTTTATTGAAGTATAGTTGATTGACAGTGTTGTGTTAGTTTCTGCTGTACAGCAAAGTGATTCAGTTAAATATATATACACATTCTTTTTCAAATTCTTTTCCATTATGGTTTATGACAGGATATTGAATACAGTTCCCTGTGCTATACAGTAGGACCTTGTTGTTTATCCATTCACTATCTAATAATTTGCATCTACTAACATCAAACTCCCAGTCCATCCCTCCCCCACCCACCTCCCCCTTGGTAACTGCAAGTCTGTTCTCTATGTCTGTGAGTCTATTTCTGTGTCATAGATAAGTTCATTTGTGTCATATTTTAGATTCCACATATAAGTGATATCATATGGTATTTGTCTTTCTCTTTCTGACTGACTTCACTTAGTATGATAATCTCTAGGTCCACCCATGTTGCTGCAAATGGCATTATTTCATTCTTTTTTATGGCTAAGTAATATTCCATTGTGTGTGTGTGTGTGTGTGTGTGTGTATATATATATATACATATATATATATATATACACACACAACATCATCTTTATCCATTCATCTGTTGATAGACATTTAGGTTGTTTCCATATCTTGGCTATTGTAAATAGTGCTGCTATGAACATTGGGGTGCAAGTACTTTTTTGAATTATGGTTTTCTCCAGATATATGCCCAGGAGTGGGATTGCTGGGTCATATGGTAGCTCTATTTTTAGTTTTTTGAAGAAACTCCATACTGTTCTCCATAGTGGCTGCCCCAATTTACATTCCCACCAACAGCACAGGAGGGTTCCCTTTTCTCCACGCTCTCTCCAGCATTTATTGTTTGTAGATTTTTTGTTGATGGCCATTCTGACCTGTGTGAGGTGGTACCTCATTGTAGTTTTGATTTTCATTTTTCTAATAATCAGTGATGTTGAGCATCTTTTCATGTGCCTGTTGTCCATCTCTATGTCTTCTTTGGAGAAACGTCTGTTTAGGTCTTCTGCCTATTTTTCTATTGGATTGCTTGTCATACCCATCTTTATCCCATTGTCTTGCTTTATCTTCGTTGAAGCACTTTTTGAAAATATTGAACTTTTTTTTAACAGGTTTCCATGTTGTTATGGGTTGAATTGTGTCCCCTGGAAAGAAACAATGAAGTTTTTTTTTTTTTTTTGGCTGTGTTGGGTCTTCGTTGCTGCGTGCAGGCTTTCTCTAGTTGTGGCGAGGGGGGGCTACTCTTCGTTGCGGTGTGCGGGCTTCTCATTTTGGTGGCTTCTCGTTGCGGAGCAAGGGCTCTAGGCACGCGAGCTTCAGTAATTGCAGCATGCGGGCTCAGTAGTTGCGGCATATGGGCTCAGTAGTTGCGGCGTGTGGACTCTAGGGTGCGCGGACTTTAGTAATTATGATGCATGGGCTCAGTAGTTGTGGCGCACGGGCTTAGTTGTTCCGCGGCATGTGGGATCTTCCCAGACCAGGGATCGAACCCATGTCCCCTGCATTGGCAGGCGAATTCTTAACCACTGTGCCATCAGGGTAGTCCCAGAAACATTGAAGTCTTAACCCCAGATACCTGTGGATGGTACTGGAGTACAGTAGGCCCTTAATCCAATATGACTGGTGCCCTTATAAGAAGAGGGACCTTTGGACATAGACAAAAACACAGAGAGAGAACACAGCCATGTGAAGACAGAGGCAGAGATTGGAGTTATGCTGCCAAAAGCCAAGGAATGCCTGAGGCTAAAAAGCTAGGAAGAGCCAAGGAAGGATTCTTCCGTAGAGCCTTCCTGAGGGAGCATGGCGCTGCCGACACATTGATTGAGGACTTTTAGCCTCCAGAACTGTGAGAGATTGATTTCTGTCATTTTAAGCCACCAAGTTTGTGGTAGTTTGTTACGGCGGTCACAGGAATCGAGTCCACATGTTTACAATCTACCCAGGCCCTGGCCACATCTGGCAAACAAACATGAAAACGAGGGCAAAGACAGGTCCTGTATCTCCGATACTTAGAATAGCGCCTAACACATAGTTGGCCCTCAGTAAATGTTTCTTGGAAGGAAGGGGCTGTAACAAGCTTTGGCACCTGAGAAGATGTGGTGCCACCTCCTGTGTCTGTACCCCCTTCCTCTTGCCTCTCTTCCCGTCCCTTGACTCTTGGCAGTCTGTCTCAAGACTAACAGCTTCGAGCTGTGCTGTCCAATTCGGTGGTGCATTTGGCTTGCTGAGCACTTGAAATATGCCTCAAGCACTGGAGGAACTGAATTTTTTATTTTCTATCACTTTAATTAATTGAAATTTAAATATAAAAATAAATGCTCGATTCAGTTACTGGAAAATGTTTAAGTATGCTTGGAACATCTGGGACATATGAATCCACTTCTTCAACTGTTATTTTTATGAAAACCAAATGCTAACTAAGGATGTCAGATAAAAATTCAGCCTCCAAATTGAGATGTGCTTTGAGTGTAAAATACACACTGGATTTTGAGGATTTTGGATGAAAAACAGAATATAAGGGTTCTCATTGGGGCTTCCCTGGTGGCGCAGTGGTTGGGAGTCTGCCTGCTAATGCAGGGGACACGGGTTCGAGCCCTGGTCTGGGAGGATCCCACATGCCGCGGAGCAGCTGGGCCCGTGGGCCACAACTGCTGAGCCTGCGCATCTGGAGCCTGTGCTCCGCAACGGGAGAGGCCGCAATGGTGGGAGGCCCGCGCACCGCGATGAGGAGTGGCCCCCGCTTGCCGCGGCTGGAGGGGGCCCTCGCACGGAGGCGAAGACCCAACACAGCCACAAATAAATAAATAAATAATAATTAAAGGTGCTAATAATTTTTTTTTAAAAAGGGTTCTCATTGATAATTTTGTATTGATTCCATTTGGAAATGATAATATCTTGAATATATTGGGTTAAAATAGATTATTAAAATTAATTTCACCCGTTTATCTTTATTTTTTAATGTGACTCCTAGAATATTTAACATTACAGAGGTGCCTCACACTGCATTTCTATTGGAGAGAGCTGGCTTAGAAGTTAACAGTTCTGCAATCAGAGCCTGGTTTGAGTCTCCACTTACTAGGTTTGTGAATTGGGGCAAATAACACACCTTTCTGAGAGTGGTTTTTGTCATCTATGGCTTGCAGGGTCTTTCTTACGCTTGAAAGAGATAAATAAGGCAATTTGTACAATGAATGGCATAGAAGGGCTCAATAAATGGTAATTCATTTTGAATTGTATTATAATTATCACTTTTCCTGATGGGAGCATTAAAATGTTTCCACCTCTTCTGACCTGCTACGGTAACCTCCCTGTTAAAAATTATCTTACCTTGACCCTGGCTGGCTAGCTAATTTGCAGAACTCAGTGCAAAAGGAAAATATGAAGAAAAAAAAAAAAAAAAAAAGGAAAAAGTGCTCTTAAAGCCATTAACATATAAAAAGTTTTCCTTCCTTCACCATTTCGCTCTCAACCTGTGGCGGTGGTATTTGCTATCCCATGCTGGGCTCCCCCAAGCATTCCTCCAGTATCCATGGGGTACTCGTGATGTGAGTGCAGACCCTCCCAGGTGACGGGGACCCTGGCCTTGTAACTTGGTGCGGTCACACACGTGTGTGCACCACCCCTTGGCTGCCACGTTCCCCCTCGAGCCCGCCACCGGGCCAATGGGACGGGCTGGACCAGGAGCCAGAAAGTCAGTCCATCTCCCCTTCCAGGGGGCCACCACCACATCCACAGTGGCTGGGCAATGCCCCCAAGGGATAAAAGGCTCCACGCAGGACACACTCAGCACCTGGATCGTGGCGGATGCAGGGGTGCCCTTCCTCCCCCACCCCCCTCCTTCCCTGTCCTGGGCGGTGATGACAGCCACCAGCTCCCACCCCGAGATGGAGATGTCGTTTGGCACGACAGGTTCCAAGGCTTCCTCCATCCTCCAGAGCTCCCAGGGATCAGGCTGAAGCTGGGACTTCCTCGTCCTGCATCCTCGCTTCCCACCTCCTGGGAGCACTTCCTTAAGAAATCACTTGCTCTCAAATTCTCATGTCAGGGTCTGCTTCTGGGGAACATGAGTTAAGACAAACCTTCCTTTTACTGCTTTTAGATAATAATATTTTTGAGGACTGCCAGGTACCAGGCATGATGCTGGTCTCTTCATCCCATGAAGCAGTCCGTGTATCTTCCTTGGTGTGGAGAAGAGCAAGCAATGATGATTTGCTTGGAAAGAAAAGCACAAATGTAAAAGAGCAGTCATCATTCGCAGAGCAGAATACTTAAATTAAGGGAGTAAAGTGACACATCTTCAATTAGCAAGGCTCCTCAGACAGAATTGCCCAGCCATCAGTACACTGTTTCCAGTGTTATTCAGGCAGTCAGATGGCGCTCCTTAGGATTTAAAGAAGCTGAAGATTTTATTTGCTGCCTTTAAGCCAAAATATTCTTAAGATAAACATACAGACCCACTTAGACATGACCATATGTGACACCAAGAAGCAGAATCATTTATTTTGCTCTAATGGAGTAAGTGAAAGAAATTCCACTGGAGAAAAAATACACTAAGTATCAAGGCAGAGTGCACTCTTTCTTTCTCTTAATTAAAAGCCACATTTTATTCAGATGAATAATACCAGTTATCCCAGAGAGAACAGAAGAGAAAAAAATCCTCTCTTTTAAGTAGGCAATTGGATCATCAAAGAATTTCTTTGATTTCGAAGAGTCTACTTGAATTAGAGAATTATGTCTTCATGCTCTTCAGTCCTGTCACCATCCAGAAAGTAATTTTTCTCTTTTAAAATGAAAGCACGGGTTTTCCCTTTTCAACAAGAAAAGTTAGCAGCTGTACCCACAAGAAGGTGAAAATGTTGAAAAAAACGTTTTTTAAAATTGGGCGTAGGTATATTTTATCTAAATCATGACAACTTACAAAAGTTCTGTTATGTTCATCTAATAAGTCTATATTTTAGGAAACTTGGAACATGTAATCCCATGCAAACTGTATGATACAAGGTCAAGACAATTGAAAACCCTATTTAATCCATTAGGTAGCTAAATATAATATTAAAATGTCATTATAATTCCAACGAATTTCCATGTATTTCTATGGAAAATTCATCCAGAATGTTCATATGATATGCCCCAAATCTGGCTTCTTGGCAATTGCATCCTGAAACAGTAGGTCTATAAGGGGTACAGTAGACAGGTAGTCCAAGAAGAAATGTTTGTTAATTAGTTACATCTGCATAGGTATTGCATAGATATTTTTAATGTAGTTTTTTGAATACATACTAAACTTTCAGGGGACTAAGTTCAAAGTTATGAAAGGGCATACAGCAAATGTCTCCACTCATCATGTCCCTACCCACCCATTTCCTCTCCCATGTTATTAGTTTCTTGCATATCATGCAAAGGTTTTCTCTGCACACCCAAGCAAATGTGAATCCATTTTTTCCGTCTCTTTTTATGTCCATATTATATACCGGAATGTCCCGTGCCTTTTTGCACTTAATGATAATGGTCTACTTTAATCAAAGGCTATTAATGAAGTCTTTGAACCTCAAATTTAATTCGGTATCATAAGAGAAGATTCCCAAAGTGACAACCACTGGACAACCAATATCCAAATTCCCAAAAGCAGATGTCTGAGCTCAGCTTAGCCTAGAGACTCAGAAATGTGTGCACACCAAAGTGTGTGATCTGAAGATATGAGCAAAAGAGCATTGGCTCTGGGGTCAAGTAGATCTGCGTTAGATTCAAATCCAGTCTCTGTGTGTGTGCCCACCTTGAGCAGTGGGGATAATGGTGTCTACCTCCGTGTCCCTGGGAGGAGTAGAGATGAGATGCATATTCACATTAGGAAACCATATCAGGATCTGATGTGTCAGCCCATAGGCACCCACCCCGGCATCTTATAGCCCTCTCTCTGGAAGTTCTAGCAACTCCTCCCACCAACCTCACTTCTAGCCAAGTAGGGAGCTTCTTTGCTGCCCCTCCCTTTCTTGCCAACTTGTCGCACTGCCTTACCTTCCTTCACGACCCATTAACTGAAGAAATAGCTCATGAGTAGGAGGTCCATGAATAGAATTCTTCCAGCACATTCATTCAGGGGGGTAACAGGCACAAATAAATAAAGTACATATTACCATAAAAACTAAAAAGCAAACAAAGAAGAGATAAAGAAAGAGAACACTTTGGGGATGGTAGCTGAGAAAACTTCTCTGCAGAGGTGACATTTCAAGGTCACCCAAAAGATGACCAGTTAATATCAGACTAATTCTCATGCTGAAAATAATTATAAATGTTGAACAAGGTACAGAAGACAACCATTTGAACGCACTGCAGGGCGTCCAAGCCAAGCGGAACTAGAAGCCTTGAGAAGAGCCCAGGAAGTAAGCTCCACATTCACCCCAGCTTTTCCCTGACAGCACTTCACACTCATGGCCCAAGTGGACAGAAGATGTGTTACTGAGCTGAGGAGATGGAGATCACAGTTTGGAGCTGCCAAAGTGGCTGGAACTTGAGAGGAAGTTTCAGAGAGACTTTGAGCCCCAAACTCTGTGCAAAATTTCCCCTCAAGTGATTGACTGCCGCCGTAGCTGTCTATGCACAGGATGAGACTCTAGGAAACCCATCAGAAAACAGCAACTGACAGGTTAACGAGCCAGGCAGAGGTGGCAGCAGTCACACGGTACTAGGAAGACAGAAGTGGCGGCTGCAACTCTACCAAGGTAGAGGCGCCTTGATAAACACCCTAGGCCTGGTAAACACTCCTAGGTCATGAGCTAGCACATGGAAATATGCTCTAGGATTAAGGGGAAAACTGAAAGAGACCATCCCTCACAAAACCTAAAACCTGAGACTTGATGAGACCAAGGTAAGCCACTGGCACTTTATCTGCCTGCCAACAGAAAAGTTAACCCTCTTTGGAAGAGGAGAACATCATTCAGAGCCTCTACTCTTTATTGCCCACAATATCCAGTATCCACTAAAAAATTACAGGCCATGCTAAAAGTAAAAAACAGGAGCAATTGACCAAAATCCAAGAGAAATAAAATAAGCAATTTAAACGGAATGGTGGGTGATTCATGATATTAAAATCTTAAAATAATTAAGATTAATGAAAATCTTAAAATAATATGGAGGGACTTCCCTGGTGGCACAGTGGTTAAGAATCCGCCTGCCAATGCAGGGGACACAGGTTCGAGCCCTGGTCCGGGAAGATCCCACATGCCGCGGAGCAACTAAGCCCGGGTGCCACAACTGCTGAGCCCACGTGCCACAACTACTGAAGCCCGTGCACCTAGAGCCACAACAAGAGAAGCCACCGCAATGAGAAGCCCATGCACCACAACGAAGAGTAGCCCCACTCACTGCAACTAGAGAAAGCCCATGTGCAACAACAAAGACCCAACTCAGCCGTAAATAAATAAATTTATTTTTAAAAAATAATAATATGGAAAAGATGAAGATTCAATAGATGGGTTTAACATTAGGTTAGATACAATTGAACAGAGGATGACAGATGAGTAGATATATACAAATTGAGGCACAGAATATAAAAAGATAGAAAAGAGCATAGTAGCTGTGTGGGACATGGAGAATAGGCGTAATACATGTGTAATTGGACTCCTAGAAAGAAAAGAGATAAAGAGACACAACCAATGTTCTAAGCAAAGCAATAACAGCTGAGAATTTTTCCGATATTGATGAAACCAGTGAGAGATACCAACCCACAGATTCAAGAAGCTCAGTGAACTCCAAATAGAATAAATACAAAAAAAAACCACACGTAGGCATATCTTAGTTTAACTGTTGAAGTAGAGGCTTCATGGTGTGTTTTTGATCTCTAGTCAGGACAAACATCTCCCTCAAGGGAAAAGATGAGAGCTAGTACAGTCTATGTGTATCAGATGAGAATATTGCAATAGAACAAGAAGGTTACTATTACATGTGAGAGAGAAGTAGGGCAGGGAGAGGGGGAGCAGACAGATGATTGAAGGAGTGAAGTGTTCACCAGGGTATAAGAGGATGGGATCCAGAGCTCAAGTGCAAGGGTTGGAGGGAAGAGAACCACAGCAACCCTGTGGTGAGTCCTATGTAAGTGTGTGTGCATACGTATGTGGAGTGGGCTTGCAAAAATGGAGTCATTCTATACATACTGTTTTGTATACTACTTTTTTAA
Source organism: Balaenoptera musculus (assembly GCF_009873245.2). Taxonomy (NCBI): domain Eukaryota; kingdom Metazoa; phylum Chordata; class Mammalia; order Artiodactyla; family Balaenopteridae; genus Balaenoptera; species Balaenoptera musculus. The sequence goes on along the minus strand of NC_045806.1, from coordinate 10,860,835 downwards.
CTTTATGCATTATGAAGGACTGTAGTAAATGCTATTAGGGCCTCTAGCCCTTACCACTTCAATGCCTGTAACCCAACTTCTTACATCATCTCCTGTATCTCCTTTCCCAAAAGGCTCTCTGTGGCACTGTAGTTGCTTTGACCACCCACGGGCAGAAGTGCCAGGGAATTAATGCCTCCTGGGAGCAGCTCTCAACAAATGACTGATGGGAGTTGGTAAGTAAAAATACCCCAGTTCCCTTGCTCCTGAGCTGAGGTAACTCTGAGATATGTTGGGTTTTTTTTTTTTTAACATCTTTATTGGAGTATAATTGCTTTACAATGGTGTGTTAGTTTCTGCTTTATAACAAAGTGAATCAGCTATACATATACATGTATGAGATATGGTTTTATACTGGCTGCCAAAATCTCATCAGTTCCCATTCATGGTACGTAACTTGTTTACCCTTCACTGCCTGCCTCTCCATTCCCTTCTGCTCACTTCCCCACTCTTTACTAGAGTTTCCTTCACCCTGCAAATAAACTCCTTGCATTTGAATTCTTGTCTCAAGAGTCTTCTAAGGGAATCCAAGCTAAGACGTCACCTGTCCATAATAGCAAGGTGAAAAAGGATGTTATAAAGATTAAAGGAGTGAATATCTATAAATTAGAAAATTGCCAGATTATAATTGGCACTGTATGAGTTTGCTATCATTATTACTATTATTATTATTACTACAATCTCTATGTTTAATGGTTGGGAGCCTCACTGTTAATAATTGTCCCCAAATGCCTCCTACCTTGTTTCACTAAGGAATAGTTTATTCACCAAGCAACTGGAATGCTTCATCATTTCCATTCCTGTAGGCTACAGCAGGCCTTTATCCTTAGCAGAATTCTTAGAAATTGAATCGCCTGTATCTGAATTACATGTTTTGTTGTTGTAATCATTCTCCAAAGCCTTCACACTCCTCTCTCACTCACATATGAGGCATGCATTATTAATTAAATGACGTTATTATAGCCAGTAATTGAATTACCCCAGAGTTCCTGCCTGCAGTAATTAACATCTATCAAAATAAAAGAGGAGGAGTTCTGTTGCCCTTATTACAAATGGTTTGGTTTCATGGGGTTTTGATCAAATTAAATAGAATCAAACTAACAAGTGATTGAATTAAGTGAAAGGCATCATCCTTGCATTGCCCTTATTTGTTCCCAAATATGACTGAATATTGAGAGTCCACTTTAGAGTCTACACATTTTTCCTTAACAAGCTTATTCCTTCTAAGTGCAGACTCAGGAATGGGACTACACTTTTAAATTGATGAATGGTATTCTCATCAGGCTATATTTAGGAGCTGTTTTACACACAAGAAACTAGTTAAAAGTAAGTCAGGAACAACCAATTAAATCTAAAAACGATTCAGCAGCCACTGTACCAATTATGGGCATAACCAAGGAGCAGTTTGTAAGCAAGAATACTCATAATATCAGAATGGTGTCAGAGTCGGTCAATAGCTATCAATTTCGATTCGTGTAAAGCAAAACAGTAATGCGGGGAAGCACTGAGCAGGCCACAAACTGAATCAAAGGGAAGTTTTCTCATGAACAGGCAAACAGATGGTCTCTCAAACAGCCACATGATTGTATACAGAAGAATCAGTAAGAAGAAGACAGACCACCCCCAAAATAAAAGAGCTTTCTACCAAATCACATCCCCATGCGTATTCGGAGCATCATGAACCACAAAAATGAAATGAAATCTATATTTGTAACAATATTCATGACAGCTGTGGACTTCAACAGAAACATAGACTACTTTTCTCCTCTACCTGAACTCATGAAGACAAAACCTGCCTTAACTGGAATCTTCCTCTCTTTAGACACTGTTCCGTCACTCCGGTGCACAAACACGCCTGCAACTGCAGCCCTCACTCGTTGGTTGGCTAAAAGCAGCTTAGATGAACTTGTTCTAGCCTAGACTGCCTGGCATAGTCTCATTTAAGGCTGTTGTGCTAGTTGAATTAAGAATAGTACCCTTCTCCTTCTCAAAAGTGTCCTCGTTTGGAAGATAAATTATTTGGTCCTATGGTGTCCACATTGAAGGATTCCAACATATATTTTCATTCTCTTCTGACCTGACATAATAAGCACTTCTGAATCCCAGTTAGCATTCCTGAACGTCTCCAAATTTCCTTTCAGATGCTAGACCTCTCAGATGCTAGAGCGTGGTAGGCTTAGAGAATAGATTAGGAGAGAAGAAAGGGATTAAGAAATGAAAGAACACCTCCTGATCCTCATACGAATTTGCGATAATTTATACAAGTTTCTTGACAAGGTTTGTCTTCTCTTAATATGTAAATGACAGCCTACTAGATAGAAGGCATGGATGAGTAGCATGACTTTATTCTGAACTAAAGGCAAAGCATTATTGTGGAGCTGAGGTGCTTCCATGCTTAAAATTTCTTAAATAATAAAAGGGGGTTTTCCTTAAAGAAAAGTGAGTTTCACACATACACACAGCACTTGAATTTGATCATAAATAATTTAAAAATCAAACTACAGAAATATCAAATGATGGAGCAATAAGATCAGGTAGGTGTAAGAACATTCTAGAAGTCAGTAACCTCACTTTGTCCTCAATATAACAGTATTTTATCTGGCATTTACCTGCCTCAGCAGGATCTTCTAAACAGTCATCCATCAAGATGATAAAGTATTGAAAGAGGCTGGCTAAAGGAAGTGGTGGGCTCTCTATACCCCGAGATATACCAGAAGAAAATAAATAACCACCTCTCCTGAGTGCTATGGACATTAATCTTCTGAACCAGCTGACTTTTCAAGTTACTTTCCAGCCATACAAAATCTATGATTCATTGGAAATTTGAAATCTTCTGTAAGCAATAAGTTAACACAAATGGTATAGCATTAAGTACATCCAGTGAAAATGCGACCTTGTGTAGACCTAAATTTGCAAATGGCCAAATTAGAAAAATAGCTCATGAGCTTAAACAATATAACACTTTATTTCTTAAAAAATCCATTCTAGTTACTCAAGAAATATGTGTTCACTGGGGAAAAGTTGGAAGACACAGTTATAGCAAATAAGAAAATCACTCAATTCCAATATGGTTAACATTTTGGCTTTTGTCTTATGTACAATTGGATGATGAATGTATACTCCCATGTAACTTCCACCAGAATCAAGTAGTAGAATATTTCCATTTCCCCCAAAAAGGTCCCTGGTGGCTCCTTCTGGTCAATCCCCACCCTCCATAGGCAAACATTGACCTGATTTCTGTCACTGTAGATTAGTTTTGCCTGTAAACTGCATAAAAATGGAATCACACAACAAAATGTTCTTGAGATTCATTCATGTTGTTGCATATATAAGCAGTTAACTCATTTCTTTTATTGCTTAGCCATTTTCCACCATATAAATATATTGGTATTCCATTGTGTAGCTATACCCCCATTTTGTTTACTCTATCTCATATTGATAGCCAAGGGTAAGTAGAATGTAGACTCAGTGGTAGAGGAGAGAACAGATAAGTATCAGTTATGGCCTCAAACCAGCTGCAGAGATAAAAGCTATAGTACTCACTAACTTTCATCATTAAGGATTTTGCAGGAAAAGAGACCAACCAGACTTGGAAAGAAGCCGTTCCCAGAACTTATTATAAGATGCAAGGACATCCGGGACTTCCCTGGTGATGCAGTGGTTAAGAATCCGCCTGCCAATGCAAGGGACAGGGGTTGAGCCCTGGTCCGGGAAGATCCCACATGCCACGGGGCAACTAAGCCCATGTGCCACAACTACTGAGCCTGCGCTCTAGAGCCCCCGAGCCACAACTGCTGAGCCCACGTGCTGCAACTACTGAAGCCCACGCACCTAGAGCCCGTGCTCCACAACAACAGAAGCCACCACAATGAGAAGCCCGAGCACCGCAACGAAGAGTAGCCCCCACTCGCGACAACGAGCCCAATGCAGCCAAAAATAAATAAATTTATATATATAAAGATGCAAGGACATCCAAGTGGCACAAAGGATGGTGTGGTCTGGCACAAAGGATGGATGCTCTGAGGCACCAGCCAGATCCCCATTAAGGACGGAAGCACTCATTTCCTCAACTGCCGGAAGTGCTAGAGGTTGATAGCCCTCAGCTGAACAGTGTTGACTCACCCAAGGTTATGGTCCCTCCCTGGGAGAAGCCAGTAGCCAATGAGTGGTCAGATTCAGGGTATAAAAGCCAGGCCTCCCTTACCTCATGGCAGGGTAGTTCTAAAGCGCTATCTTGATTGCAAGGTTCCCTGAGAGGTCGACTGAGGCAGCTGTTGCAGCTCTTCAATTTTTCCCTCTGCTTAATCATTACTTCCTTCACTTCTTACAGGTATTGTTCCTTCCAGCTCTCTCCCATAAAGCTTCTGCATGCAAATGTCACAGTCTCAGAACCGTTTCCTCGTGGAATATGAATCGTAACAAGCAAGTTTTCAAGTAAGGTAAAGTCCTCCAGTTTTGTTCTTCTTTTACAAGATGGTTTTGATAATTCTAGGTCTGTTGCATTCACGTGTCAATTTTAGAATGAACTTACCTATTTCTACCCAATAGCCTGTTGGCATTCGGATTGGAATGGTGTGGAGTCTGTGGATCAATTTGGGGCTGAGGTTAATCTTCTTCCATGTGGATATCCGGTTGTTCCAGGAATATTTGTTGAAAAGATTATCCTTTCCTTCAGTGAATTACCGTGGCATGATCATGTCATCTGCAAATAAAAACGATACCATGTTAGATGCAAACTATTATATAGAGAGTGGAGAAACAAAAAGGACCTACTGTATAGCACAGGGAACTACATAAACCATAGTGGAAAGGACTATGAAAAAGAATGTATATATATGTATAACTGAGTCACTGTTGTACAGCAGAAATTAACACAACATTGTAAATCAATTATACTTCAATAAAATAAATTTAAAAAACAATACAATGTTGAATAGAAGTTGTGAGAGCAGGTATACTTGCCTTCTTTCCAATCTTTGGGGGAAGTGTTTGCTCTTTCACCAGTGAGTATGTTAGCTATAGGTTCCCCCACCATGACCACCAAGTTGAAATACCATCTTTATTAAATACCAAATTCCCCTATATTCATGGGCCTATTTCCAATGATCTGTCTTTTTCTACAACAGTATCACCCTGTTTCATCACTATAGTTTTATTGATCATTTTTATATCAGGTAGAGCAAGTTTTTCTTTTTTATTATTTTCTTCATTATCGTCCATGTGTTTATTCTTCTAGAGAAATTTTAGAATACTGTTTATTTGTGCAATTTTTCTTGTTGTTCCTGTTTCTTTCTTGATGTCTATGTTAGTCAAATATTGTTTTATTATTCCATTTTAATTCCTTTATTGACTTTTTATCTATAACTGTCTATATTATTTTTAGTAGTTATTCTAAACATTACAATATGCATCCTGAACTTATCAGAAACTATGTAGATTTAACATTATACCACTACACATAAAATGTAAGAACCTTGTAACACTTGAATTCTATTAACCCCTCCCTTGTTATTGTTGCTATATGTATTACACTTATATATATTATTAATGCCAAAGTGAAATATCACTTTTGCTTTAAAGAGTCAGTTGTATTTTAAAGAAATTAAAATTAAAAACAAAAAGAAAGAGCCTTTTACATTTATGCAAATATTGATCATTTCCAGTGCTCTTTATTTCTTCTTTTGTATTTGAGATACCATTTGATGCCATTTTCCTTCAGCCTAAAGAAATTCCTTTTTCATTTCCTGCAGTTCAGTTCTGCTTGGAACAAATTCCTTCAGTTTTTGTTCTTGTCAGAAAATATTTTTAATTTTTTCCTTTCATTTTTAAAAAACATTTTCTCCAGATATAGATTTGTGTTGGGTTTTTATTTTATTTATTTTTTACCTAATATAGAATTCTGGTTGAATTTTTTTTTTCTTTAGGCTCTTTTAAAATGACATTCCAGGGACTTCCCTGGTGGTTCAGTGGGTAAGACTCCATGCTCCCAATGCAGGGGGGCCGGGTTCAATAACTGGTCGGGAAACTAGGTCTCACATGCATGCCACAACTAAGAAGCCTGCATGCTGCAACTAAGAGTCCACATGCCGCAACTAAGAAGTCTGCATGCCACAACTAAGACCCGGCGCAGCCAAAATAAATAAATAAAAATAAATAAATAAATAAATAAATAAATAAAATGTCATTCCAGGGACTTCCCTGGTGGTCCAGTGGTTAAGACTCTGTGCTCCCAATGCCAGGGACACAGGTTCAATCCCTGGTCGGGAAACTAAGATCCTGCATCCCACATGCCACATGGTGTATACCACACGGGTGCGGCCAAAAATAAAATAAAATGTCATTCCATTGTCTCTGGGTAGCTACTATATCTGATGAGAAGTCAGACATAATTCATACCATTGTTTTCTGATGTATCTCCCTCCCCCAAGCTGCTTTTAAGATTTTCTCTTTACCTTTGGTTCTCAGCGGTTTGACTATAATGTGCCTAGGTGTAGTTTTCTTTGTAGTATTCCTACTTAATGTCCACTGAGCCTCTTAGACCTATAAAGTGATGGTTTTCACCACTGGGAAATTTTCAGCCATTATTTCTTCAGACATTTTTTTCTGCTTCTTTCTCTCCAAGCCTTCTCAGATACCAATTACACATATGTAAGACCATTTGATATAGTCTCACCTGTCATTGAAGGCTGCTCTTTTTTTTTTCAGTCTTCTTTTCACCTTATTCTTCAGTTTGGATAATTTCTATTGATCTCTCTTTAAAATACATTTATCCTTTCTTCTGCCAATTCCAAGCTGCTGTTAAGCCCATCAGTGAATTTTTCATTTCTATTATTGTATTTTACAGTTTTAGAATTTCATTTGGTTCTTTTTTAGGTTTTATTTCTCTGCTTTAGTTTCCCAGCTGCGTACTCATTATAATAATTTTTTATTGAAGTTCTTGGATGTGATTATAACAACTCCGTCAAAGTTTCTGTGTGCAAATTTTCATCTGTTTCTATTCACTGCTTTTTTTCTGACCTTAGGTCACATGTTTCTGCTTTTTTGCATATCTTGTAATTTTTATTATATATTGGACATTGTAGATGACATGTTTTAGAGAATCTAGACTCTGTTATCCCCTATGAAATAGTGTTGATTTTTGTCTTAGCAGGCAGTTAAATTAGTGGCTGATAACCTTGAACTTCTGGAGGCTTGGTTTTACAGTTCTATCAGAGTGCATCTGTTTTGATTTGTCCTTAGTCTTAGGATTAATTTCTTAGTCCTGTTACAAAGTTTTCACACCCTGGGCATAGCTTTTCTGGAGTTTCAGTGGAAAATCCAGAGTACTTGTCTCCCTTGTTGTGTGAGCAGGAGCTTAAATCTCTGCCCACATTTTTCAGCTTTCCAGCTGTTGCTTTCCACCAGTATGCTTGGGTGCTCCCTCCTGATTCAGGGATCAGCCTAGGATGTCAGAGGAGATTGTACACATATTTGTATGCATACATGAGATGCATTTGTAGGATTAAAGGGGAGATTACATGCAGCCACCTCTGTGACTCCCTCCTTTCTAGAGTTTTACCACTCAAATTCCAGCCAGTCTTGCATCTCCTAATTTGGTCTTCTGACATCTCTAGCCAATATGATGTCAGCTTTCTGTTTGTGTTTTAGCATAGACTGGAGAATGCCTTTAGAGAAAAAGCTATATAAACTTGTATCTTACCCAGTGCAGTTCCCTTGTTTCAAGAGTCAAATCCAATTTCTGCAGCCTTTTTGTCACTTTCTATTGCCTTCAAATAGTTATTTTGTTAATATTTTATCAAACATTTACAATTTATATATGTAGGAGTGTTCGTCTGATCCAAGCGACTCTGCCATCACTAAAACTGAAAATCCTCTATACATACTGTTTGGTAACTTGCTTGTTCACCTAACAATTTAGCTTGAACATTTTCCTTTACGGTTAGGATTTTCTTCCACAATGTAATTTTTCAGATTTAAGCATAATTTTTTCAAACAAACCTCACTACGTTTGTATCTGAATCATGGAAACTGCTAAAACACATAACTTTAGCTTCCTCATAAGATTATGATGACAGTCTGGTTTGAGGTGCCATGGAGATGCTGAGAAAATATTAGGTAATCTTTTGTGGAAATTCGGAATTTCACAAACTATTCCACTGAGAGTTCAAATAACTTGTTTGTTATTTCTCTCTTCTGGCTGTACATTAACTGATAGACCAACCTTAGGGATACTGAAAAAACTGTGACTCAGATTCTAAATGGAAACCCCCTCCAAAAAAGTAAATGTTCCTTGCACCTCTCAGATATTTTCCATTTCTCAGCATGTGCTCCCTTTACCCACTAGTATTTTCCTCATGGGAGCACTAGGAAAAGGTGTAAAGAAGAAAAAATTGACACTAATGGCAACCCTTTACCACACATCAGAGCCCACCATTACTTTATATTTCAAACACGATCTATGATTTACAAACACAGTAAAACAAGAGAGCTTGACAGGATGTACTAAGTCTGTGGGGAACTCTTCATACCTAATACTGACTTATAAAACCCTATCTATCTATTTAGAGACAAACTGGGGTGCTTCTCTTAATATACTCTTTGGCAGCTCTCACCACTTAGAGTAGATAAAAATCTCAAGCGTTAGTTATCACCTCTGACAAGATTTATTTTCAGGGTTTTTTTTTGTGTTTTTTTTTTTTAATTCCAGAGTTTTCTAGGCAGTTCCATCTCCTGGAAAAGAAAATATCTCTTTACAGTTCATGCCTGTGTTTATTATTCGCCATGGAGAGTAAACAGCTGAAATGAAATGACTACAAAATCAGGTTTCCCTTTAGTCATCAGAATGTGGAACACAGCTTTTCCTGGATTATTATTCTGCTATTGGGGTTTCAGAAGTGGAGCTGTGGTGGTCTTTACTCAGGACACCTGAGCCCTTGCATTAAAAATCTAAGCATACTGGAAAATATAAGATTGCCTAGGCCTCAAATCATTAAATCCTCAGCATCAGAATCTACAAGCATTGTGCTGCAGTTCTCTGTCTCTTGGATAGAAATGCTGGCTGAAAATTCAAGTAATAAATTTGACAAATTATGCCATCATACTTATACTAGGCTGTTCTTAAAAGAAGCATATATTTTGAGGGACAAAATGCATGTTTGTCTTTATTATGATCAATACACTTTCAGTTAGCCACATATGCTGATGAGCGTCTTGGACCAAACACACCACCACCTAGAGGTAGGGTAGCTGAATTGCAGGCGAGGTGGTCATTTTGTTTTGTTTTGTTTTGTTTATGGATGAATAAAACACTTTTAATTTGAATCTTCAAACTTTAAGTTACCACTTTGTCCATGAGGAAAATCAGACATCTCTCTGGTGACCACTAGAGTAGCCTGTACTCTCTGAATTTTTCAGGAGCTGTAATCCAAGTCCTGTGATTCTTAGAATTTTCCCAGCCTGCTCTCAGGAAGAGGCTTGATTCTTATGTACCAGAAGGATCTATAAGTACTCACCCAGCAACAAGAAGCAGGCTGACATAAATAAGAGAGGTGGAAAAAAGGTGCAAATAACATTTCAGCCAAAGGCAAAATGTACTGAATAGGTAATTAGTGACATCTGAGAAGCAGGAGGAATAAAAATGATTGAAAATGAAGGTCATTATAGGAGAGGTAAGGACAACTGATTGGGTAAACGAGACCCCCAAATAGGTAAAAATAGATGGAAGTTGGGCTCATCAATGTTATGTAATACTCCCACATGAGTTATAACAGAGAGAGAAAAATCTGAGATGGTTGTGGATAAAGATGAAAGACAAGCCTGGGCATTAGACAGCAACCCAGTATAAATGCTGTACTGCCACAAAGTAGTTCACATCAGTTTGCTTTTCCTAAAAGTGATGCCCATATGTAATTGAGAGAATGGACAGAAGGAAACACCTCATTTTTTCTTAAGGAGTTTCTGGGTCCTGTGTAGGTCTACAATGTAAAATGATGATATAGCTATCAAATAAGGGTCTGGAAGAAGATTCATTTCCTAAAAAGGAAGGCATATGGCATTTAAGGAATTCCAGCTGTGAACCAGGAGCTTTACATGGTATTTCACTTAATTTTCTTATTAAAAGAAAGTGTGTTATATTCATTTTAAACATATGAAACTGAAGTTTGAGTATCATTTATTAAGCTCTTACTATGTGCAATGCATATGTGCATTTTACAAACATTATCTTATTTTATCTTCACAATAACTCTACAGGTAGGTGGTATTATCCCCAGTTTACATATAATGCAAGTAGTAGCTGGGATGACCCTTTCTTCTGAGATATATATAAGCTTGGTGTGAACCAAGCTTGGTGCGGTTCATGAAAAACCAATGCTAGTAGCCCCTTGATTTCTAAAACTTCTTTGGGGGCTTACTTTCTCATTGTTTCCCCTGCCTCTGAGCTCCTGCTTTTGATGGATGAATTTAGCTTAGTGACTGTCTGATCATTCCATTTTTTTCCCTTTTCTATTCAGTTCTACTCTAAACATTGGACCCATTCACTTTACTTAATTCACAGGTGAACACAAACACATACATGTAAACACACACACAAATCCAATCAAGCCATTTGTGTTTACAGCAAATTTCACCAAAGATTCAGAAAGATGGAGTAAGTGTTCAACATGGTAACAGAAGTAAAGGAACTATTACTACCACTCCGTGTTCCTAGAATCCTTTTGGCTACACTTCATGTAGCCCCAACCTTTCTTACTGGCTCCTCTTCCCCCTTGTTCCTTACTCCTTCTCATCAGGGCCAAAAATAAATTAATAATTTCTCCCAAAATGACTGGCCCTCCCTGTAGTCTGCATTTCCTTTCCAGACCCTTCTCTGAGGCCTATATTTCCATAGCCAAATTTTCCATCAAGGTATTTTCCCAAGCAAAGAAAGTTCTGTCCGCAAGAGCAATTCTGGTACCAGATAACAAGAAATACAGATAAGGGAACCAAGGCTTGAAGAAGTTTAGAAATTTGCCCCAGGTTAAGCAGGTAGTAAGTGACAGAATCAAGATTCTTTCTTTAGAGCTGCACTGTCCAGTACAGAAGCCACTAGCCTCATGTTGCTACTTAAATTTACATTGTACTTAATTAAAATTAAATAAAATGAAAATTTTAGGTCCTCACTCTCACTAGCCATATTTCAAGTGCTGAAGAGCTCATGTGGCTGGTGGTTATTGTACGGGACAGTCCAGATATAGAACCGTTCCAGCATCCCAGAAAGTTCTATCAGACAGTGCTTCTTCAGATGCTGTACGGTTCCCAGATTCTGCTATCTCTTGCCCAGATGCCACCATTGGAGATGGGCACAGATCCATCTCTTTTATGTTGGACTGCCATCTGCTGTGCCATTAGAAATGAGAAGAAACACAATACAGAGTTACAAGTATGGAGTCTTTGAAAAAATCAGCCTCGCTTCTCTGTCAACTGTGTGAAGGCCGCCTCTCACTCTGCACAGGTGTCCTACCTTTAGGTGAGGAAATCGCCAGACCATGCTCTCCCGGTGTTTCCACTGGCCCTGGAGGACAGTTGAGATCACTTGTCCTCCATAAACAAAAGTTTCCCTTCATAATCAAGGCACTGGCCACTTTATGAACCTTACAGAAGCAGCAGGTCTTTTAAAGAGTAGTTGTGTTTCCTGCTCCCCCTACCCCCTTCAATGATCAAGCACAGTGGTCTCTGAGAGGAGGAGCTCTTAATGGTGTCACATTGATAATAATGTGCCTAGCCCCTCCCTCTATAACAGTCCACACTGGATTCTTTCTGCTTTCTCTCAATTCTCTTGAATTCTCTGATTCAGTTACTCAAACTGCCACCATTTCTGTGTCTGTGCGTGCGTGTGTGTGCACGCGCGTGTTAATCAAGAGGGTGACATAATCAGATATGCCTTTTTTTCACTTTTTTAAATTGAAGTAGAGTTGATTTACAATATTATGTTAGTTTCAGGTATACAGCATAGTGATTCAGTCTTTTTATAGATATACTCCATTATAAGTTATGACAAAACAATGGCTATAATTCCCTGTGCTGTACAATATATCCTTGTTGCTCAAGTCTATTTTATACATAGTAGTTTGTATCTCTTAATCCCCTACCCCTATCGTGCCCATCCCTATTTCTTCATTCTGAGCTTTGATAGCAGGAGGGATGATTCATCGGGATTGAATGCCTTTAAGCCAGTGGTTCTCAACTTGGCTACCCAGGGCAATCACCTGGGGAGCTTGGAAAAATCCCGATGCTCAGGCTTTCTAAAAAGGGAAACTGAAATACAGCTGGCGTCTAGAGAATCCTCAGTTAGAGAATCCCTATGCAGTGGACACTTTTCCATTCATAATACAACTTTTCTGCCTCAAAATTAGTCTTTCTCGCTAGCACCCAACCCATTCTGTAACTGAGTCCATGGTCCCAGCATCTTGCCTTATACACTGTAGGTACTCAGTAAGTGTTTGAATGTGAGTGGCTAATGTGTAGAAGGATTCCTATTTTCATAGTTTGACATTCAAAGATATTTTTAAAGGTCTACTTTTTACTGTCAAAAAAGTCCCTTTTGTAACAATCAAATTAGTTCAGTGGCACATCTTTGCATACAAAAGTGGTAAAGTAGAACTTAGGGACATTATTTAAATTAGCGGAAGATGGACCCTGCAAGCTGTCTAATTAATGCATTGGGAATTAATGTCATTCCAATTTTAAGTAAATTTTCTGAAGTAAGTGGAAGAGCCTACTGAAACTTTCTTCCACATATCTGTATGAATTTTGCTCTCAAATACCTATAAACTAACCAGAAGACCAAAGAAAATAGACACAAATGTTACTTTTTTTCCAAGGGGATTTCCTTGAAGAACCCCTGGCAGTTTCAGAGCTGTGGGGGGCCCTGGCGTTTATTAGAACTGCCTGTAGGTGGTTTTTCTCAGGCTTAATCACAGAAGTTTCAGGAGCTCAGAACTGCTAATGATTCAAAGATGCGCATCCAGGGACCCTGTAGAAAGAGGCAACGGTTATTCCCAAAGAGGAGGATCTTTCCTTCCTCCCTTTTGCTTATATTTTCTGTCATACAATAAAAATCTACTACTAGGTAATAATAAATTTACATCTACCAGCTCAGTAGTGAACACTGGGAGTTCTGTTTTTATTCAAGTGGAAATTAGGACCTTTTCATCTCTGTTCAAAGGTGGATTAAGTGGTCAAACTAGTGCTCACTACTTGTTTGGAATCCTTCTCTTTATTGGGAGCTTTCTGCAAATTTAAATCTTTGATGATAAATATTAATCCATGATAGAATATTTTGTCCATCACACAAAAACTTCCAGTTGTGGATTCCTTTATGCATTCTTCACAGTTAAAGAAAGACTTCAAAATGGATCTTGAAAGTAGCTTAAGAAAACAATCTAAATATTGAAATTCAGTATGCCAGAAAATCTATCGATAATGGTAAAAATGTGGAAACAAACATCCCCCGATAGAAGAGTGGTCTAGCAAATTATACTATAGCCATTTGAAAGAATATTTTGAAGCCATTTTAAATGTCGATTATGAAGGATAGCAACCTGGAAAATGCATATCAAATAATGTTTTTTAAAAACAATATACAATCAACACCACACTGTTATGCCACTTCATAACCACTAGAATGACTAAAATCAAAAAGACAGGTAATACGGGACTTCCCTGGTGGCACAGTGGTTAAGAATCGCCTGCCAATGCAGGGGACACGGGTTTGAGCCCTGGTCCGGGAAGATCCCACATGCCGCGGAGCAACTAAGCCCGTGCGCCACAACTACTGAGCCTGCTCTCTAAAGCCCTCGAGCCACAACTACTAAAGCCCGCGCACCTAGAGCCCGTGCTCCACAACAAGAGAAGCCACTGCAATGAGAAGCCCACGCACCGCAACAAAGAGTAGCCCCCCCTCGCCGCAACTAGAGAAAGCCCGTGCACAGAAAAGAAGACCCAATGCAGCCAAAAATAAATAAATAAAATAAATAAATTTATTTTTTTAAAAAAAGGTAATAACAAGTGTTGGTGAGAATGTGGAGAAATTTGAATACTCATACGTCGCTGATGGGAATGTAAAATGGTACAGCCACTTTGGAAAGCATTCTGGCACTTCCTCAAAAGTGCCATGTGACCCAGCAGTTCCACTCCTAGATATATACCAAAAAGAATTGAAAACAAGTGTTCAAATACTTGTACACAAATGTTCATAGCAGCCCCATTCACAAGAGCCAAACGGTGGAAACAACCCAAATGTCCATCATCTGACGAATGAATTAAAAAAAATGTGATCTATCCATACAATGGGATGTTATTCAGCCATAAAAAGGAATGAAGTATGGATACATGCTACAATATGGATAAACCTTGAAAACGTTATGCTAAGTGAAAGAAGCCAAACACAAAAGACCACATATTGAATTAATCCATTTATATGAAATGTCCACAATAGGCAGATCTATAGAGACAGAAAATCTCCAGAGCTGGGAGGATTGAAGGGAAATAGGGAGTGACAGCTAATGGGCACAGGATTTCTTTGGGCAGTGATGAAAATGTTCTCAAATTGATTGTGGCAACAGTTACACAAGTCTGTGAATATACTAAAAACCATTGAACTGTATACTTTGAATGGGTGAATTGGATGCTATGTGAGTTACATCTCAATAAACTTCTTGTTAAAAACACACCTAGTTATATGCACACTATGACTAGAGAAAAGCACACGCGTAGAGAAAAAATTCAAAGTTTAAAATGTTTTGTAATGTGATTATATAATTATAATGACAAAAGTTTTTAATGAATCCAATTAATGGAGAGCAATTAGCACAGGGATTTCCAAGTTAATTTTGTGAGCATTCCATACAGTCTTCAGTAAAGATTCATTTTATCAGTTTCAAGCCAAACTTAGAACATCTGGAGACGAGGACTGAGGGAGTAGGAGACAACTCTCCCTAAAAGTCAAATGTAGGTGATAGGTTAGAAAGATGACTGGCAAGCACACAGTAGGTCTGCATTCATATTAGCCGAGCAGAGGTTTCTTGGGTTATAACCTGAGCCCCTTCTCTCTTCTCCCTACACCCGCCCTTGCAGTTTCATTCTCCCCTGTAACTTTGATTCCTTCTGAAGTCATGACCCCCAAATCTATTTCCAGCACGGAGCTCTTTCCTGACTTTCAGACTCCTGTAGCTATCTGCCTCTTGTTAATAATAAGTTTATTAATAAACCGTGTTCATTGCTATTAACCGTCTTCTCTTAGAATCAGCACTTGTAAGAATATCTCTGGCTTTTCTTTGACCCAGTGCAAGCTTGTTTATTTGAACACTCCACCTCAACACGAGGGTCATGCTAGTGGTAAGGTGCGAGGGCAGCGTGCAAGGTGGGGGAAGGAATTTAGCAGTCTTCTGGAGGAATCTCCTTTGAATTTCCACTTGGAATCCAAAACACGTGCATGTTCCAAGACAACTCCACCCTGCAACCTCTTTCCCACTCCTGCCATCAAATCATGAAGTATTAACATTGAGATTGTCAAGAATAGGGTCAAACAAATGATCTCAAGGATGCTGACGAGAAGCCATAAATGCCCCAAAATAGAAGGAGACGTATTTTGGAGATAATTTGCTCCCTGGCACTGTGTTAATGTTTCACACGCATTAGCCCATTTAAACCTCACATCAACCGCAAAGCGAGTGCTAATAATATTCATACTTCCAGATGGATTCAGGCAGGCATAGTAAGTTGCTCAAGGTTGCACAACTAGGAAGTGAGAGAATGAGAATTCGAATATAGGCAGTCAGACTCCACTGCCTCACTCTGTAGATCAGAGTTCCTTCACCTCGGTACTAGTGACATTTGGTGCCAGATAATACTGTGCTATGAAGGCTGTCCTGTGCATTGTAGGATGATTAGCAACATTGCTGGCCTCTACCCACTAGAAGTCAGAAGCAGCACCCCAGTGGTGACAATCAGAAATGACTCCTAGGGGCTTCCCTGGTGGCGCAGTGGTTGAGAATCTGCCTGCCAATGCAGGGGACACGGGTTCGAGCCCTGGTCTGGGAGGATACCGCATGCCGCGGAGCGACTAGACCCGTGAGCCACAACTACTGAGCCTGCGCGTCTGGAGCCTGTGCTCCGCAACAAGAGAGGCCGCGACAGTGAGAGGCCCGCGCACCGCGATGAAGAGTGGCCCCCGCTCGCCGCAACTGGAGAAGGCCCTCGCACAGAAACGAAGACCCAACACAGCCAAAAATAAATAAATAAACCCAAAGTTAAAAAAAAAATCTGCATGTGTGACAACTAGTTTCATAAGTATTTACACTAGAAAATTTTAAAAAATAAAAATAAATAAATAAATAAAATTAAAAAAAAAAAAAAAATGACTCCTAGGGGGTAAAATTACCTCCAGTTGAGAACCACTGCTATAGATGGGGAAAAGAACAAACCTAGCTTAGAGATTAAATAAATTCCCGATCTATGATAACTAGTAAACAGCCAGCCTGTATTCAAAATCTAGGATGACCTCATGCCATATGCTATTATTGCTACATTAATCAATATAGCAGAAAAACCAAGAGCAGAGGGAAAAAAAAAAGGAGGAATAAAAAAAAAAGGAGGAATGAAAGAAAACATATAAGAGTATTCTTTTGGAATGATTTGCTTTTATTTAAAGCAAAAGAAACAGAAAGGGTCCCTAAAGACTATTAAACACACTGTTAAGAGTGTTCAAGAAAGAGCCCCTAACCTACTTAAGCTTAACTGAGAGTAAGCAGGGATCTTCTGTAACGCAGTGTTTCCCAAACTCGGCTACATATAAGAATCACCTCGTGAGCTTTGAAAATACTGATAACTGAGTCCCAGCCCCAAGAGATTCTAATTTAAATGGTCTGGGATGTGGCCTGGGTTTGGGGTTTTCTAAAGCTCTCCAAATGCTGCTAGTGTGAATTCAAAGCTAAGAACCACTGCTATAAACGATTCAACTAGTACTTTATTTCTATGGGTCTTACCAACTATGCATATTCAATTGATTGCATTTGTTTAGCTTAAAAGAAAACCAATGGTTACCTAATAAATTGAGTACATACGTTATTCTCAACAATTATTGAGCTACTGATCATCAAATTTGTAGATATTCATAGCATTCTATAGGCAGAAAGGAAAGTATTCTCTAGTTCCTAACCTTTTGGTCATCTTGTCTCCTGTCATCATTTCCAATAGAAAATGAGCAAAAAAAGATGGAAAGGTTATTGATCATGTCATAATTTTTTATAACACTGTAAACATGTGATGGAAGAATTTTTTAATTATTGGGTAAAATGTGGTTTGGAATTTTTTCAGGGCTCTAAATACTTTCTTTTCGATTATTCCAATATGTTTGATGAAATTATTTTTCTAAAAATTAACCTTGTCCCTACCATCATGAACAATCCAGAACTCAATAGATGTATCAGTTTCCAATGTGCGATTTAGTCAGATAACAACAGGAGATTGTAGGTTTTCATTAATATAGCTTTCAAACTATGGAAAAGATAACCATGAACTCAACTTTCTATCACAATGAGCAGCCAATCTTTTCTAATCTAGACACAACACTGCAATTCACTCCAAATATACACCCTTTCATTCCCTGGACAATCTACACCTGCCCATAGTAAGCAATAAAAGAATATAGACCTTCCCATCATTTCTCCAGTACTCATGATCATTTCTAACCACGGTGAACAAAAATTTGTCCAGCAATTTGCATTGATGCTTAGAAGATGGTCACTTCTCATACACTGATCTAAGTGTAAGTCGCTTCTCACACACGATCCATGGAGTCTGCAAGGTTCTTCACAACTAAGCAAAGGAAACCAAAAATTATGTCCCATTGCGAGTTCTCTTTCAACCACTACTCTGAAGATTACAGGGTGGGTTTGCTTATTTTCTCTCATGGTTATTGACAATTTTGTTGTGTATTTTTTGGAATAAAGAGAAGGCTTGGAAGTGTAATAAGTTTTCCCAGACCCAGGAAGTCCATAAATACCTTCAAGAGTGGGGTGGAATTCAAAAATTATGGTAGAAACTCTCTTCAGAAGAATGGCTACACACCCAGTGTGGCCACCGTTGAGTTAAAGTCTTACTTTAGACACAAGAACTAAAAGAAAATAGCACTGGCCCTGGGTAGCAGAAATAACTGAATTTATATGACACATATATTCCCAGAGAGTTAAGTGTTATTTAATTTAATTAATTACATTTAATTCCATTTTAGTTGAACAAATGGTCCACTCTACTACAGTTCATTATTTTGCAAAAAAAAATCAGGGGAGGGAGCATAAATGCGTAGTTCTTCTGAGTCTCCATGACATCTAGCAACCTGCTTTGTATGTTAAAAATATGCCTTATATGTTCAAAATCTGTGCTATTTATTAGTTGGCTGAGGGAAAAGATCCTTGAATCATGTAAATTATTATTCTCTAATTTGTTTTGTACAGTTTCTGCTTTGCCTTGTTCCATTGTTCCTTTCTAAACTGGAGGTAAATTTGTACCAGGATGAAGTCTATGAGTGGAAAGGATGAAGTGATGCCGGAAAAGAATGAAGCAGATGCAAGGGTGGGCTTTTGATGACTATTGATGGAATGACTCTGCTTTCAGTTTCCATTGAGTTGTTGGCATTGCCTGGATTTACAACTACTGTGCTTTGTTTCTTTTTTTTTTTTTTACTTTTTTTTTTTTAACTGAAGTATAGTTGATTTACAATGTGTTAATTTCTGCTGTACATCAAAGTGACTCAGTTATATACACATTCTTTCTTTTTTTTTTTGTATTCTTTTCCATTATGGTTTATCCCAGGAGATTGGATATAGTTCCCTGTGCTATACAGTAGGACTGTGTTTTGTTTCTGAGAGCCAGTATTTTACTTTCCCTGTAGCAACATGTCTCTTGTGCATAGGTCATTTCCCTGAGACCACAATGTATCCAGGAAACAGCCAAGAGCTGAGAAAGAAGCCAAAATACCTTTGAGCAACCAAAATAGATATGGCTGTGTCTCCACTGTCCAAACACTTACACAAAGCCAAAAGCCCTTTGGAGCTCTCTGCACATAATTGCAGTAAACTCGATTGTGTGATTTTCTAACAGGGCATATTAGAAGCAGCAAATCTGTAGGGAGATTAGGAAAGAAAGGCTGCCAAAGACTGAAGACACTGGCAACCACAAAAATGACACCTGATAGCCTGCAAGAGAGAAAAAGACCAAACAACAAAAAAGAAAACCCCTCAAAACACGAATCAAGGAAATCAAAACTCAGCAGAGGTTAGATCATGCCATGTAGAGGCAAATAACCCTATACCTGAACTACACACGAAGACGTCATTGTATTCTAGGGTGGGAGAAAAATTGACATTCATCACGGTAAATGTGAGATAGAAAGAAAAGAATACGATATGTGCAGGAAACTGTAGGAGAAGGCAGGAAAATATGCAATACGTTTTAGAAAGATTTCTAGCCAAAATGGTTTTGTTATTGTTTTTGTGTTAAGAGGAATAAGAATCAGTTAACAGAAAAAAATCAGATTCATAAGTCATTTATGTATGCCACTTCTTCCCTAGCATACTGGATTCACTAGGCATTACTGTATTTCAAACAAAGCATGGAAATCTCTTTAGACGTGTCAGGTTCTGCAAATATCACTATGACAGCAATAATGTCATTTAGGAAGGAGAGAGGCACACACAGAGATAGAGATACAGAAAGAAAGAGACTGCTAACTCTCTGACATGTCAGGGGTTAGTACCATTCCATCTTTCTTGCCATTTTTTCACAGGCACATACGCTCTCGATTTCAACATAGTTATTAACATGACACATAATTCATTCTGCTTTTAAATATAAAAGCATTAGGGCTTCCCTGGTGGCGCAGTGTTTGGGAGTCCGCCTGCCAATGCAGGGGACACGGGTTCGAGCCCTGGTCCGGGAAGATCCCGCATGCTGCGGAGCAACTAAGCCCGTGCGCCACAACTACTGAGCCTGCGAGCCACAACTACTGAAGCCCGCGCACCTAGAGCCCGTGCTCCACAACAAGAGAAGCCACCGCAATGAGAAGCCCGCGCACCGCAACGAAGAGTAGCCCCCGCTCACTGCAACTAGAGAAAGCCCGCGCTCAGCAACGAAGACCCAACACAGCCAAGAATAAATAAATAAATAAATTTATAAAAATTAAAAAAAAAATAAAAGCATTATTATCATTCACTAGACCATGCGCTTATATAATATTCATAATGTTCTTTTTTTTTTTAATTTTTTTTTGTCCGCACCACGCGGCATGCAGGATCTTACTTCCCGGACCAGGGATCGAACCCAATGCTCCTTGCAGTGGAAGCGTGGGGTCTTAACCACTGGACCACCAGGGAAGTCCCCATAATGTGCATTTTGATGCCTGCCTGATATCCCGTGTTCCTAAATCGCTTCCAATTTCACTAATTATCCATGAACAGTACTGCAATAAGCATCTCTACATATATAGCTATAATGGCCTTTTATTGTTTTGAATTCCCCTCAAAATGCAATTAGAAATAGATCTAAAGTAAAGTAAGAAACATATGTGAAGAGTGACCTGCTTTACAAGGCTGCGGTAAAAAGAAGGTTGGGACACTCATCAAAGCCCTCTTCCCAGATGAGCAGAAACCTAACCTCTCACCTGGAGCCTGTTTCCTTCCACTGCCCTGAATTGTCCAAGAACCTAGAGGCTGATTTCAGTCAACCTCTTCACAGAGAGAACTAGAGACTCTGGCCGCCACCTGGTGGACACTTCATGACAGCGGCTGTTGCTTCAGATGCACTGTCCTGTGGCACAGATGATCCCATGCATCTAAGGCGCACGCATCTATGGCTCTCACACGTTGAGCACACATCGCCCAGCTGGGAAGAGGGTCTGGTGGGCACCACTGTTCCTCTAGTAACAGATGAAGATAGACTTGGAGAAGTCGTGACGTAAGGTCACACAACCAGTAAGGGACAAAGCCACATCTTCTGTCCCCTAGAACAATTCTTTGTCCATTTCATGAGCTCTTGTGTACAATATCCATGCCAAGCAAAATCTGAAAATGTTGGGAGGGCACTATGAACCTGATTTTCTCTAAGTCTCTAAGAGGGATAGTGCACAGTATCTGCAGGTGGATGTGCTTTACTGCTGTGTCATGACCTGTAAGATATCTTGTGAGAACAGAAAACATGCCATATGTGAAATGATGCTCTCAAAAACCCTTACACGTTGTTGGGCGCCAATGATTTTAGCCGGGTGAAGTTAACAGTATTATTTAGAGATTAACTTTTACCTAAGCCTGAGCTTGTTGAAGATAAAATAACTTTTAAAAACAATGTGAAAGAAGAGAGTTGGAAGCTCAGTCAACAAAAAATGTATTATGGAACTTCTGATGTACAGTTACACTCATTTACGTGTGATGACATATGTCACTGTAGCGTGTGGCCGTGAGAATAACACACTTCCTTTTACTTTAAAAGTGTTTCTCCGTCAATAACTGTGTACAGTGTGCCCTCTGCTGGATGAAGATGGGTACTATTTTGTAGGTTTATCCATAGACATAATACAGTGCTTTATAATCGTAGCTATTTAAGCAAACATTTTTATTACTTGAATTCTGGATTACCTTTCAGAAATTAGTTGGTTGTATCCCACACCAATCCCCTGGTCCTCTTTAAAAATTACTGATAAAGAATCTCATCTACCAAAGATTCAAAACACCATTAAAGGTAAGCTCAGGAAAAATTAAAGGAAGTTTCCCACATCTCAGAAAATACATAAGAAGCCCTTCCTTATAGTATTTAACTTTGCAGATATCCAAATAACCACAATTATTGTCCCATTTCATTTCTTTTTTTAAATTTTATTGATGTATAGTTGATTTACAATGTTGTGTTAATTGCTGCTCTACAGCAGTTATCCATATATATACATTCTTTTGCATATTCTTTTCCATTATGGTTTATCACAGGATACTGAATATAGTTCCCTGTGCTATGCAGTAGGACCTTGTTGTTTATCCATCCTATATATAATAGTTTGCATCTGCTAGTCCCAAACTCTCCCACTCCATCTCTCCCCCACCCTGTCCCATTTTATTTCATTCTTGCATTTAACCAGTATTCATTCCCAGGTAGTATGGTAGGCTGTGGTGACACAGAACCAAATGAGGCCCGGCCCTAATTCTTAGGAGTTGTACCATTGAATGGAAGATGGTTTTATGTGTTCTTATACACAGGAAAGAGAGTAGCATGCACATGCTTAGATGGATTAGTCTAAAACCAAAATGGGAGGACATACACTCAATATAAAGAGTGGTTATTTTTATACCATACGATATCACTTATATGTGGAATCTAAAATATGACACAAATGAACTTATCTATGAAACAGACTCACAGACCTAGAGAACAGACTTGTGGTTGCCAAGGCGGGGGGAGGGAAGAACTGAGAGTTTGGGGTTAGCAGATGCAAACTATTATATATAGGATGGATAAGCAACAAGGCCCTACTCTATAGCACAGGGAACTATATTCAATATCCTGTGACAAACCATAATGGAAGAGAATATTTAAAAAAGAATGTGTATATGTGTATAACTGAGTCACTTTGCTGTACAGCAGAGATTGGCACACCATTGTAAATCAACTACACTTCAATTTAAAAAAATAAAATAAAAATAAAAAGATCTAAGAATAAATTAAAAAAAAAAGAGTGGTTACTTTTAAGTAGTGGGAGTATCTCTTGTTTTCCTTCATGCTTAAGCACATGTGTTTTTCTAGCCTTGTATTTTTGTTCTTGTGTTTGTTTTCTTCTTGTGTTTTGTGCATTGAGCCCAGGTTACTTCTGCAGTTTGGGGAGGGAAAATGTGGTAATTGCAAAGAAAGAGGCACGATCAATAGTATGAAACACTGCAGAGCGGCCAAATGAGAGTGGAGAGTAAACAGGAAAAAGTCCGCAGGGAGCCTGGGTCAGACAGTTGTCCTGTAACGGACGCGCCAGAAGAGAAATGGAAGTGAGTTGAGTGGAAAGAAGGCAAGAGAATCAAAGTCTCCCACTTATTATAGAAGTAGGACCAAAAAGAGAAGCAGAAAGAACAGGACGGAGCGAGAGATGAAAAATCAACCAAGACTATTGTAAAGATCAAGGAGCCTGAGTGAGGTTGCTGCTGACCAGGAAGGGAAGAGAGGGATGCTGGTACAAGAGAGAGGTGTCCTCGACAGAACATGGCTTCATAGATGGTGGAATTTAGATACTCTCTTTCAAGGAATGGTTCTCAACTGGGGGCGAATTTGTCCTCCCACCCCAAGGGAGATTTGGCAATGTTTAATTGTCACAAATGGTGCTACTGGCATCCAGTGGATAGAGGTCAAGGATGCTGCTAAAAATCCTACAGTACAAAGGACCTCCGAAGGTCAGTCATGCCAAGGGTGAGAAACCCTGCTTTGAAGAGTCCCTCCTCTTAAAGGACCCTTTAAAACTTTGCTAAAATCCAGTTAAGGGTTATTTATAATTTGAGGTTTAGGCCTGAGACTAATGAAAGAAAATACCAGACAAGAGGGTGAGGAACGGTAGGATTTCTACATTTCCACCAGATGGCGCTAAAACACAAGACAAAAATCCAACCTCCAGCCTCCGTTTCAGAATCCAGTTTCTCTCCATGGTCAGCTCTCTGGAGTAACAACGTCCGTCCTTTCCAAAAGGATTGTTACTTTTTAAGTGCTTAGTTTTCCTCACCATCACTATTTTCATGCAAGTGAATTACAGTGAATGATGATGAAAACTCTGCCTGGAAGATGAAAAAAACAGGGCCACCTCCTCAATCAGCTATGGAATTTCCACCCCCTGTAGCAACCAGGGTGTGGGAGAATCAGCTAGCTTCTCGCCTTCTTCTTGAACTCACTTTTAGCTGGGTACCTGGCCAGCAGACAGTGCCAAGATTCCTTTACCCTTAGGATGGCTGAGTCATGAAGTTCTGGCCATCAGCGGGATTTGAGCAGAAGTGTTGTAGGAAACTTAGTAGTTAAAGCAGTGGTTCTCAACTGCTGTGGTGCAGAACATGGCGCGAACGTGATGTCAACCGCGGGGAGGTGGGGGTGTCATTTTGTCCCCAGGGGGCATTTGGCAATGTCTGGGGACATTTTTGGCCGTCAAAACTGGGGGATGATGCTACTGGCATCTGGTGGGTAGGAGCCAGGGATGCGGCTGAATATCCTACAACACACAAGAGAGCTCCCAGAACACAGAATTATCCGGCCTCAAATGTGAATGACGCCAAGGTGGAGAAACCATACCTTAGACAGAAGTGGCATGCCCTGGCTTCACCTTTCTCCCTTCCCACCGGCTAGAAGGCGCAGTGGAGCACCATCTTGGACCATGTGTGCCAAGGCATCAAACCAGGGAGTCTGGACCTCCAAGGTAGGTGGAATTTGAGTCCCTGGCCTGGTGGGTCTCCCTTTCGACTCTGAACACCTTACACCCAGAGAGAGAATATACACACACACTCATAGTACTATTGTATATAAATCATAGTACTCCAGTAACTACTCGACCTGAAACACATCCACTCCAGGCCTGCTTTGTTCTGCTTTTACCAGGGGCCCCCTAAGCTCTTTCTCCCTGGTATCTTACCCCACTTCTCTCTTCCCTTCCTCCCCTGATGTGGTTTCTTCCCTCTGGCAAAGACTCCACCAGGACCCAATTGATTTATCAGCCGCAATCCATCCCTGACTGCTCCTAGAAGACACCACACCCCTGCTATCCCCCCACCCTTCTAGCCACAAATATCTTAGTTCCTCCCACATCCACTTTCTGGAGGCCGAATCTTGTCTAAAATAACCACCCTCAATATAAACACACTTTCTGGCCCTTACCCTGCTATATTTTCTGCAAAGAGCTTACCGTGGTGTACAATGATGTTATTTACTGTCTTCACTCTACTCAGTGGTGCTCATTTTAGGCGGTCAAAAACTGTCTTGTTTACCACCATATATCCAGTAAATGGAATACCGCTGTCCAATAGACATATATAATTATATATTGCATGCCCCATATAGAAAGCTGAATGTTCTGGTAGCCACGTTAATAAAGTAAAAAGATAAAGATGAAATTAATTTTAATCTTATATTTTACTTAACCTAAACAGTCCTTCCCTAACATGTTGTTACTATTTTAAAATGAGGTATCTCACATTCATTTTTTCAAACGAATTCTGCAATAGCCACTGTGTAATTTACCCTTCCAGCCCACCTCAGTTCAGACTACATCTCAAGCTCTCAACAGCCACGTGTGGCAAGTGGCTGCAATGGACAATGCAAATTTGGAATAATACTTGACACACAGTAGGCATCCAGTACTAATTTGTTAATATTCTTCTACAGTATTTGATTCTTCTGGAGTATAGGAATAACATGGTAATAATGTTCACACCATTGATAAAGTCTAATTGAGTTAGCCATTTACTCTTATTAGGCATTTAAGTTGTTTCCACTTTCCACTTTTTGAAATAATTCTTCGATGAGCATCCAGTTTACGTCTGTTTTTCCTTGGAATAAATTCTCGGAAGTGAACATTCTAGTACAGAAATATGCCCCCTTTTAGGGCTCTTGGCGCAATTTGCCAAATTACCCCAGAAAGGATTATGCCACTTAGGCTTTGAGTGATTTATGCTTGGTTATTATTGATCCTCTGCGATGCTAACAGAACAGGTATTGCTGATAATGATTGTGATGATTAAAAAAATGTTAATAGGCACCAATTGTTGTCAGCTATCACGCACCAGGCCCTGTGCACCAGGTATTTCTCACCTCTTCGGGGCGAGAACCCGAGGCTTAGGGAGGTTAATAAACTAAGCGCTAGAATCGCACTCAAACTCAGATCTGGGTGACTATTTTCAAAGCCTGGGCCACGACCACCCTCCGTTTTAGTTTTTAAAAAAAGCAAAGGCTAACTAAACACAAGGGAACGGAAGTGAGAACGTTCAGAGCGAAGAGTTAAATGCCAAGGAACTGTAGCGGAGGCGGAAGCCGTGCAGAAACGACCGTCGTCTTCCCGACCACCGCCCGACCCCGAGGCACAGGACTGCCCCCACCGGAGGGCCGCGACTCGGTCTCTACACCCTGCACCGGCCGTCCCCACGCTCCGCCCCGAGAGGCGGAGCCCCCATTGCGCGCCACTCCCCCTGCGTGGTGCGGAACGCGGCGAGGACGTGACGTCAACCGCGGGGGGGGCTGGACTTCCTGCACGTCATGGCCACGTGACCCGCACCGGACGCTCACGCCTAGTCGCCCCGGCAACAGCCTCTCCCACGCACCGCGTCTCCTGTTTCCCACCGGAAATAGGTCCCTGCTCGCCCACCGCCCAGGATTCGCAAGCTACGCGCCCTCGAGGTGACTCCGGGGGCGGCTAGGTTTCATTTGGGGAGTGAAGGAGGCCCCTGGAGGCCCCTGAGCCTGGCGGCCCCTGAGCCTGACTTTCTCTGAGGCCGGGAGAGCAGACGGCTTGGCTGTCACGTTATCGTCGTAATTATCAGCATCCCGCGAATTGTGAGCGGGAACTGGTTCCAGAGCCCCTCGGCTCTGCCGTGCGCCAGAATCACTGGATGGCTTTTAAATGCCCGGGCCTCCATGCCAGGCCAGTTAAATTCGAATTTCCAGAAGTGGGGCCCCGGCATCGGTATTTTTATGAAAGCTCCCCATTGTGATTCTGATGTGCCAGGTAACACCATGTCAAGGTAGGTCTGGAAGGTGAATTCGGGCTTTGCCCATCCAGCCCAGAATCAGAACAGATCACCCAGGTCAGCCTCATCCTTAGAGGGAAGGCTAGGATATTGGCCCGTCTATTCAAAAATTGGGTTTTTTTTTTCCTCTCTTTTTCCTCGCACGTTGACCTCTGTGGGAGGTCAGAGGTTTTGATGGTAGTTACCTGGAGAACATTTGGCACCTGCGGTCTTCTCTGCGCCTTACCTGTGAAGGTGGAGAATGTCTTTTCCCTCTGTTCTTCCTCAGTAGTTAAGTGAAGTTGCACCAGTGGCCAACGAAGTACCTTTTAGCTCTGAAATCCTGAGAGTCCCTTAGTACAGACCAGATGGTTCTGAATAAGTTTATTTTTTTCAGGAATGATTTTTAAAGTTGTTTCACAGGCTAGATTCTGTATTCAGCTGTTTTGCACCTTAAGTCAGAATAACATTACTTGAAAGTTTAGACTGAAGATTAATAACACAAATAACATTTCTGGAGTTACTTACTCTCAGAGTTCCCATGAATTATGGGGTGGGGGTAACCTTTACACGTACAGTTTTTACAAATATAGTTTATAGGAGTAACAGCTCCTTTGGGATGGCAATGTGAACAGAAACCGTATATTTTCCAAGACTGTTACCTAGTAACTTTGGATCGGCATAACTGAAGGCAAGTTCACAGTAAGGTGTACAGATCTCCTCTGAGTATTCGTTGCTGTGCTGGGAAAGTATATAAACTAAAGCTCCAGAGAGAATTTTCATTCTAAAAGTGTTTTACAGAGGGTGAAGGATTATTTTGGTTTTTAGGGTGCAACATGTAAGGATAGGGTGAAATGAGCAGGATAGGGAGGAAAACTGAACAAGTAAGCATAGAGCAGAGGTTGGAGAATTCACAAAATAGGTGCGGAACTCTTGAAACTTCCTTCCGCATTCGCGGATACGTAGGGCCGACTCTACCACGCCATTTTATATAATGGACTTGAGCATCCGCGGACTTTGGTCTCTTGCGGGGGGAGGTCCTGCAGCCAATTCCCCACGAACACCGAGGGACGTCTGTACTTCTCTACAATAGGAAATCCAGCTATAGAACAGTGTAAAAAAGTGAACAGGTGAAAAAAGAGCATAACTTGTTGATCAAAGGTCAGATGATTTGAAAATATCTTTGAAAACATATTAATGTATTTAG
This sequence comes from Balaenoptera musculus, assembly GCF_009873245.2. Lineage (NCBI taxonomy): Eukaryota > Metazoa > Chordata > Mammalia > Artiodactyla > Balaenopteridae > Balaenoptera > Balaenoptera musculus. The sequence goes on along the minus strand of NC_045806.1, from coordinate 10,832,830 downwards.
ATATCTACTTTCCGAAAAGATTTGGAGCTTTATAGCCAGAGTTATTTGAGTTACTAGCTACTCAATGATTTTAGGGAGGGTAGAGGTTGGAGGAGAGTGTAACAGGAAATGGCGATCCCAACAGCATCCAAGGGCAGGAAGTATTAGCTATGATTTTTGTATGCTGGAAGGAAAAAAGGAAATTTAAAAGGAACAGATGGCAGAATCCAGGCCTACAAGTAATTGATTAAATGCCCAAATGAGAGGGGCATAGTGAGTGCCGTTTAAATTCAGAAAAGAGAGATTAACGTGGAATTACCCTGTATGTGTTTATGGAAGGAAAACTTGAAATAAGGCTCCTGACATCCGATGGTGACTTTAACCACTTTAAACCAGTCGTGGTTTATGCTCTTAACTTGTATTACCTACCTGGCCAACCCTTATTCCTTCATGGTCACACTAGGTTTTGCTATTTGAAGAATATACTTGCAGTGAAGGGAGCTTATCTGTTTCCTCTTTTGCGTTGTATTCTGTCCTTGTCGGTTACCCCAATTTTCAGCTTTCACATTGCCTGTTGTGTGCAAGAGTCGGGGGTAACGTTGTTTTGGGGCTGTCCTCATATTTCACCTCTGATTCTTATGTTAGTCACGTGGGGATTTGGTGAACTTGCAAATAAATCCATTCCCAAATCCATCACCCTTGCTGACAAATTAAACAGTGCCATCCTGTGGGTAGAATATGGTTTGTATGAAAAAGAAGAACTGTTAACTACATCCTTTCAGCCTTCCTCCTTCCCCATGCTGTGCCTTCATTGTGACATTGCTTCTTATCGCAACAGCCAGAAGAGTAAATTGGGGCTTGGGGTCGAGAGAATGAAAGGGAAATGAAACTCAGGTTTGAGGCTCCCTCACCCATCAGTTTTAACTGTTACAGGCGGACAGAGGCAGGCCTTCTAAACACAGTAGCTTGTGCGCTTGTAGGAGGCCTGTGTCTGGAGGAAAGGTGGAGCTTGGACTGCTGAGGGTGGGAAAAGGCCGTTCAGACTTGAGCCATCTCTGGTGTCCAAATCACTAAGCCGGGACCACGCCAAGCCACAGGAGGGAGCCTCTGAGGGCAGCAAGCCAGATGAACTTGCCAGCCTCAGATCGAAGCTGGGGGCGCCGGCAAGAAGCAGTGCTCTCCAAAAAACCGCATTTTCTCATTCGTCTTAGTTGAGGAAGTTCCTACCAGTGTGTGCGTTTATTGGGAGACACCTTCTCTGATAGGGTTATTACCGCATATACCGAGATTCCGTAGAACTGCATATGACTCAATGTATGTAATTCAGATTTCTCACCATACCGTCATTTATTTTGAGCCATCTCCAGCAGACCCCGTTCCTTCTACCTTGAAACTGTGTGTACTGAAGGCCTAATTAGAGCCCTCCAATTCTCCGGTTGGCTCAGAGAACCAAATTAGGGAGAGCCTTATGGGAAGGCTGTGTATCTTATTTAATGACCAACGTTGAATGTGTTTCTATGCAAAAATCAAAGCCGATGAGTTTTCATGTATTTAATTTTCAGAATTCTAGTGGAAAAGGAGGATAGAGAGGAAAATCCAGTTACAGAGGATACATTATCATTTCGAAGGGAATTTGTGTTTTATTTATCTGGTTGCTATGATGCATCCTAGATCCTATATTTATAAGAATCTAAATAGGCAGTAAAAAGAATTTGTGCAAGGAATTCCTTGGTGGTCGAATGGTTAGGACTCCGTGCTTCCACTGTCCGGGGCACAGGTTCAATCCCTGGTCGGGGAACTAAGATCCCACAAGCTGTGCAGCTCGGCCAAAAAAAAAAAAAAAAATTTGTACAATGTCACTACCTTTCAACAAAGCCACATTCCTTATTGGTGGAAATGTTTAATGACTCAATGGAAATAGTCACATTTTATTCATTGAAAACCACAAAGCTCACGTCTGTTGTTGTTCATGTATATTTATGCATTTAAAAATGTGTCTCCCAGGATAAGCAGAGTCATTGAAGAATGAGTGCAGTTTTTAAGAAAGGCTATATGGAAAAATATATCATTCGAGACTCAGAGGCACTGCCTTTTGCCTGTGGGCCTCAGCAGTGTTTCGTGAATGACCTCAACGCTGTTTTTTTCCTCAACGCTGTTTTTTTCCTTCCTCTTCTGGTGACTGAGGACAGACAATGAATTCGGTCTCTGTACTCGCCCAGGCTCAGCTGGGCAGTGACTATCGTGCCATTGTCCTCCCTGGAGAGGGCTGCCCAGTTGGTAGTGCCGTGAATCCTGGCCTTCCCTGACATTGACCCTCTCTTTTCTTTCATCTCCACCATCCCATTAGGAGAAAGGTTGCTGTGCAGTACACGAAGCCAGGTGCCAGAAAAGAGTCGGAGACACTCTGGGGAGGTGGGGAATGAAAGATAAAATTAAAAACCATTGAAAGGGCAGCTCAATCTGCTGCTACCTTAAGCTTTCTTTTCTTTGAGCTGGTGGTGGTGTGTGACAGTACTGCTGTAGTGTCTAGAATTATTTTAATGTTGGCTTTTCAGAAGCCCAGGCATTTTTATTAGGTCCTTAATTAAGCTCCTTTGTGGAACCCAGCTTTGAAAAGCTAACAGGGCCCATTCTTAAGAGTAGGGTCTCACCTTCCCTTGGGTGCTAACTGATGTGGTCAGCCGGGAAGGATATGGGTTCCTTCTTCCAGGGAATAAACACTCGGAACTCTCTCCTGCTTCCCGTCCTTGTTGGGTTCCTGCCTAGCCCGGGGCAGCTAGTAGAATCTCCATCAGAAATCACGGCACTACATAGGCTTTCTAAGCCCTGTTGATTGGTCCTGTTTTGCAGGAGTCAGGGTGGGGTGTTTTTTGTTTTGTTTTTTGTTTTTCTTAATTAAGTCTTTAAATGTCTATGGAGCTCTTTAAGAAATGGTCCGATTTGCTTATTTAGTCACAGAGAGGATTCTTTTGTCCCCAGTATTAGGAACTGGTCACCAAATTGCTGTTGGTCATAATCACAGTTTTCTTGCTTCCACTAGTCTTATTCTGAGCCTAATAACTTATAAGACGGGTGAGAATCTCAGAGTTCCTCCACTGATTTCCAAGTGCAAAGCGAGGAACAATTAGTATGCTCAACATACTGAGGGCAGGGTCTATGGGGCCTCGTAATGGATTTAACATAAAGCAGGGGTGGGCAGGCGATGGCCCACGGCTAAGAATGATGTTTACATTTTTAAAGGGTTGTTTTTTAATTTAAAAAAAAAGAGGACGGCTATGTAACAGTATATGTGACACACAAGCCCAGAATATTTACTATTTGGCCCTTTAGAGAAAAAAATTTGCTGGTATAAAACACCAACAGTAATACTGGGAATAGCGAGCTAATAATAAAGTTCTATGCAAACTGCTCTTTCTTTAGATGTGTTTTTCTATACTTTTTCTTATTTGATTTGAGAGAGACTGATTAATTTGTCATTCATTCTCAGGAATATTTTGTTCAACTTGAAGAAAATTTTATTTTATTTATTTATTATTTTTATTGAAGTATAGTTGGTTTACAATGTTGTATTAGTTTCAAGTATACAGCAAAATGATTCAGTTATATATTCTTTTTCAGATTCATTTCCCATATAGGTTATTACAGAGTATTGCGTAGAGTTCTCTGTGCTATACGGTAGGTCCTTGTTGGTTACCTATTTTATATATAGTCGTGTGTATATGTTAATCCCGACCTCCTAGTGTATCCCTCCCCCACCTTTCCCCTTTGGTAACCTTAAGTTCGTTTTCTGTCTGTGGATCTCTTTCTGTTTTGTATATAAGTTCATTTATATCATTTTTTTTTTTTTTAGATTCCACATATAAGCGATACTCTTTTTAATTGAGTATCTATAGGATTTTAGGAATCTTAAAGATACTTAAAATGTAAAAGGATATGATACATAGGTTTTGGGATTTGGGGAGGGAAAATAATAAATCCAAGGGTGAAATGAGCAGCCTGAGGACTCTAAACGTGCTAGAAGATGGCAGCAGGTTTGATTGTAAGTGTCCCAGTGGCCAAAGCAATGAGGAAAGCATAATCAGAAGAAAATCGATGACAAAGGGGCCTGTGTTCCATGATTAATGTAAATTCATCTTTCCTTAATGGCCTGGGTCTTAAAAGAGGTCAGCATCTCGGCAGATGAGTTGATATGCTTTATAGGTAGTCAGCAGCCTGCGCTGAATCTGAACGGCTTCTGGTCCAAATGCTGGGACTGGCTTTCTTCGGTCATCCCAGCTCCTAGTCCTGGCTGCTTTCTTGCAAAAGTGCCCAGAGTGGCTGTCGTGATTTCTGAGGCAGTGGAACGTGGCAGCCCTTCTATCAAATTATTTGTTGAATCAAAGGCATAAGTAAATAACCACTCCTCAAATTAGCATTCCCATCCCTTTTTAATCACAGCCATTGGCATTTGAACAGCCTGGGGAACTCGTTGAATTACACTTGAACCTCTTAAACAGTTGTTTACTCTACCACGCATGCCTAACTTCTAGCTCTGCAGAGGGGAGCCTCTCATAAGCCATCTTGTGCATTTTCAGAATACTGGTACTACTGCTTCTAAAGCCAGGCTGGATTTTCCCAATTATAAATAAAAACAGGATTGTCTGAGGTCTGCAGTAGTGTTCAATCACAATAATATTTATTACATATCTGAAGCTGTCAGATCTCCCAGTTCGAGGTAATTAATATTTACATTGATCTGGTTCTAAGTACGTATTTTATAAGGCATAGAAGTCTGGATTCAAAACTCTTAATTTCCCCAAGATGCGCAGATGTCTCATAGGCTTTTTAAATTTAATTCCTATGCTAATTGTTAATCTCTAAAACAAATTTGATTAAGATACACATGGAGTTCACTTTAATGTCATTTTGTGCTTCAGGCGCTCAGAAAGCTGTTCAGATTTCAGTGGTAGACATATAAAACCTGGCTGGAGTGAATTAGCCACTTAAAGGCTGCACCTTACACTTTAGCACTCAAGTGTATACTGATCTCTACTGTAATTTCTTTTGTGTTGGTTTTATTTCTGTAGGTGGTTAGCCCCTTAGTAGTATTGACTGTTTTTATATGCATTTCTTCGGTAGCCTGTAAAGCACATAGCAGTTAGCCAGATTTTCAGATAATTGTTTATGTTTTAAGCCTTTAAATTATAGTTGTAAAGTGATGTGAACAATAATTTACACTTGTATTTTCACTGTACTTGTTAGCTTTTCCCCAGTTTACATTCACTGCATGTGTGTGTGTTTGTGAATTTAGAACAGGGAACAGGAAGTGTGGGCTGTGTTTAAGAAAAATTTACGGAAGACCATGTCAGCCCTCTTGGAAATACCCTCTTTGAAAGCTTATTATATTTAAAAAGAATGTGAATCTTTCTCTTTAGGCTAAATCTTAAAAGATGGGGTCAATTTAACATCTCAGTGTTCCACATTAACCATAGCAAAACATCTGGTGGAGATTACAAAATAAGTCAAGTTTATTTCTTAAGGCTTGGAGATTTTAAAATTCTACCCTATGATTAAGTAAAGTAGGAAAAATAGGACTCCTTCGGTATCTGATTTCCAGAGTTTCAAAACCCAAGTACCTGTTTGCTCAGCATCACATTGTGTTAGGGGTTTTGTCTCATAGCTGCTTAAATTCTCATGCATTTTAGGCTATTGCTTTTGTTTAACTTTTTTTTAAAGTACATTCTGGTGTCGGCTGGCACTTGAGCATCTCTGAACCCTTGAACAGAAGGGAAAAAATTGAAGTGTGTTTTAAATAGGTTGTAAAAGGTGCAGATGCAGATTAAACTTTACCTTGAGGTATTTCCTGCCATATCAGTAAATCACAAGAGGTAGATAGCACGGAAGGGAGTAAATCCTGGCAGAGCAAGGCTGTTGGGCAAAGGTATCCTACGCGGTCACTTGGTGGAGTCCCCAGGTGACCAGTTCCTCCTCCCGCAGAGACGCAGCGTGGGTAGGCAGGGAGACTGTAGTGTCACACGCTGGCTGAAAGATGCTTTTTGCAGTCAAAACCAAAGCAAGGTGCATTTGGGGGGCTTAAAGCCCAGGGTACAACCCAGCCGAGAGAGTTGTTTTATTTAGAGAGGCTTCTCCAAGTCCCAGGCCTGCAGCAAGACCCAACAAAGATTTCCAGTGAGTTGGCAAGATGTATTCTATTCTACTCAGGCCTCTGGGAGATCCAGGGTTAATTTATTTATTTTTTTTAATGAACTTTTTTTTTATATATAAATTTATTTATTCATTTATTTAATTTTTGGCTGCATTGGGTCTTCGCCGCTGCACGCGGGCTTCCTCTAGTTGCGGCGAGTGGGGCCGACTCTTCGTTGTGGTGCGCGGGCTTCTCATTGCGGTGGCTTCTCTTGTTGCGGAGCACGGGCTCTAGGCACGCGGGCTTCAGTAGTTGTGGCACATGGGCTTCAGTAGTTGTGGCTCACGGGCTCTAGAGCGCAGGCTCAGTAGTTGTGGCACATGGGCTTAGTTGCTTCGCGGCATGTGGGATCTTCCCAGACCAGAGCTCGAACCCGTGTCTCCTGCATTGGCAGACGGATTCTTAACCACTGCGCCACCAGGGAAGCCCTCCAGGGTTAATTTAAATAGGCATTGGCATGAACTATGGGTTAGTAAATAAAGTAATAGTTGTACATTTTTAGTTCATGTTCCGTGTATTATTTTTTTACATACATATGACTAGCTATTTATGTGGTTACCCTCGTGAACTTTACTTTCAATAGGGAAACAAGTACTATACTTGAAAAATGCAGTGTCCTTTGAGCCACTGCGTCACACCTAAGGGGATCCCTCCTTTTCAGACCACTAGCCCAGGTGTCGGTCCTGTCGTGGTGTGTTGCGTGACGATCAGGCACCGTCCTGGGGAGAGAGCAGCCTCTGAGGAGCCGCTCTGCGAACCACAAAATAGCTACGAATATCACAGCCCTGGACTGACCAGACGTCTGCACTGTGCTTGTTCTTCCCCAGTTTCGGCGCTCGTTTGGACCTTCACAATCAGAGATGGCAGCAGAGGTAAGATTTTTTTTTTTAACTGATGAGAAAAAAGGTAAGTTTTAGTCCTTAAGGTCTTGGTGTCTCATTGCATGATGGAGAAGACCAAAGAAATACCTCAGAAAACTAAAGGTAGAGCACCATCGGGTGTGTTGCTCGTCATCTTTTGTCCCAGGCACTGAGGAGTGGGCCGCCAGCACGTGTTTAGGGGGCAGAGAGGGAGGGACCAGAGAACGTCATGCTCACCAGTTCATGTGGTTCTTGGCAGGCGTTTCTAACTTGGAATTAGTCATTTAATCACAGTGGGTAGAAAGGGCCAAGATGATAGACATCGGGTCCTCCTGCCCCCTGCGTCTCATCTAGAAATGATCATTATTAGCCTCTGTCCCCACTTTATAATGGGCCGTAACCTCAAACTAATTGTTCTGTGTGTGCCTCATGCGCATGTACTTCAGAGCAAGTGTGCACACGCCTGGCGCCCATCGTGGGCGTGGATCCGTCTTATATTCTCCTTGGCCCCGTAGCACCCTCGTGGAGAGGAGATATTTAGTAGATACCCAGTAAACACACGGTTAGTTGATTGAACGTTTGAAGGTTTCTCTTGAGGCTGAACCGCGTGGTGTCTAGCCTACATTTCTTTGTGTTTTGTAGCCGGCAACAGCGCAAGCTCTGGAGTCTTGGTCCTCTCACCCGGTCTACGCAAGATACTGGCAACATTACCATCAAGCGATGGCGTGGATGCGCAGCCATCAGAATGCCTACAGGAAGGCCGTGAAATCTTTCAGCACCTCCCCGTGGTACTTTTCTGCCATGGGCCCTCCCCAGAGCGCTTATGCCAACAAGGGCAGAAGCCCTCAGTCCTGCTACAAGCGCCCCCCAGCCTCCCGGGACTCCCACCGCCGTCATTCACGCGCTGGCGGGCGTGGACCACATCCACGCGGCAGAGAACAGCCAGCTTGGTCCGCAGAGGAGGAGAAGGAGAAAGAGAGCGAGTCCGACGATGGCGGCATAGAATGCGACGTGAGCAACATGGAGATCACGGAGGAGCTACGCCAGTACTTCGCCCAGACCGAGAGGCACCAGGAGGAGCGCCGTAAGTGCAGCCCGCCCCGCTCCGCGGCCTTGCCCCGCCCCGCCTCTGGCCTTGTCTCCTGCCCACGTTTATTTTTATTTATTTATTTATTTTGGCTGCCCTGGCTCTTACTTGTTGCACGCAGGATCTTCATTTCAGCACTCGCTGGCATGCGGGCTTCTTAGTTGCCGCATGCATGCCGGATCTAGTTCCCCAACCAGGAATTGAACCCAGGCCCCCTGCTTCGGGAGCATGGAGTCTTACCCACTGGACCACCAGGGAAGTCCCGTCCGGCCCTCATTTATAACCTTCTAAGTCCTCCCTTGGGTACAGATAATATTTCAGACCCAATCCTAAGCCTGGAAAAGCTCTGGTCATGTGGTACCTCACTTACATTAGTTTCCAGGGTTGTTTTAATATAGGACTTTTGTTTTTTTAGTTCTAGAACAAAACTTATCCTAATAGTACCTCTGCCATTTACTGAATTTCAGACAATACACCAGATGGGGTGTGTGCATGCATGTGTGTGTGTGTGCATTCCCTAGTCTACACAGCAGTCCCTCAAGGTTTTAAGCCCATTTCACATATAAGGAAAGTGAGCCTTCAGGAGCTTCATGGACTTGTTCTGTGGTATCAACTAGTAATTTGCCGTTAGGATTCAAAGCAAGGTCTGTGTGACTCCAGTTCCCGTGCTCGTTCCTCTAGCGCAGACTCAGGGCTTAGGACCACTAGGTTCCTAAAATGCTGTTGCCACCTCACTGGTACACAGCTCAGAGACTGCCCTGGTGTTGCAGAGCTACCAAGTCTTAAATCTCAAGCTCCCTTCAGAGTAGACACCAGTGTGAACCTAAAAAGAATAACAAAATGCCTGGTATTTACCCTCTCTGGTTTGATCCTGTGCCGTGGCTGTCTGTTCCTGGGGTTAGAGAGAATTATGATAATGGTCTTAAATCTTCAGTCGGAAAGCAGGAATTTTATTTTTTTAATTTCTTACTAACTTGCCACAAAAAACTAAAACTGCTTTTTGTGCTTTCCTTACTGTTAAGATTCACCAGCCCATTTACATTTTAAGTGTCTGTAACAGACATACAAATGCTTTTCTCCCTATTACAACATGCTGTCTCAATATTGTTTTTATTGAGTTCTAATTATATATTTTGCCTAGAATTTTCTAGTAAACGGAGACATAGAAGCCTGGGGATGGGTGCATTTCATTTACATCTTGATTGATCTGTGTTTTCCTAATGATGGGCGAGCATTTATTGATTCCCCCACTGGGTGCCAGGAACTGAGCGGTGGGCTGTGTATAAAGTCTCAGGCCCTTTAGTGTCTGCCTGTGATTCTTCACTACTCATTCAGTTTTACTTCCCTTCTTTTGATTAAACCTTTGACTTCTTTGATGTATATTAGAAAGTATATGCAAACAAGTATTTTTAAAACAGTACTTTCTATTACACATAGAATGCATGTCTTTCCTTGATCTTCGGAAATAAATTTTACCTTTTTTCAAAATACATTTGAAATAACTGTTAGTCTAATTTAAAAGTATGTAACAGATGAGGGAGAGTTGGCATTGGAGCATGTCCACGTGTGGTTGGAATGCTGTTTGTTACAGCTTTTGAAAAAGAAAATATGATGGAGACAGGTCTTGTTTCTGTTGTCCGTACCCAAAGGCAGAAGAACATGTTTTTCCTGCCAGAGAGAGTGCCACATTTATGATAGAAGTTGTAATTAAGGATGGGAGCAAACCCCAGCCACCTAAAAGGCCGTTTTGAATGACCTGCTAATTTAAAATAAACCTGACAGAGTTATTCAATGAAAAATAGAGATGAGTGACGTGAAAATAGAATAATGAAATGCGTCCTTCACTTGTCAGCAGTTCAGTTACAGACGTCTGGTTAAGAACCATCCCTGTTTCTCCGTCTTGCCTTTGTCAGGTAGAATTCTAGGTAGGTTAAGAAAAAGTCATGAAAATTGCCTGCTAAGTTTTGCCAGGCACTTAATATTATTTTGAATGAATGAATGAAGTCTTTCAGTATTAATTATAAGCCTTAAATCAGAACTTTTCAAACCTTATCCCATGAAGTGCTAAACTTGCTATGGTTCTTTGGGCCATTTTACAAGGTGAAGTAGGCATTGAATATTTTATAAACTTGAGGAACTGCATGTTTCGTTTGATATCATCCCTAAATCTGCTTAGTTTACGTCAGGGCTCCGAGTCCTATTATTATCGTCACTGTTACGGGTTGAATTGTGTCCCCTAAAAAAAGATTTGTTGGAGTCCTAACCCCCACCCAGACCTCAGGATGTGACTTATTTGGAGAGAGGGTCTTCACAGAGGTAACAAGTTAAAATGAGATTAGGGTGGGCCCTGATCCAGTATGACTGGTGTCCTTATAAAAAGAGAAAAATTTGGAAATAGAGACAGACGCGCACCCAGGGAGAACGGCACGAGAGGACTGGAGTTCTGCTGCCACAAGCCAAGAACTTCCAGAAGCTGGGAGAAAGGCCTGGAACAGACCTTCCCTAGCGCCTCTGGACGGGCACGGCCCTGCCGATAGCTTGATCTCAGACTTCCGGCCTCCCCAGCTGTGAGACAAGACGTTTCTGTTGTTCTAAGGCACCCAGTGTGCTGCACTTTGTTACAGCAGCCCTAGGAAACTAATACAGTCACCCTGTCAGAATTTTCTTTGTTTCCAAATGCAGTCTGTGAGTGGGACATAAGTGAACCACACAGGTCTTGTCACTGCTGTGAAGAAAATCTGGTACATGTTTGTTTTACCGTGATCTAGATAGCAAACCAACAAAAGAGGGAATTTTATGGAAACCCTTACAACCTCCATCCCTACTCACCAATACTTACATTATTGTTAGTAGAATTATACAGGGGTAGCTGTGGCAGGACCGCTGGAATCACAGGCTTCCAGCCCCGCTGCAGCACTTACTAGCTGGAGGTTCTTATCCTGTGCACCGCTACCCTGTGCCTCAGTCTCCTCATCTGTGAAATGGGGATTCTAATGAATGGGGTGGTAACTATGAAGATTAACTGAGATAAGAAAAGTTATACAGCAGTGCTCTGTACGGAAGTTAGTGCCCAAGAAGTGTTAGTCGTTATGGTTTGTTGCTAATAATTCATCCTTTAACATGGATTATTAACCATAAACCGGTTTTACTCTGATACTGTCTTGATTAGTGCTTGATTGTTATTTTTTTTAATTGAAGTATAGTTGATTTACAATGTCATGTCAATTACTGCTGCATAGCAAAATGACTCAGTTGTACATTTATATATTCTTTTTCATATTCTTTTCCATTATGGTTTATCACAGGATATTGATTATAGTTCCCTATGCTATACAGTAGGACCTTGTTGTTTATCCATCCTATATATAAAAGCTTACATCTGCTAATCCCAAACTCCCACTCCATCCCTCTCCCACCTCCCCTCCCTCTTGGCAACCACAAGTCTGTTCTCTATGTGAGTCTGTTTCTGTTTCATAGATAAGTTCATTTGTGTCATATTTTAGATTCCACATATAAGGGATATCATATGGTATTTGTCTTTCTCTGTCTGACTTACTTCACTTAGTATGATCATCTCTGGTTGCTGATTAGTGAGTGCTTGATTGAGATTCTGCATATTTTTAATAAAGTGTTCTCTGACTTCGAAAAAAAAGAAGTCATACATTTCTGCCCTAGGCAGCACTTTTCAAACTCTTAAATTGATTTAGAATATTTAAAACATAAAAGAATGAAAAGCTTTGATATCTGTCGAATTGAGCCACTAATACAATTTTGTCAAAGTAGTCATTACCACAACTTTTAGTTCTGTTTCGAGGACATTCTTGCTTGATATAAGTTAATATAGTAACCTACACGGGCTGGGGAAATGAACCTGCTTCCACCTTCCTCAAAACAACACTAAACGCATTGAGCTTCCGCTACTTTGTGCTTTAAAAATGTGTAATTGTAGCATAATTCAAAATTGCTTGTGCTGGGATCTCTGATGCTCATGTGTCCTGCAGTCCGCCCTGAAAGCTTTATCAGGTCCCCGGGAGACATGAGAGTTGTCTGGCGAGGGTGAGAACAGGCTTTGGTGTCGGAATCTAATCTTCCTGCGAAAGATGCAGTCTCTGTGAGAAGCAGCTGCCAGGGCCTGACGCTGCCCCACCAAAAATAATGGGCAGCACTTCACCAGCGCTAGGTTTTTCACCAGCACTTTCAGTGGCATATAGGATGAATTCGTGTTCCTTGGAGCAGTCATGAATGATGGCATTCAGACATAAGTAATTGGAATGCCCATGGTGCTTTCCAATCCATTACCTTCGCTAGAAATGCTCACAGAGGTTTAGTTACATACACAGTTGGGAAATGTTTGAATAAAGAGATGAGGGACCTGAGTCATGTGAACACTCGGTTGAAGTTGTTTTGCTCTTTGAGCCACTAGAAGCTACTTATTCGCTTAGGACAAATTCAGCCCTGAACATGAATCATTTAGAGAACACAGATTGTATAAAATATTACTAGCAAGGGAAAATGCAGCTGAACTTGAAAGATTTAGCTTTTCAGGACTATTCACCTCCACAGGAATGTATACGTTATATAATTCATCCTCATCTGAGTCTTATTTAATATTTTCTTGGGATAAAATCCTTTAGACTGGACAGCGTGTTCTTGTTTGTGATTACTGTTCCTCCAGACAGTCTCTAATTTCACATATTTCAGCAATAAAAACCAAAAAAATATTAAGTAGGGTAAACAAAGAACTCTTTTTTGTGCAGCGGTAACAGGCATGCTTTTGATTATATGATATGTCATCGTTTCCTAGCGAGATATTGCTGTTATTTAAAACTTCACTGGTAACATTACTTATGGGAAAGTAGACAGTTGTGAAGTTTTAAAAGGTCAGCTGTGTTGTCCGTTATTTCTTAGGAAAAATGTTTATTGTTAGGTTAAGGAAGGTATCATTTTTTAGTCATAAATAACCATCAGTTGAGACTGCGAGGTCCTCGTCCTAATACTTAGAGGGAAAATGAGTGAAAGTTCTCATTCTCCGTAGAGAAGCAGGCCCCCCGAAACAAACACTTGCCACTGTTGTCTCGGCACGAGCCAGTCAGATAGTTGTCACCTGTGTTTTGGGAGTAGATGTCGGGCCCAAACAGGGACATTTTCTCAAAGAGCATAAACCCATGTGGGAAGAGAAGACAAAATCAAGTTTAAAATGATACCTACAAGAGCCATTTATGGTGTGGGCCATGGGTAGTCTTGCAAATGAGGGGAAGAGCCAGTGGGCTCAGTGGTCAGAGGAGCTCCACGGGATGGTTGTGGAGAAACGGAGTGCACACTAGGCTTTGAGGGATGGGGGCAGTGCGGAATGAGGGGGAAGGAAAGAAAGGGCTAAGTGCACTCCCCACCCAGCACTCAAAGTGCCGTTCTTACCAAGGGCCCAGGTGTACTTTGTGGACATTTAATGGGCGACATCTGCTCCTTTACGTTGTGTCCACCCGAGCAGGAAGGTTTAGACTCTCGTCTTCCTAGTGAACCTTCCGTCAGTCTGCTGGAACCCATCCCGCTCTCCCTCATTCCACCCTCCACAGAAAACCTAGAAGATAAAACGAAACCTACGGCCCAGTGTTTAGGGAGCTATCTTAGTTTCGTCAATGAGATTCAAGTGTGGAATCGTGCTGATTGAGCACAATTCCACCATGTGTGTGTTTCATCTAGTCCAGATGTTCGGGGCATCAAACCAGTCCGTGAGAAGATACGTGTGAATGGCCATAGAAAAATGGAAGGGAGGGATGGAAACGCACGGACTAGGGGATTACATCTGTCGTGGAGTGAGGGACGTGGGGTGAGGATGGAAGGCCCGTCAGTAATGGCTCCAGCCCTGCTGGCAAGCACCTGTGTTCCGGGTGTGTTGCTGACAAGCCAGAAACGAGGCATTCATGACATAAATCAAGTCTGTGCTTTCGCTCGGTCGTGCTGAGGTCATTAACTCTGGCAACACAGCAGAGAATATAATCAGACGTGCTAATCCTAGAAAAATGGGGGGAAATCACATTCTTTAACACTCATTTGTCTTAGTGCTTTGTCCTCCAAAATGTTCTGCCTTTGAGCTCATTATCTTGGAATACTGAATGAATGTTTTCCTGCTATGTCAGGGTCTCTGAAGTCCAAGTCACTTCCCATGATTGTTTTTTCCTCTATAGACTTTAAGCCTACATTGGTAACACCATGTAAATGTATAGATTGAGGCAAAAAATATCAAGGTTATATACCCTGAACACAGATGGAGTCCAGTAGAGTTTCTCCTTAATAGTATAATACTGTTTTTCCTGTTTTAACTCTGTATGCATGTTAACTCCTGAATTAGTTTCCTAGTACTATTGTAACAAATTACCACAAACCGTGTGGCTTAAAACTACAGAAATTTATTCTCTTACAATTCTGCAGGCCAGAAGACCAAAATCAAGCTGTCGGCAGGGCCACGCTTCCTTCCAAGGGCTCTAGGGCCTGCCTCTTCCAGCTTCTGGCAGCTCCTGGCTTTCATTGGCTTGTGGCAGCAAAGCTGCCATCTCTGCCGCCATCTTTATATGGTTTCCCCCTGTGTCTGTATGTGTCCTTTTCTGTCTCACATAAGGACACTCTCACTGGATTTAGGACCCACCCTAATCTAGAATCATCTCATCTCAATCCTTAATTACATCCCCAAAGACCCTATTTCCAAATAAGATCACATTCTGAGGTTCTGGGTTGATGGAGATTTGTGGGGAGGCTATTCACCCCACTACAACCCTGTTTTAAAGCTGAAATTGAAAAAGATACTCTGATTTGTATGAACACAAATTGCCTTGGCCAAATATCCTACAAGAAAAAAGTGCTTGGTAACACTGAGTCCCACAGCTGTTTTCGGGAAAAATGACCGACCTCTGCATGACAAGGCCCCTGTTCAGTTATGTCTGAAGCGTGTTGTTCGACTTCTCTGCTTCAGTCAGATGACTTTCCATCTGGCTGGCTGAGCCCTCACCTTGTTTTGACAGGAAGAAAAGCTGCCAGTGATTGAGAATCCTTTCTTCCATTGGGAGGGAGGAGGCAATAAATAGAACCTAGAATAAGTGGATGCCCTCAAATGAGTATTGCATCCTAAGGCTTGCTTGGTCCCCTAGGTCGGTATACACTGAAGCACTTTCACGTGCTACCTGTAGCCTCCAGCGCCCAGCTAGTCTGAGGGTATTTAGTTTTAAGCTGACTGGTTTTCAAATTTATAGTCTAATGTTAGAACTTTTTTTTTTTGTGAGTAAGTAGAGGGAAAGCAACTCAAATGTAAGGGAACAAAATCAGACCCCCAACTCAGCGGTGCCCCTTCCTTCCCCCTCCCCCAACCTCTCCCCCATGGAGACTCAAGGACCTGAGGGAGGGGGCCCTACCCAGCGCCTTTTGAGAGTTCAGCATCTCTTTCTCTATCCCTGGGTTGTCATTTTTCTCCAGTAGCATCTGGAAGGAACAGCTGTTTACAAAAAATAATGTCTGGCCTTTGTCTGAGCTTTTTCTTGACAACCTCTGAGCACCTGCTTTGGGTCGGGCATTGCGGCCTCCCCCAGGGCTGGGGAGACAGGGTGAGTAAAGGCCACAGTGCCCTCCCCCGTAGTGGACTTCCGCAGGTGGGCCGCTGGTGCCAGGGGACCCGCTTCCCGGCCCTCCGATCTACGTTTGTGGGCAGCTACCCGCCGTGCAGGAAACCAGGAAACCTCCACACTTCTTGTGAGACTGGGAGGGGACCAGGGTTGGGCCTTAAATTTTCATGAGGAAACCTGGATGGGAAGGAGATAAAAATAGAGAACCGAGAGCAGAGGGCCGTGTCTTTTATTCTTTTATGCTTACACCGTATAAAGTCTATTAAGAACTAAAACCCTGTGATGGTTGCTGTGATGAGCACATGCTGAGTGCAGACTCGGGAAATAGCACAGGCTTCACTGACAGCCGGCCAGCTGGGGTTGCTTAGGCGTCACGTAGCGTTTCGTCCACAGCTGTCAATAAGAGGAAAGGGCTCTTGGCATATAAATTGTTAGACCGATTTAACGTCTGCAAGATAGTTTTTGTCAGAAGGGCAGCAGAAAGAAGCATCGTTATAACCATGTTAAGTTATAAGGAAAAGAAAAATAAAGATGCAAAAGTAAAAAGGTTACATTCACATATCCTAACGGCAGAGAGCAACACTTACTAAGATAGCAAAGATTCCAGTGTTTATTAAAACTTTTAAACTGAGAGACTGATTTCGACAGGAAGTTGAACATCTGTTGTGTCACTAAATCTGTCAGTGAGAACGATGATAGTCTTGGGACAAATTCGAGAGTGAAAGGCCCGTGGTCTGGGAGGCTCTGTCATCTACATGCAGAGGCTCTGAGGGATCACGTGGGATCGTCTCCTCGGGGCCGAGGATTGGTAACGTGTCACAGGTGGCAGAGGGGCTCTTCTGTCCCTGGCTCGGGTGGAGATGCCAAGCCTTTGGAAGAGTAGTCCCAGGGGAGGAGGTGGTAGAATTCAGACACCCATGAGAATTGAACATCTTAAATCCGGAAGTTTCAGATTTGCCAGAAAGACCAAAAATGAGAAACAAATGCTTGTTGACCTCCCATTCATTTGCATATCAGGCCAATATTTTGGTTTAGTTCTGCCTTTCACAGTAGGTCAATTCTGTCTTTTTCGTGGATAAGGTAACAGTTACATTGCATTTCTTTTGCTTGACAGTCATTTGGCTTATTCCCATAGTACTTCCTTGTATAAAAACAAACTGCAGAAGTGACGGTGGGGGTCAGTCCCAACCTCCTGATTTTACAAATGAGAAACTCCAAATCTAGTGAGGCAAAGTGCCTTTTCTAAAATTGTAAGCAGTAAAGCTTGATGTAGAGCTGGAACCTTTTATCTTCATGTCCGGCATTCTTTTCTCTGTTTGCGGGGGAGCCGCATCACCAAGTGTAGGGAGAAGATGGTGGCACTGACTCCAGGGGGAAAAAAATTTTTAAAATTAAAAATAAACTGCAGATGTGCTAAGAGACAAATGGTCATATGCATTTTTAATAATGCTTCCAAGTGTGTAAAACTCCTTCCCTCCAGCTCCAAGGTGCGATTTATAAAGAACGGGATTTGTGAGTGTCTGGGCCTACCCACATAAATAGCATAGCCATGTAAATAGCTTGCCGTTCACTTGATTTGCTCGCTGTTGTGTTCCCTTCCATACTCAGCTTTCATTCGGCTACTTTTTTTTTTTTAACGAAGGAAAGAATTATATCATTGTTTTATTCCCCTACAACCATCTTCACTCCTTAGCATTTCTCTTGCTAGCGGTGGCTACAGATGTGTGCATTCTGCTACCAGTTTCTCTGTTCTTGACAGTCACAAAAATCTGTCAGTTGGCTAAATTTGACCTTATGTTTTGTTGACATTTTTATGTTGTTTCTATTTACATAAGAATACAAGTTACGATACTAGGACTTGTTACAGTAAAATTCGAGAGGGGAGAATAACCTGAGTAAATCTGTCTTGCTTTACAAGAATCCATTTCAATTCGTAGGATTAGAGCATATAACCGTCCCACCTGAAGTTTAGCCTAAGCTGACCTGGGAGGTGAAGGGGCAGGTCCCATCCCTCGGTGAGGAAGGGGGCCGGCTGCTGCGGGCAACACAGCAGCAAGACGAGGTGGCCAAGGCCTCCCTGCCATCCGCAGAATTATCCTTTCTTGGCCCTTTTACCTTCGACAAGGGTTGAATCGGTTAACCTTGTGTGGTGTGATTTGCGTTTGGGACGCACGCAGGGGTCCTGATCGTGGTGGAGTTCTCTAGCTGCTAGCCTTGCCCTTTTCCAGATGACCTCAAACCCATACCTCTTCCAAAGAGGTCACTTTTTTCCCCACCATCTCATTTGTGGTGGCAGGTACTACTTCTTGCAACACTGGACTTTCCGGGAAGCGTTTCCTTTCCCTGCCGGCCCGGTGCAGTGTTTGAAGCCACGTGAGCGCCACCAGCCATGCCCCGCTGGGCAGCTTGTGGGCAGCGGTGTAGACGAAGAGGGAGACCCACGTGGTTGCATTTCTCTCCTCTGTTTTCAGGGCCCGTTGCAGAGGTTGGATAACTTGGACTGACACGTTTCCTGGTGGCTTGTTGCCACTTCTATTTGCGTGTAGCCCTCTGATAAGTGAGTGAGCGATGCGCCTCCTAACTAAGGAGATAACGATAATCCGGCGCAGGTCACGCCTTAGAGTCCGAGAACCTCCCAGCCGGCTGGGCGGGCGCGGGGCACTTAGAGGGGAGGGCGGAGGGGGCCGGGGGCCAGGCGAGATCACCCGGCTCACGGCGTCTCCGGCGCGCGTGTCGCTTGCTTCCCAGGGCGACAGCAGCAGCTGGACGCGGCGCGCCTGGAAGACTACGTGAACGCGGATCACGACCTGTACCGCGACAGGCGCCGCCGCTCCGCGCTGCCCCCGGCTGAGCGGCCCGGCGAGCGGCGCCGAGCCGAGATGCGGCACCTGTACGGGTCCAGCGCCGCCAAGATCCAGGCCATGGAGGCGGCCGTGCAGCTCAGCTTCGACAAGCACTGCGACCGCAAGCAGCCGAAGTACTGGCCAGTCATCCCGCTCAAGTTCTGAGCCGCGCCCCTTCCTCTCGCGCTCCCCCTCTCCCCCGTCCCCCTGTCCCCCTGTCCCCCTCTCCCCCTGTCCCCCTGTCCCCCGTCCCCCTGTCCCCCTGTCCCCCGTCCCCCTCTCCCCCTGTCCCCCTGTCCCCCTCTCCCCCTCTCCCCCTGTCCCCCTCTCCCCCTCTCCCCCTGTCCCCCTGTCCCCCTGTCCCCCTGTCCCCCTGTCCCCCTCTCCCCCTCTCCCCCTGTCCCCCTCTCCCCCTCTCCCCCTCTCCCCCTCTCCCGTGGCTCTTCTCTGGATAAGGCTGACTAATGAGCACGTTCACCAAAGTCCCCTGGGGGCGGGGGTAATGTCAGCCACCTGGAGGTGGGCAGGACTGTCCTGCTGCCAACATGAGAGATCTTCTCTTGAGATAAAATGAGAATTTCATATACATCCCACTGGTTTTTAATGTCAGTAAGAGCGACCAGTTCATTAAAGTCCTCGCTTGGAGATACTGCCTAGTTGTTGCGTTTCTGTTTTCTTGTATCTTTAACCCAACCAAACTAGGCAAAGGCCTTCAGTGAGTCAGGTGTTCTCTCCCACTCCAAGTCCTTTAGCCCCGCAGAAGAGGATGCAAGCCCGCCGGACGAATACCGCTTCTCCAGCACAGAGCTCGGCGTGCATGTTCTATCAAGGGCCTGAGAGTTCCTAGTTTTGGCTTTCAGGCCAGGTGGTATGTGTCCTGACTCCTCTGTTCTGCCCTTGCAGCAGGAAAGCAGCCAGAGATGGTAAGTAAACAACCGGGCGTGGCTGCATGCCAATAAAACTTTATTTATAAAAACAGGCCGCAGGCCAGGTTTGGCCTGTGGGTGGTAGCTTGCCAACTCCTGCTCTAAAGGAATGAGAATCCCTGTCTGATGTCCTTCTGGTTATCTGCTTGTCTCTACAGAGCTTGAATGTCATCCAGAATTGAGAGCCAAGGACGGTAGTTCCCAAACCTGCTCACCTCTGCAGTCTCCTCTGTTGTAGAAAAGGTATAATTGAGCTCTTACTACAGGGAGCGAATATTGTTTTGATAAAAGAATACATTTCTGAGAACGAAAACCTAAAAAGGGACGAGACAGTCCATTTGTAAAAGCCAGCTGCCTTTTAAATAAGTTATTACAGTGCGTTGCCGGGGTGAGCCGCGCTGACCTGAGAATCTTACCACGTCCATCAAAGGTTGCTGAAAAGATGTGGTATTAACATGCTTCTCCCTCGGAACACTTAGCTGCACATTTCAGCCCCTGCCCTGAGACAAATGCATTACTTTCATCAGCCCTGGGTGCTTATTTTTCCAAGTTCCCGTTTTATTACTGGAGTTGCAGTTTGTGCTTGGGTATTGCAGACAAAAATCACAATTAACTTCCCCTGAGGTGACATGTGACCAAAATTTCAAATCTTTACCAGTTCTCTTTTTTTATTTGAAACCCGTACGGCTAAATAGAAAATTAACGTGACTGAGGCACATATACAAACCAAAGTCTATAATTGCAGCAGGTTCTTAGCTATTTGCGAGTGAAGTGTTTCTCTTTACAAAGGACTCTCCTACCTTCCCCCAGAGAAACCACCAGGCTGGTCCCACCCCTGCTGGCTAGTTACTTCCACCTCCCAGTGCTTGGTGTTCCTCACTCTTGAGGTGGGTATTCATGATTCCCCCACATGGGGTCCTTGTGCGGACCACCTAGAGTTAGTGCCTGGAAAATGCATAGCGCTGGCCACACGGTATATACTCAGTCAGTGTTGACACTTATTTATTCCCTGTCTTTAATTTTTTTTTTTGGTTGCTCTGGGTCTTGGTTGCAGCTCGCGGGCTCCTTAGTTGTGGTTCGAGGGCTCCTTAGTTGCAGCTCACCAGCTCCTGAGTTGTGGCGTGTGGGCTCCTTAGTTGTGGCACGTGGGCTCCTTAGTTGTGGCCTGCGAACTCTTAGTTGCAGCATGCATGCAGGATCTAGTTCCCTGACCAGGGATCGAACCCGGGCACCCTGCATTGGGAGCACGGAGTCTTATCCACTGTGCCACCAGGGAAGTCCTATTCCCTATCTTTAAAAATTGCCAAAGAGTGCCAGCTATGGAACTTCTTCCAGATATGGAGACATGTCTCCCTGTCAGCAATTGGAATGGACGGACTGGCTCTTGACACCTGAGTCCCACCTGTCCTTCTTCCCTGATGTCTCATTTGTGATCATTTGTGATAGGAGGGACCCATTTACACAGCAGGTGTTTAGTCCTTTCCATCCCAGTTAGCTGGACCATGGCCTCTTCCCTCGGGGCAGTGGCAGCCTGGGAGGGGCAGACAGGTGTGCGATGGTTGTAGTTGCAGTATGTGCACAGTGGAGAGAGAGGTGAGGGCAGGCTTTGTCGGCCTCAGCGTTGGTGACATTCGGGGCTGGATCATCCTTTGTTCTAAAATAGTACATACCATGGATGCATACATATGTACTCAAATTGAGAAACTCTCTTCAAAAAGATTCACACACACCAGCTTCAGAACAGAGGTTAGTTCTGAGCAGGGAGAGGATTGGAGTGCTAATCCAAAGGGGTTTTTCTGTCTCCCTGATGTAATTTCTTTATAACAGAAAAGCTATGGCAGCAACCCAGCTTTGATGGAGGCCCCCAAATTCATCAAACTTCTGACACAAAATAGTTTCTCTTTCACTTCATTTTTAGGGTTAACTGTAACATGAAATGTTTATTTATCAAACACTGATATAAGGTTTATTATGGGCCACATACTTTTCTAACTGCTTTACAAATATTAATTTCTTTAGCAATCAACCTATGACACACCTATGAAGTAGCTATTGTAGGTATACAACCTGTTTTCCAAAACTCTTAGGTCAGGTGTGTTTCAGAATTCAGACATTGTACTTTTGAAAAGTAGAACAGCATATTGTGGAACTTGTTCCAGTGGGCTGGGGCAGCAGCCTGCCATCAAAGCCAGTTGTTGCAGTAAAATGGAAGAATATTCTAAGTGGGATAAGTAAAGACCATAAATATCCCCAATTCCATTCACGTCAGGTTTTGTCATCAAATCCTTATAGTCAAGTCAGGTTTGGCTGCCAAACAAATTATTTAAAAACAAAACGTAACACAACTTCCAGTTTCCAGAGCTTTGGGGATTTCAGGAAAGTGGTGAAGGAATATTATTTCCATTTCACAGATGAGGAAACTGAAGCACAGAGAAATTAACCAACTTAAGTTTGCTCTCAGTGGTGGAAGTGAGGGTAAAACCCAGATGTTCTGACTCCTGAACTCCCCACTTTTAGCTGCTCCACCCTGCTGAACTTGGCCTCTAAACCATATTCACAATACGTGTAAAGCACAGTGTATCCAGAGCACGGTGAAGAATCTGGAGCTGATTATGGCCTTCAGCAAGATTCCAGTGTGTTCCATGCTGGAGCACGGGGTTAGGCTCTAGTCCTGCTGGAGAATGTGTGACTCTGGATAATGTACTTGTTCTTTGTCTGAATTTTAGAAATGAGCCTATAGCAGCAAGAAGAGGGGACACAGTCGAGCTATTGAAGAAATGGATGTTCTGGGGCTTGGCAATTTGGGGCAGGTGAGGAAAAGTCTAGGATGGCTTGGGTTTCTGTCTTGGATAGTGGTTCTCATCGTTGAGCTAAAGAAAACACTGAGAAACAGGCTTAGGAAGAAGGATAATTAACTCCATTTGGGGACACAGTGAGTTTGAATAGCTCACAGGATATCCAGTGGCATCCTGTCAGTCACTGGATATTTGGGCTTGGAACTCAGTGGAGAGGGTCTGCATCAAAGATACAGACTTCTGGGACTTCCCTGGTGGCACAGTGGTTAAGAATCCGCCTGCCAATGCAGGGGACACGGGTTCGATCCGCAGTCCGGGAAGATCCCACATGCCGTGGAGCACCTAAGCCCGTGCGCCACAACTACTGAAGCCCACGCGCCTAAAGCCCGTGCTCCGCAACAAGAGAAGCCACTGCAGTGAGACGCCCGCGCACCGCAACGAAGAGTAGCCCCCGCTCACCGCAACTAGAGAAAGCCCGTGTGCAGCAACGAAGACCCAACACAGCCAAAAATAAAATAAAATAATATATATATAGACTTCTGAGTCCTCAGCCTTATGAATATGGAAAAGGGGGCCATATACAGCCTAGGAGGAATGGACCAGTGACAGTGGGTCCCTGAAGACAGTGATAACATGCAGGTAAAGAGGAGTCTGTAAAAGAAACTGAGAAGAAATGGCAAAGTCAAAGAAGAGGAGAACCAGGAGCCAGAGGCGTTTCAAAAGGGAAAATTATAAGTGGGACAGGTGGACAATATGGCTTCTACTGTGATGCGTTAGGAAGTTGACTTACTCACCAATGAAGTATTTTTGCAAAAAAAATTAAAAAAAATATATATATATATATATAAAGATATAGATGATAGGGCTTCCCTGGTGGCGCAGTTGTTGAGAGTCTGCCTGTGAATGCAGGGGACACGGGTTCGAGCCCTGGTCTGGGAAGATCCCACATGCCACGGAGCAGCTAGGCCCGTGAGTCACAATTACTGAGCCTGCGCGTCTGGAGCCTGGGCTCCGCAACAAGAGAGGCCACGATAATGAGAGGCCCGCGCACCGCGATGAAGAGTGGCCCCCACTTGCCACAACTGGAGAAAGCCCTTGCACAGAAATGAAGACCCAACACAGCCATAAATAAAAATAAATAAATAAAAATTAAAAAAAAAAAGATATAGATGATAAATTGATTTATGTATCAAACATATTACAAATATTTTTGTAAATATGAAAACAATCTAATTAAGACTTTACATCGAATTACCAATTTATAGGAAGTTCAAGGACTAGACTAATATGTTACAAGACACTGTGAAGACACAATCAGCCAAATCCAGAATTGGGAAATTTGATAGGACAGAAAACCCAATTTCTTCAACAAATGGACTTTTAAAAAGTGTGTGTTGGAGAAGGGGTCATGGCGGAGGGAGGGACTGTCAATGAGATGTAATGTATGGCATGAAAGAATGCTCAACATCATTAATCATTAGAGAAATGCAAATCAAAACTACAGTGAGGGATCACCTCACACCGGTCAGAATGGCCATCATCAAAAAATCTACAAACAATAAATGCTAGAGAGGGTGTGGAGAAAAGGGAACCCTCTTGCACTGTTGGTGGGAATGTAAATTGATACAGCCACTATGGAGAACAGTATGGAGGTTCCTTAAAAAACTAAAAATAGAACTACCATATGACCCAGCAATCCCACTACTGAGCATATACCCTGAGAAAACCATAATTCAAAAAGAGTCAGGTACCACAATGTTCATTGCAGCTCTATTTACAATAGCCAGGACATGGAAGCAACCTAAGTGTCCATCGACAGATGAATGGATAAAGAAGATGTGGCACATATATACAATGGAATATTACTCAGCTATAAAAAGAAATGAAATTGAGCTATTTGTAGTGAGGTGGATGGACCTAGAGTCTGTCATACAGAGTAAGTCAGAAAGAGAAAAATACCATATGCTAACACATATATATGGCATCTAAAAAAACAAAAATGGTTCTGAAGAACCTAAGGGCAGTACAGGAATAAGGACGCAGACATAAAGAATGGACTTGAGGACACAGGGAGGGGGAAGGGTAAACTGGGACAAAGTGAGAGAGTGGCGTTGACATATATACTCTACCAAATGTAAAATAGATAGCTAGTGGGAAGCAGCAGCATAGCACAGGGAGATCAGCTCGGTGCTTTGTGACCACCCAGATGGGTGGGATAGGGAGGGTGGGAGGGAGGCTCAAGAGGGAGGAGATATGGGGATATATGTAAACGTATAGCTGATTCACTTTGTTATAAAGCAGAAACTAACACGCCATTGTAAAGCAATTACACTCCAATAAAGATGTTTAAAAAATTAATTAAAAGATGTAATGTGTGGACTTTGTATGGATCCTAACTTGAACAAATTAATTATTAAAATTTGGGAGGAAATTTGAATATGGACTGAGTATTAGAGGATATTAAAGAATTATGAATTTTGTTAGGTGTAATCATTGTTTTGTGGTTATATATTTTTTTAATTTTTTTAAAGTTCTGAGCTGTTGAAGACCCAACTCTTTACAGTTGAACTCATATGATGTTCTTTACAGGTGAACTCATATGATGTCTGGGGTTTCCTTCAAAGTTTGTATTCCAGTGGCAGAGCATGGGAGAGGTGAAACGAGTTGAAACAAGGTGGGCAAAATGCTGAGAACTGCTGAAGCTGGGTGATGGATACATGGAGATTCATTATGCTCTTTTCTCTAGCTTTGTTTATGTTTGAAAATTCCATAGTACATTTTTAGAAAATGAAATGGAATTTGAAAGAAAGAGATTAATAGTATTGTCACAGAAAGGTCTGCAAACTAAGAACAGACAAGTAGACTTTGGCCTGACAATCTAGAAACCATTGTAACATAAAAGACCTTAATTAATAAATAAAGATAAATAAATAATAAAGACCTTAATCCACTGAAATCCAATTTCAGTGGATAGGTGGGGAAGAAAACCAAAGTTTACATCAAAAGCTAAGATACTGGGGAAAAAAAAGGACTGCACCATGTCAAAGGGACATGGGAGCCAGTCTGAAAGATCTCCCACTGGCCAAACTGGAGCGATTCAAGCAACAAAATATATAACATAGAATTGGATTATAACCCAAATTATAAAAGAAATACAAGTCCATACTGATAGGTGATTAAATAATAAATGGCAAGAAGAGACAAATCTTCCAGAATTCTAAATAACGGCTGTAGATACTGCCCCCTCGAGGGGGGCTGACCTTACTCTCCCTCCCCATTGAGTAGGGGCTAAACTAGTAACTTACTTCCAAAGAACAGAGTACAGAAAAGGGAAAATAACAACCTTCAGTGGAGAAACTTTGCCGACACCACATTATCCAAGTGTTCGAGGTCAACATCACCAGTGATTAAGTTCTACAGGTACCTTGTCCTACCACCTGATGTGATCTGACATGATGAGAAGGGCACTTCACCCCCATGGTAGCCTCAAAACCCATAACTGCAGTCTCATCATGAGAAAACATCAGATAAAACCAAACTGAGGGACATTCTACAAAATACCTGACCAGTACTCTTAAAAACCCTCCAAGTCATGAAAAGCAAAGAAAGACAGAAACTGTCAGAGGAGACTAAAGAGACATGATGACAAATTGCAGTGTGGGAGTCTGGTTGGATCTTGGAGCAGAAAAAGGGTATTAGAGGAGAAACTGGTGAAATCCAGATAAAGTATGTAGTTGTACTGAATAGCGATGTGCCAGTGTTAATTTCTTACCTTTGATGAATGTCCCATAGTCAGGTAAAAGGTTAACAATGGGGGAAACTGGGTGAAGGTTCACAGGAACCGTATCATCTTTACAACTTTTCTATAAATCTAAAATAATTCCAAAATAAAAAGGGGCTTAAAATAAAAACAGAAATTTAATACAGGTTTTTGCTGATGGTCTTTATAGCAGTTACTCTTCTTCCACCTTTCAAAGCGGGGAAATACATTTTTATTTTTCTAAAGAAAGGAATTTACAAAGCCTTTTTTCTTCTGAATGCTGTAGACTCTGACATCTAGGACACCAGAATGACGAGACCGAAGGCAAAGTGAAGGAAGGATCCGACCTTTACTAGGTACCTGATGTGTGTAGTGCTGGGCAATTTATACACATTACCTGTGTTGTTTCTCCTAACAGCCTGATAAAGCAGGATCCCCAATATTCTTAAGAGCAGATTGATTCAAAGTAAGAAGTAGTAACATGTCTAATGGCTGGGAGGTTGGATGGAAATTCCGGGGGGACTGCAGATGGGAGTAGGCTTTCCTTTCCAGGTGAGGAAGATATTTTGGAACTTGAAAGAGGTGGTGTTTACACAACACTGCGAATGTACTAAATGCCACTGAATTGTTCACTTGAAAATGGTTACTTTTATGTTATGTGAATTTCAGCTCCGTGAAAAAAGATGTAATATTTTAAAAAGGTCGAGAAGCTGTGGTCTGAGGATGGGAGAAACACGTGGAGAGTGACGTGCAGAAATCACGTGGTGTGTAATAGTTTAATTTTCATTTGTTTGGCCAAAGAACAGTCCCACAAGTAAGTATTAGTATATGACAGAACACTACTACTCCATAGAACACAGTTTGAGAAACACCTTTTCATTGAATGAGGCCTCATTTTAACAAAGAGAA
Organism: Balaenoptera musculus; assembly: GCF_009873245.2. NCBI lineage: Eukaryota > Metazoa > Chordata > Mammalia > Artiodactyla > Balaenopteridae > Balaenoptera > Balaenoptera musculus. The sequence goes on along the minus strand of NC_045806.1, from coordinate 10,805,877 downwards.
CAATGTAGGGGTCTTATTTGGCTGCAAGTGCCATAGAAGCCACCCATGTGGCTTCAGGAAATAGAAGAGGACCCAAGACCAGTTTGAAGAGAAGCTGTACTGGGGCTCATTCTATTCCTAGAACGGATATGTCAGACAATACGGAGATGGCACGGACACACACTCCAGGTAGAGCGACCAGCGACAGGCAGAAATTTTGGTTGTGTATGGGAAACAGAGTGGAGATCCATCTGCCAGACTGCTAAGGTTCTCAGACCTGGGGGCATATTAGGGTCACTTGGATCCACTCCAGCCGATTCCATCAGCATTGCCGGCGATGGGGGCCGAGGCACCGCTATTTTATTGAAAGCTCTCTAGGTGATCCTGATGTGCAGCCGGGGTTGAGCCCACTAGTCTGGATCAGCTGTTCTCAAAATATGATGTAAGAACCTAGTGAGGTTCGATTTACGGTGTGATGTTATCCACTACGTCTCCAAGTTTAGCATGTGTAAGAGTCACCTGGGGAGCTCGTTACAACACAGATTCCTGGGCCCTACTGTCAGATTCTGATTTAGCGGTCTGGGGTGAGGCCCACGAACTTGCACGGGTATCAAGCTCCCAGGTGACGCTGCCGGCCCGTGGACTCCACATCGCGCAGCACTGATGTAATAAGCACTGTGATACAACAACAAAGGAAGTTTGCCAGCAGTTTGCTTTCTTCAGGTATATATAACGAAAATAGATTAAAGTGAATGGGAGACAGTGTGGTGGTTTAAGGGTCACCGTGCCAGGATTTGCAAATATCCCACAGCTTTTCATCCTCCCTAGTAGGTACATCATGATGGCGAGGACGTGAAGCCCTGGGCGAGAGTGATGGGTTCATGAAGGTGAGTAATGACCCAGAAGTGGGGGAAAGGGCCAGTTTATGAAGGGTCTTCCACGCTAGACTATGGGCTCTGTAAGCAACCGTAAGGTCTTTACAAAGGCCTGGACTGAACAAAGCCATTTCTCAAGAAGAAGATGTTTGCAGTACCTGTTTGAAGGCAATTACAGTAATGAGAATTAATGGGGCGTGACTAGAGAAGTGGCAGTGGAACTGGAGAGAGAAGATGGGTGTGAGAGACGGGGCAGAAATGGCAACTCCATCCCTCCAAGTGCTCAAGTGACTCTTCTCTTTCACTCCTCCAACCAATCCATCAGAAATCCTCTCACCTGGGTTCATTCAGCGGCTTCCTACCCACCTTTGCCCTCCTACAATTTGTTCTTAACACAGCTCCTGCGGAGATGCCTTTAAAACATACGCCAGATCACATCACTTCCTGGCCCCCATCTACTTCACAATGACAGCGCAGGTCCTCACAGTGTGCTCTGAGGCACCGCGAGATCTGGTCCCCTATTATCTTTCTGACATCCGTTCAGTATACTTGCCCATGCTCTCATTTTGCTCCAACCCCGCCGATGATCTAACTCTCTCTAGGACCTTGCTTCTCAAAGTGAGGTCCGTGGACCAGCAGCACCGGCATCATCTGGGAGCTCATTAGACATGCGGTGTCTCGGGTCCCATCCAGACCTACTGAATCAAAACCCGCATTTTAACAAGACCCCCAGGGTATTCCTCTACACAGCTCTGTGCACACTGCTGTCCGCAGGATTTTCCGTTTGTCGTTCCTCTACCCCGACGGCTTCGCCTCTGAGTATACACAGAAATCATTCCCTCCCTCCTTTATTCATATGACACCTTTTCCGTGTCCTATTTAAAGTTGCAAAACCCACTCCACCAGGAGGGCACTCCTTAAGCCCTCTGTTGCCTTTCTTTCCCTGACGTCACTTATCACCACCTGAAAAATTGTGGCCTCTGGGGAGTGGAATCAGGTGTGGAATGGTGGGGGCTAGGTCTGTGACTTTTTTGAGCCTGTCTTGCAGGATTATTTGACTTTTAAACTCTGCGTGTATACACTTGTCATTTGTTTGTTGAGATTAAAAACTGCAGAGTGTGGTTCCATGTGTAAGGAGGCTGGAGTCCCCACTCCATCTCAACAACAAGTAAAAGCTGAGCAGCCTGAAAGATCAACAGTTCTTCTTGGATCTGTAAGAGAGGGGAGGAAGCAGAGCAAACCGCTGCCCCCAGGATTGGAGAGACGAGCGAATACGAGGAGTCACGGCTACCACAGCAGAGACTCAGGGGCCGAAACCTCGTGGGAACCAGTGCCGGGGTAGGAAAACACCAACTGCAGCTGACAAATTGCTGGAGGCTCCGTGTGGCCAAGTCTGAGGGTTAAAAACTCCAGGGGGTCCAGTCATAAGTGGGTCGGCACACTACATGATGGTATTTCTCTCCAGGAGCTTGACCAGATTCCCACGGTAAATACTGGAGAAGGATCCCCTCGGGTTTCCAGCCGGGGAAGAGGAAGAGGAACCGTTGTGAAATAAGCCAGAGTACTTTGTTTTTCTTTGCAAGGCCTGCCCTCAGGGGCAACGAGTTAACCAGAGCCTAACCTGCTGGGGTGTTATCAGAGCCTAACTGAGCTGGGGATGGGAAATAACCAACTCCAGCCATCCTGTGCGCCTAAGGGAGGAGAAAAAACTGAGAAGCATTTGTGAAGTTCACAGTCCAGAGACATAGGCTCATTGAAAGACTGAGACCTAATCACAGGGCCATAGAATGCTTCCCCTCCCCCAACTCCTCACCACATTACTAAAGGCCCACTTACAGCATTTCCTTTTCCCCGGTACATCATGTCCAACTATCAAAGAATTAACGAGGCGTACCAGAAGGCAAAAAACATAGTTTGAAGAGACAAAGCAGCCATCAGAACCAGACATAGCAGGAATATTGGAATTATCAGCCCAGGAATTTAAAACAACTCTGATTAATATGCTAAGGACTCCAATGCATAAAACAGCATGTAAGAACAGATGGGCAGTGGAAGCAGAGAGATGGTAATACTAAAAAGAACCAAAAAGAAATGCTACAGATCAAAGAACACTGTAACAGAAATGAAGAATGCCTTTGATGGGCTTGTTAGTAGACTGGACACAGCTGAGGAAAAACAGCTCTGATCAATAGAATCCTCAAACACCAAAAAGCAAAGAGAAGAAAGACTGAAAAAAATGACAACATAATATACAAGGGCTGTGGGACAACTAAAAAAGATGTAATACACACGTAATTGGGAATACCAGGAGGAGGAGAAAAAGGAACAGAAGAAATATTTGAAACGATAATGACTGAGAATTTCTGCAAGTCAATATCAGACATCAAGCCACAGATCCAGTCAGCTCAGAGAACACCAAGCAAGATAAATACCCCCAAAAAACGACAACTTGGCATATCATCTTCAAATTACAGAAAATCAAAAATAAAGAAAAAATCCTCAAAGAAGCTAGACAAAAAAAACAGCTTTCCTATAGAGAAACAAAGATAAGAATTATGTCCAAATTCTCTGCAGAAACCATGCAAGCAAGAAGAGTGAAGTGAAATATTTAAAGGATTGAGAGAACAAAACTCACCAACTTAGACTTCTGTACCCAGAGAAATAAAGAATTTCTCAAACAAAAATTGAACAAATTCGTTGCCAAGGTACCTGCCTTGCAAGAAATGTTAGAAGTTTTTTAAGAGAGAAGGAAAATAATACAGGTCAGAAACTTGGATCTACATGAAGAAAGGAAGAGCATCAAAGAAGGGATAAATGAAGGTAAAACAAAACGTTTCTTTTTCTTTATTTTTTTTCATTTCATAGTTGGGTTATTTTGATGCAATTTCCTTGTTTAAGGTGGTATGGCTATGTTAAGTGGTTCATTTCCATCCTGAAGAAAATACTAACAGCCTCTATCTTATGTAATTTTGTCAAATTCAAACATGACTCTTTGGCCAGTTTTTAAAAAATATTTTTTTTACATATCTTGATAAGATTTTTTTTTTCTGGAACTTTTTTTTTTTAATGTTCATGGATCATTTTTTAAGCCTTCAAGTAGTTTGGAAACATTTGCCGATTTGCTCATTCCTCTGGCTAGAGCCTGTCAGAGCATTCATCCCACCTGTACTGAAAATCTCTGTTCTCCCAGCTGGTGGTAGGACAGCTTGATGGAGGTGATCAGGGAGAAATGAAGAGTGAGCAAGCTTTATAAACTGCTTCTAATTCTCTTAATCAGTAGGCTCTGATCCACCCCAGCTTCTGCAAAATCAGACCTGAAAATACTTGGCCAAAAAGCAGGATTCTAACTAGTACCAAAATAAATTTTAAATAAAATAGAATCTCTATAGGAAAGAGAATTAGATTATGCTTCCCATTCCCACTCTTGCTTTAAGATATCTGTATATTTAAGTCCAAGGGGGACTTAGAAAGCTGTTCTGCCCCAAGTAAAAATTCGGAATGTCTGAGTACATTTATTTTGCAAAGTTACAGGGAAGTTTCTTTGGGAAATGCTGCAGCACGTCCCCCCCAAAATGGTTGGTGATTAGCGATACAGTAGGTGTGCAAACAAGTGACATGTAAGACATGTAGGTCAAAGAGGATGAGGCCTAATCATGGGCTAAAAAAACAATTCTGAAATGTGATCATTTGAAAACTTGAGCTGATTATAAAGCATCATCATTTAACAGCAGGTCTTGTTAGGCTATCCAGCTACCTCTTTTGCAAGCTGAATTCCAACATGGATCTTACTTAGAATTTTCTTTTTACTTTTTATTTTACTTAAAATTTCTAAAAATGTTTAATTGCGATGTAGTTGATATATAACATTATATTCGTTTTTGGTGTACAACGTAATAATTTGATGTATGTATACATTGTGAAGTGATGACCACAATAAGTAGTTAACATCCATCACCACGCATAGTTACATTTTTTTTCCTTATGATGAAAACTTAAGATTTATTCTCTTAGCATATTTCAAATATACATATAATATTATTAATATTACAATTAATAAATGGTTAGCTACAGTCACCATGCTGTACATTACATCCCCAGGACTTATGTATCTTATAATTGGAAGTTTGTTCCTTTTGACCCCCTTCACCCACTTTGCCCAACCCCCATTCCCTGCCTCTGGCAAACACCAATCATTTCTCCATATCTATTAGTTCATGGGTTTTTTAGATTCCCCATATAAATGAGATCATACGGTATTTGTCTTTCTCTGTCTGACTTATTTCACTTAGCATAATGCCCTCTAGGTCCATCCATGTTGTCAAAAATGGCAGGATTTCCTTCTTTTTATAGCTGAATACTATTCCATTGTATATTTATACATTTTCTTATCCATTCATCTGTCATCACGTAGGTTGTTTCCATGTTACAGGTATCATGAATGATGCTACAGTGAACATTAGTGTGCAGATATCTCTTCAAGATAATGATTTCATTTCCTTTGGATATATCCCCAAAAGTGGGATCCCTAGATTATATGGTAGTTCTGTCTTTAATTTGAGGGGGGAACCACCGTACTGTTCTCCATAGTGGCTGCACCAATTTACATTCCCACCAACAGTGCACAAAGGTTCCTTTTCTCTGCATCCTCGCCAACAGTTGTTATTTCTTGTCTTTTTGATAACAGCCATTCTAAAAGATGTGAGGTGATATCTCATTGTGGTTTTGATTTGCATTTCCCTGATGATTAGTGATGTGGAACACCTTTTCATGTGCCTGTTGGCCATTTGTATGTCTTCTTTGGAAAGATGTCTATTCAGATCCTCTGCCCATTTTTAAGTCAGATTGTTTGTTTTCTGAGTTGTATGAGTTCTTTATATATTTTGGATATTAACCCCTTTTCAGGTATGTGATTTGCAAATATTTTCTCCTATTCAGTAGGTTGCTTTTTCATTCTGTTGATAGCTTCCTTTGCTATACAGAAGCTTTAGAGTTTGATGTAGTCCCACTTGTTGATTTTTACTTTTGTTGCCTTTTGGTGTCAAATCCAACAAATTATTGCCAAGACCTATGTCAGGAAGCTTACACCCTATGTTTTCTTCTACAAGGTTTATAGTTTCAGGTCTTACATCCAAGTCTTTAATACATTTTCAGTTGATTTTTGTGTATGGTGTAAGATTATTTTACCTTTTACTTTTATTTTTTACTTTTACTTTTTATTTTTCTTATTCTTAATTGATCTAAGAGATAACAGTTCAAAATAAGAGCAACAATGTATTCAATTACATATGTCTGTGTGTGTGTGTGTGTATATATATATATATATATATCGTGTGTGTGTGTGTGTATATATGCTTATGTATGCTCATGTATGAGTGAAATGAATGACAGCAATGATACTAAGGATGAGAGGGAGGAATTAGGATTATTTTGTTATTGTAAGGTACTAACACTACGTGTAAAGTGGTATAGTGTTATTTTTAAGTGGATTTGGAGTAGTTGTAAAATATTGTAAACTCTAGGGCAACCACTGAATAAAGTAAAAAACAAAAAAAGTGGTATAGCTGATATGAGAAAGTAGAGAAATTGGAATCCTAGAAAATGCTTCATTAAAATCACAAAAGTCAGAAAATAGGTGGAAGATAAACATTAGAACAAAGAACTCTAAGAAAGAGAGGCACAAATTACTAATATCAGTAATGAAAGAAGGCACATCACTCCAGATCCTATGGAAATTAAAAGGATAATAAAGGAATACTATGAACAGCTCTCTGCCCACAAATATGATAACCTAGATAAAATGGACCAATTCCTTGAAAGACACAATCTTCCAAAACTCTTAGAAGAAGAAATAGGTGATCTGAATAGGCCTGTCTATTTAAAAATTGAATCAATAATTAATAACCTTCCAGGGGCTTCCCTGGTGGCGCAGTGGTTGAGAATCTGCCTGCCAATGCAGGGGACACGGGTTCGAGCCCTGGTCTGGGAGGATCCCACATGCTGCGGAGTGGCTAGGCCCGTGAGCCACAATTACTGAGCCTGCGCGTCTGGAGCCTGTGCTCCGCAACAAGAGAGGCCGCGATAATGAGAGGCCTGCGCACCACGATGAAGAGTGGCCCCCTCTTGCCGCAACTAGAGAAAGCCCTTGCACAGAAACGAAGACCCAACACAGCCATAAATAAATAAATAAATAAAAATTTTTTAAAAATAATAATAATTAATAACCTTCCAAAACAGAAAGCACCAGGCCCAGATGGGTTCACTGATGAACACTATCAAACATTTAAGGAGGAAATTATACCAAGTCTTTACAATCTCTTTCAGAGGATAGAAGCACAGGGAATACTCCCTAACTCATCCTGTGAGGCCAGCATTATCCTAAGGCCTGAACCAGACAAAGACACTACAAGAAAAAAGAACTACAGAGCATTATCTCTCATGAATGTAGACGCAGAAATCCTCAACAGAGAAGATATACAGATGGCAAATAAGCATATGAAAAGATGTTCCACATCATATGTCATCAGATAAATATACACATCAGAGAAATGCAGATTAAAACAGTAATGAGATACCACTTCACATCTGTTAGAGAACGGCCACAGCCTAGGCCACTGACAACACCACCTGCTGATGAGGATGCGGAGCAAAAGGAACTCTCATTCATTGCTGCTGGGAATGCAAAATCGTACAGCTACTTTGAAACACAGTTTGGTGGTTTCTTACAAGACTAAATGTACTCTTACCATACAGTCAGTCCAGCAATGTATTGGTATTTACCCAAAGGAGTTGAAGTTATGTCCACACAAAAACCTGCACATGGATGTTTGTAGCAGCTTTATTCATAATTGCCAAAAGTTGGAAGCAACCAAGATGTCCTTCAGTAGGCGAATGGATAAATAAACTGTGGTACATCCAGACAACACAGTATTATTCAGCACTAAAAAGAAATGATCCATTGATCCAGGAAAAGACATGGGGGGACCTTAAATGCACGTTACTAAGTGAAAGAAGCCAATCCGAAAAGGCATATACTGTGCGATTCCAACTATATGACATTCTGGAAAAGGCAAAATTTTGGACACAGTTAAAAGATCAGTGTTTGCTGGTGGGAGTGGTGGGGGCAATGACTAGATACAACACAGAGAATTTTTAGTGCAGTGAAAATACTCTGTGATATTACAGTGATGGATAGATGTCATTATACATTTGCCCAAACCCATAGAATGTCCAACACCAAGAGTGAACCCTAAGGAAAGCTGTGGACTTCAGATGATTGTATGTGTCAGTGTAGGTTTATCCTTGGTAACAAAGGTACCAGTCTAGTGAGAGATGTTGATAATGGGGAGGCTGTGCATATGTGGAGGCACGGGCTGTAAGGGAGATCTCTGTACCTTCCTCTCAATTTTATTGTAAACCTAAAACTGCTCGAAAAAAATAAAAAAAGCTAAGTCTTTTGAAAACCTGCCAGAGAATGGATACCTCTAAGGACCTCTGGTTCCAGCAGAAGCTAGAAAAGGGACAGTTCCACCACTATGGCACTGCTCTGGCTATCATGAGCTTAGGCATTGAGTGCCATGACAACAAGGAAGCAGCAACAGCCTGGAGGCTCAGTGAATGTCAGTCTTCACGCTTATAAAACTGTGAGAAAAAGAGCGTACCCAAATGTGGGATGTCCATACCCATCGAACTGCAGAAATGGAAGAAAGGAATGCGCACAGTTGGTTGGACGTGTGAAGGAGTGTGTGTCTCATCAGTGCCGTGCACAGATATTCCCAGTCCTCCTTCCACCCAGCGTAGGACTGGAAGGTAGCCAAGCCACGTGATTGCTTTGGCCAATGAAACGCAGGCAGAAGCTTTTCAGAGCCTGTGCACAATGATTCCTTCTTCCTGGGCCCCAGCAATGCTAGTGCTTGGATGCCGTGAGGCCCTGGACGGTGATGAGCCCCATCAGTCTGCGTGAGTGAGGATGTGGAGTTCAGCCTGCAGCCGCCCACGTGGTAGTGCAGTCCCGCAAGGGGCATGGAGAGTGAGCAGGAAATAAACCTTTGCTGTTTACAGCCGTGACCTTCTAGAGTCATTCGCACAGCCCAACCTAACTTCTCCTGACTGGTGCAGGAAGGGACGGCTGAAGAGGGAGATGCAGCTTTCGAAAGGCTCAGTAGGATGAGGCTTAGTAAACGGTCACAGCAGTGCCATCTCCTCTACCTGGAAATCATAACTCAAATTTATAGGATGCACACTCTTGCTGAAGAGCTGCAAGTAGCCCACAGATACACTTTGTTTGGCCAGGTTAGTATAATATTAGTTTAAAGGTTTAAATCTGGGAGGTGGCATGTGAGTGTGATTTATTTCCTTCTTAACTATAGTCCCCACTGCTCCCTATTACTTACAGCAGCCTCGCTTGACTCGTGTACTTGCCTACGTAGCCCCTGAAGGCCTTTGGGTTTGCAACCCCTGGCGGTCCATGCATCAAACCCGTTGAGAGAGACTAGGATAGGCTTGACCATGTTCACCTAATAGACATGAAAACAGAGGCTCTGAGAGGTCCAGAGGCTTCAACAATGACCCAGCAAGTCAATGGCAGAGCTCAAGCCTGAACCCGGGACTCCCGATGCCTCCGTGCAGGGCAGGCTGTGGATGCCTGATCCCGGAGACTCCTGCTGCTGCTGCAGTCATCCCAGGAGGTTAATCCATTGATTGCATCCTCCACTGCCTCATGAGCCCACACACTGCCTGAGTTTATCACCAAGCAAATTCCCATTTGTTTTTAATGAGAAAATCACGCCATCCTGAAACGCCTTGAACCAAGCTCTGCAGTCTCAACAAACAGCTTGCCTTCTAAATCCATAAGCTAAACACAAATCTCTTTGCATTCTTTCAGCCAAGCCATTGCAGCTCTTTTTCTCTTTAAGTCCGAACTTTTTCGTGATGAAGACAGCCAAGCGGAGGAAATTAAGGAAATGACTACAAGGAAATATCTCCAGGATATATTGTACTATTAAGTGCAAAAAGCAAAGTGCAGAAGAGTATGTATGGAATGGTCCCATCTGTATAAATGAAAAAAAAAAAAAAAGAAACATGTTTTTACATATATTTCTATTTATAGATGCAAAAATGTCCTTAAGGATACGCGTGAACTATTACGGTAGTATCTGGAGAGCAGACTGGGGTCAGGAGTGGGAGAGGCAGGCAGTGTCCATGCCCCAAGCACTCAGGCCTTGGCAACCCTAACCACTGCCCTGCATGACCCGGCCGGAAGGCTCCCTCTGGCTACAGAGCCTTCTGAGTCCACGCTCTGGCCAGGTGGGCATGCCCAGGAATGAGCAGCCCTCAGCCAATCCTCAGTCAATGACTGATGGGATGTGGTGGAGAAATACACCGCCTCCTTTACCTCTCTGGCGGGGTGATTCGGAGATAATCGGTGTGTGCTCTACACTGGCTCCCAGAGTGCGGACATGCCTTCCTTTCCTGTCTCACCTTCCCACTCCCTCATCCTTCCAAATCCATGCCAAACCCTGTGTCGGGGCTGGTTTCTGAAGGAACAGCGCCATCTAATAGAACTGTCTTCGATGATGGAAGTGTTCCGTGTCGGCACTGCCCAGTCCAGCGGCCATGAGCCAAGTGTGGCATCTAACTTTAAATTGCTTAAAACTGAAAATGCAGTTCCTCAGTCACATGGGCCACATCTCAGGTGCTCCGCGGCAACGTGGACAGCACAGAGTGGGACACTTCCAGCATCACACGAGGTTCTGTTGGACAGTACTGGTTGGCAGTCATCATTGGAGGAAATGAGTGTAGATCTGTACCATATGCATCGAGAAGCAAACAGATGTTTTTAAAGGGGGAAAAGATATGATCTCACCTCTGTGAGGCCCTCTGACATCTATGTGTGGGGTCTTTTGGTGAAGCCTGATTCTGACCCAAGCATTCTCCTGTCTACTGCCTAAACCTAAACCCTTTCCATTCTCAGCTAAGGGGAAGGCTGCTGTCAGCCCGTATGGCAGCTTTATGCACATAAGACCAAAGCGCCCCTCCCTCCCGGCGGATGCGGGCCCATGCCAGTGCCGCCAAACAGGGCAGTGAACAGGGCAATGACGAGGTTCTTCGTCGTTCTTCTTTCTGCATTTCAAGCCTTCCCTTGGTAACGAGAACAGGCAGAATGGCAGGGCTTGCATGTACAAATTGGCAGGAGGAAATACCAAGAACAACAATTTTTAAAAAACAACACTAATAATACTACAAGTAAAAAATATGATCTTGGGACTTCCCTGGCGGTCCAGTGGCCAGGAACCAGCGCTTCCACTGCCAGGTGCCTGGGTTCAATCCCTGGTCGGGGAACTAAGATCCCACAAGATATGTGGCACGGCCAAAAAAATTGTTTTTAATAAAATTTAAAAAGTATATATGATCTTATCATATTACTATTAATTTTCAAATAGCTCAGATATTCTACTAAAGGAATTAATGGTTGTCTCACCTTTTTTCATGTATGCTTTGACAATGGCCTGATTATGTGATTGTGCCCATTTAGTGACAAATGTAGCTCTCTCTAGTCTGTTTAACTGTAGCAATACTACTTATGAGGATGATGAAATTCACGGCCACATAAAGTATCTGACTATTATGTAATCCATCCATATGCAATGTCCAGAATAGGCGAATCCATACAGACAAAAAGTAGATTGGTGTTTGCCAGGGCTGAGGAGATTGAGGGGGAAAGGGAATGTTAATGAGTATGGGGTTTCTTTGTGGGGGAGGGTGATGAAAATGTTCAAAAATTGATTGTGGCGATGGTTGCACAGCTCTAAATATACTAAAAGCCATTAAATGGTACATTTTAGATCGCTGAGTCATATGGTATGTGAGTTATATCTCTATAAAGCTGTTATAAAAATGCTAAAAAAAATACATAAAGAAGGTCTTATCTACAGTGAGAAGGAAATTTTACACTAAATCTCTATAACTCCAGTCTTTGAACATCTCAACATTTTGCTAAGTTTCTACCGAATATAGTCAATAGCTTCCCTATCCTCTGTGTTACGAGCTTTGTTCTTAGTAAATAAGCTTTACCTCTCAAGCTGCTCTTAACTCGGAGTGTAACAGTTGGCACAAATTCAAGGGATTCTATAACCCAGTTCTACCACCTTTCTGTTGGGCATCATAGCACTGGAGATGGTCCCTCCCATCTTGAACACTTTTCAACTCTAACACTTTCTTTCCATGCCCTTCATGTGTGAAACAAGCATGACTTATTAATCCTGTAGTGACTCCGATAATATTCTAGTTACCTTGGCTTAAGCTGGTACACCTCATCTTTCTGATCTAGATATTCCCTTTCAGGAAAATCAGAAACTTCGGGGGACCTAAAATGTCATCTCACTTGACTTGTGAATGCACAGGTTAGTGTTCAAATCTGTTGACTTATTTGACAGCTCCCTTTCCTGCCCCTGAGAGGTCTGTATTGCTTGAGTGCTTACTGACAGTCATGTGCTAGGGGTACAAGACCAAGCTTCTGCCCTCAAGGAGCTGCAGGCTATCCTGGGCACCCAGATGAGTATGACGAAAAAATATTCTCCCCTGTCACCCTACCCTACCCAGTTGTTCATTAACTCAGGGAAGGGATGGGGACCAGAAATAGAGAAACTGAGTCATCTATGGGCTTTTGAGTTCCAAAAGCCTCACACTCAGAAAGGATAAATGGAACTTGTGTGTGCAAATACCATCGATGGTGGAGAATATGAGACAAATTAAAGCAGTGCTTTGTCACCCTCTCTCAACCACTCTGCCCCACTAGATAATTCCCAGGAGGGAGGGAATTGGCTGAGGGGCAGTTATATGTGCAGAGGTACATTTTGGGTTTTACACCCCCTCCCCCAGAAGAGCGTGGAGCAAAGAGAGGACAGACAGAAGCTGTGGCAGACACCATTGTAACAAGGTGCTGAGCCCCAGGGAGTGCATCATGCTTGTTCTAAACCAGCCAAGGTAATCCTGCTCCTTGCCAGTCGGTGGTTTTGGGGGTGCCCTGTGTCCCAGTTCTGCCCAGTGAGTTGTTAAGGAGCAGGGTTCCAGAAAGGTTTTTCCTCCTCGAGAGAAAGCAGAGGACCACTGCTTCCTGCTTTGGATGCAGTCACGGGAGAATGTGATACTTAGCGCTGCAGCAAGTATTTTATGACGAAGAGAGGGAAGCCAAGAGAATGGCAGAGAATTAGCCTGTCTACTTCCAACCTTCTTGTCATGTGAGATGATTCAGTCCATACTTTCTGCCTCTCGACATGCCGCCAAAAGCCTTCTAACTAATACCAGTCCCACACAGGGATCCTAGAGGAGGCGGGAACAAGACCCCAGAAAAATATGGCCCCATGGTCTCTGGCAGAGGGGTCTCAGGGAGCCAGTCATAGGCACCACAGGCTGTTCCCCATGTGTTTGAGGGGGGCAGAAGTGGACAGTGTCTCAGGGAGCTCCACAGAAGTTCCCATGGACAGTCGCTTTTAAAAAAAACTATTAAAAAATCACCACATTGCACAAATTTGCTTACATTTCAGCAGAGCCCAGTGAACACTTTGTTGTGGGTTGGCACTGGTTCTAAGGACCAGCATTTGGGAACAACACATGGAGGACACATCCCACTGATCAATTTCTGGCTCACTGTGGCAGAGACTGTCAGTTGTACCCCAATATGCAACCTTCTTTCTTCCATAGTAATAGAAACCCTGATTTTTAGCTGGATGCATGGAAAGACTACATTTCCCAGCATCCCTTGCAGTTAGGTGTGGCCATGTGACTGTGTCCTGGCTAATGAGGTTCCATGGTTGCTGCCAGGTACCTCCTTTAAAAGACAGCTGGCACATGCCATTGTGCAGCTTTCTTCTTCATCCCTTCACTCTTCTACTGCCCAGAATTCCAGTGTGGTGGCTGGTGTCCTGACCTTCACGTTAGACCGTAGGTGGAAGGTCACAACACCCTGGGGGTTGGGGAGCAGTGAGATGAAAGGAGTCTGGATCCTTGAGGACGTTGAGAAGCGCAACAGCCACATCAGCTCTGGACCACCCTGTCTTGACTTTTACGTGAGAGAAGTAAATTTCTATCTCCTTGACCTCTTATGATTTAGAGTCTTTGCTACCTACAGCTACACCTAATCCTTTCTGATACATGCACCCTGCAGCCATACTGTGAGAAAGCCCTATGTCAGGACAGTCAGGATCTGGGCTGTTCAAGATGGAGAGCAGCCATGGTAACTTCCTCCCATCGTCAGCGCACATCCTCTGCTCCCCTTAATCACGTTTATAATAACTTACTTCGTCTGACTTTTCTATTTCCCTACACATAGTTACTTTCCTTTCTGTTTTCTGTTAGAACCATTTCGTGAGATGCTTCAGGCTGGTTTTTTTTTTTTTTTAAGTACAGTAGAAATAGAAGTAGTTACCAAATAGAAGCAACACAAGTAGCAGAGAATCTCATTGTAACCATGCATGCAGTGAAAAGCAAAGGCGTATAAAAATCAAGTTTCTAAAAAGAAACCATAAAAGGCATTACTGTTCTCTCATCTGTGATTCCTTCTGCTTTCCCTGGGGTAAATGGCACTCCCTGTGCAAGTCTCTCTTGATGGTAGACATGCACATCTGTTATTTCTGTTTTAGAATATGATATGTCTCTTTGGGTCACAAAAGGCGATAGTTGCCCAAGTGATGAAAAGAAGAATATTAATCCATCATGAGCATGTTCCAGCACATAGAACTTTTCTGTCATCTTTCCAGCACAACAGTTTTGTGTACTAATTAGAAAAACAGATTTTTGATACAACATTCTATATTCTGTATTTAGTCTTGTTTCATATAAGGAAATAAATGTACTGAATAAATATAGCCGCAAGACACCCATTCCACAAATTGGGCATTGTTTCAGTCTTCCACGGTAATTTGTTAGGTTGTGTTAAGAACCTAAGGAAGTAAGTTAGTGCATAGAAATAATAATTATCTGATCAATTGCCACCCTCTTTCCACCCAAGTTCAGAACCAATTGAGAAATAAATTTAGGAGTCCAACCAATGGAGATGGAAATATCAACTTTGTTACTGAAGAGATGATTGAAGAATGTGGCCTTAAATCCAGGGGCAAGTGGACTTCCCAGTACATTCCCACTGACTTGAACTCTGGGCTCCACTCTTTCTGGGGCAACGCGCTCACCCCATAAGCAGCTCCTCTCGTAGTGGAGAGCAGACCTACTCTATGGACCCTCTGTGTGGGCAAGCAAATCTGAAAGAGAAATAACTCAAGAAACCCTGAGCCAAGCATGTTCATCTTCTTCTTCCAAATTCACCAAACAGATGTGCCACTCCTTCTTCTCTGGGGAGAGGTGATTAGTCAGGTGGGGGCATGGAGAGAAGCTGGACTTGTCCACATGTCCTTTTCCCTCCTGTAGCAGACCCTGTTCCTGCCCTGCCTCTATCCATCAGGATTTACCACTCAAGGCTGACTTCCAACTGCCTGTATTGCTATCTTTTTGCTCAAGGGATTTCTCCAAAGTGAGGGAAGCAGCAGCCCACAACCAATGACTGATGGGAGTTGAATACCCTTGCTCCCTTGCCCATCACATAGATAACTCTGTGGTACATGTTCTCTGCTGCTTCACAGAGCTTTCTGGTGGGATTAAATCCCAGTCACCCACAATGATAGTCGGCTGACTCAATAACATACTCTTTTTTTTTTTTTAAAGTTCCAATGCACTGTTTCTTTTTTTTTTTAATAAATTTATTTATTTATTTATTTTTGGCTGTGTTGGGTCTTCGTTTCCATGCGAGGGCTTTCTCTAGTTGTGGCAAGCGGGGGCCACTCTTCATCGCGGTGCGTGGGCCTTTCACTGTCACGGCCTCTCTTGTTGCGGGGCATAGGCTCCAGATGCGCAGGCTCAGTAGTTGTGGCTCACGGGCCTAGTTGCTCCGCGGCATGTGGGATCTTCCCAGACCAGGGCTCGAACCCGTGTCCCCTGCATTGGCAGGCAGATTCTCAACCACTGCACCACCAGGGAAGCCCTACTCTTTTTTTTTTTAATTGAACTATAGTGGGTTAACAATATTGTGTTAGTTTCAGGTGTACAGCAAAGTGATTCTCACACACACATATATATAAAACATAGTTCCCTGTGCTATACAGTAAATCCTTGTTATCTATTTTATATATAGTGGTGTGTATCTGTTAGTCCCATACTCCTAACTGATCCCTCCCCACCCTCTCCCTTTTGGTAACCATCAGTTTTCTTTCTATGTCTATGAGTCTGTTTCTGTTTTCTAAATAAGTTCATTTGTATTATTTTTTAGATTCCACATATAAATGATACCGTATAATATTTGTCTTACTTGGTCTGAATTACTTCACTTAGTCTGATAATCTCTAGTTCCATCCTTGTTGCTGCAAATGGCAATATTTCATTCTTTTTTATGGCTAAGTAATATTCCATTGTATATATACGCCACATCTTCTTTATCCATTCATCTGTTGATGGACACTTAGTTTGGATCCATGTCTTGGCTATTGTAAATAGTGCTGCTATAAACATTGGGGTGCATGTATCTTTTCAAATTAGAGTTTTTGTCTTTTCTGGGTATATGCCCAGGAGTGGGATTGCTGGATCCTATGGTAACATTTTTTTTAGTTTTTTAAGGAACCTCCATACTGTTTTCCATAGTGACCGCACCAATTTGCATTCCCACCAACAGTGTACAAGGGTTCCCGTTTATCCACACCCTCTTCAGCATTTATTATTTGTAGGTTTTTTGATGATAGCCATTTTGACTGGTGTGAGGTGATACCTCTTTGTGGTTTTGATTTGCATTTCTCTAATAATTTGCGATGTGGAGCATCTTTTCATGTGTCTATTGGCCATCTGTATGTCTTCTTTGGAGAAATGTCTATTTAGGTCTTCTGCCCGTTTTTTGATTGGGTGTTTTGTTTTTTTGATATTGAGTTGTATGAGATGTGTGTATATTTTAAAAATTAAGCCCTTGTTGGTTGCATCATTTGCAAATATTTTCTCCCGGTCCATAGGTTGTCTTTTCATTTTCTTTATGGCTTCCTTTGCTGTGCAAAAGCTTATACGTTTGATTAGGTCCCATTTGTATATTTTTGCTTTTATTTCTTTTGCCTTGGGAGACTGACCTAAGAAAACGTTGCTACGATTTATGTCAGAGACTGTTTTGCCTGTGTTCTCTTCTAGGAGTTTTATGGGGTCATGTCTTATATTTAAGTCTTTAAGCCATTTTGAGTTTATTTTTGTGTATGGTGTAGGGGAGTGTTCTAAATTCATTGATTTACATGTGGCTGTCCAGCTTTCCCATTACCAGTTGCTGAAGAGACTGTCTTTTCCCAATTGTATATTCCTGCCTCTTTTGTTAAAGATTAATCGACTGTAGTTGTGTCCATTTATTTCTAGATTCTCTATTCTGTTCCATTGATACATATGTCTGTCTTTGATGCCAGTACCACACTATTTTGATTACTGTAGCTTTGTACTATTGTCTGAAGTCTGGGAGGGTTATGCCTCCAGCTTTGTTCTTTTTTCTCAGGATTGCTTTGGCAATTCTGGGTCTTTTGCGGTGACATGTAAATTTTAAGGTTATTTGTTCTAGTTCTGTGAAAAATGTCGTGGGTAATTTGATAGGGATCGCATTAAATCTGTAGATTGCTTTGGGTAATATGGCCATTTAAACAATATTTATTCTTCCCATCAAGAGCATGGGATATCTTTTCATTTCTTTGAATCACCTTCAGTTTCCTTTATCAATGTTTCATAGTCCTCAGTCTTTCACCTCCTTGGTTAGGTTTATTCCTAGGTTGGTTTTGTTTTGTTTTGTTTTTGAAATAATTTTAAATGGGATTTTTTAAAACATTCTCTTTCTAATATTTTGTTGTTAGTATAAAGAAATGCAACAGATTTCTATATATTGATCTTGTATCCTGCTACCTTGCTGAATTCATTTAATTAGTTCTAAAAGTTTTTGTGTGGAGTCTTTAGGGTTTTCTATATAGAGTTTCATGTCATTTGCATATAATGACAATTTTACCTCTTCCCTTCCAACTTGGATACCTTTTATTTCTTTTTCTTGTCTGACTGCTGTGACTATGACTTCCAATACTATGTTGAATAGAAGTGGTGAGAGTGGGCATCCTTGTCTTATTCCAGAATTTAGCAGGAAGGCTTTCAGCTTTTCACCATTGAGTATTATATTGGCTGTGGGTTTGTCATAAATGGCTTTTATTATTGTTGAAATATGTTACCTTTATACCCACTTTGGGGAGAGTTTTTATCATGAATGGATGTTGAATTTTATAAAATGCTTTTTCTACATCTATTGAGATGATCATGTGGTTTTTGTCTTTTCTTTTGTTGATGTGGTGTATCACACTGATTGGTTTGCGTATGTTGAACCCTCCTTGTGACCCTGGAATAAATCCAACTTGATCATGGTGTATGATCCTTTTTATGTGTTGTTGGATTCAGTTTGATAATATTTTGTTGAGGATTTTTGCATCTATATTCATCAAAGATATTGGCCTGTAATTTTCTTTATTGGTAGTATCTTTTTCTGGTTTTGGTATCAGCGTGATGGTGGCTTCATAGAATGACCTTGGGAGTGTTCCATCCTCTTCAGTCTTTTGGAAGAGGTTGAGAAGGAGCGGTATAAGTTCTTCTTTGTATGTCTGGTAGAATTCTTCAGTGAAGCCATCCAGTCCTGGACTTTTGTTTTCAGCGAGTTTTTTAAATTACAAATTCTATTTTACTTCTAGTGATTAGTCTGTTAAATTGTCTGTTTCTTCTTGATTCAGTTTTGGCAGGCTGTATGTTTCTAGAAACTTGTCCTTTTCTTCTACATTGTCCATTTTGTTGGTATAAAACTGTTCATAGTATTTTCTTATGGTTTTTTTTATTTCTGCAGTATCAATTGTTATTTCTCCTCTTTCATTTTTTATTTTGTTTATTTGCGTCCTCTCTCTTTTCTTCTTGGAGAGCCTGGCTAGAGGTTTGTCGGTTTTGTTTATCCTTTAAAAAAAACAGCTCTTGGTTTTATTGATTTTTTTCTGTCATTTTTATCTCTATTTTATTTATTTCCTCTCTGATCTTTATTATTTCCTTCCTTCTGCTGACTTTAGGTTTTGTTTGTTCTTTTTCTAATTCCTTTAAGTTGTACGTTAAGGTTGTTTATTTGTGATTTTTCTTGTTTTTTGAGGAAGGCCTTTATTACTGTGAACTTCCCTCTTAGGACTGCTTTTGCTACATCCCATAGATTTTGGAGGGTTGTGTTTTTGTTGTCATTTGTCTCAAGGTAGTTTTTGATTTCCTCTTTGATTTAATCGTTGAGCCATTGACTTTTTAGTAGCATGTTGTTTAGTCTCCATGTAATCATTTTTTTCTCGTTTTTCTTTCTGTGGTTGATTTCTAGTTTCATGCCATTGTGGTCAGAAAAGATGCTTGAAATAACTTCTATCCTCTTAAATTTGTTGAGACGTGTTTTGTGTCCTAGTATGTGGTCTATCCTAGAGAATGTTCCATGTGTACCTGAAAAGAATGTGTATTCTGGTTTTTTTGAATGTAGTGTCCTGTAACTATCAATTAAGTCTAACTCTTCTATTGTGTCATTTAGGATCTCTGTTGCCTTATTGATGTTCCTTCTGGAAGATCTGTCCATTGATGTCAATGGGGTGTTAAAGTCTCCTATTATTGTATTTCCATCAGTTTCTCCCTTTATGTGTCTTAGTATTTGTTTTATTTATTTAGATGCTCCTATATTGGGTGCATATATGTTAACGAGTATTGATTGTTTTATCATTGTATAGTGTCCTTCTTTGTCTTTTTTTGTAGCCCTTGTTTTAAAGTCTATTTTGTCTGATATGAGTATTGCTACCCCCGCTTTTTGTCATGTCCATTTGCATGAAATATCTTTTACAATCCCCTCACTTTCAATCTGTGTGTCTTTCTCCCTAAAGTGGGTCTCTTGTAGGCAGCATATTGTAGGCTCTTGTTTTATTATACAGTCTTCCACTCTTTGTCTTTTGATTGGAGCATTTAGTCCATTGGCTTTTAAAGTCATTATTGATATGTATGTATTTATTGCCATTTTAAACCTTGTTTTCCAGTTGATTTTGTATTTCTTCTTTGTTCCTTTCTTCTTTTCATTTTTCCTTTTGTGGTTTGATGGTTTTCTTTTGTATTATGCTTGAATTCCTTTCTTTTTGATTTTTGTGAATCTATTGTATGTTTTCAATTTGTGGTTGCCTTGGTTTTCAAGTATGTTAACCCATAACTATATCTACTTGCTTTAAACTGATAGTCATATAAGCTCAAACACATTCTAAAAAATCTACATTCTCTTACTCCCCTCCCCCGCATTTGGTGATTTTGATGTTCTCTTTTACATCTTCATGTTTATCCTTTGCTGTTCATTGTGCTTATAATCACCTTTACAAAATTTCTTGATTGTTTTTTAATTTATGTACTGGCTTACTTAAGTGATCTTCAGTCTTTTTCTATATTTGCCTTTCCTACTGTGGTTTTCCCTTTCCTATAGAGTCTTGCTTCTTTTCTATTTAGAGAAGACCTTTCAATATTTCTTTTAGGATAGGTTTAGTATTGCTGTATTCTTTTAGTTTTTGCTTGTCTGAGATTCTTTGTCTCTCCTATTCTAAATGATAATCTTGCTGAGTAGAGTATTCTAGGTTGCAGGCTTTTCCCTTTCAGGATTTTGAATATATCTTGCCACTCTCTTCTGGCTTGCAAAGTTTTCGTGGAGAAATCAGCTGACAGCCTTATGGGGATTCCCTTGTAACTGACTCTTTGAAAAATACACTCTTTATTGGCTGCCTTCCTTACCCATCTCACTCCCCACTCTCTAGTGTTTCTAGGTATTGCCACCCAAGTAAGCTACTTGTTCTCAATATTTATCCAAGGTCTTCTTCTAGAGCAGGGGTCAGCAAACTTTTTCTATAAAGAACCAGATAGTTAACATATTAGGTATTGCAACTACTCAACTCTAGTGCAAAAACAGACATAGATACATAGACCATATGTAAACAAATGGGCATGGCTATGTGCCAATGAAACTTTTTATTTACAAAATCAGGTGGTGGCCAAAGCTCCCCAGCCCCACCAGGGAGAGGAGGAAGCTGAGGACAAATAACTTTCTAAAGGGGTTTGGAAGCCACGTTCTCATTTTGTGGAAGTAATTTAGTGAAGAGCTGATTATTTGACTAAACACTTATTAAATTTCCAGAAGTTATCATAGATGCCTTAAAGATTTTCTTTGGGAGATCATTGCCTGTACAGTTAGTTTTTTGTGTGGCATAAATAATATGTTAACCTGTTACAACTGACAACATTGGTTTTCTGTAGCTAGGGAGTCTTGAGTTGGCAGCCTGCTCAGCTTAATGACTTAATGTCCCTTTTTGGCAGATGTGTTGCTGTTACCATGACATACCTGTGTGCTATACCCAGTGGGAGGGCTGGGCGGGAACTGCAGGTACACATTTAGGTTGATCACCTTGGCTTCCAAGCCGTTCCGGGTGGTGCTCAGTGTGGGGCGAGAGCATCATATAGGACCATGGCGCTTAGCAGCATTGTTTCTTTGGAGTCCGTGTAATGGAATGTATTTTTCAAATATTGATATTTGCATTTTCTGTAACAATTCCTTATAAATAAAATGAGGTAAAATTGTACATTTAAAGTGGAAACCTTAATAACACATTTGTAGTTCCTTTTAATGCAAAAAGTACCAGTAAGCATTAAAAACAAACAAACAAACAAAAAAATCAGGTGGTGGGCTGGATTTGGCATATGGGCGAGGCCATAGTTTGCTGACCCCTGATCTAGAGGAATCAAACTATATCATCCCCTGTATTAGTCCTCTAGAGCTATGTAACAAATTACCCCAAACTAACTTAGCAGTTTAATACAACAAAAATTTATTATCTCACAGTTTCCATGGGTCAGGACTCTGGGCACAGTGTTACTGGGTTCTCTGCTCAGGGTCTCACAGGGTTGAAATCAAAGTTTTGGCTGGCCTGCATCCTCATCACAGGCTTGGAGTGCTCTTCCCTGCTCACTAGTTGTTGGTAGAATTCAGTTCCTTGCAGTTACAGGACTGAAGTCTTAGTTTTCTTGCTGTCTGTCATCCAGGAGCCATTTTCTCCTCCTAGAGGCTGCCCACAACTCCCTGCCATGTGACCCTCTCCACAATAGTGCAGTTTTCTTTAAGTCCAGAAAGAGAATTCTTATTTTAAAGGGCTCCATTGATTAGGTCGGCCTTCCCAGGATAATCTCTGTTTTTATTTACTCAGAGTCAACTGATTAGGGACCTTAATTACATCTGCAAAATTCCTTTACCTTTGCCATATAATGCAACCTAATCACAGAAGAGATATTCTGTCGTATTCACAGGGTCTGCCTGAACTTGAGGGGAGGGGATTATATAACATGTGTTCACTAGGAGGCAGACATATTGGAATTCTGCCTACTACACTCTTTGAAAATGGAATGGAAATTCTCTCCCCTTATGGAAATATGCGGAGGGGAGAACAAGTGCCCCCCACTCCATAAAACAAACATCTGTTGAGCACCCACTATGTGCCAGGTGCTGCACTAAGCAGTTTGCCTGCATCAACGCTTTTCAGCCTCACAGCAACTTTATGCAGCACGTCCTATTTTTATCCCATTTATAGGTGGGTAAGTTCTGCAGAGTGACAGAGCTAGAATGGAGTGATCGAAGAGTAAAACCCAGAATCCTGACTCCACAGCTTATGTTCTTAACCACTTTTTCATACTGCCATGCCTCTGAGAATTTACGTATAATTCTCCACACCCCCAACACAACCCATCTAATGCAGACAGTGTCATACTGCATCAATTTCTGAACATTTAAGATCTGGCCAAGTAATCTTTAACCCTTAAAAATAAAATTCAAAAAAATTTTGGTGACTTCCCTGGTGGTCCAGTGGCTAAGACCTGTGCTTCCACTGCAGGGGGTGCTGGTTCAATCCCTGATTGGGGAACTAAGATTCCGCATGCCACGTGGTGTGGCCAAAAAATTTTTTTAAATAAAAATTTTGAAAAAAATTTCAAACAATATTCATACAAAGAGTGTTGCAGACAAACCTTTTCTTTAAGTAGAATTAATCACTTGTGCTGAATATAAGTGAAAACTCAAGACTCAGGTTGGAAAAATGATATAACCAATATTGCCTTCTTCTTGCTTGCTTTCTCAGATGAAACAATGACAGTGAAAGTCAATAAGGAAAGGGGAAAGGAAGGAATCAAGTGTTAACAAAGCACCTACTATGTGCAATGCATTACAGCCTTTATTTCTTTTAAGCCTGACCTCAACCCTGAAACGCTTGTTATTAGTCTTCTTTTGCAAATGAAACTGTACTTAGAGAGTTTGAAAAGCCTGCAAATTATCACCTAATATCTGTTCTCCCCTTTTTCCTGAATAATAGAACACTGGATTCCTTCAGGGTAAAAATATGATCAACTAAAAGACCACATTTCCCAGTCTTCCTTGCAGCTAGGTGTGGTCATGTGACCATGTTTTGACCAATAAGAGCTAAGCAGAAGTGTTATGTGGGACTTCTTGTGATGCTGCTTAAAGAAAGCTAAATCGATCAAGAGTTACACTTTTTGACCTTTCTTCCTTACACCTTCCTGCTATTTGGAATTCTAGCATGATGGCAGGAGCTCCAGATGCCACCTTAAATCACGAGGTAACCTTGAGATGGAAGCCACTTGCTAGGAGGATGGAGCAGGAAGGTGCAAGGGCTTAGGTCCCTGATGATCATGGAGCCACCATACCAGCCCTGGAGTGCACAACTCTGGAATTATTAATTTTTTTTGGAATTACCTTTTGTGAGAGGGAAAAATACTCTCTTTAAAACCACTGTTATTTAGGATTTGCCTCATATATAGCTTGTAGATGGAGAGGGATTAAATAACTTTCCTAGGTCACCCTGTAGTAATAGATTGAGAATGCAAACCTGGCTGTCACAGTCTACAGTATGCTTGGGGCTAATCATTTATGCCTTTTTTTTGTATGTGTGTGGAATTTTTGGCTGCGTTGGGTCTTCGTTGCTGCGTGCGGGCTTCCTCTAGTTGAAGCGAGCAGGGGCCACTCTTCGTTGCAGTGCACGGGCTTCTCATTGCAGTGGCTTCTCTTGTTGCGGAGCATGGGCTGTAGGCGCGCTGGCTTAGTAGTTGTGGCTCACAGGCTCTAGAGCGCAGGCCAGTAGTTGTGGCGCACGGGCTTAGTTGCTCCGCGGCATGTGGGATCTTCCCAGACCAGGGCTCCAACCCGTGTCCCCTGCATTGGCAGGCGGATTCTTAATCACTGTGCCACCAGGGAAGTCCCTCATTTATGTCTTTTGATTGGAAAGTGGGGATGTTACTTTAGTTGGGAGATGATGATATCCTCGTATGACCTCATGGACTTTGATCTTTATTTCATGGATTCTCTTTTGATTCCAGCTTCCAGCCTCTGCAAAGCTCTTTTTGTTATTACTAACAAAGATAATATGAGTGAGGAGTAAACTATCTTCCATAGTTGAACTTCAGTCCTCTACAATTAGGACAATTTTTAGAGTGTAATTTAACTGCTTTTTTATTGTTATAATACATGTAACACATGCACATTGTAAGAAATGAGGACCAGAAAGGGGCTATAAAATGAGAGACAAAGTTTTCCCTCCCCCAAGATAGACCCAACTCCCACTACCCAGAAGTAACATTATGGATCTTTCCAGAAAGTTTTTTATACATGTACAATAATATATACGGATATCTATTCTATCACAAATGGAAATACACTACATATGTTGTTTGCATTTACTATATCTTACATCACATAATCACATATAAAATCCCAGGTCATTTATTGAATAGCTATAGAGTATTCCATTGTATGGATGCAGAATAGTTTATTTAATCAGTGATTCCTTATTGGACAATTAGATTTTTATTTTTTTAATGCAAACAGTGCTACAGTGTATATCCTTGAATATACATCTTTTTTCACTTGTCTCTATAGTACAGATTCCTAGATGTGGAAGTGCTGGATCAAAGAGCATGTCTAGCTTTAATTTTCACAGAAATTGCCAAAGTGCTCTGCAAAGAGGTCCCTTGAAATTACCCTCCCCCAACAGTGGGTGAGAGCACCGACTTCTCTTCCTTGCCAGTAGCAGCTATTAACAGATTGCTGGATCTTTGCCCATCTGATATTGAAAAAATGTATTTTCTTGATATTTGAATTTGCATTTTTAAAGTCATAAATGAAAGTAAGCATTTTGTCACTATTTATTGGCCATTGGGATTTCTTGTTCTGAGAACTGCTGATTCATGTCCTGTCTCATTTTTCTGTTAGCTTCTTTATCTTTTTCCTATTGATTTATAAGAGCTTTTTGTAACTTTAGGAAATTAGTCGTAAGTCGTATAGCTTGCAAAATTTTCAATAGTATGTGTTGTCTTTTTACTCTGTTTTTGGCAATTTTTCCTGCATGGGCTTTGTTATTTTTAGTGAAATATATTAATCCTTTCTTACATATCTTAATTTTGTGTCTTGCATAGAAAGGCTGTCCCCATGATTACAAATTAATACCCCCCAATTTTAGTGTTGGATTTTTTGTGATTTATTTTTTACGTGTATATCTTTGGTCCATCTGATGTAAGAGACATAGAGATTTCATCTTATTTTGTCCACGTGACTAGACAGGTATTCCAAAACCATTTCTTGAGTAATCAATCTTTTTTTCTTATTTTGATTTCATATGTGACTTTCATTATATTTTAAATTTTCATATGGATTTAGGTCTATTTCTGAACTCTGTTCTGTTCTTCTGCTCAATCTGTTCTTCATCCAGAGACCATACTGTTTTCATTATTGTTGCTTTATAATGTTTTACTATTTCGTAAGCTAATAACCACCTTTTACCCGTTAATCATTCCCCCCACCAGAGTTCTCCTAGCCATTCTCACATGTTTATTTAAACCAATAAATGTTGAATGAGCACTCACTGTGTGTCAGGCCGTGATCTAAGCACTAGGATGCAGCAGTGAATGAGAACAGGGAAAATGTCTGCCCACATTATGCTTCCATTCTAGCTGTGAGAGAGAGAGAGACCAATTAGTCAAATACAAACAGGGTCAAAGTGTGGTAAATGAGATAGAGAGAGACAAAATAAAGAAGGAAGATAGGAAGTGGGGAACCAGGGAACCTGGGGAACCAAAACCAGGTGGTCAGGGCAGGCCTCATTGAGAACATGGCGGTTGAAGTGAAGGAACAAACCACGCAGATAAGTAGGAGCAACGTGTGCAAAGGCCCTGAAGTCAGAGGCCAGTATGCCTGGAACGAAGTGAATGAGAGAATGAGAATGAGATGAGGCCAGAGGAGTAACAGGGAGTGATCAAGGAGGGCCTTGTGGGCGAATGAAAAGATGTGGGCTGTTTCTCTGAGCAAGGCAGGGAGCCAGTGGGGCAGATGGAGCAAAGGGGCATCATGAACTGACTTGATGCTCTAGGTATTTTGGTTGGGCTCACTTTGAAATACTACATTAATTTATGGAGGACAATATCTTTATAACCCTGTGTCCTCATATCCAAAGATAACATATGTGGCAATATTACACATGCACAGAGTGACAAATTGATGTGCTTCGGGGAACGTATTCTACAGATACAATCGCATATACAAAATGACTTATGTACAAGCATTGTTTATGATGGCAAAAGACTGGTAACAGTGCAGACATTCAGCCATCCACCAATATGGGACTGGCTAAGTATATTTTGATGCATGTACACAATGGAATAATATGCCACTTTGAAAAGAATAAGAGAATCTTTATGTACTAATTCAGAATGATCGCCTAGATATACTAAGAATAAAAGCAAGGTATGGAGTGGTGTGTATAGTATGGTACCATTTGGGTTAAAAAGGGAAGTGTATATTATGTATGAATTTGCTTTGCTAAGAATAAAATATCTCTAAAAGAATACATAAGAAACTGCTAACAGTAGTTGTCTCTAGGGAAGGGCACTAAATAATTGGAAGATAGGGATATAAATGAAGTTTTTCACTGGATCCCCCTTTCTATCTTTGGACTATTGTGCCATGTGAATATACTATCCATTCAAAAAACAAGTAACTATAAATTTTAATGAAATAAAGTATATCTTTATATTAGGGCCATGTTGGTAATGTATTCGACAATGACAAAGAGAATTAGTAGAGACCTAAATCATATACAGTGACCTATATGATGTATCTTTACATGTCCAGTTGTAATAAATACACAAACAGACAAATGTTCGGCCAGATACACAATGTGCTCATTTCTCTGCCCCCCGCCCCAGATTTGCACATTGTCGCAGTATAAGTGAGCTAGAGAGTTCAATCTCCTGACCTGCCAATTACAGGTTAAGGCCCATGATGAATAAGTGGAGTGTGTAGTGTGTTAACAGATGATATGTCCTTTTCAAAGAAAAAATGATATCTAGTAGGAGGGATCAGGAGTGCGGGGTGGATGTCTGAGACGAGAATGGGGTGTACAGATCTGCGCTGGACGGTTAGGAAGGCTCACTGAGAAGGTGACATTTAGGGCAAGATGTGAAGATGGAGAGGGAGCTGGTATCTGAGAGAAGAGCCTTCCAAGCAGGGGAAAAGCCAGTGCAAAGGCCCTGAGGCAAGGACAGGGAGGAGGCCAGCGTGGCTGGAGTGGCTGGAGGGAGGGAGCGCGGGTAGTGAGGAGGAGGCAGCAGATGCCACGGGGCTTTGTCAGCTCTGCTAAAGACCCCACCTTAATGAGGTGGGAAACCGCTGGAGAACATTGAGTTGAAGAGTGAAATTTGCTCTCATTTTAAGAGCATCCCTCTGGCTGCTGTATGGAGAACAGGCTGTAGGGAATCAAGGGTCGAAGCAAGGAGGCCAGTGCCAGAATGATTCCGTTACTGCTCACTTCACTCCCGGAAACATATCCTTAGAGCTGATATTCAAAGTAGATATTTGTGAACTTATACTCAGCCCAGAAACAGAGTCTTTAAGCGCCCATTTCTTTCTGATTTATAAGAATCACACATACTCACTGCAGAAGAGTTGAGAAAAGCAGAAAAATATATGTGGGAGAAAAAATTTCCCTATGTGCTACTTCCCAGGCACAGCTCCTCTTGACATTTTGGTGTGTTTCCATCTCATCTACGTGGTTTTACGTAGCTAGCTTCGTAATACGCACATGCATTGGTATTCCACTTGATTTCTTAACCTAATATAATAAGCATTTTACCACTAAAAGAATTATTTATTCTAATGGAAGCATAATATTCTGTTTTACAGCTGTCTAAAATTGAACTCAACCAGTCCACTAAATAATGCATCAGTGAAGATTTTTATGCAGAAAATTTGATCTGCATTTTAGATTTGCTTTCCCTAAGACAGATTCCAGAGGCAGAGCTAGCAAGTCAAACAGAGAATGTATTTTAGGTTTTTGATACCCATTGTCAAACTGTTCCTCGAAAGGGTTGTACCTGTATAAATTCCCATGGGTTTACTAAAGCCATAAACAACCTTTAAGAAAAAAAAATATCCTTGGTTAGCATCGTCCTCTTAAAGAAAAAAGAAGTCTTTAATGAGAAAATGTCAGAATTTCACACATCATATGCATAGCAGAGAGGGTGAAAAATCAGATTCTGAGTATGAAAGAATCATTAGCGTTTTTAGACCAAAGCTGCAGTTAAAGTATGATCCAGCTCGAGGAGTACATATGAAACCAAGTGCGTGTGGGGTGTGCTTTATAGGCAGAGAAGTAGTCATCACTAAATATATGTGGTTGCTAAGAGACTAAACTGGGGACTAGGAATTAAATTTAACACACGTTCCTCAAATTGAGTTAGACATTTGTGACAAATTGGTATTCAGCCAGAAGGAAAGAAATATGTAGAGATGAGATGAGTAGGACGATGTGAGTTCTAGAACAATTCATTACTTCCTTACTCCAGGTCCATCACTTGACCCTTTGAGTCAAGTGGGAATAATATTGCCTGTCTTGTCTCGTCTACCTCACAAAGCTTTTATGAAGATCAAATATGCTAATAACTGTAAATTGTAAATAGTCAATACATAACTGTATCGTATGCAAATCTGTGACTGTTGCCAATGTTATCTCAGAAGAACAAATAAATAAAGTTTACTTACTATATAAAAAAAAATGCTAATAAATGGCAAAGTGATATACAACCATAGGGTGTTATTACCATGTTGAAGTCTCAGGCACTCTGTCTTGGAAACTTATATATAATGAGATGCTTTAATTCCTCTCGCTGGGTTTGCCTTGTATTCAATTATAGCAGATTCAACAATCTGCTTTTGGGGAAATCCATTCAACAAGGAAAGCATGATGATCCAGGTCATCATTCTGAGCCCCCGATGAGGCTGAAGTTTCCTAAAGAGTAAGGATTGTGTCTCATTCACCCATGTGATGTGTCCAAAACTCCTGTGTGAGGAGGAAACAGGATTATACACCCCTGTTTTATCTCTTTCTTAATGGTATATTAGAGATGAAGGCAAGATGGAGGCCCATGGAGTGATTTCTTTCTTTTCTGCCTCTGAGCCTCCCCTACCCCCATCTTGCTATTCCATCTCCACCCTGAGCTGCCAGACAAGCTACTCCTCAGCCCTCAAGTCTCAGGAAAGTCATCTCTTCTAGCACTTTCCCTGATGCCGTCATCTAGTCCCAAACCTCCATTTGCACCCAGGACACCTCATTACACCGTCTCATTGGATGCGACTATGCCCTAGTCCCCCACGGCCTGGCCGGGCTCCACGGGCTTTCTGTGTTTTCTTATCTTCTGTGGACCTATTTCAGCACCCAGGACAGTCTCAACACATGTTCCCTGAATAAAGGAAAGGATGAGTTTTCAAGGGCCCATGTCACAAAAGGAGGCAAATGCCTGTGATAGAAATGAAGCCATTATGTACTTTGGTTCTAGAAACATAGTGATAAACCAATCTCTTTGCACGGATACATGACTGTATACTATATATTTAAATGTGTTCATGCATACGTAGAACCAGTAATTCTCTTGGTAATACAAAATGTTGAGAAGAGCAAGAAGTTGAGGTCGGGACTTCCCTGGTGGTGCAGTGGTTGAGACTCCGCGTTCCCAATGCGGGGGGCCCGGGTTTGGTCCCTGGTCAGGGAACTAGATCCCACATGCATGCCGCAACTAAGAGTTCACATGCCACAATTAAGGAGCCGGCGAGCCGCAACTAAGGAGCCCGCCTGCTGCAGCTAAGACCCAGCGCAACCAAATAATAAATAAATAAATAAAACAAAAACAAAACAAAAAAAAAGAAGTTGAGGTCGCTGAGCCTGATACTGATCATGCCAAGGTTTTATATCTCAATAGAACTGGAGTCTACTGAGAAGAGCAGGGGCTTTTTCAATCTGGTCCTCCAAAATCCTCTACCAGAAATCGAGTTCAGTGGTTCTCAGTTGTCTGGTGATTCTATAGCAATGGGAAATCTAATAAATACTGATGTCTGTGAAGCAGCCCCAGAGGTTCGGATTTCATTAATCTATGGTAGGGCTTGGGCACCTGTACTTTTTAAAAAGCTCCCCAGAGGATTCTAATATGCAGCCAGGCTGAGAACCGCTGCTCTGAAGTGTCTGGGGTTGAGGTGACGGATCTGACTAATTAAACCTCAAGGCTGAACACACGGGGTTTCCTGGACATCCGCATGGAGTCTCTTGCTCTCGCCCACGTTCTCACTCTCTTGTTCCCTTGCTCTCTCACTCTTTGTTTTATTTATCCAATAAATTGCTTTGGAGTGACTCTGCTGCTTTTCAGCCAGCTGGGTAAGAACTCAGATCCTGACGGTTCACATTGAAGCATCCTGAGATCTTTAAAACCCAGGCCATCGTGGGGTGAATCACGGACTGTGAAAGGAGGGGACAAGCCATTGGGTCCCCTTTCCTACTTCAGCTTGTGTTATGCGGGTGACCTCATTAATGGGAGGGGACGGAAGCAACCTGGAGAAAACACTCCCATACCGGGATTTGCCAAACCTTCGTAAAGTTTCACTCTCGGAATCGGGTATGGACCCAGTGCAATAGCATCTGACTCCCACGTGATGGATGCCACAGAGCCAATAACCATCCGAAGATGCTCTGAACCAGGCAGTTCCTGCTTTTTTATTACGAGTCCCAGGATCCTAAAGAGCTGTGACTCTTGGACTGAGGTGTCTCGGTGTCAGTGACACGAAAGCGCTCTTTACATGAGATCATCCTTGCATGAGGTGAGTCAATCGAGGTACTTTTTCAAAAGGCAACCTCTGACTGTAAGTCCCCGGATGGCTGGGTTCCTGTTTCCTGACCCTCACTGCCTTTCACAGAGAGATGGCCAGCTGGCTGATGCTCAGTGAGTATAGAAGAGATGCCCTCCAGCTCCTCAGTATTTCAAGAAGCCACTGAAGCCCCCTGATTGGCTTCTTTGCAGCATCAGAAATCGTTAATCTAGAGACAGACAAGCCCTGAGGTTTCTTCCACTGACCTTCTTAGAGCTGTAAGGTATGACACACAGGAGCACAAGAGACAAGACTGAAATAACATGGGCGCCTCCCTGGCCAGGAGTCCCAGCATCCCCACACCGATCATCCCCCTGACAACCAGCACGTCCGCCTGATTCTGATGCATATTACTTTGAAAGCTCTGAGCTCAACAATTCTGGAGCTGCGTTATCCCGGGAGCTGATTCAACTGTTACTCCACTCGACTTTGATTGCTACAATCAGGGTCTCAACCATCATGAGGGTGAAAAGAAGTAAAAAGCCAGTCAGATCATGATACTTTTCAGAAAACATCAAATAGAAAAATTGTGCCATGCCTTTTATCTCAGCGTCTTGGGCCCATTTTTTTCCCGTTATTTCTTTTGTCATTGTTACATCGTATAACCAAGACTTTTATGCTTAAAAAAAAAAAAAAAAGTTCTAAGAGAATGCTGTTTCCACTCTATGAAAATGGAAGAAGCTAATTGTAAGGCTTCTGCTGGAAAGAAGCCCTATTTCTATTTTCATTGGAAGGCTCTCAAAGCAAGATAATGAGGATTTCTCAGGGCCATGATGTTCCTTTCCCCCTCTTGCCCTGTGTAAAATCAGCAGATTCTCACACAGATACATTTCATACATTTCATGTGATTTCATGAAATAGATACATTTCATGGAACCTTTTGCTACAGCATCATTTCTTGCTAATTTTGAAACATGCCATTCCCCCGAGAGATAACACAGATAACACGGCTGTTAATAACACCGGATGGCGGGACTCAAAGCCCCGTGAGCCAGCGCTAAACCACAAAGAGTGCCAGGGGAGGCTCCTTGATATCCACACTCATTTCTGAATTTGATATTGCACCAGCTTTATGGCTCCCAGTTTCTGTTTTTGAGTTGGATTTTGGTTTTCATCGTCTGCCAGAAATGAAGCCAGCATTTTTGCAGGGTAGGAGTCTGTAGCGTTTTAGGAAACTCTGACCTGATGAGTGTTAGAAAAACTGTCAGACAGAGCAACGCATTGGTTTCCTTCTGTCTGATACTGAATTTAATTCTGAGATTTTAGACTATTGAATCAGCCTAAGTTAAACAGAGCCCTATATAGATTTGCAGACATTGCTAATTGTGATAATAATAATAACATTTCTCAAACATCCCTTCATTATGAACTAGGCATTCATATGTGCAAAAATCCGCCATCTACAGTTCTAAGTAGATGCAAATTTTCCAAACCTCACTTGGCCAAATTTTACAAAACGAAAAGAAGAAAAGACAAAAGAAAGAAAAGATGAAAAGGAACCAAACCAATAATTCGGGCCTTTCTCCCTTTTGCTATTCTTTGAGTTCTGTGACTGTCATGTGGGAAGGATAGAGAATTAAAAAAAAAAAAAAAGACACAAATGGAAAGCAGAGGCACAGGAAGGGAAGAGGCAGAAAGGAAGAGCCAAGTAGTGAGGCGACAGAAGCAGCGGCCCCCGGGCCTGCTGTTCCCCTCGTCTGCCAGCAGCCCTGCCAGCCGTGGCCACACGCAACCATATGAGATGCTTTGAGCTGACCCAGCGGCATTGCCCCCTCGTCCGGGCCATAATGTAATTCAGTTTAACAAACACTTACAGATGTCCTCCTTTGTGTATAAGGAACGACAGCCTCAGGCCTTAGGAACTTGCAGGGAGATGGGGAGACAAGTGTTAACAGAGAAAACAGTCCGAGGAAGCAGAGAGTTAAGTCCAGAGTTGTGTGGGAGGCCAGGATACTGTGGAGGCAGTTAGGGTTAGGGTTAGAGCAAGGCCGTGTATGTAGGCTGATGGGGGTCTGGGGAGGATGCAGGAGAGAGGTGGGACTTGACCGAACTTGAGGGTTGGGTGGCAGGGATGTGTGCAGACAGGGAAGAAGGGGAAGGGCCTTCTAGATCCATCTTTCTCCTGACACTGCTCTGTTATATGGCAAGGGCCTTTGGGGGACAGCATCTGCACTTTTCTTCAGATGCTCAGCTATCATTTTAAATCAACCTTCATACACGTGTCATTAGTAAAAAAAAAAAAAAATCGGCACTTTTCTTGAGAAAGGACCATTTGTCCAACACATGGAACCTTCCTATTTCCTGTCAATGTGGGGCTAATTTCCTGACACATTTTATTATTTTTTTCCATTAAGAACTTATTCTGCAGTAGATTTCACCAGGCGCAGTTGATGGACTCATGCTCCCATTTGGGGTATTACGTTGTTGTTTGCAAGATGATCCTGCTGAAATGTGGAGGATTTATTACTTCTTTTTGCCATTCCTCCGTTTCTGGAGAGCTATGTTTAGGTAGGAAGGCTAAGGGGGCACAGGAGGGAGAAAATAAATTCTCATTTGTGGTGTTGCTTCCGTTTCACTCACTGTAAGAATCAGACCCTCCTAATCAGACAGACAAACAGGTCAGACAGGTCTTCTTCTGCTCTGGGACTCCATTTTAAAATGCTGCTTAATGTCTGGCTTTAACACACACACGCACACACATGTGTGCGTGCACACCAGAAATTTATGGTTGAAAGAAAACCAAAAGCAAATTTCTAAATGCTGTAGCTTCTTTTACGTGTCGACTAAAAAACGTGTACCAGTGAAGACAACCCACAGAATAGGAGGGAAATAATAATAGACATAGGACGTGACATCATAGACATCATAGGATGTGAATAGACATTTTTTCAAAGAAGATAGACAAATGGCTAATAAAGAATGAAAGATGTTCAACACCATTAACCGTGAGGGAAATGCAAACCAAAATCACAATCAGGTACTACTTCGCACCTACTAGGATGGCTGTAATATAAAAGACAGACAGTAACAAGTGTTGGTGAAGATGGGGAGAAAATGGAACCCTCATACGCTGCCGGTGGGAATGGAAAATTGTGCAGCTGCTTTGGAAAATAGTCTGGCGGTTCCTCAAGAAGTTAAACAAAGAGTTACCATACCACCCAGCAATTCTACTCCTGGATATCTACCCAAGAGAAATGCAGACATAACGTCTGCACAGAAACTTATACATGGATGTTCGGATGTTCATAGCAGCATTGCTCATAATAGCCCAAAACTGGAGACAACCCACATGTCCACCAACGGATGAATGGATAAACAAAGCTGATCTCTCTATACACTGAAATATTATTCAGCCATAAAAAGAATAAAATCTGACACATGCTACCACATGGATGAACCTTGAAAACATTATGCTGAGTGAAAGAAGCCAGTCACAAAAGGTCACATATTGTATGATTGAATTTATAAGAAATATCCAGAATAGGTTACTCTCTAGAGACAAAAAGTCCATTAGTGATTGTCTGGGGGATGAGGATGGGGGAGGCTTGAGGGACAATTGGAAGTGACTGCTATTTGGTCTAGGGATTTTTTAGAGGTGATGAAAATGTTATAAAATTGATTGTGGTGATGGTTGTTATTTAAAACCATTGAAACTGTACACTTTAAAAAAGGGGGCACCAGAAAAAACCCAAATCTTTGTCCCACTTTTGCTTTCTGACAGGTGTGAAAAATGAAGGGACGTATATAAAATAGATAACCAACAAGGACCTACTGTATAGCACAGGGAACTATACTCAGTGTTTTGTAATAACCTATAAGGGAAAAGAATCTGAAAAAGAATAGATATATATGCATAACTGAATCACTGTGCTGTACACCGGAAACTAACACAACATTGTAAATCAACTATACTTCAATTAAAAAAAATGAAGGGACAAAAATCAAATGATGATGACTTAACCACTGCTAGTTTCTAATATGATCCATCAAAACAGTTAAAAATGGCACCCATTTATTTCCATGAACCAGTACTGTTGGCGTAAACGATCAATGGGGCAAGCATACCTTATAACCCACTTTGTTGCCGAATAATGCTGACAGCCGAGGACGCTGTCTTAGAAAACAAGAATCCCAGGTTGGGAGCGAGTGGTCCCTCACAGCAGTGTCATGAGGCATCGCCTAGAGCCAGAATCATTTTCACAGGCTGAACCCAGGCCGAGTTGTTCAAGAGACAGAGGTGAGACATCACTCTGTTGCAGAGTCTAGATGGAAAAGATTACATTTCTGTGCTCCCCAAACAAGTTCCCGGTTTACACACACACACACACGCGCACACACACATACACAAACAATGTACCGCTGATTTCTTAAAATGTGCTTTTTTTGAAGTGTGTATTACCAAGGACCCGTTAATTCCACTTTTGGAAATCCACTCTAAAGAAATAATCTTCAATTTAGACAAAAGCTATATATGTGCACTAAGACGTTTATCACAATATTCCTTAGATTAGTGAAAAATTGCTCCAAATTGGGGAATGGTGAAATAAATCATTCCACTCTCATAAAGCCATTGAAGTAATGATGGTAAAATTGTGGTTTTCAGACTGTGATCAGTGAAAAAACCTTTCAAAAGAATGAAGAGTGTCGGGGGCTTCCCTGGTGGCGCAGTGGTTAAGAATCCGCCTGCCATTGCAGGGGACACGGGTTCGGCCCTGGTCCGGGAAGATCCCACATGCTGCGGAGCAACTAAGCCCGTGCGCCACAACTACTGAGCCTGTGCTCTAGAGCCCATGAGCCACAACTACTGAAGCCCGCATGCCTCGAGCCCGTGCTCTGCAACAAGAGAAGCCACCGCAATGAGAAGCCCGCGCACCGCAACGAAGAGTAGCCCCACTCGCCGCAGCTAGAGAAAGCCCGCGCAGCTACAAAGACCCAGCGCAGCCAAAAATAAATAAATTAAAATAAATAAATTAAAATAAATAAATTTAAAAGAAAAAAAACATTGGCAGGCCTACATTCCTTTTTGGAGGCTCTGGGGAAGAACATGTTTTGAAGTTCATTCCTTGGTTGTTGTCTGAATTCAGTTCTTGTGGTCTTAGGATGGAGGTTCCCATTCCTCGTTGGCTGTCAGCCGGGAGCCTCTGTCTCAGCGCTGTAAGGCGGCCCATGTTCATTCTCACCTGGCCCCCACCATCTTCCAGCCAACAATGGCAAGGTGAGTTCTTCTCAGGCCTCCAGTCTCTCCACCTTCCTCTTCTCTCACCAGCCGGAGAAAGCTCTGCTTTTTTTTCTTTTAATTTTCCTTTTATATTGGAGTATAGTTGATTAACAATGTTGTGTTAGTTTCATGTGTACAGCATCTTGATTCCGTTATACGTATACACGTATCTATTCTTGTTTGGATTCTTTTCCCATGTATATTATTACAGAGTATTTAGTAGAGTTCCCTGCACTACACAGTAGGTCCTTATTGATTATCTATTATATATATAGTAGTGTGTATATGTCAATCCCAATCTCCCAATTTATCCCTCCCCCACCTTCCCCCTTTGGTAACCATGTTTGTTTTTGAAGTCTGTGAGTCCGTTTCTGTTTTGGAAATAAGTTCATTTGTATCATTTCTTTTAGATTCCACATATAAGTGATACCATATGATATTTGTCTTTCTCTGTCTGACTTACTTCACTCAGTATGATCATCTCTAGATCCATCCATGTTGCTGCAAACGGCATTATTTCACTCTTTTTCACATCTGAGTAATATTCCATAGTATATACATACCGCATCTTCTTTCTCCATTCACCTGTTGATGGACACTTAGGATGCTTCCATGTCTTGGCTATTGTAAACAGCGTTTACAGCTTATGAGAATACAGATTCATGGACCCCACCCCTGACCGGCTGAATCAGAAGCCTATGTTTTAACAAGCCCTCCAGGTGATTCTGATGTACACTACAATGTGAGAAGCACTGTTCTGATTGGAATAAAAATGCTCCATCGATGGACCACAGCAAAGTCATCCCCTATGTGGCTTTAGTCAGAATGGCTGCCTCACACGGCCCTCATCACGTGTCAGCTCTGTGAGTGTGGGCAAGTCAGTTATGTGCCCAGTGCCCTGGTTTCCTCAACTGATTTCCTCAACTGACTGTGTAATAGGAATGATCTAACAACCCTTACGGCTCACGGGATTGCCTGAGGAATCAACAGGACAGTCCATGTGAAGTGCCCAGAACACTGAAGCGCTTATTCAACGGGACCCTCAGGGAGCCCCCTCACTGTGAATGTTACCTTATATGGCAAAAGGGACTTTGCAGACGTGATTAAATTAATGGTCTTGAGCTGGGAGAGTATCCTGGTGGGCTCAATGTAATCACAAGGGTTCTTATAAAAGGGAGGCAGGAAGATGGGAGAGAGGTGATGTGATATCAGAAGCAGAGGTTGGAGTGATAGACTCTGACGATGGAGGAAGGGGCCACAAGCCAAGAAACTGACAGGCAGCCATGAGAAGCCGAAACAGGCAAGGAAGTGGATTCTCTCCTGGAGCCTCTAGAATGAATGCAGCCTTGCCAACTCCTTGACTTTATCTCAGTGAAACTGATTTCAGACTTCTAAGCTCCAGAACTGTAAGACAATAGATTTGTGTCATTTTAAGCCACTAAGCTTGTGATGATTTGTTACAGCAGCAAGAAGAAACTAGCATACTACCTTACCCAGCCTATCATTCGCAGGCATCAGAATCACCCAGAGCCCCAGGCTTTGCCTCCAAAGTGTCTGATTCATGAGGTCCAGGATGAAGCTGTGAATTTGCAGTTCTAAAAAGCTCCCTGATGAGGCCAATGCTGCTGATTCCAGGTCCACTCTCTGAGTAGCAGTGGCTCAAGAAACTTGTTAAAATCCATATTCCCTGGCAGATAACTTTTGATTCAGGAGGTCAGGAGCCTACCCTTTCACAAGAATCCCCAGCTGATTGTACCGAGTGGCTGCCAGGCTCACTCAGGCACACAGACTTACCCTAAGTGGCCCCGAGAGTGGGAACTCCTGCCTGTCTAGCAGGTCAGGGGCAGAGAAAGACTTTGCGGCCCCCTTGCATGTACTAATTCATCAATTCATCGCATCACTCACTGTCCTGAATCGGTTAACCAGAATGACCATCAGATTGGTCGCTGGGGCCACCAGGGCTTTGCCCACTGGCTACGCAGAGGAGATGTTCACACAGAGCATGGACTGCCTCTCCTCAGGACCACTGGACACACACCATCACTTAGACTCATCCCCCAGAAAAGCAGAAAGGGCTTGGAAGAGTCCACCCATGGCAACGCTACCGCAGGCTCCATCCCAAGGAAGAGCCTGAGAGGGCCGCCCAGCTCTCTCTGCAGTGTCGGCCTGGTTGGCATGGAGGGAGTGTGGCAGGAGACTGGGAAACTTGCCAAGCGAAGCATGTCATCAGCCTGGGGCTGGTGGGAATCAGAGGAGCAAATGGAAGTACAAAAAAAAAATTGAGGAGGTGGAGGAATAAGAAAAGGAAAATCAGAAAAAGACAGATTGAGAACAGTCAGTGATAATGAGTAAGATGTGGGAGCAGCAAGGCAGACAACTGCCATGTGGTCCGAGCCAAGGACAGGGTGGGCGTGGGAGAGCTGGTCTGTGCAGCCAGTGGCTTCTGTCAAAGCCACCAGGCTGCATCAGGGCGCTCATCCCCCATCTCAAACGCCCCTTTCTACATGCAAGGACATGCCTGCTCCCTTCCCCCACTGTGGGCAGCCGTAAGCTGCTGGATGGTTTGACCTAGAAGAGAGACAAAGCTCTCCAAAAGAAAATTGCAATTAATGCTGGCTTTAGAACTTCGCTCTAGAAATAAATCGCTGCTACTTGTGATAAAAGCTTAACGAAATGAGACAACCAAGAGAAACACCATTGGATGCTAACGAAAGGGAAGAGTTGTCGATATACGTATAAGTACATACACTTGTACCCATCCCTACATAATCTCCATGTACACGGAGCAGAAGTGGGAGGGCGCCGTCCAGCAGGAAGGGGTCCTTGGGCCACACAAGCACACCCACACACACAAACTAAAGTGCACCAATAAACAAAGCCTTCTGAAGATGCCAGGCATAAGGAGTGAAGATGAGGCAGGATTCACCTGCACTGGGTCCGCCCAGCGCCACTCCGGCTGCTGTGGAGATGTAGTCAGTGTTTATGGAGCACTTACGGAAAGCAAGGCTGTGCACCGCGCTCTCTAAGTGCGTTAACTCACTGCGTCTTCACAACAGATCTTCCAGGAGAGGCGTGATTCCCCTCCCATTCTGCAGGGGAGGAAGGCCACTCAAAGTGGGTCAAGTCACTCATCTGAAGTCTCCGCAGCTTCTATGAACTGGATTTGTACCCAAGTCTACTTGACTTCAAACCCATGCTGTTGGCTGAATCACCGGGTCTCACCTCTCAGCTGTGCATATTTTTCACCGGCACCCTGTCACCACTTGCCCTTCTTACTAAGGTGTGACATTTAACTTCTCCAAGGAGGGAGCCAGGCTCCACTGGACCAGCAGGGAGGTGAGGCAATGCAACAGGCACCAGGAATAGGTGGGGAGATGCATCCCCAAGGACCTGGCCCCAAAGACAGACCCGGGGAGGCAAAGAAACCCTGTGCACAGCTGCTGTGGAGGGGAAAAGGAGCCTGGCTTTTTAAAACGGCCAATCTGCTCCCACCACCCACAGAAGACTCCTTAAGAAAGTGGAAACCAAATGCAGAGAGAGGATTAATCGTACCTCAGCAGCCGCACGCCTACATATTTTTTTCCTGGTCCTTTGCTGTGGCACAAAGACATACACACTGAAAGGTCGATTAGCAAATTGGCTCCTAGATGGCATTTTGCTTGATAGGTTTAAATCACAAAACCACTGTTTTCAAATGCCAGCATGGCAGGCAAACACAGGGAACTATGAGGGGTAATGGGCGTGCTATTCAGTGGTGAAAAATAATGCATTGCTGTCTAATTGCTTCAGAATCAGTCATTGGACTATACAAAGAAAAAAATTAACTGAGCTAAAATTCCCTTTCGGGGAGGTAATTATGATTATTCTAAAGCCATCATTATTCATTTTACATATTGGGAAAGTGCTCCCCAAATATGACCTGTTTGGAGATAAAGAGAGACTTCAATGTAATTCTCCTAAAGGATTTTGATTCTTTATCTCAAATTCAGTGGCATTTTAAGAAATCAAAAGAAATGTAGCAGTTTTTAGAATTCAAATTAAGGTTTTTGATTGCCTTGTTAAAAAAAAAAAGGACATTATGTAGGTGGAGTGATATGCTAATATTTTAGCCTTGTGTGTGCTCTGCTTTTATTTGTGACCCACAAAGCACAAAGGATATTTTTCAACTCCTGACTAGACAAAGAAGGGACAAAGACCGTAGAGAAGTCCGGTTTGGGACAGATCTGATGGCAGAGAGAAGGCAGAATATCTACCTCCTAGTTTGCTTCTGCCTTTGACAAGGAGCAAAAATTGAAAAGAAAGAACAAAATGTAAAGCAGATACCACTGTGAAAAGGGAAACTGAGGGTAAATTGAATGTGAAAAAGAGAAGAATACCAAGCAGCTGATATTGAAATTCTCCTCCCAACCCTGCAAGGAGCGGATCGTCTTCCATTTGCAGATTGGGAAACGGAGGCTCAGCTAATAAAGGCCCAAGGTGAGGTTTGATCCCAGGTCCGTCTGCTCTTTATATTTCTTCATTCATTCATTCCTTCATTCATTCAACAAACATCAGTGAAGTATTGAGGACACAGAGAAGAGGCGGAGGAGTCCAGCTGGTCTGTAGAGCATCTGCAGGTGAGCTGGGAATGAACACCTCCTGTTCCTTTATTATGAGTCCTGATCTCGAGCCTGTCAGTTTACGTCCCTGGTCTCTTCAGGGCTTTGTAGATATAATCACAGACCCTTTGGGTCACGTGAAGATGCACCAGAAGATGAAACTGGATTGAAGCAGGAGCCTCCATCCTGAATAAAGAGAGAGAGAGAGAGAGTGACTGGACCAATCATGACAGAAACAAGAAAAATATAAGCCTGGTGGCAGTGCTTTATCTTAAACCACATGTTTTCAAATACTTTCTGATGAGCCTCCTCAGAATTCCACAAGGTTGGGGCTTCCCTGGTGGTCCAGTGGTTCAGACTCCACGCCCCCAATGCAGGGGGCCCGGGTTCGATCCCTGGTCAGGGAACTAGATCCCACACGCATGCCACACTTAAGAGCCCACATGCCGCAAGGAAGATCCTGCACTCGGCAACGAAGATCCCGCGTGCTGCAACTGAGACCCAGCGCAGCCAAATAAATAAATAAATATTTAAAAAAAAAAAAAAGAATTCCACACAAGGTAGCATGGGCCAGTAGTATTCCTATCTGCCTCTCAAGCATGAGGAAACAGTTTCAAAGGAGTTAGGTCATCTGTTCCAAAGAAAACAGCAGGTCGCCTAGTTACTGCGTCACACTTCTACCCGGATGCTTATAGTGGTAGGTGGAACAGGAAATTGCCAGAGTCATCATGTGCTCCAGTCAACAAGTTCTGGTTCTAATCATCCACAAGTCTTATATGCATGGCTGAGGTGCTCCAGCAGTCCCGGTCTCAATGGTCTCTTCTGCAAAAATGTGCTAATGCTTAGCCTGCCTACCTCTATTTCATGAATCCATTGGGGGAATATTTGGCAACATGGACAGTGCATCTACAAATGTAGAGTTACACTTAGTATGATGATCTCTAGGCCCATCCATGTTGTGCAAATGGCATTATTCTTTTTTATGCCTGAGTAGTATTCCATTGTATATATATACCACATCTTCTTTATCCATTCATCTGTGGATGGACATTTAGGTTGCTTCCATTTCTTGTAAATATAGTGCTGCAATGAATGTTGGGGAGCATTATCCTTTCGAATTATGGTTTTCTCTGGATATACGCCCAGGAGTGGGATTCCTGGGTCATATGGTAGCTCTATGTTTCGTTTTTTAAGGAACTTCCATACTCTTCTCCATAGTGGCTGTATCAATTTACATTCCCACCAACAGTGCAGGAGGGTTCCCTTTTCTCCACACCCTCTCCAGCATTTATTGTTTGTAGACTTTTTGAAGATGGCCATTCTGACCAGTGGGAGCTGATACCTCATTGTAGTTTTGATTTGCATTTCTCTAATAATTAGCGATGTTGACCATCTTTTCATGTGCCTGTTGCCCATCTGTATGTCTTCTTTGGAGAAATGTCTATCTAGCTCTTCTGCCCACTTTTTGATTGGGTTGTTTGTTTTTTTGATATTGAGCTCCATGGGCTGTTTGAATATTTTGGAGATTAATCTCTTGTCGGTTGCATCGTTTGCAAACATTTTCTCCAGTTTCTATAATTAGGATCTCTGATCATTTTAACAGAAATGGTCATAGGGAGCCAGCATGTATCAAGGCACAGTAGTTACTGCCCCCCCCCCGCCACCGCTTTCCCCACCACTTCCAACTTCATTGCTTTCCTGGATAAAGTTTCTAGATGGGAGAATAGGGACATGTTCCACACCGTCTTTGGATTTCTGGAAAAGCTGAAGCAGAGGGCTAGCCGTTCCCAGGAGAGGAGAGAAGGAGAGCCCTGAAACCGTACTGTTTGGGCTCATGAGAGGAGCAGGAACAGTTGCACTGTGGGTGCTCCTTGACCTCAATTTCAGTGTAGCACGAGATCTGGTTCCTTCCCCCGGAGGCAGTTTCTGGTCGTTGAAATATGCAAGGGTTGCAGAATTGCTACATCTTCTTCTCCTTCTGGGATTTTTTAAAAAATAAATCTATTTATTTATTTTTGGCTGCGTTGGGTCTTTGTTGCTGCACGCAGGCTTTTCTCTAGTTGCAGCGAGTGGGGGCTAATCTTTGTTGTGGTGCGCGGGCTTCTCATTGCGGTGGCTTCTCCTGTTGTGGAGCATGGGCTCTAGGCGCGTGGGCTCAGTAGTTGTGGCACACGGGCTCAGTAGTTGTGGCTCGTGGGCTCTAGAGCGCAGGCTCAGTAGTTGTGGCGCATGGGCTTAGTTGCTCTGCAGCATGTGGGATCTTCCCAGATCAGGGCTCGAACCCGTGTCCCCTGCATTGGCAGGTGGATTCTTAACCACTGTGCCACAAGGGAAGTCCTCTTTCTGGGATTTAAATGGGCCTTGTTCACATTGCATTTTGGAAATCACCCTATTAACAGGTGTCTGCCCCAGCTGAACAGCTGACTCAACCTAGAACTTTGTGTGTGCAGAACTCATGATGGCCTTTTTCCACAACAGAACTTGTTATTTCCTTGTGGGCAACGTAGAGAAATGTGTGCTGGGTGTCAACACAATCAAGGACTACCCTGTTGGCTGAAAACAGTCATGCTCAGAGAATGCTGATCAATGAGTTGAGGTCAAACTGAAGGAAGAAAGAGTGCCAGAATCAGTATTTTTATCCCCAAGATGGAGGAAATTGAGAAAGAGTGTTCACCAAAACTAGTTGGGGTAGCTAATATATTAGGTAGAAGAATCAAAACTCAGAACGATACATATAAGAGGTCATAATATTTTTTATGCAAAGAAGAATTTTAAAGATCCTCAGGATCAAAATTATATAAGTTCAAATGGAGAAGATATTCATTCATTTAATAAAAATTTGAGCATCTGATACGTTCTGTGCATGGAGGTTAAGCGGTGATCAAGATAAACAAGGTTCCTGGCCACCTGGAGTATCCAAGCTACAGGGTAAAACTGAAAATAAGAAATAAACATAATCATGACAAGATAATTTTAAGTACTAACAAAGGAGACTGAGAAGTTGCATGCAGTGAAGGAGAAAGAAAACCAGAAATGTGCAGCTTCATGGAAACTGAGATAAGAACATGTTTCCAGA
The DNA here is from genome assembly GCF_009873245.2 of Balaenoptera musculus. Classification (NCBI taxonomy): domain Eukaryota; kingdom Metazoa; phylum Chordata; class Mammalia; order Artiodactyla; family Balaenopteridae; genus Balaenoptera; species Balaenoptera musculus. Next base: position 10,761,767 of record NC_045806.1, on the reverse strand, counting down.
AGAATGGAGGCATCCACTGGAAGAGTCCCATCTAGCCACATGGCAATGATTTGTGTCCTTGACAAGAACAGTTTCAGCAGGATGATGGGGACACAAGGCTTATCAGAGCAGGCTTCAGACAGTGAGAAGTGAGGAAGCACAGGCAGGTATGGACGGCTCTCCCAAGAGGTCTTGCTAAGAAGGGGAGCAAGAAAATAAGGCAGTGGCTAGAACATGTGTGTGAACCAGCGGGAATGATCTGGGTCAAAGGGAGATATTGATGATGCAGGAGAGACATTGTTGGAATAGTGTCCTGGGAAGGAGGAGATGGGACATGAATTTTAAAACTTTATGTTCAGAAGACTTTCAGACTTTAGTTAGCCGTGAGTTCAAAGTCTCCCAAGGTTCCTCAAAAAGTTTTTCATTCATTAATCAGCACATTTAATTTACTCCCGCTGTAGTCATGGCCCAACAGAGGAGAAAAATATATTCATATAATCCGGAGTAAATTGCAACTGTAGTAGGTCCTAGGAAGGGCAGGTGGATGGTGCCATGAGACTGTCATTTGGGGCATTTGACCGATTGGGGAGATCAGAGAGGGCTTCCTTGAGGAAGTGATGCTCAGGTTTTAAGCCAAATGGTGAGTGGGCTGTAGCCAGGCAAAGAGGCTGCGGGAACAGCATGTGCAAAGGCCCTGCATTGGGAGGGAGGGCCTGTGAGAGCAGTGAGGCTGGAGAGGGAGAATGGGGGCATGCAGTGGGAGATTAGGCTGGGCCTAGACAGGGCCTCAGAGGCCACGTCAAGGAAGTCTTAAAAACTAGATTTTTTAAGATACCACTTCATTCCCACTAGGACAGTTATAATTTTTAAAAATTCAGTTAAATTTTAAAAAGTTTTAATGGAAAATAAGTATTGGCAAGGATGCAGAGAAATTGGAACCCTCAGACACTGGTGTCGGGAATGTCAAATGGTACGGCTGCTATGGAAGACACTATTGCGGTTCCTCAGAAAGTTAAACATGGAATTCCCACATGACCCAGCAATTCTACTTGGTATATACACCCAAAAGAATTTAAAGCAAGGACTAGAGCAGATACTTGTACACCAGTGTTTATAGCAAGATTATTCACAATAGCCAAAGGGTGGAAACAACTCAAATGACGGATGGATGAATGGATAAACAAATTGTGGTCTATCCAGACAATGGATATTTTTGGATATTCTATCTCTACAGTGGATATTCTATTCATACAATAGAATATTAATCAGCTATTTAAAAAAGGAATGAAATACTGGAACGTGCTACAACCTCATGCTAAGAGAAAGAAGCCAAGGTACAAAGGCCACCTACTGTATGATTCCATTTATAATGAAATGTTCAGAATAGACAAATCCGTAGAGACAGAAAGTAGATGAGTGGTTACCTAGGGGGATGGGGAGTGACTGCATAATGAGTGCAGAGTTTCCCTTTGGCCTGGGGAAGATGTTTTGGAACTAGATAGTGATATTTGCACCACATTGTTAATGTACTAAATACCAGTGAACTGTCCACTTTAAAATGGTTAATTTGATGTTGTGTGTATTTTACCTCAACAAACAAACAAAAATGCTATTACTTAGAATGTTTTCAACTCAAGAGAAGAAAGAGTTCCAACCTAAGCAGCTGGAGATTTACATCTTACTCAGAGCCCACTACTTGAAGAGGAACTTTGCAAAACTAGAGAATGTCACCCATAGGACAACCAGGATGCTGAGAGATTCTTCAAACTTTCATGAAGAACAGTCAAAGGAGCGGGACCCAACTCGGAATAAAAGGAGCCTCCCTCACGGATAGGCGATGGAGGTTGAGAGGCACACAGTAACTTGGAGTGGAAAACATTTTAACAATCACATTTGCTGAGAAATAACAGTAGTGAGCTTCCTGTCCCGAGAAGTATTGAAATATACCTGAAGGGCTGACAGCCACAGATGGGACACAAGGGATTCCTGAATGTGGATGACTAGACTGACGGACTTATAAAATTCCCTTTAACTCAGAGATTCTATGGCACATTTACAAGAGTCAGTCGGGAGGAGAGAGAGGAAAATTCTAGCCCAAGGCAACATTATGTTTTCCAAGAGGCTACCCAAAATGTTGTTAGCAGGCAAATGGGAAGTGTGGGATGGTTAAGAGAAATCCTTGTCAGCTAATGAAAATGATGGGCTAATTAGACGATTTTGAGCTGGGTACGTTGTTGCATTTTAAATTTCGTCTGCAGAAGCAAGGACATGCCATCAGGTTAGCTATATTCTTCGGTGTTCGCTGATGCCGCCCTGTGACCTCTGATCTGGATTCATATATGTGGGGAACTCAGCCACAGTCCGAAAGCAGAGTGTCCTGTGAAAGACAGAGGTGGACATGACCCAGGTTTATGGATTGAAATGCTCAGTACAAGCCAAAGGAAAACCACCTGCCTTTCGCTCTGCCTCATAAAAAGACAGAAGGAAGTGTCCTGTGTATTAAAGGCAGGATCTGCTTTCAGCTAAGCTTTGAAATCCAGGGCCCCCTGGGATGCTGCTATTTTCTCTTTTACCTGCATCCTCCTCGCGTTCAGCTGCGACTCCGTCAGACACATGGCGGAATGTAGCCATTTCCCCCATTCTCTAAGCCACAGCTGAACTGGAGACTGATTCTGAAAGAAGGCCCCAGAATGGAGCCCTGCTGAGGTCTTGCACTTGTTCCTCGTAGCCCAGACCAGCAATCTGACAATCCAGGAACATTTTCTCTGGATGGTAACGAGGTGGAGGGGGCGGATTTGCCATGTACTCGGTGTGCGACCTGGGACACGTGACCTAGTATCTCTAAGACCCCGTTTCTTCATCAAAGGAAAAGTGAGGAAAGGTCAGGACGCCATAGATAACCAGGAAGGTGTGAGAGGGAATGTCGGGGCCTTGCCCTAGGTGCTCAGGAAGAGGACCTCGGGAGAGGACCAGGGGCACAGAGAGCTGGGACCCCTCCATCTGTCACCTGCAGGTGACCAGCAGACCCACTCGAAGAGTCACACAGGCTCTGTTTTCTCCCACCCTGGGGGTGATTAGCCCCTTAAAAATCAGGCAGGCAAAAATCACATCTTCTCTTCCATCCCAGAGTTGAGTGTGGTAAAATGTAGGGGAGGGGAAGGCAAAGTTGAGCATCTTGGGAGTGCTTTAATCTTTATCTCAGCTTTGTCTCCAAGATCCGGGCAGCTCTTCCTTGTGGGTCTTCCTCGCGGGCTGCAAAAGGTCCCCCAGCCCCGCCCCTGCTGCCCCCAGGCTGGGCGCTGAGGGTCCCTGCCTTTAGAGTGCTATGCTTTTCACTGTACTTCTTGTCGCCCTTCTTCCATTCAACCTGCCTGCTCTCGGGATGGCTGATCACATATAGGGCAGTCAGAGAACCATCTAGAGTCGCACTCAAGGTCCTGAGTGATCTTTAGTCTTTGGGGACATTTGTAGTCTTAAAAGATGTGCATTTAAGCTCATTTTTTCCCTAATGAAATGATGAACTGTCCAACTACATAGGAAAGTTAATTTTTGTTAATTTCCTGTTGCTTCTTGCTACATTGGGCTACATTTGCTTACTACTCGAGGCCACCTGACCCCCATCCCTCACCAATTAGTAAATAAACATCCAAATAAAACAGTGTAATAGAAGAATGGAAATCAGTAACCTCCCTCCACCCTCTAGCACAAATGTGGAGCCAATTGAGGGCTCCCCTGCCTGGCTAAGAGAAAATAAGGAAAAAATTTGGACCAACACTTCCAATCCCTTTTGGCACTGCAGGATCTCGGAATGCCCTCGCCTTAAAGCTGCTTTCTGGCTACCCCAGGGACCCATCAGCCTCCCCAGGGTAAAAGGCAGAGACAACAATACTGACTTCACCAGCAACAACGTCTGCGTCAATACCTACCATTTATTGAGCCTCCTTTAATCCCTACCACAACTATATGAGGAAGGGACCATGATTATACCCATTTTACACATGGGTATGTCTGGAAATAAGGTCTCAGGAGCCCAGAAATCATAGAACTAAACACCCAATGGACATAGGTGCTTTACTTAATTATATATCTATATCTATCTATAAATAATACATAACATACCTGTGATAACAATTAAACAGAATAGTAGGGCTTGATGAAAAACAGCCTCACGGCCCTCCTCTCCAAACTGATGGCTTCGCTCCAAGAAGCAATCTCTCTTAACTCTTTCTTGTTTGAGTTCCTCTGGAGATGCTTCCGCAATCTAGACGCAGGGAGGTGAGACAGTTTGGATACTGGTGTGGGCGTTTGGGGTTGTCACTGTGATGGGGAGGGGGCGCTATTGGTACTTAGTGGGTTCAGGATGGGCTGACAGGCGTGCAAGGCACAGGAGAGCCTTGTACAATGAGGACGTGTCCCCATTTCTTCATCGATTTTTTAGTGTCCTCTGGACATTTATATAGCTGCTTCTAGTTACCAGCACCTAAGAAATAAGTCCATCTGACATATAAACACAAGATACTTTGGGGTGGTTTTAAGAAATGTAGATTTTTTTTTCAGGACTGCAATTGCCATGTCAGTTGAGGGAAGACTGCACTTTGTTTTGCTTGAAACCTTACCAAGTTGTTCGCCATTTTGGAATGTCACGACACTGATGGCAAGACCACCCTTGGTATTTGGATGACCAATACATCTCTGTAGGGCTGGTGTCTTAGCTGTCCCACTCATGGGGATTCTACAACTCAGTTGCTCATTGGATGACTTCATTCCGTCTTCCGGTGCCTGAGTGTTTACACATCGAGAAAACACTATTCATTTTAAATTACTTTCAGTTCTCCTTTATATTATAATTGAGGTGTTGTATTGATCTTTTCTCTCATTTGGATTTCATTTGTGGAGTGCCAAAGGGGCATTATAAATGTTTGTTTATAAATGACAGCAGATCTGATGGGGTTGGGAACAATGGCTCTGATCTTGATAATATGCTTAATTCTCTCTTTCTTGATTTATCAACTTTAGACAATATCTACTGACTCCTTGACATGAATGATGAGGATCTGCGTCACTTACATCATCCCTCCTCACAAATCTCTATTTCTTTTTCCATCAAAGTTTGACTGTATCCTCTGATCCCCGCTTGAGCAGCTGAGGATATCAATAGTGCTGCTTTTTCATTCATATTCTCCCATGTCCCGCTTTGTGTCATCTATGCTTTCATTGGCATAGTCAAACATTGTCAAGGTTTGCTAACATTTTCATTTAGTTCTGCAAACAGAACTCAGTCTTTTTTTTTTTTTTTTTTTTTGCTTTGTCATAAGGTGACTATAAAAGTTGAAAACCAATTCATGGACTTCCTATTAGTTTGAGAAAGCAGCTGTCTTTCTGAGTGACAGGAGAAAAGGCTAGAAAGGCTAGAAATTATGCCTGATGTGCTGAGAAAGTAACTAGAGAAGCAAGAAGCTGAGAGGAGATTTTAAGAACCAAACATCAAGGAAGATTCTGCCCATTAAGGAGATTTTTGCTGGAGAGACAAGCCTCATGAGTAATTATGAAACAGGAAGCAATGAAGTGCACACACGTGATTAAATGCCCCCAGAAAGATCAGGGCGGACAAAATGTGTCCTTACAGTTTGTAATTAGTTGTACTCCTAGATGAGGCACTGAGGGTCAGTAAGAGCTCAAATTGAATAAAATCAGTTGGAAATATGATTTCATTAATACTCTAAAATTAAATTAATAGGAGACTATCTCTACTGTGGAGTAAGATACAACTATATACTTTTTTCCCCTGATTATAAAAGTAATCTTGCTCTTTGTAGAAGTCTGGGAAAACACAAAAGGGTATTAAAATATAACTAAAAACTCCATTAATCCCAGAGATAAACCCTGTCAATATTTTGGTATATGTTAATATATTGATATATTAGTAAGGGGAGGGCCACTGCTATAACAAATAAGCCCCTGAATACATAATGGTTCAAACATCACAGCAGTTTATTTCTGGTTCACATAAGTGTCCAAGTCAGTTGCGGGCTGTCAGTGTATTGGGGAGGAGTGAGCCTCTGCTCCACAGAGTCATTCAGTCACCCAGGCTGGCAGAGGCAATTCCATCTTCAGCGTGTGGTTTCCAAAGGGACCCTGGGTGTCAGTGTCACGTTTCAGCTGAGAGGAGGGGAAAGCATGTAGAAGCACATGCTCTGGAGATTCTGTGGGTAAGGCCTGGAAGTGGTGGACATTACTTCTGACTTCATTGGCTAGAACTCAATCACTTAGCACCTAACTGCTAAGAAGTCTGGGAAATGTAGTCCAGCTGTGTGGCCAGATAGATGATAGATGTTTGGTGAATAAGTAGCAATCTCTACCATAGTGTATTTTCTTGCAGTCTTTTCCAGTACATATATATATATGTACATATGAACATGACTAGGATTATATTGCACATTCAGCTTTTTACTCTGCCTTAAAAATAATAAAACAATCTCTGAGCACTTTCCCACATAATTCTTTGCAAACATGGCTGCATGATATCTGATCATATACAGCAGGGTTTCTCAACCTCAGCACTATTTTTTTTAAATTTTTATTGGAGTATAGTTGATTTACAATGTTGTGTTAGTTTCTGCTGTACAGCAAAGTGAATCAGTTATACATATATCCACTCTCTTTTATTTTATTATTTATTTATTTGGCTGCACCAGGTCTTAGTTCTTTAGTTGCGGCACGCGGCATCTAGTTCCCTGACCAGGGATGGAAACTGGGCCCCCTGCATTGGGAGCATGGAGTCTTAACCACTGGAGCACCAGGGAAGCCCCTACCCACTGTTTTTTAGATTCTTTTCCCATATAGGACATTACAGAGTATTGAGTAGAGTTCCCTGTGCTCTGCAGCAGGTCCTTATTAGTTATCTATTTTATATACAGTAGTGGGTATATGTCACTATTTTTTGACATGTGGGGCTGGATCGTTCTTTGTTGTGGCGAGGGCTGTCCTGAGCATTGTAGGATTTTAGCAGCATCCCTGACCTCCACCGACCAGATGCCAGTAGCACTCCCTCCCCAGGTGTGACAACTAAAACTGTCTCCAGACATTGCTAAGTATCTCCTGGGGGGCAAAGTCATCCACAGCTGAGAACCAGGGAGCTAGATCAATGATAATTTATGCAACTGCATACCTTCTATCAAACAGTTGTTGCTTCCTTTCTTGTTTTTATTGTTTGATTTGCTATCACATCTTGCTCTGTGCTAAACATCTTTTTACATTAATTTTGACTGAAACAGTCATTATTTACTCAGGAGAGAGTCCCAGAAGCAGATTATTAGGCCTGAGGCTATGAATATTTTTAAGTCTGTTGATACATCCTGCCAAATATCTTTCCAGAAAGGCTCTACCAATTTACTCGTCCACCTGCAACGTAGTCTTGCTTTATTTTTTTAAAGGTTTCAGTTATATGAGAAAACTGGGTTATTATTTTAAAATAGCATTTCTTAGACTGATAGTCAAATATGTACATTAGCTCTCTTCTGCACCCGGTCAGTAGTAGCCTTGCTAATTTCCCAACTGCTGTTTTGTTTTTCTTAAGGGTTTTAGGGACAACTGCTTGTTGAAATCGGTCCATGACATTTCCAAAGTGAGTAAAAGTTTCTATTAAAATGTGGCTTTCCTTTGACAGTGTGTACACAATGGCTATAACTTGGTTTTTAATCACAGCATCCCATTGTGACTGGCTCCAGTATTTGGACAGCTGTTATTTCTTTTCTTTGGTTTAAAAAAAAAAAAAAAAAATTCAAGACTTCTAGGGAATGACGGAAAGTGGACCAAAGGGTTTACTTTCATCTCAGTGCACACAGTCTTAGAGTTCTTGCTTCCAGAGTGGCTGAGGGAGGTCATATCTTGCCAAAAGACTATTTCAGATTGTGCGCCCAAGTCCCGTCCTGTTGTTTTCACTGTCTCCTAGGAGCCTCCCAGGATGTAGGAACCAACCAAACCGAACGCTGTTCCCTAAACCAGGACTTAAATGAACTCCTCCTGGCCTTCACCCACTTGCAGGTGATCCCAGTTATTGCAACTGCAGTTGGATTCCTGCAGGCAGGCGCTTTCAGGCCTCGTTCAAATGGATTACTTTTCTGTAACAGGAGGACAAAAAGTTAAACCTGTGAGCTCCCTGCTGTTTTATTACTGCATGAAGATTGGTTAGGAATGAGTGTTCCCTGTGGGATTGTGAAAATGAGCCAGTGATCTGCCTAGCACAAATCTCTGTCCTTTTCTGCAAAATACTATTAGGCTTTCTAGAGCTTTGCCTTGATAAAATCTTTCCTAATCCAATAAATTTCAATAGATGAAATGTTTGCCTCCTGCACCCTTTCTCAGTCCTAAAGCCTCCTTCTTCTGGCTTAAATGTCCCTTAAGTGTACTATCTACTGTTACTGTTTATGTAACCCTCTGTTCAAGTAACACGATGTATTTTCAGAACAATGAAAAAGCACAACATAAACTATCAGGGGGGAAGGTTGGGCTCAGAAATGTCTCAGAAAGCATTAACCAGAGTAAAACTGCAGGGATCTCACAGCTTTGCTAATACCTTTGGAGACAGGAAAATTCTTGTCTAAGGAGACAGAAGGAATTTAAGACCTGGACACTGTTAAACCATTAATTCACTAACAGGCTCAAGCAGGAGGCCTGAGCCGCAGGAGAAGGGGTGCCTTGGGTGGGTCTGCAGAGTCTCCCGGAGCCTGTCAGGGGTGGGCTTCCAGGGATCGAGCGGGCGGATTACGGACACCACCAAATCTGTCGCCACCCCAGATGGGAGAGTGCCGTCTGTGCCCTTCTAAGCCATTTGTTACCCACAAGTCAGTGTTGACGACCTCGGCCGCACATTGGAATCACCTGGGGAGCTTCTGAGGCACGAATGCCTCGGTCCCGCCCGCTGAGGCCCAGATGAAATCGGGTTTCAGAAGCTCCCCAGCTGATTCTAATGTGCAACCAGGGTGGAGACCCACCGAATTAAGTAGCTCCCCGCAGCCCCCGCGTGAACAAAAGGTTCCGGGACTGTGGATTGGGGCAAGGCTGCTCAAACACAGGGGTCCTTGGAGCAGCGCCTCGGGCCTCGGTTTCTTTATCTGCACAATGGGTGATGACTAGGACTGCAAAGGCCCCTCCAGCTGTAATAGTTCTCTTCTGGGACGCGGATCGGCGCCTCCGAGATCCTGGCAGCCCGCTCCCCTCTCTCCCCATCCCCCCGCTGGCTTTTCCGGTTTCCGCGCCCCTTGGCGCTCGCTCGGGGGTCCCAGAGGAAGCCGCGAGCTTCGCCGCCGCCTCGGCGCGCGCGCTGCCCGGTTGGGGCCCCGGCTGCGGGCGCACAAAGCCCCCGGCGCTGACGTCAGGGCCCCTCTCGGCACGGCCGGCCCCCAGTGCAGGCGGAGCCGCGCCGCGCTCCCACCCCGGCCCGGAGCGAGGACCAGCAGCCAGCCCGGCAGCCCAGCGCAGCCCGCCCGCCCGCGCACGTGCCCGCCGGACCTGCAAACTTGTGCCACCGGCTCTGCCCGTCCCCGAGGAGCCCGAGCGCCCGTCTCCAGCCATGGGTAAGCCAACGCGCTGGCCCCGCGCCACCGCCACTAACACGGCCACGGCCTCGCGCCCCCGCCCCGCGCCCGCTCAGGTGGGGCCTCCTGCGGGCACCTCCGCGACCCGGCCCGGGTGGGAGGGTGGGGTGCGGAGGTGGGAGGGGCGCGGCGCAGGTGTCCCGAACGCCCAGGTGCGCGTCCCAGCCCCATGTCGGGGGCGTCCCCACCCCGGCGGCGCTCGGCTGCGCCCGAGGGCGTGCGGCTCGCCGGAGGGGAAGAGAGGGAACCCCGGGACAGGGAGCCCAGGGCGCGGACGGAGCGTCCCGGGCTGCGGGCTCCTGCTTTATTTTCAGGGGGTGGGAGAGAGCAGTTTCTTGCCCTTTTCCCGGGACGCCCTCCTGTCGCCCGAGCTCCCAGCTCCGAGTCCGATCCGGTCCCGCCGTGCCGGGGTCCTGTTCGCCTTAAACCCACCTGAAACCAACGCCCAGTTCCCCAACCCTGGGGTCTTCCGAGAGCTCGTTTGGGAACCATGACCCTTGAAACCAGGAAGGTGGGAGGGAGAGGGACAGGATGGGACCGAGGGGTGAGCCTCTTTGTCCCCTGTTTCAACTATCAAAATAATGACCTGGGAGCAGGTGGAGACGCTGTGCCCCGCGGGTTTCGATGCAGTTGGGGGATCGACTACTCAGGGTGAAAAAGCCAAGCTCTGGGGATTGAAAATCTCCCACCTGGCCCGGGGCAGATAACAGGCGGCTGTAGGATTCTGTTTGTACCTCCTGACACCCCCGAAATCCTGCTGTCAGCAACATGTCGTTAAATGGGGACGCTGTATCGCTCGGAAAACTCGTAAAGAGTGCGTTGGAAATCACCCTCATTCCGCTGCACCCCTGGAAATGTGCCTAGGAAAGGGTTTTCTTTCCTTGCTCTGTTATCCTTCTCTAGTGGCAGACAGACTCCAGCCACAAGCGCCACAAAAGCCACAAGGCTGTCGGGAGCCCCTCGGAAGTATTCCTAATGAGGGAGTCAGCGCGTTTAACCATTGCGGCCCCTGGGGAGGGCTCGGGAATTCCTTGCAGAGCCCCCGGCCCCCTACCCCCATCCTACATTCCCTGTGCTATTGATTGTGTAGGTGGTAATTTTGTACCGATTAACATTTCGGTGAGGGTTAGTAAGGAGGGCACATTATTTCGCATTTAAAGGGAAGCTCAAAGAATTTTAGAGTTAAACCTTTGTTTGTTTGTTTGTTTGTTTTAAATTTACTAGGTGATCAAAATCTGAAAGGAAATAAGGCCCCCCAAATCCAACAGGACAATTTCTTACCAAAAAGTTAGGGATGAGATAGGATAAGATCCTTCTAGAAAGGGCAGAATTGCATGACCTGTATCTCTGGTTCCTGGTTCTCTTAATGCCCACACTGAGTGGTCACAGCCTGTAAGTATTTGGGCAGTGCTTGGCACAGACATGTTGAAGTTACACAGAAGTGCAGGCTTGAGAAAAGCATTAACTGATTTTCCTGAAATAAAGTTATCTCTGGGGTTTTTTTTTTTTTGTTGCTGTTTTTTGTTTTGTTTTTTAACGCTAGGCATTCGGATTCGTTCGGGTTAGAAATTGAGCGTCGAATTACCACTTGGGGACCTTCTTGGGAATGGCTTTCACAATACCCTGGTCTTAATTGGGGGAGGGCTTTATTTTTAAGTAGGTGTGGAAGTTCATGTGGTACTCATGAAGCAAATGCCCAAACCAGAGGCCTGTTCTCAAGGAAGTACCTTGTGCCTGAGACAATTGTTGCTTCTACACTTCAATTACCAATTTATGTTAATTTGTGCATACCTCACTGGTTCTGGCAGTCTCCTTGGCTTTAGTTTTTAGTTTTTACGTTAAAAAAAAAAAAGTTCCCCTCCTGTCAGAAGGGAAACATACTGATTTCCTTTGGTAGGTTCTTAGTAAATACACCACAGGGCCATGAACTGGTTTTATTTTTCCAGATGTATTTAATTACCGAACATACCCTGATGAATGTTGTAATTGAAATGATTTAACGCTGGGAAAACTCTGACCATTTGTCCACGGGCTGGGACTTTGGTTCTTATACAAGTCACTTAATGTGGTATCAGTTAATTTACTGGTAAAATGGGTGAGGTTTGTGGAAATAACTGATAAAAGTCCCTTTGGACTCAAATTTTAAGGTATTCAAAATCTTTAAGTTGACAAAGAAAATAATGAGCAGTGGTGGTGCATGCAGTTTTATCTTTCAATGCATCTTAAAAGAAAACATGTTTTTCAAAAATTGTTGAGCCAGTTGACTTTTTTTTAATGGCTTTGTTGAGATAGAATTCACATACCATGTAATTCACACATTTAAGTGCGCAAAGTCAGTGATTTTTAGTATATTCAGAGTTATGCAACCACTGCCACTAGCTGTCATTGTCATCACCCCAAAAAGAAACCCTGTACCCATTAGAAGTCCCTCCCCATTCTCCTCACCCCCTCAACCCCTAGCAACCACTAATCTACTTTCCGTCTCTATGGACTCGCCTGTTCTGGACATTTCATGTAAATGCAATGAGCCAATTGATGTTTGAAGTGTGTTTGACTATTCAGTACCGTTGGTTGTTTTGCACAATGGGAAGATGTCGATGTACTTTTTGTATGCTGTACAACACCTAAATGAGTCAGTTGAAGCTAATTATTTCACTGGCTGAAGAGTTCCACATTTGGCCATTGTTCACGTGTGTGCTCCTACTTGCCCCCTCGCGCTCTCTCTCCCTCTCCCCCCCCCCCCCCAGTCACTGTTACCCTGATGGGAACTCAGGTTGCCTAATAGAATTTTGAGTCTGTTACTTCTTCATAGGCCTGAAGACATACCAACTAAATGGGTTCCCTGCAGTAACCTCTTATGAGGTATTTGTAGACTATCCACCCAGCTTTGATATGGATCGTGTATTCAGAGAGAAGTGCCGATTTTGTTTCATTAGTTGCCTGTAATTTTAAATGAAAATTATATGTGAAATGATCAGATACAGCAAAACAGCTAAATAATTGTTTTGATCCGTTTTTGTGATAGGGAAGTTTTTATGAGGATTATGAATTTAGACACAGTCAATCATTTCACTAAATAGCATTAAAAAAAAAACTGGTTGAGAGCAGTTCTTTAACTGTAATGTGCATACAAGTCATCTGGTGATCTTGTTCAAAAAGCAGTGTCTGATACTCTGGGCCTGGGTGGGGTGTGAGTTTCTGCATTTCTAGCAAGCTCTCGGGTGGTGCTGGTGCTGGTGCTGGTGGCCCCCAGGGCCAGGAAATAGAGGGAAAGCAGAGCAAGTCCGAGGCCCGGGGGCCTGCCCCAGCAATTCCACGAACTTACCATGTGACTTTGGGAAAATCATTTTCTCTTCTTAAGCTCAGTTTACTGCACAATAAAAGGATTTGGTGAAATCATTTCTTTGGGCCCTTACAGATCTAAAAGGATGTAATTTAGAAAAAAGAAATGAGAGGGTCATGTTAGGCTTGAAAAACATGAGAAAACAGCTCCCTAATTATTTAAACACTGTTTGTTTTCATGAAGCCGGCATCACTGGTAGTTGCGTTGAATGCTGGCATCTTGACGTGCCCACCAACAGGACAACTGGCCCTCCTCCAAGGAGACTGGTGGAGGAAGTGTTCGCCCTCTTTAGGGCCTCCAGCTTTGGCTTTTCCTGCCCTCTTGTCTTTAGAGCTGACCGCTCCAGAGAACCTTTTTTTTTTTTTTTAAATTTTTATTTTTTATATATATTTTTAACATCCTTATTGGAGTATAATTGCTTTACAGTGGTATGTTAGTTTCTGCTTTATAACGAAGTGAATCAGCTATACATATACATATATCCGCATATTGTCTCCCTCTTGCGTCTCCCTCCCAGCGTCCCTATCCCACCCCTCTAGGTGGTCACAGAGCACCGAGCTGATCTCCCTGTGCTATGCGGCTGCTTCCCACTAGCTATCTATTTTGGTAGTATATATAAGTCCATGCCACTAGAGAGCCTTTCTTGATTCTCCACACACGGCCCAGGCCATCTTCAGAGGCCAGACTCAGAAGGAAGCACGTACACTGAGGACCCACACATACAACATTTGCTTCTGGAAGTTCGCTCAGGAATTCAGACGCAGCTGGAGACGAAGGAATGGTACCCTAATGAATAACTGGGCAGGAAGTATCCCCAGAATGGGCTAGCCTCCCTCCCTCGGAGTGTTAAGACCTAGTAACAGCCCACCCTCGGGTCCAGGAGAGAGCGCCCTTCAAGTCTTGGGTTGTGGACTGAAATATTGAATAAACCTCTAGTCCAATAGCACAGATTACTGTTTGTGACAAACAGGAAGTAATTAATTACTTGGAAATTAATTTTTTGCTCCAGCAAAACACTTGCCCAAACCACTTGACCCCTCTAAGGGGTTCTTAGAGGACATCCTTATCTGCTGCATCCAGGGTCAACCAGTTCGATGGTTTATTGAAAATGCCAAAGTGGTGAATCATTAAAAGTACCATATATGTGTCTTACACATTTTATTCAATTTTAAACATTAATTCACCAGAATTTTGTCGTAAAGTCAAGGTCTTGGAGTGTGAGCCCTGATTGAAATCCCTTGAAGTCTTTCTTGTGTATAAATCACAGCCAGAATTCAGTGGCTTTTGATTTCCAGTTTGATCCTTTTAGAGTGAGAGCCAATCTGTGTGCAGTGTCCTTTTAGATCACCAACCCCACTCCCCTTAAACCTTTAAAATTGTCTTGCCCATACTTATTTTAGCAACTGTTTTTCCAAGTGACTCATCTTTTAAGACTTTTCAAAGCCAATCAACTTGGTTTTCAAAGAAATAAAAACTCTTTCTTTTGGCACTCATTTTATTAGTTTGTGTAACACCTAATTAAATTTCATAATTCTAGTAACAAGTACAACTGGCATAAACAGGTTTGAGAGTAAATATAACAGACTCTTCTGAGGTACACAATTCAGCTGGTGGGAGAAGTAGTACATAGATGTCTTGGAGAATAGCCTAGAAACCAAGTTCTGTGGGCGATGGTCATTATGGTTTACAAAAAGAATAGAGAGTATGGGGTAATTGGGTGGGTCCATTAGGTGAACATTGGTAAGAGACCTCTTACTGTATCTTTAAGCCAATGTCATCCATTTAATAACTTTAACATGATTTTTCTGGTTACTACTAGCTGGCTTGTTAGTGTTTATAATATGGCTTTTCTGTTCAAATGTCAAATTTGTTAAGAACAAAGATTGCTTTACTCGTTGTTTTATCCCAATGTTCATTCAAATAATTGACGTATTGTAGGTACTCCACAAATATTTGTTGAAGGGATAAGGGTTTTATATAAAATGCATTTTATTAAGGTCTGTCTATATTATAAATGTATAGATTTCAAAGTATATAAAATTATATTTATGTATGACAAACTATGATAAACTAGACTAAATTAAATAGGGCAAATGACATTAATTATTATTCTTTACTAACATTAATACATTGAGCACAGATTTGCACAGAGTAACAGAATTTCAGAGCTTGAAGTCACTTTAGAAGTAAATTGGGGACTTCCCTGGTGGTGCAGTGGTTAAGAATCTGCCTGCCAATGCAGGGGACACGGGTTCAATCCCTGGTCTGGAAAGATCCCACATGCCGCGGAGCTACTGAGCCCGTGTGCCACAACTACTGAAGCCCGCGCGCCTAGAGCACGTGCTCCGCAACAAGAGAAGCCACTGCAATGAGAAGCCCGCGCACCACAATGAAGAGTAGCCCCTGCTCGCCGCAACTAGGGAAAAGCCCGTGTGCAGCAACAAGACCCAGTGCAGTCAAAAATAAATAAATAATTTTATTTTTAAAAAAAGTAAATTGATTGCTGTAGGTATATACAGACACAAAAACAATTTAAAGAACAGTGTGAATGTTATTTCATTACTGTTTTTTGCCTTTAGCTTTTTTCTTTTAATGTTATAAAATATTTTCCTCTGGTGAAGAGTACTTCCTTCTTGTCAGATTTTTGAAGTGCAAAAAAGCTTGGAGTGAAACACTTTGTTTCAGTGAAATTCATTATTGCCCTGAGGATTAAAAGGCAACAACGGTCTTGAGTTTTCATTCTCAGCTTGTGTAATTGGGTTAAATGAATACCTACCACAGTGCCATGCAACAAGCATGTGCCAATCTCTAAGTGTTTGAGTTCCTGTTACATGGCCATCACCGTGAAGGCTTTGGGAATATAAGACAGCTGCTCACTCAACAAGCGTTCACAGCCCCACTCAGGTGAGTGAGGTACTGTGCTAAGTCTTGAAGCAAAAATAAAAAAAGCAAAACCCAGTCCTGTCCTCAGATCACCACAGTTATTTTGGAGATGCGGATAAGCAATTATAATAGAAGTACAAGGTCCTGTCGAATAATTTCCTCTGTCTGAGGGAGAAAAAAAGGGTGGGGTGGTATTTCTGAGAGGGATTTTCTGGGGAGGCGGTTATCCTTGATCTGAGTCTTGAAGGATGAGTGGGATGACAAGAGTCAGTGTCCGGGAGAGGACATCCCAGGCCCTGGGTACAGATGTGCAAGAGCAGGAGGTGTGACAGAGACCCCTGCATGGGTAAGTTGAGGTGGTGGGCATGGCCTGAACGTGGGCGAGTGGGGAGAGCTGAGGCTAGACGAGAGGCCAGGCCAGACAGGGAAAAGCCAGGAAAAAATTTGATCGTTACCCTGTTGGTCACAGAGAATCACAAAAGGGATTCTAAGCAGGGAAGTGACAGCTGGAGAGAAGTGACAATGTACCCGAGGAGATAAAAGAAACCCAGACTCGGGTAGCTTGTAGGAAGCTTCTGGGGGAGACTTGTATTTGAGGTGTGTTGAAAAGGGTGGAAAGGATTAGGGTACACGTGGAAGAGAGGTAGGAGTGAGCAAGGTTTACTGGTGGGATCCTGAAGAAACTGGCCTGGCCATAGCAGAGAATGGGTGTGGGGAAAAGTAGGAAAGGAAAAAAAAAAAAAAAAAAAAAAGATGGGGGGAGGGGCACTGAAAGACTGGATGAAGAGTAATGCTTTAATTGATTACACATGGACACACATAGGTGAATCTTGCAAGAATATTTATAATCTTGTCTATTGCCTCCTCCCTTTCAAAAGATAAAGTGGAGAAGGAAGGAAGTGTGAGCCTTTTGGGGATGCAAGGAGTCTCTTTGGTGCGACTCCAGAGGGGTTAGGCATTGAAATGAAACCCAGTTCTTGTCTATTTATACATTTGATTATTTTGAAAGTGTCATTACTTCTTCCTTAAATATTTGAAAGAATTCACCAGTGAAGCTATCTGGGTCTGGAGTTTTCTTTGTGGAAATGTTTTAAACGATGAATTATATTTCTTTAACAGAGATAGTACTATTCAGATTTCCTATTTCTCTTTATTTCAGTTTTGATAAGTTGTGTTTTTCAAGGACTTCTTCATTTTATCTAAGTTATTAGCTTTATTGATATAAAGTTCATAATATTTTTGTATTATCTACCTAATCCTGTTGTCTGTAGGATCTGTAGTGATGTTCCCCTGTTCATTCCTAGTGATGTAGGTAATTTGTATTCTGTTTATTTTTCTTGATCAATCTTGGTCATTTATTTTAAAATTTATTTTAGTAGGTTGATATTACATCTGATAACTACATCTGATAGATGAGCTGATCACTTAATTAAAAAGGAGTACATTTTCTAGTAATCGAAAAATAGGATTTTAATGTCTAGAAGTAAAAATTGTTTGGTTAAAAACAGAATCTGCTGAAGGAAAAAGTATTTAAACTTGATCTTTTGAATTTTACTCTTAATGGCTCTATAACTCGTGTATTTGAACTTGGTTTGACAAGATCTGTTGTAAATGATCTTGCGTTAGAGTTATTGCTTAGTATCTGCTTGTGTATTCGTTTTCTGTAGGACTGTTAAATTCTACTTTCCTCTTCGGAGCAACTGGAGACAGATACTGAAACAAAAGAAGTCTCCTTTCCTTCCCTTTCAAGTGTACTTTTAGATCAGTGTTTCTCAGCCTCAGCACTTTTGACATTTTGAGCCGGATGATTCTTTGTTGTGAGGGACTGTCCTGTGCAGTGTAGGATATTTAGTAGCATTCCTGGCCTCTACCCACTACATGCCAGTAACACTCCCAAAGTTGTGACAACCAAAAATGTCTCCAGACGTTGCCAAATAACAACTACTAGGGGGTAAAATCACCCCGTGTTGAGAGCCACTGCTTTCAAGTTAAGAGGAATTGAAAACCTTTTGTGTTTCACAGTATTATAAAATCTGAGTAATGGCATCATTGAAAACTTGGTTGAGCATACCTACAGAATAGAAAAATCTCTGGTTCAAAAGATGTTATCCTTCCAAAAGGGATACTTGATTTTTCAAGTTAAAGGAAGTTGTTTTTTTTTTTTTTTTAAACCTTTTTTCAACATCATCAGAATCTGGAGATATAGTGGGGAGCCTTGCAGACCACCTAATTCACTCTTTGGAGTAAAATGGTACCTAAACCATCTCAACAGTGAGAGCAAACACAGAGTGTCTGGCTTTCCTTGGTAAATTGTTCTGATGTTCAGGATGCTTTATCTCTGAAAGAACTGAATCTGTGTGAAGTTCGTTTTGCTTGCTAAAGTTGGTTTCATCATCCTTTGTTCTCTTCATTAAGTAGAAAGACCTCAAGGATCTAGTCACATTTCTTAACATCCTTAATTACCTTGATGGCCTTTCCAAATTTAGAATTCATCTCCTTAGCTATAATCAAATCTACCCAGATTAAACCTGTAAGGCAACCTCCTGCACACTGTTTCATCCTTAGGATCTGTAGTAATGACTTCATTACATTTTTCCCTGTGTTTGAGAAATGCAGGCGTTAAAGGGACTGATTTCCCCCTTCTTGCTCACAGAGATCCTTTTTGAACAGTCATGGATCTCCCTGCCCCCTCCCCATCCTTAACTGCTCTCCTCAGATGGAGACCTTAAATTGGTGTTTTCTGAGGGATCTGAGCACACTTGCAAAATAGTTCTAGTGTACAAAGAGCAGGAACCTTGGAAGCGAAAGTCAGAAGGAGCGTACAAAATCTGCTATTTTGTGTGTGTATCAGGTCACCCTTTTAGGTTTAGGACTGTGGTGTTTCACGACTCCCTGAAAAGAATGTTTAAATGGAGGCTTTTAAAATGGCAGCTTAAATTCAGGCATCTGTTCCTTCACACAATGAGCAAAGAATGGAGATGTAATTAGCAAAGAAACTCACACCCTTAGGATGACCTTATTTGATGCAGCCTTCTATTTTACATTTTCTTTTTAGTTTTCTCCTGTGGAATAGTCTGACAGTATCCATAGTTAAGTAAAGCAGAATTCAGAACATTAAAGAGATGAGTTTTCATTCCACGAATTACTGTCATTTTGCAAAGCCACTGTCCTGGATTACCAAAAACTGTTTTGAGCTCTATTATATAACGATATTTTGTCACAGATATTTTTAGATGTTTTGCAAGAGGCACAAATATTATAAAAATCACTTTAAGATTCGGTATTGAAGTATAATATACACATAAAAAGTGGGCAGATCGTAAGCATACAGCTTGATAAATTTTTGCAAACTTAACCAGTATATAAATTAAGAAGCAGAATGTTACCAGCCCCTCAGAAATCCCCTGCAAGCTCCACTTCAGGCAGCCCCAACCAAGGGTAATCATTCCTTATTTCTGCCAACATACTTTGGCCAGTTTGTGCACTTTATATAAATGGAATCATACAGGATGAACTCTTAGGTCTGGCAGCTTTTGATCAACATGAATAACGTTATTTTAAAACTCAGTGATGTTTTCTGTATGGAAAATAGACCTGTTTCTAAATCATTATGGTTAAAAGCATTTATTAAATGTCTTCATGTGTAGAGCTGTGCTAGGGAATACATCAACCACTGGTTCCTACCCTCTGTTTTAAGTAGAAAACATTGACACAGCAGGTGTGAGAAGGACTTTGAAAATAATTGATGGGAGATGAGATGGGTACATGAAAAAGCATACAGATGACGGGATTATAAAGATAAGGTACCCCCACTAGCCACCTCGGAAATGGAAAAATACATCATGAGGGTTTGTGAATAAAGAGGAAGTTGTCGATGTGTATTTGTTCAGGATACGATCATTACGAGTATTTTCTGGCTTCAGGGATGTAACAGATGTTAAGACCTCCTCCCAATTAATTTCCTGAAGAAGGTAGAGTTTTAGGAATTGTCTGAATTAACAGTAGTTGGTGAACTGTTGGTGAAGTGGGTGTTCCAGGTGTAGTGCAGGTTTGGAAAAAGGGTTGAAGGCCTGGGATGATTTCTGATTATCCTCCTGAAAACTCTTAGAAATAGATATAAAACAGTTGTTGCTAAATTACCTTTTCTTCTTGCATTGTTGGGACTTAGTAATAATGTGCCTTCATCCCTTCAATGAGGAATTTTGTCATCTTACGGACTGAAGTCATGATATAGTTGTTACCGAACCAAACTTGGGTCCTCTCGCCTGCACACAATAAAGCCAATCTACTGGCCCTGGGCTGTGGTGAAGGAAAGTGCAGCATTTATTGCAGAGCAACAGGCAAGGAGTCCGGGACAGCTAGTGCTCAAAAGACCCGAACTCTCCAGTGGGTTTCAGTAAAGCATTTTTAAAAGGCAGGGTGAGTGAGGGGAGTCCCAGGGTATGTGATGAACTCTCGCACAGTTCTCTGATTGACTGATGGTGAGGGAACAGGGCGATGTCACAGGGGTTAATATTATCAGTCCTTAGGCTACAGGAGGCCTGGGGGCTATGTGCTTATGGGCATCAAGCAGTTAACATCTTCCTTTTGGTGGGGGGTTTACACATCTGTAAAACAACTCAGGAAATGTGCATCAGGTACTGTTATCTAGGTGCTTCTGAGAGGAGCCAAAGCAGAGGACTTGGGGGGAGGGGTCTGTCCCGGGAAGCCCCCATAGGGTCCTGCTCGGTTACATAGTCAGCAGAATGAATGCTTTGTCATCACATGGAGCTGGCTTTAAATTGTATAGTGTCACCACTGCTTCCCAAGTCGTGGTAACAACTTGCACTCCCACCAGGAGTGTCTGAGCATTCTAGTTTCTCCAAATCTTCTCCAGCATCTGGTGTTCTCACCGTTTTTAATTTTTTCAAGAATCTGATAGGTATGAAGTGGTATTTCATTGTTTTTTATATTGAATTTCCCTGGAGAGGTTGAAACTTTTTGGTAGGTTATTGGCCATTTGGGTTTTCTCTTTCATTTATATCCTTATTTATTTTTTTCTATTGATTTGTAGCAATTCTTTATACATTCTAGATAATAACCCTTAGTTAAATGTGTTGTCAGTATCATCCTTCTCTCTGTGGCTTATCGTTTAATTTTGTTGAGCACATCTTTTGTTGTGCTGAATATTTTTTATTATAATAAAGCTCTAATTATCAGTCTTTTCCTTTATTCTTCTATGATTTGTGCCTTTTATTGTAGCCTTGTTTTAAAATTGTTCCTATCTCCAAGGTCATGAAGATGTTCTTCTACTATATATTCTCTTTTAAAGCATGCTTTTCAGGGACCTACTGTATAGCACAGGGAACTATACTCAATATTTTGTAGTAACCTATAAGGGAAAAGAATCTGAAAAAGAATATATACACACACAAACACACATACAGATACATGTATATATAACTGAATCACTGTGTTGTACACCTGAAACCAACACAACACTGTAAATCAGCTATACTTCAATTTAAAAAAAGTGTTGCATAAAAAAAAGAAGAAGAAAAACAATGCTTTTCAGTTTTCAGTCTTTATTCCATTGGGATTTTAGTTTTTTGGTATAGTATGACGTAGAAATCTATTTATATTTTACATTTCCTATACAGAAACCACCACATACTTAATATTTCCTCCTTTCCCCACTGATTTTTATATATGATCTCTAGTGTATTACATTTCTCTACCTATGCATACATCTCTGGACTCCATTCTGTTCTCTTGCTCTATTTTGCCATCCATCTGCTAAGATTGCACTGTCGTAATTAGTATAGCTTTAAAATAAGCTGGGATATCTCCTAGAATTTTTCTCCCCTTGTTCTTCTTTCAAAGTGTCTGAGATATTCTTTGTTTTGTGATTTTGGAATCAGCCTTTGATGTTCCACAAACATCCCTGTTAGGATTTTGAGTGGGATTACAGTGAATTTATAGAATAATTTTCATGATAGTGTGTTCACTGTATTGAACCATCCATTTGCATACATGGTGCATCTTTTCACAAATCACATCTTCTTTTTCATCCCCCAGTAATGTTTTTGCACACCTTTAAAAAAAAATCTAGTGAAGGTCCCTCATAGTTTTCTGTGGCTTTTCTAAAGAGAAAAAGTAGATCAGTCAGGGTCAGAACTAATTCCATGGAATGTCATGTTTTCCTTCCACAGACCTGTGGCAAATTGCAGCTGAATGTACAAAATGGTTCAGATTAATAGAGGCTGTAGGGAAATCTGATTCTGAATTATCTCCTACCAGCCTGGTCATAAGAAGTGAAGTGAGGTACTCTTACTTAAACCAACCCTTGATATATTATAATAAGATAAAATATAACCCTCAATATGTTAAAATGCAGATTTCTCCTAAAAGAAAAATATGGCCCTATTTGCTCCACTGCAAAGACCAAGTTTGCATTCAAGATGCAAACTCTCAGTTGAAAGAGAAAGAAAGCAAGCCAGTCTTCCACTCATATCTTACAGCAATGCAGCTAAGGTTACCCTAGAGTGATTTAACCACGCCTCTTCTGTAGGAGTGTTACTTCTACGTTTGGCAGTGTCACTCATGAAAATGAACTTTCCTTGGTCGATTCAAGATTACCTGGTTTCCCGAAGTGGTTTAATGGAAAACTTTTCCTGGAATGTTTTTACATAGCTGCTCACCCTGCTGAGAGGGGGCCAACATCAGGCTGGGGTGCGAGCTTGATTTATTCCGGAAGGCGGTTTATTCAGCTGTCAAATGAGATTACATGTGTGGCTGTTACCCATCACTTGACAGAAATATTCTTAGTCCTCCACAAGGCCTCAAACTTTTATTTATTTATTTGGAGGCAACAGAAATCACAAATGTAAAGTCTCCTAGAACACATCTTTGGAAATGCAGTTTTTAATAGAGTGCAGTTACCCCCTTACTATTAATGATGATGATGGCCAGAACGAGACTGGACAATTTCCACACATGCCTGCTCTCCCAGGACACCATCCCCCACCAACCCTCTCCCCCGCCCCCACGATGCACACACAGACTTCCATACGTTTAGATTTGAGTAATCTGGAAACGCCCCAGTCGTATGAATCCGTTCTTAAAATTCACTTCTTTTTGTTACATGTCTTTGTCTTGGAGTGGTCTCTCCTTGTGGAAACTCTGGAATTTAAAATTGAAGTCTAATAGAAAACAAACTTATGGTTACCAAAGGGGAAAGGGGGTGGGGGAGGGATAAATTAGGAGTTTTGGATAAGCAGATACTAATTACTGTGTATAAAACAGATAAACCACAAGGTCCTACTGTATAGCACAGAGAACTATATTCAGTATCCTGTAAGAAACCATAATGGACAAGAATATAAAAAAAAGAATGTATATGTGTAACTGAATCACTTTGCTGTACAGCAGAAATTAACACAACATTGTAAATCAACTATACTTCAATTAAAAAATTATTTAAAAATTTTTAAAAAATTGAAGTCTATATTTAGACGTGGAAGTTAAGTTCTTTTTACTTTTTATCGTCTTATTTTAGCCCTTGGGGATTTGAGCAGAAATGGTGGTATTTCTACTTTGTGATTGAATTGCTATTTCCTCAGCCTAACACAACGAGTAAGATATCATTTAAAAGAAAAAAAGGGACTTCCCTGGTGGCGCAGTGGTTAAGAATCCGCCTGCCAATGCAGGGGACACGGGTTCGAGCCCTGGTCCGGGAAGATCCCACATGCCGCGGAGCAAGTAAGCCCGTGCGCCACAACTACTGAGCCTGCGCTCTAGAGCCCGTGAGCCACAACTACCGAGCCCTTGTGCCACAACTACTGAAGCCTGCGCTCCTGGAGCCCGTGCTCTGCAACAAGAGAAGCCACCGCAATGAGAAGCCCGCTCACCGCAGCGAAGAGTAGCCCTCGCTCGCCGCAACTAGAGAAAGCCCGCGCGCAGCAACGAAGGCCCAACGCAGCCAAAAATAAATAAATAAATAAATAAATTTTAAAATAAAAGAAAAAGAAAACTTCTGACCAAAATAACTGTCATAGCGTGGGTTGTTAACTGGAAACCTCGGTTGGGGGCTTGAAGAGGTGTGACTTGCCCCCTGGGCAGACTCTTTCCTCACAGACTCAGTGGTAATATTTGCCAAGTCAGGCACTTATTCTTTCAAGGACTGGTGAGAAATGGAGGCCTCACATTCTTTAAGAAGTGACCATGATTTATTTTTTGTTTGAAGAAGAGTTTGTCAGACCACTGATTCTCCGCTAGGATTGATTTTTACCCCCCAGGGGACAGTTGGCAATGTCTGGAGACATGTTTGGTTGAGACAGCTGGGGTCTGGGGGAGGGTGTGGCTGGTATCTGGTGGATAGAGGCCAGGGATGCTGCTGATGTCCTGTGATACCCAGAGTCCCCCGCTCCGCAAACACACAGTGACATGGTCGTCACATCAGTGCCAAGGTTGGGAAACACTGACTTAGACTAAACTTGGTGTGTGTGTGTTAATCTGCTATACAGCAAAGTGATTTATTTATGTACATATATACATTCTTTTTTTTCTTTTCCATTATGGTTTATTACAGGATATTGAATATAGTTCCCTGTGCTATACAGTAGGACCTTGTTGTTTATCCATTCTTTATATAATAGTTTGCATCTGCTAATCCCAAGCTCCCAATCCTTTCCTCCCCCAACCCCTTCTCGCTTGGCAACCACAAGTCTGTTTTCTATGTCTGTGAGTCTGTTTCATAGATAAGTTCATTTATGTCATATTTTAGATTCCACATATAAGTGATATCATATGGTATTTGTCTTTCTCTTTCTGGCTTCACTTAGTATGATCATCTCTAGTTGGATCCATGTTGCTGTAAATGGCATTATCTTGTTCTTTTTTATGGCTGAGTAGTATTCCATTGTATATATGTACCACATCTTCTTTATCCATTCATCTGTCGATGGATATTTAGGTTGTTTCCATGTCTTGGCTATTGTGAATAGTGCTGCTATAAATATAGGGGTACATGTATCTTTTTGAGTTACAGTTTTGTCCGGATATATACCCAGGAGTGGGATTGCTGGATCATATGGTAGCTCTATTATTAGTTTGTGAGGACCCTCCATACTGTTCTCCATAGTGGCTGTATCAATTTACATTCCCAGCAACAGTGTAGGGGAGGGTTCCCTTTTCTCCACACCCTCTCCAGCATTTGTTATTTGTAGGCTTTCTAATAATGGCCATTCTGACTGGTGTGAGGTGATACCTCACTGTCGTTTTAATTTGCATTTCTCTAATAATTAGCAATGTTGGGTATCTTTTCATGTGCCTTTTGGCCATCTGTATGTCTTCTTTGGAGAAATGTCTATTTAGGTCTTCTGTGCATTTTTCGATTGGGTTCTTTGTTTTTTTTTTGTTACTGAGTTGTGGACTAAACTTTTGAAGTCATGAAAGGCAATCTTTGCAAACCTTTAAAACACAGAGCCTGTGG
Source organism: Balaenoptera musculus (assembly GCF_009873245.2). Lineage (NCBI taxonomy): Eukaryota > Metazoa > Chordata > Mammalia > Artiodactyla > Balaenopteridae > Balaenoptera > Balaenoptera musculus. Next base: position 10,736,494 of record NC_045806.1, on the reverse strand, counting down.
GAAGTTTCGGGATTTGGCCTGAAATAGAGCAAGAGATTCTAGACACCAAATAAAGGGACCCAGGTGTAGAAGTTGCTGAGTTCAGAAGGTGCCTTTCTGAAGGGAAGCCTTCAGGACGAGCCTGTCTCTGATGTGGACAAACCTAGTCCTGGTTGTCACTAGTTACTGGTGCCGATCTGGACCTACTTGTTGAATCCAGTTGCAATCCGTTGAACTCTTACCTTGGACAAGGCCTTCTTTATGATAAGAAGGAAACAAACAACGATAGTGTGTATGATCTAAAACCAAATCGTAATCAGCTTCAGAAAATTCTTTTTGCCTGAAAGGTTTTGTTTATTATTTCAGCCTCTGTCTAGCAAACTTGCAGATATTCCTGTAACAAAAGAAGATAGCGTGGAACATTGCAGTGAACAATTATTTTTTCATTCACCATTTAGTTTCAAGCAGTAGATTTAACCTTTTTATTTTCTTCTAAGAGCTGCTAATGAATAGTACAGTGGCTGGGTTAAGTAGCATATTTCCCCAACCTTGGTGAAGATACTAAGTTGAGACACTTGAAATAGACAATATTTGGCCATTTGGGGGTATACAATGTGGCATTTTCATATGGTTCAGTCTAATATATTATATAGCCTAGCTGCCCAGGAAGCTAAAAAGAAGGTAGTGACCTAAATATTCCCTCCCAAGGGACTTTTCCAGCCTGGAATTGCAGTGAGAAAAAAGAAGTGCCCGTTCATTTTTTCTCTGAGACTTTGCAGATGCAACTATAACCTCATTCTGATGAGTCTTCAGTGGACTCTGGCTTTAAGTGTCTCAGCCCCAAACCTGGGGTTTCCCTCACAGACACTTGAAAACCAAATACTGCTGTCCTTCAGCAGCTCATTTGGCAAAGCAAAGATTCGTCCCCCAGTTTATCTAGCCCGTAAATATGGATTTGTGTGCTGCGTTCCCTTCAGGTGTGTGATACACCTGTCTGGGTAATTGTTAAGCAGGAGATGTAGGACGCTCTTTAGTTATGTTTGGTCCGTTATTTCACTTAAATTTAATGACTGCTTCTCGGTGGTTTAATATTGGCGCAGAAAATTCACGATAGCTGATATCTGTAGGAACGTTTGTCCTCCATATTTTTAGCTGAAATTGATAAAAATGTGGTCATTTCCAGGTAAGGGTCAGGTTTTTATGTCCATACAGTTGAGTTATTCCTAAACATAGTTATATCTCTATCTTACTGTGCATTTGCAACCCGTGCACCTTTGACATGTTCGTGAGAAAAGTCCAGTATAATTCCTCATACTGAGGCTTCTCCACAGGTTGTTGGAAAGTCTTATTCTTTAGTAATTTTTCCCTGCTCAGCATTCCTGAAGATTACTTGAAATATAAAATTGCTCTTTGAGGATGAAGTGAAGAATGGGGAAATCTCTATATTAGTTTCCTAGCATTAAGAGTTTATCCTAATATGAAACAGCAAGCCATCCGAACCCTGTTTATTATAGTACTTATCCTTGTATTTGGAAGCAGGTGTTTTATCATGAAAATATTATCGAACAGAAACTCTAGAGCCACATATTGGCCATTGAAGAAACTCTCTCCTTCCTGCCTTCCGCCCCCGCCTCCAGTGCATTTGCCTGATGTCTCTTTGTGCTGTCCGCCATACTGGTGTACTAGTATTTGAAATCTCTGTGATAAAAGGTTTGGCCTCTCTTGGCCCTTGCCCGAAATTGAAGAGTTGAGACGGCTTCTCCAAATAAGTAAATCAAGGGAGTTGAGGAGTTAAGGAAGTAAGTGACCACGAAGGAAAGAAAGATTCGCCCCACTGTAGCTCATCTGCCCAGGTAGCTGGGAGTTGTGTGTGCTTCCATTCTCATGAGGCAATGTCTCTATAATGTGACAGAGAAGGGCTACCGTTTGGTCATTGTCACAGTCAGATGCCATGCTGCCTGGGAAGAAAGGAGACTGGTCCAGCTGAGCCCAAGCTCTGAACGTCCACGTGGTTCTTTGCTGTGATGCGACTGCTTTTGTTGATCTCATCAGAGGCATCATGTGAGACATAGCTTCTTTGACCAGCCAGCTTCCCAAATTTCATTGCACACTTTCATTGCCCAAGTGCAGCTGTAACTGCAAAAACTATGGTGCCGAATAAGAAAGTCCTTGGCCTTTGAGGAGGAGTCTGCAGTCTGGTGGGAGAGATGGACCTGTGAGCAGAGAAATTATGATAAGATGAAAAGAAAGCAACAGAAATGTATTCAGAAAAGGATTTTCTTCTGATGATAGGGCGGTGCCAATTCTGCTCTATGTGCCTACCACATATATTACCATATGGGGGACGTTTCTCTCTTCTTTCACAAAGTAACTGGCTATTGTAATGACAGTATGAACAGATTTCAGATGTTGTTATATCTGAATGTTGCTGCTTTTGCAAGTGGACATCCGGCTGAAACATGTTCAGCTCGGCAGACTCAGACCTTCGCCAAAGGGCATTTTCTGAATGTAGCAAATCATCACTGATAGTTTAATGCAATTAGGAGAGAAATAGAGATGGTTGGTCATAAAACCGATCAAAACCACAGGTTGCATTACCAGATAAACCATCAGTGATGTCAGTAACTGTAATGACATAATGAAACATCACTGTTACATGATGTTTCTTTCTTTAGAGGCCTGGTGACACCATCACAGGAACCTGAACATTAATTAAGGTGTTGCTTGAATGCCTGACGAATTCTAATCTCTTATATACTTTAGTCTTCAATGGAATGCTTCATTTAATTATTTCTATAATTTTATTACCTATGGAAAGTTATCTTGAGGGTAGAGGAGATAGGGTCTATGTTATCGTTGCCATGGTGACTTTGTACTTAAAATGGCAGGCTGTGCTTACTTGGTTTAAAAATATCTACAGTGTGATTGCTGTAAAAATCTCTGCAAGTAATTTGCTCACGTCCAGTGAGTCACTCCTCGTTTCACTGGCATTTCAGCGAATGACTTGATCACAGAAGTTGTTGGGAGAAATGCCAGAGGTTATTACTATAAAGCACTAAAGATATTTTCAATTTCCACCACTAAAAATTTGAATATTGCAAAATAGCTTATATGTGTCCTTGCCATGTTTACCTGAGTGAAACAACCTTAACAGATCATGTTGAGAGACTTGAGGGACTCAGGGATGAATTGTACTTGGGCGGGATACGGCGTGTATTCAGTAGGCCGCCTGTTGTTGAGGCCACGTGCCCACTTTTCGCTTGAGTCCCTACGACACTGGATTGGAATATTTCAGTCGATTGCTCTCTCCCTTCTGCTGTCACAGAGGTCCCATGATAGCCAGTCGGCTACCTGATTTTATTTATTTTTTGAAGATGGAACCTCCTTAAAACACACACGAATTAACAAACATGTGTTCTTTGTAAACTAACTTAAGCAGCACAGAAAGCTGCATTATATTGCAGGCGACAGCCTGGAGTGGGTGCCTAGGAGCTTTGTGGATCCTTTGTGGATCCTTTGTGGAGTGGGTTTTGTGGCAGCTGTTGACCACTCAGAGTCTCTCCACTTGACTGTTTTGCAGATGAGGAGGCTTCCGAACATTTAAAGTCCTGGGTAAGTGGGGAGTAACAATTGATGCAGATGCATCCGTGCATTCTGTAGCCACGTGGGTGATATAAACATGTCACTGCCCCCGCAGCCCCCCCCCCTTTTCGTAAATATCCATTCCAGTGCCTTGGGGGCGGTGTGGGAAAGAGTACTGACTGCTTCAATTGTGAGCGTCCCTTTCGTCCATTCCTGCCTGCACGGAAATCTTTCATTGGCAGAGTGTGTTTGTCTTTCTGTATTAGCATCTTTTTTTTTTTCTCTGATGGCTCAGATCAGCGCCCTTGGTCACTGAGAAAATAAAATTATAGTCAAAGCCTCGTGAGGCAGGTCTAGAGACGGCTGCCTTGGACGCCTTGTCTGCTCTGTACCCACAGCTGCCTCCCGCCCCTGAGGTTGGTCCACAGCAGCTGAAAACCCTGCTGGCCTTTCCGAGCCCCTTAGGGGACGTGTAAGTGGCAGATGCACTTAATCATTAGGTATATTACAAATGCAGGAGATTAAGCTTTGACAGGGTTTTGGACTTGGGACAGAAGGGCACTTTGTTTTTATGATCTACTTGGTTTTCAAAAAAAATCACAAAATAGATGTATATCAGTCAAGAAATGGAGATACACAGATACATATATACATATATAGACTCATAAAATGAATATATGTTAAATGTAACATACGCATCTGTAGACAGACATGCGTGTGTATACACGTGTATAACATACATATCTATTACATGCAAATATACATATATGTATATGTACATATGTATATGATACATATATGAAATCTTTACTGAGTCCTCACTTACTGTGTGTGGGCAGTGATCTAAGTGCTTTACCTGCATCAACCAGTGTAATTCCCACCATTTCACAGATATGACCACTGAGGTCACAGAGCCAGGAAGTGGCAAGGCCAGTATTTGAACGCACGCACTCTGGCTCCATCTCTGTTCCTTACCTCCTCCTGATGGAGGTGGGTGCAGTCAATACCATTTAATAGTATGGTTGATTTGGTTTGTTGGGTGTTGGTGCTTATAACCACGGGGACCATTGAACTGGTGGTGGGCGTGGGAGGGATGTGGAGAATGCCATTTCTCCCACCTGTTTTCTTCTGCCAGCACAGGAAAGGGATAGGGAAACCTGGAGCTCATTTGTTTTAATGGTCTCAACGGTGGCACACTTTTGATGGTGGGTTAGATTTTGGGGAAGTGGTCACAGTTGATTGGGCCAGATCCAATGAGTAAGGGGAGTGACCTACTAGAGGACTGCCATTTGGAGACCCAGTAAAATAATGTAAATTGTTTATCTTCTCTGGAGATAATTCAGCAGCACCATTGGATGCCAGGTGGCTTGGAAGAACAGTTCTTTATATGTACACTTTAGTAATTATTATTATTATTTTGTTGAAGTATAGTTGATGTACAATATTATATGTTACAGGTGTACAATATAGTGATTCACAATTTTTAAAGGTTGTACTCCATTTATAGTTATTATAAAATATTGGCTGTATTCCCTGTGTTGTATAGTATATCCTTGTAGCTTATTTTAAACATAATAGTTTGTACCTCTTATTCCCCTACCTTTATATTGTCCTTACCTCCTTCCCTCTCCCCAGTGGTAACCACTAGTTTGTTCTCTATGTCTGTGAGTCTTTTTCCTTTTTGTTATACTTACTAGTTTGTTTTATTCTTTAGATTCCATATATAAGTGATATACGGTATTTGTCTTTCTCTGTCTGACTTATTTCATTTAGCATAATACCCTCCAAGTCTATCCATGTTGTTGCAAATGGCAATATTTCACCCTTTTTTATGGCTGAGTAGTATTACATTATACACACACACACACACCCCCCCCACATCTTCTTAATCCATTCATCTGTTGATGGACACTTAGGTTGCTTCCATAGCTTAGCAATTGTATATGATGCTGCTGTGAACATTGGGGTGCATGTATCTTCTTGAATTAGCATTTTTCGTTTTTTTGGATGTATACCCAGGAGTGGAATTGCCAGATCATATGGTAGCTCTATTTTTAGTTGTTTGAGAAACCTCCCTACTGTTTTCCACAGTGCCTGCACCAATTTACATTCCCACCAACAGTGTAGGAGGGTTCCCTTTCCTCCACACCCTCGACAACATTTGTTATTTGTGTTCTTTTTGATGGTAGTCATTCTGACACATGTGAGGTGATATCCCATTGTGGTTTTGATTTGCATTTCTCTGATAATTAATGGTATTGAGCATCTTTTCATGTGCCTGTTGGCCGTCTGCATGTCCTCTTTGGAGAAATGTCTATTCAGGCCTTCTGCCCATTTATTAATCAGTTTTTTTTTTTTTTTTTTGGATGTTGAGTTGTATGAGCTGTTTATATATTTTGGATGTTAACCCCTTATCGGTCATATCATTTGCAAATATTTTCTCCCATTCAGTAGGTTGTCCTTTCGTTTTGTCAGTGGTTTCCTTTTCTGTGCAAAAGCTTTTGAGTTTAATTAGGTCCCATTTGTTTATTTTTGCTTTTATTTCCTTTGTTTCAGGAGACAGAGCCAAAAAAAATAGTTATGATTTATGCAAAAGATTGTTCTGCCTATGTTTTCCTCTAGGAGTTTTACGGTTTCCCGTCTTACATTTAGGTCTTTAACCCATTTTGAGTTTATTTTTGTATATGATGTTAGAGAATGTTCTGATTTCATTTTTGCATGTAACTGTCCAGTTTTCCCAACACCTCTTATTGAAGAGACTGTCTTTTCTCCATTGTGGATTCTTGCCTCCTTCATCATAGATTAATTGACCATAAGTATGTGGGTTTATTTCTGGCTCTCTATTAATTATTTTTTTAATAGAACAAAACACACAGATAATTTCATTACTTTGTCATCATACAAATTAGCTGGGATATAGGTTTACTATAATGAACCCTCCCCAAAATGTTAATAATAACTTTAGCATGCCAGAAGTTTCCACCCCTCTGATGTAAAAATGCCAGATGGTATGGTGGCTGTCCTCCAAAAAACAAGTCAGAGACCTGGACTCAGTCTGTCTTATTCTGTCCTACTCATGACTTGGCTTCCATTTCATGGTTCAAGACAGCTGCTGCAGCTCCTGCCATCACCTTCACATTCCTGCTAGTAGGAAAAAGAAAAGGTTAGGCAAATCCTTCTTTTAAAGGCCATTCTGTGGAAGTTGCACATGTCACTCCTCACATCCCGATGGCCAGAACTTGGTGCTATGATCACACCTAACTGCAAGTGATTCTGGGAAATGTAATCTTTAGCTGGGCAGCTAGCTAAAAATATTATTACTGTAGAAGAAGGGGGCATAGATATTAGAAAAAAAAGAAGCGGTGTCTGCTACACTTATATTTTAAAAAGAGAAGTAAAGTTGGTGAAAATATACAATGTAAACCTTCAGATTTAAAAAAATCTCAAATGTTGAAATAATTTGATTTTTCTTTCAGAATAACGAAATGCTTGCAATCCATGTTTCATGTTAACATTACAAATGTAAAACTTAAAAAAAAAATCCATGTAGCTTATAACTCTTACTAAATCCATGATGGAGAAAAGGAAAAGTTTTTGAAGTAGCTGATAGTGTTAACACATTTTGAATATAAATTCCCTTGCTTTGTGAAATGTCCCCAAATGAAGACTGTAAACAAGATGGAACAAGAAGACACTGAAGTGTTTATTAACATTTGAACAATATATTCCCAGGCTGGCTCACTCCTTCTTTTGATTCACATTTTGGCTGGTGTAAATTGATAAATTTACATACTTTTTATATGTAAAATTATGCTAATTGGAAGTTACATTCAGTACCAAGGCAGAACCCTACCTCCAGATGAGGTGTAGTAGTCTAAAAAAACCTGAAAGGTCTGTGATGTAGCTCGATTGTCTTTCAGCCTTGCAAACTTTTTATTGTAAATATTTAGTACTTTTCACCTGAATAAAAAGGAACTAAGATATATACAGCCGTCCGTTGTATCCACGGGGGACTGGTTCCAGAACACCCCACAGATACAAAAAAATCTGTAGCTGCCCAAGTCCCTTATAAAGTGGCTAGTATTCGCATATAACCCAAGCACATCTTCCCATATACTTTCAAATCATCTCTAGATTACTTATAATAACTAATACAATGGAAATGCTATGTAAATAATGGCCTACGGGCAGCAGATTCAAGTTTTGCTTTTTGAAACTTTCCGGAATCTTTTTTTCCTGAATATTTTCAATCGAGTGTGGTTGAATCCTCGGATGTGGAACCCGTGGATGCAGAGGGCCGACTGTACTATATTTTCCTCACGCTGATATTATAAAATGGATTCAGTGATTTTTTTTCCCCCTTCCCATATGGAGTTTTCTTCAGGTCGAGATGTGGAAACAAATAGATTAAACTGGAAATTTGAAGTTTTCCTCTTAAAGTAACCATACGGGGAGTCATTTTGAAATAGCCAAAACTGGGTCAACTATAGGAAATGATGATTGATTATCTTAGTGGCACGTGAAGTGACCATTTCGGGAATTCCCGCTAAATTCCCTAAACACCCCAACTATTACTTTCATTGGGTCACTTCAGTTTTCCCTTTTGCCTTTACATTACCCCCCCATTTAGATGATCATTCTAATTTTTTTCCAAATTTGCAATAATACCGACCTTCTTCCATTTATGTCTGTCAAAAAGATTGCAACAGAAACATCTTGGTCCCTAGTCTCTTACTTAATTGTTCTATGTACAAGCTTCATACAAACATCCAAGTAGGTTTCTGCAACTGGATTTTAGATGCTAATAAAGCATTCTGTGTAGACTGCTTTAAACAGTGACAACCATTAAATCTTTTATTGGTTCAGCACTACTTTGCTCTCTGAACTAGAGAGATTTTTCAGCAGTGGAGCATACAGCAACAGAGAAACTACAGAAAAATTGTCCTGTTTTCTTTAATGGAAAGCAGTGCTTTCCAGAATTCAGCTTGAGAAGTAGGAAGCCAACATTTTGGATTTGATTCTCGGATTTACTCTCAGTTAAGCCTGTGATTATTTGGTAAGATTGCTCACCTTTGTCTTGGCCTCGGTTTTCTCAGCTGTGGAAAGAAAATGGTGAGAGGATAGAGGAAATAATGAACACCCTATGTGGTTGGTGTCTGGGGAAGGACTTCGGGTGATAACGTCTTAAATGCCACAGTTTGTGGCATTATTTCAGGCAGGCCAGGCGATTGGCTCCCAGTCAGTGGACTTCACATTTGCCTGATCTTGAAACCTTTTCCAGCTCTTTGGAAACAAACTACATCCTCAGCATGCAAAGAAACGTGCGATGGCGTTTCTTCAGGAAATATTTTCCTTGACTTTACTCCATTTTGTGAGTCACATATTGCAATTTATAGCCGAGCTTGCTGTGGTGGTTTTGCCAGGCACATACCCAGTGAGATGATGGAGATCAAGTTTGTTTAAATCCCTTGGTGGTCTTTTATTTCAATAGAGCTTGAGATGCACTAATGAGCTGTTAAATGAACGTGGAAACAGAGCCTGGAAGTGCATTTGGTTTGAAAAGTAATTGTAAAAGGCAACGATGACAGACCTTTCATGGCCCGTCTAGCTGTGTTTCCAATATGTTAGTCACTAGCTATTTCAGTTTCAGTTAGTTGAAATTAAATTCAGTCCTTTAGACACACCGGCCACATTTTAAATGCTCCGCAGTCACATGTGTCTAGAGGCCACCATATTGGACAACACAGACCCAGTATATTTCCATAATTGTAGAATATTCTCTCGGGCACCGCTGATCTATAGATCGGCACCTAGGAAAGAACTCTTTATGGTAAAGCAAGGAGGAGGCTGGGAATGGAAGTCATGAGGTGATTCTGTTCTAATGTGAGCCCTTAAAAGCTCTGTGATCTTACCTCTGAAGCATTCTAGGCCTCAGTGGACGTGTCAATACCGCAACCACTACTTCTGTATACTTTTGTATGTTAGAATGCTAACACGAGGATCAGATGTAACAGTGTCATTTTATGGTCTAGAGAGTGGCCTTTGGAGTCAGACTGCTGGGTTGAAATACCAGTTACCTACAAGTAGACTTCTCTGGGCCTTGATTTTCTACTGAAAAATGGGGACAGTGAAGTACGTATTTGGTATGCCTGAGTGATAAATGGTTTCATATACATGTACGAAACATACACCCGGCCCGTGGAAAATACTCGGTGTTTAAGCTGTTATTATTATTATTACTATTATCACTTATTTCATCTATTGAACGGTATAAGGTGCTATCAAAAGGTCTTGTTGCAAATGATATTTTCAGTTTGCTGGTGTTTTCTATTTTTTAAACCTCTTTGCACCGTGTTGTGTATCGAGTATAAATGTGCCACGTTGTAGCTTCTTAACGCCTATGTTGTCCTGCAGAAATTAAGCCCCTTTGGGGAATAAATTACTTACAACTTAGAATGGCAGGCTCAAGGTTTGTTCTTTGATATTTCAGCTGTATAATTTTCTTTGCAAAAGAAATTAATGAGCTTGATGTCACTGCTGAGAAATGCTACAGCAGACAGTCTTTCAGTGCTATTTCTGTGCATCTCTCTCCAGTTCCTTAGATTGTGGAGTGAAGTAAATCCCTCGGACCAGTATTCTGTTTGGAAAGGTGTTGCCACACCCCACAGGGTGCCACATCCTTAATCAGTAGGCGGTTTGACCGAAAGAGGAGGGTAATGCTGAGATCCGGAAGTGGGAGTCCAAACTGTGTTTGACGCAGTGACCCCCGGTCTCCTTGCGGATAAAAGGGAGACGGGCGCTAAGCCAGCGGTTCTCACCCCACCTGCACTCCAGTCACCGGGAGGAGCTTTCAAAATGCTGATGCCTGGCTCCGCCCCTAGAGATTCTGCTGTGATTGGTCTGAGGTGCTGCCTGGGCGTAGGGACTTTCTAAAGTCCCCACGTGATTCTAATGTGCCGCCAGGGTTGCAACCCACGGGGCCAGCCTCTACCTGGTGAGATGGAGGGGACACCTTTTGAAATGTGGGCCAGACATGGCTGTTTAATGGAGCCACACCGCCCTGGATGGAGGTAGCTGGTGGATTTCCACAGGGTCCTGGCCAGGTCTTCATTTTTCTCAGTGGTAGGAGTCAGCCGATCAGCCCTACGGACGTGCGGTTAAGCTGGAAGGAGAGAGGAGCTCTTAGGTGACAGGTGCCAAAGGCATCATCGACAGGTCAGGGGGCAGGATGGGTGAATCCAGGGGGACATCCGAGAGGAGGAAATAGAAGGCCTTTTAGTTACTTTAAATAAAACCACGTGGCCACGTATAGGCTCGGGCAAGCTTAGATACACGGCTGCCGCGAGGGTCGGGCTGACTGACAGCCTCAGTGGTCAGGAGTGTGCACTTGGAAACCAGTCCTGTGTTTTTGTCCCGGCTCCCCCATCTCCTCCTGGGCGATCGCCAGCACGTCCCTGCACTTTGCTGGGCTTCAGTCTCCTTCTCCATTTAGTGGGGCTAACAAAAGGCACCTGCCAAATTCTGTGATTGTGAGAATTCAAGGTGATGATTTACGGAGCCTGTGAGTACAGGCTGCTAAGTAAACACGTGATGACCTGCAAATTTTGTCATCCACGTGATGAGCCTTGCCCGGGAGCCTGCAGGGGTCAGCCGCTGCGTGAATAGAAGTATCCAGGGGGCTTGTTATTAATTGTGACAGATGCCCCATACTAATGTGGGATATCAAGAACAGGGGAAACTGAGTGTGGGGTATATGGGAGCTCTCTCTACTACCTTTACAATAATTCTGTAAATCTGAAACTGTCCTAAAATAAAAAGTTTATTTTAAACAGTTATGGCTTTAACACAACATTGTAGATCAACTATACTTGAATAAAATCAATTTCAAAAAAGAAAGTTATTGCTAAGGTAGTAAGTACTGCCTTGTTAAGTGGGCATGAAGTATTTATTCATTTTTCAGTATACATTTGTGTGCCAACTCTGTTCTGTCAGCGGGAAGTTGGCCCCGTTCATAAAGAACCAAAATGTTTTCATTGTAAATATTTCTGGGGCGGAGATTTCTAAGATAGTTATTTCCATATGTGTGGGGAACCAAATTCAGTCGATTTAAACTTTTTGTTTATTTTGCAATCATTTTAGATATAGTTGTAAGAATAGTACACAGTTTCTGTATATCCTTCACCAAGCCTCCCCCAACGTTACTGACGTATGATTCTCAAAACCAGGAAGTGACCATTGGTGCAATACTGTTATGGAAATTACAGCCTTTATTTGGATTTCACCAGTTTCTCCGCTAATGTCATTTTTCTGTTTTACGATGCAGTTGAGGATCCCACGTAGCATTTAGTTGTCACATCTCCTTCGTGTTCTCCAGTCTGTGACAGTTCTCAGTCTTTCCTCCTCTGTCTGAACCTCTGCTCTGTTGAAGAGTACTGGTCAGGGATCTTGTCACGTGTCCCTCAATTGGGATCTGTCTGGTATCTCATGATGAGATTGAGGTTATGCGTTTGGGGCAAGAATGCCACAGAATGTCTGACATTGTGCCCACGGCAGGGTATCGTATCAGGGGATACATGCTGTCCGTAGATCTCATTCCTAGTGATATTAACCCTGATCATCTGGTTAGGGGGGCATCTGTGGATTTTGATCTATTTTTGTAAGTATCTTTGGTAATGGTTGCTACTCCTGGGCCATGTTTCAGTGTAAGAATGAGATGGGAGGAATTATGGTCAAGCATTAAATGGTTTCAAACTGGTGTACTTTGGATGTTTTACGTGTAAGTCTCATCATTTTCTCCTTTTAATCTCATTTGTACTCTCAGCGCTGGCTTCTCACCATTTGCAGAGTTCTGCCCCGAGTCGATTGATAAAGCAGATAATGAAGCTGTTATAAGTATGTGTAAAGTAAAAACGAATAGGCTATAAATCGAGACTTGGGAGAGTCCTCTGGAAATGAAGTACATGAACTTTAATAGGTGTTCTTTGAAGCAATTTTTTTCTGCTATCTTTAAAAATCAAGTGCAATATTTGACAGTCCATTCGAAAGTTAGACAAACCTGGATTTGAATCTAACTTTAGATTTAAGTTGAGTCGTTGTTAAAGGCAGACAAATGTGGATCTGAATCTTGGTATTGCCCCTCGCTAGAAAGTTATTTAGCTTCCACAAGCCAGTCTCCACTCCCATCAAACCTTCTCTGGCTTGTCGTGAAGAGGAAATGAGAAGATGTAAGAGCTGTGCCAGGCACTGCGTCTGGACATGCTAAGTGCCCAATAAACGTCAGCTGCTATCTGTGATTTTATCCCACACAGGGTTCGTGTGGCCTCTTAAGAGTTGACAGCGCACAAAAGGATAAACAATTAGCTTTATGTCCTAATTAATCTGCAATTGGGCTGTAGAACTAATAGGAGACATAGAAGCAGAAAGAGCATACAGCCGCTTTTGTGCATTTATCCCCTTAAGTTTAAGTGCAGTCGGATCGTTCTCAAGTTAGTGATCTTTTTATGACCATCTTTCCAGAATCTTTCTGGGGATGGCTATAAAACACAGAAGAGCACTTTTTCCCATAATTACCACATCACTTGCTAATAAAAGAATGATATCCTGAGATTAGCTTATTGTTCTTTGGAATCAGTTTGGGAAGTAATCTGATCATTGACAAGAGTTTATGAACTTGGGTGGTGAATTTCTTTCTCAGCAGCTACTCTGTTTTCTGAAGTACTAGATATTTCTAGTGGATTTAATCCTAAAATGTGAAGGTCATTAGGCTGGACATTTCTTTAAAAGAAAAATGCTAGATTTGCTCTGTTTGTAAGAAGGTAAGGTCTAGTTAGGTGTAGTGTGGAAAATATCAGAATTCTGTGTACAGCCACTGAGTTTAAAATTTCATCTAATCGTAAATTGTTTCAAACTAAAAATCTCTTCATTGCTTAGCTCTATGAGAAATGGTTTATATTTAATATGTATCAAATCTTCCAAACATGGTGGCCAGTAGAATCAATCTCTCACCCTCCCCTTTCCCCACGATAGGGACATGGTGTCCCAGAACCAGCCAGGCCTATACTAGGTCCCATTTTAGTCCTGAGACTCCAAAATGGGTCTTTAGAATTAAATTTGGCTATTAGCCCAGATTTACTCAAATTTTTAACAAGCGCTGCTTTGTATTTCAGCATCCCCCCCTCGCAGACCCCAACTTTGTCACTGGTTAGGGGTGGGGAAGTGGGAGGAGGCACATGAACAAGAAACAAAAGCAGCTGCTGGAGAGAAACCCCAGTGAAAGGGGGTGAAGAAAAACAATTCTGCCCCGGCAGCTGCTCCAATTATCAAAAGAGGAAGTCCTCACTTTACATTTGATAGCCCTCAAGTTTGGAAGGTTTATCGTTCTTCTTTATTTGGGGAGCAATGAAATGAAGTCCGTGGAGGAAGCTGGTAGATTGGTGCAGAAATGAAATGGACATGAGACCAGTGACGCTTGAATCAGCCTGGCCCTTGATTTTAAAGTTCTGAACCATCACTTACTATTCAGCCTCGAGATGAATTTGGAAGTTTGTTTTGTTTTGTCATATCCCCACTGTTTCACAAATTAAGGACGTGGCTGTCTCAGGCCAAATCTTCTCATATCCGAGATCACATAGAGGTTTTGAAGCTTGTAACAGGAGAATAACGAGTATTATAACAGGAGAATAACACGTGGTATAAAGCTGGGCAAACTGGGAAGGCAGGCAGTGGGGTGGCACTTTGATCCATTTTGTGGGGTGCTATTGTTATCACAAAATGCATACATGGCTGGTCTGAAAAATCAGACTGGCCCGGGGCAACACGAAAGAGGCAGAGTGGCTTGCTGGACTAGAAAAGGCTTTCGTGGAGACGCTCATTTCCATGTTGTCCAGATGGCTTATGCGTATGCAATACGTTTATCATTGCATTTCTTAGTCCCGTGGGCGAGTTCTTGCATTTTACAAGGGGGCCCACTCCGAAAGGCGATTTTATTGTAGTATTACTTAGGAAGTATTCCACGTCAGCTACCTAGTCTAAGAAACTGTAAAGTACTAAAAGTCTGAACAGAGCCACGTTTGAGTACGGGACGATGTGGTCTATGAAGGCCATGGCACGTCCTTGGAGCATCACAGAATTTGATTTTTCGTGAAGGCAGAAGTGGGCCCGGACAGCACGAAGCCTGCCCTGGCCTCACTCTCTCTCAGGCCCAGAGGCAAACGTCTTGTCTCGAGGTTCAGAGACTTCAGGAGGTCCAGAGGATGGATGTGGCAGTGGGTACTCGCCTGGCCGGGCCTTGAGGGTCTGCTTGGGATCTGCCACCCCCAGAGTGTCAGGGCTGAGCCCCAGGTGGTCCCAGAGGTTTAGAGAATCCCAGCTCTCTGAGTCTGTCTAACACAGGGGTCAGCAAACTCTTTCTGTAAAGAGTCAGGTAGTCAATATCTGTCACAACTACCCATGTGTGCTGTCGCAGGGCAAGGGCAGCACCAGAGGGTCCCTAAATGTGGGTGTGGCCATGTGCCAGTAAAACTCAAAACTGTCTCAGAACAGACAGCAGGCCGGATTTGGCCTTTGTGCCATAGCTTGCTGACCCCTGGTCTAGAGCAAGGGCTTCTCAAGGGCTCTTGGGGAGAGAACTCAGGAGGACCTGGGATAGGAAAAAGATACACCCCTCTATTCACTAACCTCCAACGGAAACTGAGCATTTGCTCTCATATGAATGTGGGCCACACTTTTGCAGACCTGTGACTTTGCCATGAATAGGAATCACGGATATATGGGCACACCGTGTTTTACGGCGCTTCACCTAATTGCGCTCCACAGGTATTGTGGTTCTTACACATCGAAGGTTTGTGGCAGCCCTGTGTCGAGCAAGTCTACTGGTGCCATTTTTTCAACAGCATTTTTTATAATTAAGGTGTTTACTTTTTTTTTTTTAGGCATAATGCTATTACTGCACACTTAATAGACTGGTATTGTATAAACAGACTTTTATATGCACTGGAAAGCCAAAAACTTTGTGTGACGTTTTATGGCAGTGTTTGCTTTAATGCAGTGGTCTGGAACAGAACCCGCCATATCTGTGGGGTCTGCCTGTATCCATATCTCATTACAGTTGTTGCAAGAATCTCCAAATATCGTTATACTTGTCACGACTTTGAAATTGTGTACTATACCTTCAGCAGCATTAATAAAGAACACACATATAAGTATATATAATTATGTATTTTATGATTACATATAAAGCTTTGACCCTGACATCGTGTCTGGTTGTGGTCATTTCTAGGACCCACTGCCCAGCCCCGGAGAACCCTGGGATGGTTCCACGATCACCTGGCAGAGTCAAACTATCAACATATCCATTAATAGCCAATGGGATGCCCTTACTTGAGCCCTCTTCCATCTTGATGGAGCCTGAACTTCAGTACCTTCTCTATGGGATTGGCTCAAGTGGGCCTCCTGCAGTTCACCCCTTGGTACTGCAGCTCTAGTGTTTGGAGGGCACCAGTCACTGTCATTGGGACAGAAGCCTGACCTCCTCCTCCTGGTTTCCTTAGTGCTTTTCTGCTGGCCTTTCGGCAGCTCCTTCAGTGGGGCTTGTTGTGGCCGAGTAGAAGGCGTGCCTGACGAGGGCCAGAGGCCTGGGTGTTAGCGCTGTGACTTCCACTGTCTCTCGTGATATTGGGCAAGCCGCTTAGCCCCTGTGTGCTTAAGTGACCTCGTTGAAGATGGGGTCATACCCTCCCCGAGGAGTAGATGAGGCAGTTTTGAGAAGTCACTTTACGGGCAAGCCATTTTCATTAGGACTGCGGGGGAAGCATGCTGTCTCTAGCTCCGAGTGGCTGAAATGATCAAGCGAGATAATCAACATAAATGCTCAATAAATTCAATCCACCTTTATGGAATCACCTTTAATAACAAATTAAGTGAGAGGGAACATTCCTGTATTTAAGCCTGGAGTATTTCCCACTTGTGTTTGAAGGCACCCATTGTCAGATAGGAATAAAGACCTTAGTAAATAGGATCCTATTTATATTTCTACTGCCAAGGATATGCATTAAAGGAGATTCTGCTTCACTGACGGTGGACTGAATATGGAAACCACACACTTGGACTCCTGTTATACAATCTCCGAATTTTCTCCATCCACTAATAGCCCAAAGATTGTATAGGAATTCTGAACTCAGACCAACAAATGATGAGTCTTGATACCAGAAGTTTACATTTCTAGTGTAACCTTGTATTGTCACCTTTGCTTCTATGTGGCGCTAAGCAGTTCTGTTTTAAAAGTAAAACTTAAGGGCTTCCCTGGTGGCGCAGTGGTTGAGAATCTGCCTGCTAATGCAGGGGACACGGGTTCGAGCCCTGGTCTGGGAAGATCCCACATGCCACGGAGTGGCTGGGCCCGTGAGCCGCAACTACTGAGCCTGCGCATCTGGAGCCTGTGCCCTGCAACGGGAGGGGCCGCGATAGTGAAAGGCCCGCGCACCGCGATGAAGAGCGGTCCCCACACCGCGACGAAGAGTGGCCCCCACTTGCCGCAACTAGAGAAAGCCCTCGCACGAACCAAAGACCCAGCACAGCCAAAATAAATAAATAAATAAATAAAAATAAAAGTAGCTATAAAATTTAAAAAAAAATAAATAAATAAATAAAAGTAAAACTTAAAATGGGAGGTCATTTAATTAATGTGTAATGAGAAAGAAAATCAGCAGGCTGACTTTGGCCTTGAAAGCATCTCTTTCTTGGTTGGGAAAGCTCCCTGGGGTCTAAGTTTCAGCACCGGGTCAAGCAGAGAGTAACAGGAAGGAAAATTCACCGAGTTCACAGCCCCGTTCTTGCGGTCTGTGTCTGTCTTCAGGTTCACGTGCATGTTCTCTGTAGAAGCGGATTTGAACGCAGAGTCCCCAAAACAAGCAAGCAAAAATCTTGGGATTTGGCAGCATGACCTTGTCTGGCTGGCTGGACTTCAGGAACAAGAGCTCTTCGTTCCTGGCAGGTCTAGGGGAAGAGTGAAACCACATCATATGACTCTGGAGTTCCTTCAAATGCTACGACAGGAGGAATGGATTGAGCAAGAATAATTTTTGTAGACTCAGGAGATTGGATCTTCTTTTTTAGATGAGGAAGTGGGACATTCCAGACTGTAAGACAAGAAACCGGGGAGATGAAAGCTAATGAAACCCTGAGGGAGGAAATGAAATTCTCTCTGGGTTGGTAGAGGTGGCTGCTTTCCTCCACGTCTTCGTGTGCCTGTAAACTGCCTTAGTGTTTCACATGGTTATTTTCTATTTTCTCTGCATTTTTATAGCCACCTCAATGACCATTTTATGCCAAGGCAGTGAAACAAAGGACGTTTCTGATACGGTGCTCCTTACTTTGTAGAAGGATAAGGTTGTGCTTTCTTCATGATTATCCATCAATCTGTGTCCAGATTTACATTCAACTGATATTTTTCGAGCACTGGCCCAGGTAATTTCAAGATACGTTATCTCATCTTATCCTCGAAGCAACCTGAGTTCAGAGATTTGATAACGGGGCTCAGAGAGGTGAAGGGATGTTGCAGGTCATACAGACAGGGCTTTGCATATAGACCCCTCTCTGTAATCTAGAATCCTCTCCACAGCTGCCTCTCAGGTTTAGCATGTTGTGTTACTTTTGTGAATTCTTGAACTCTGTGGCAACTCAGGAATGGTGTGAAATGCTATTCCTTTGAAGCACTGGCGTACAGGAAAATGGCTAGATGTGTCTGGAGGCTTAAGACTATAGCTGATGGATCTGATTCTGAATTAAAACATTCTTCAGGAAAAGGAGCCTTTCTTTTCACAGAACTTCCAAGGGGAAGAAATTAAGCATTCTGGGAATACAGTCAGTTCCGTTGTAGCTCTGTTTCGAAACCATAAATGTGTTCCAATGGGATCGATATAGTAGGGAACCGCGTGCGCATAATGGAAATTTCACGTTTGCTTGTGTGCCATTTGCTCCTCATGGAACATCGGGTGAAAGCAGAGACCCAGCTGAGCCGAGCAGAGTCGGAACACACAGAGCACACGAGCCCTCACACTTCCTGCGTCTCCAAGCTGGCCCAGCTCACCCGGTACGTTAGGAGCCGCATCCCCCCAAACCTGGGTGGCAACACCCCCTGCCCCCCAGTTTCAGGTCGCCCTCTTCACAGTAACTCATAAGCTGCAGCCCCTCTGCCACCCACCCCGCAAGCACCCTTCAGGTCTTTATTCAAGGTGAAGTAAAATATTGATAGTTATATTTATAATTACGTATAGTTATATATGATAGTTACATTTCACATGTATAAAATGATGTTACCATTTTTATTAGGTTTCTATCTTTTTTATGTATGTGGCACTGATTAAGTTTTTGAGTATCATGTCTCGAACCTCATTTTCTCCCATAAGACCTGTGTTTTTTTATTGTGCATTTTTGCAAAGAAGGATGATTTTTAGGACCACCTGTGTGGCGTTACAGCCCTAAACCTTCCATCTGACTTCACCCTGTTGACCACATTATCTGGGAGGTGAAAAGACTCTATTATAGGATATACTAAAGTTCTATTTATGATTTATTCAGAGTCCAAACAAGGATTAGATTCATTTACCAAAAAACCTGAAATTAATGACATTTAAAAAATCCTTACGTAAAATAAATAGCAAGGTTTTACTGTATAGCACAAGGAATTATATTCAGTATCTTGTAATAACCTATGATGGAAAATAATCAAAAAAAGAATATATATACAGATATATATGATATAGATTCCAACCTACGATATTAGAGAGTAGGGCTCTTAACTGAATCACTTTGTTGTACATCTGAAACTAACACAGTATCATAACTACTATACTACTATATGGTAGTTGTAACTACTATATACTAGTAGTTGTAACTACTAACAACTATATTTAAAAAAAAAAAGTCTTACAGCTGGAGAGGATGTTTAAGAGGAAAAGAGGGGGACTTCCCTGGCGGTCCAGTGGTTAAGACTCAGCACTTCCACTGCAGGGGGCGTGGGTTCTATCCCTGGTCGGGGAACTAAGATCCCACATGCTGCTCGGCGGGGCCAAAAAGTTAAAAAAAAAAAAAAAAGAAAAAAGAAAGTTAACATTCCACTAAAACTTACCTTATGCCAGGTCGTGTTGGACGCCTTCAATAATCACTGCATCTCATCCTCATGACAACGTACGCGGGTGGTGGGGAGTTGAGGCTTGGAGGGAGAGGGGCAATTCCTACAGCATGAAGGTGACCGGCTGGGACTCAGGGCTGAGGCACAGCCCCTCTCTCCGTAGCATCATGGACCCCAGACGGTTCCCTCTCCCTGTTCATCATCTTTCCCATTCCAACTTGTGTGTTTCTGTCTACTGACACGACACAGTACTAGTGAGTTTTACCCAAGACCACATCGGGGTCTTAGAAGACTTTGTCTTTTGAAGAGATCATTTTTTTAAATCAGTGTTTCTCAACCTGTTTATTACTACTTTTTGGAGATTTTTTTTCTCCCGCAAAAAGACTTTTTAGACATTTTTTTCCTAATTGCCTCCCTGTGAAATCTTAATACCACAGATATACTGTATATATGTTTATGTACTGTGTGCTTTTATGGTATTTGTGCTTTATATGTAAAGAGTAAAGTTTTATTTTGCCCCTTAAGAACCTATTTTCATCTTATTTGGGGTGATACGGCCCCTGTTGAAAATGCACATCCCAGATCTTCAACTATCTTAAATAGATCTGCTTTGAAGATTAATGTCATACTGCGTGAGAATGGTATCCTTAAGTTGGTGGCGGTTGAGGGCTCTTGTTGGGACTGTGTTGCCTGGCTTCATGTGAACGAGCCTGGAAGGAAGTACAGCTGGATGACTAACAGAGGCTGGCCCCTATGAGAAAGTGGGGTGTAAGAGTGAGCGCCTGATTCCCACCCCTCTCGGGGTCTCTGTATAAAAAAAAAAAAAAAAAAAAAAGAGAGAGCACATACCTAGTCAGAAACAAATGGGAAGAAATCAGCTGTTGAATAATAAATGATTCTGGCTTGTCAACCTATATTTAGCACCTTTAGTTAATGAATCATCTTCTTTATAAGATACTAAATGATAGATTCCAACCCAAGCTATTAAAGAGTAGGGCTTTTTCAGACTTTAATGTGCATCAGAATCACCCGTGGGTCTTGTTAAAGTGCAGATTCTGATTCAGCAGGAAGGGGGTGGGGCCTGAGAGTCTTGTGTTTCCAACAAGCTCCCAGATGCTGCACATGCCACTGGTCCAGGGCAAAATCCTAAGAGAACATGAAGACGGTTACAAGGGGTCCTCAAACTATTCTCAGAATTTCAGAAAGTCTAAAGCAGTGCTTCTGAAGCAGGGGCGATTTGCTCTCGAGGGGCCATTTGTCAACGTATACAGACATTTTTGGCTGCCTATCTAGGGGGCACTACTGGCACCTAGTGGGTAGAGGCCAGGGGTGCTGCTCAACATCCTACAGCACAGGACAGCTCCCTCCGCAAAGAATGATCCGGCCCCAAATGTCATTAGTGCTGAAATTGGAAACCCTTGCCTAAAGGAAATCACACACTTGCCCCCAGTAAGGTGGCACAGACTAATACAGGTAGCCCCCTCTCCTCCTTAACGAGAGTGATATTAACCCACTTTGGTAGCACCAACTCCTTTGTGGTGGCCAAGCTCTGCAATTGACAGTAATAGGTATCGCTAATCAATTTCAATGGGAAAGTAAATTAATGGTAATATAAAGAAACACAGTTAAGTAGATTAAAAGGAAAACACTTTTGTAATCATGAGGTCTGCAGGGAGATCTGTATGTGCATGTAGCAGGGGCCCCTGCTGGTGGAAGGATGAGTGTTCTTGCACCTCACGGAGTGTGAATGTGGTGGGTTGACCAGGCTATGCACTCCTGGCCGGCAGGGTTTCCTGGAGTGGTGTGCGAGTGAGCCCATCTGGACATTTTTGGAACAAACTTGGAACATTCCTTTGGATTCTTGAATACGACTTGCAGCTGGGTAGGAAAGTGGTGCAGTGTTATGACCCACAGATTGAAGATGCTTTTTTAACAATAGAAATAATTCACTGTGGAAGATTTTCCCTTCAAGAGAGTAACAAATACAGATTGATGCATAGGTCTAAGTATGCTGATTCACAAACCAGTGTTGTTTCGTGGGATGTATGTATGTGTGGGAACATCTGGATTTTTCAGTGTAGTAATATAATCCATTTATATTTGAATCATTTGAAACAACAACAGCAAAAGATAAAAGGAGCTCCTCTGAGGATGGCTTGTTTGAAAATTCTCTTCTGTCGAGTGTAATTTTCCATTTGGGTTAAAAGAATCTTAATATTAGGCAATTTGCTCCTGAGAGATGTCTGTAAGTTTATTCTAACTGCAGTCTTTCTTGGAAGATAACATGATAGTCACCTAATGTCAACTGAGTCATGCCGATCCATTCACAGAAGGGAGAAAAGATTTGTTGGGTTATTTAAGATGATTTTAAAACTTGTTGACCCTGAAGGAGAGAAGCATCTAAAATGCGCAATTCTAAAAAATCCCAAGACCAGTGAAATTTTGTAGACTGAGCTCAGCTGTTGGTCAAGAATCATTGAGCCTGTGTGTTATATATACTTTAGACAAAATCCAGACTTTTCCTACAATAAAACCAGGTCTGCCGAACAGTTGACTCTGTCATCTGGAATAAATGTTCCTTATTTTTTGTTCCCACTGGTAAAATCAGATTAATTATCTGAGTCATCACAATTTCTGTTGTTTAATTTTTAAAATGCTAGTCAACCCTATCTTCCACCTTTCTCAGTGTAATTCCTCTGTTAGAGTGAAGCACATGAAACTGCCAACATGGGACCATTTCCTACCTACAAAATTGGTAATCTCATATGGTCCAGTCTAATATTATTTAGTAATGTATTTTAATTCTGATATTAAAAAAAAAAGCTTTGAGAAGCACGAGGGGTAATATCTAGGTATAATTTGTATTTTCCGATTAGCTGGCTCTGTCCGTTGTGTTTTCCCTCTCTGTACAGTATATGGTTTCACACTAGTAACACCTTTCATACGGGGGTGGCACCTGAAACTTCACAGTGTGTGAGTCACGGTGGTTGGTTCTGTTATTTTCCAGCCATACAAGGTCTCATTTCTCTCACTTAGTTTTTAAAATGATGAACTACCTATCTTCTAGCTGTTTATATTTTTAATTCTTGTTCATAAGCACCATATTTAAGATTAAAAAAAAACCCTCATTGTATCCCAACATTACTATCCTATCAACCAGACACCAGTATCTCAAGATACTGATAGAAATTTCTTGGGGGAAAATGGGGATTTTGAGGTCCTAGAAATGTCTGGAACACTGAGCTTTTTAAAAATGGTTGCTTTGCTGCTAATGTTCTAAAGTCTGTTACTAATTTCCATGATGGAGATATAAATTATCATTTTTCAAAGCTATTTAACTATGGAATACTTAGTAACATCCCAGTGTACTAGCAATCCTAATTGTACGGTCCAGGAAATCCTGTTCCACGCTAGTCACTTTCCAGAAAGGTTTGTTCCTAATCGACTACGATTTTCCCCTCCAGATGATAGCTGTTCTTTTTTTCCAGCTTTTGGCCCATTCCAAAATACACATGAGCTTGACCTAAGAATTTTGCCAAAGGAATATTATTCCCCTTTAGGGAAATGAAAGCAGCGTGTTTCAACACAAGTTGAGAAATCTTAAAACAACTCTAAGTAAAAAAAAAAAAAAGGACCAGATTTTTATTATGTTCGGTGGAAATTAGATTTTCAGGTTGATTGTGGCCATTGTTGGTGCCTTACTGTGGGGCAGGATCATAGCAGGGAGACGTTAAGGAGCTTATTGACCCCCGCACCCCAGGCTGTTGCGATTATGTGGGTATATTTAGAAGCTGTAATGAAAGCAGAACATCAGCCAAGATGCCCCAGCAGACACTCTCAAATTAAGATCTCTCCCATTACGAGAAAAAACCCCCAAAGAAAATATTTGCATGGCAAGTAAGGAAGAGCGCATTTCTCACCAAAATGATGTTGTAACATTTCAGGGAAAACAGTAACTGCAACTCATTATTGTCATCTGTATCTCCCAGGGGCTGAGCGGTTGTCAGAGAGGATAAGAGCCGGAGAGCATATGGGAGGCCTGCTCTGGCTCTCTGTTGATATAAAGCTCCACGTTTTAGCACATTTATATGTTATTTCCTTCCAATAGGTTGAAAGCAGCAGACCCTTTTGTCGCAGACACAAGATATAAACTGGAAAGTGATTCCATAGCCAGTTCCCATCCAGGAAAGAACCCAACATTGCGTTTCTAACCAACTGTTTGATCTGCTGTATTATTTCTTCTCATGTGGTTTTGCGAATTTTTGTTCAGCATGAATAATCACTGGCAAATGAATGTATGAAGCTATGATTTAGTTTGTAACAAAAAGTTACCAAAAACCCCTCAGCATATGGTTCAACTATCTTAGGATTAGTATGCTAAATAGGAATATTCATCTCTAACCATAAGTCAAATGAAATACACTCTAAGATCCATGGATGAAAAAAACTGCCTTATACAAACCCACACAGAGGGATCGAGTTTGGGTGGCAATTGTGTGATAAACTTCTGCTGTCTAGCTCGTCCGATTAGCCAGACTTCACAGCATTTTGTTTTAGATTTACTACAGTGACACAGCATAGTTTTTTCCAACTCTTTTGATGTAACAGTTGAGGTTTTAGCTTGGAGAGGAAGAGTTCTGTGTCATCCGTACGGGGGCTGTGACGCACGTTCATTTAATCTGTGGGCTTGCTTAAAGGCTAGGTGGGCTGAGATGTTTGGGGTCACCTGGAGGGGATCAGAGTGGCCAGGCTTTGCTTGCTTTCTCCCCTATGCCCTGTGGAAACAGTGAGTGTTCCCTGAGATGTCCTGGAGAGGGAACCCTTCCCCCAGTGACAGTGACCTTTGCTCTTGGAACCAGCTTTGCTTAGCCCGGGGGAGGATCCAGGCCTAGCACCAGCAAGTTCTTCCCTGCAAGGTCTCTGAGGGCGTGGAGAGATGGGCCGCCCTGCAGAGTTGCAGCCTATTACTCCAAATCTCCAGGCCTGTTGAAGACCCTCTGGGAGACGAGGAGACAGACCTCTGTCAGCGGTACAACCGCCCCGCACAGAAAGCCACCTCTCCTCCCTTGCACAGCATCCTAATGACAAAGGTGGACATGCACGGCGCTTAGTTACCGCCGTGGATGAAATAAGCCAGCTCTCTGGAAAGCTTCTCTTCACTGACGTGGGGACCTTCAGTTCATGGGTAAAGACACCAGCTAGTAGGTGACCTCTGGGGTATGAGCCCTTACTTGTGGAATATTAAAAACCTTTGGCCCTCTGGGGACCAGTAACCCAGGACAGAGCACTTTGTGATCCCTGATTTGCTTCTTCCTCTGCTGGCCTCTTTGGCCGTTCAGTCACACGTGACCATTGCTTTTCATTAGCACTGGTCGTCAGATACAGAGCAGGGAAAAGGAGTGACGTTTAGGCTAGGACATTATGTAAATTGTCATCAACTCCAGTAACGTGTTGGTCAGAAGCCAATATTTGACAGAAGGAATGCTGTCTCACTCTAGCTGGTAGCTCAGTTTCAGCTAGAAGGAAGGGCTGATCCTTTGAGAAACTCAGAGGGAATTATTAGACATGAGACCTTGAGTGTCCTCAAGACCGTGTATAAGAAATGATTCATTTGTAGTAAAAAAATCTTTAACTCGATAGAATTCATAATAAACACAACTGCCAATATGTAATTTGGGGATGAAAGCCGGTTATAAAATGGCTGCCTAGATCAGGGGTTGGCAAATGATGACCTGTGGACCAAATCTGGACTGCCACCGGTTTTTGAATGGCTCAGAGGTTAAGAAGGATTTTTATATTTCGAAAATGGTGGAAAGAAAAATCAAAAGAATAATATTTCATGATAGGTGCAAATTACATGAAATCAGATTTGCGTCCATAAATAAAGGTTTATCGCAACATGGCCACACCTCTTTCTTTCCGTATTATCCCTGGCTCTTTTTGTGCTACAGTGACAAAGTTGAGTCATGGCGACCGACTGCATGTGGCCCGCAAAGCTTAAAATATTTACTCTCTGGCTCTTTACCAAAAGGGTTTGCTGATTCTTGATTAAAATGATCCAGAATATGCTTGTTTGAAGTTTAGTTAGATGACCTTCCAAGTGAAGTCACAATAGTTAAAATTGCTTGTGGAGATCTGGTCGACGCTTGAGAATAAATTGGCTAAATGCTGACTCAGAACAGGAAGGTTACAGGAAGGCATCATTGTCGTGTCCAGCCTTGAGCTGTTCAAAGCTTCTGTCCTACGAGCAAAGCCCTGCAGTTACGCCAGATTGCTCACCATGCGTCAGCTGCACTTAACCTCCCCTGCAAAAATCTTCCCCAGACCTCCTAACAAAGAGAAAGAGTGACTTCTAAAATGGTGCCTCTACTTTGGAAACATCGCAGGCAAGCCCTCTCTGCCCCGCAGTGTCCGTCAGGAGTTTAGCCACGGGAGGTAACAGGGTGGGGGGCCTCCAGCAAAAAACCACCCCAGAGTTTAAATTCTGGCCACTAAAGGGAGAAGTGATCTCTACAGCATTCCCGCCACCTCACTCGGAGCCCACAAGGCCTTTCAGTTTCCTCTTATAGGGCTTACGGTGTTCAACCTTAAACTCTAGTGATTTGGGGGATTATTTCATTCCCCTGGCCACCCTGGGAATTTTGTTAAAAAGTCTCAGAAATGGATTTGATCATTGATACAAAGGATAGAGGTACAGTTTTTACAAGTCTTTGTTGGCTTGTATCTATATTTCTGGCCACACTTCCTAACATATTCCCATGTATACTTTTTACCGCCATCATGCCAACTCATTCATGTCCCCCTAAAGTTGCCATAATCTTTCATAATGCTCCACCTTTGCATATTCTGTTCCTGCTCCCTTCCTCACCTTGTCTGTCTAACTCCTACTCTTGCTTCAGTGTTCCTCTCAGAACCCTTTTCTTCCCCCCCTCTATAGGCAGTTTCATTATTCTCTCCTTTGTGGTACTGTTCTGCATAGGCTATGCCTCTCTTACCCATGGGATCACATGGTATTACCATTACTTGTGTACATGTCAGTTTCCCTCATGAGCCTGTAAGCACTTTGAGGGCAGTGATTGTGACTTATTAAATTTAGCACCAAGGCTGATACATGGTAAGGTGCTTAATAAACCCTGGTCTAATGTACGCATGGTCACGTGTACATTCCCTGGTTGTTTCATTCTGTACTTAGGCTGGAAGACTAAACATGTTTCCTATTGTAGAAGACCATTCTTGGAACTCCCTTCTCCATAATTAGAAAAGTTGGTGCATCTTTTTGAGCTCACAGAAGTTCTATCCTTAAGCCTGTCTTTGGCTTTCTGCCTTAGCTGTGAGACCAAACGGAGTGATGAGTGTCACCCTCTTACCCTCTTGTTGTTGTTTATTTATTATTGCGGTATAGTCGATTTACAAAGTTGATTTACAAAGTCGGTTTCAGGTGTACAGCAAAGTGATTCAGTTATACATATATATATATTCTTTTTCATATTCTTTTCCATTATAGGTTATTACAGTTCCCTGAATATAGTTCCCTGTGCTATACAGTAGGTCCTTGTTGTTTCTCTTTTTTTATATATAGTAGTATATATCTGCTAATCCTAAAGTCCCAATTTAACTCTTCTCAGCCACTTTCTCCTTTGGTAACCGTAAGTGTGTTTTCTATGTCTGTGAGCATTTCTGTTTTGTAAATAAGTTCATTTGTATCATTTTTTAGATTCCACATATAAGTGATGTCATATGATATTTGTCTTTCTCTGTCTGACTTCACTTAGTATGATAATCTCTAGGTCCATCCATGTTGCTGCAGATGGCATTATTTCATTCTTTTTTATGGCTGAGTAATATTCCATTGTGTATATATATACCATGGAACATTGTAGATATGGTAGGGAAGATATAGTATATAGATACGTATATCTATATACCACATCTTCTTTATCCATTCATCTGTCAATGGACACTTACATTGCTTCCACGTGTTGGCTATTGTGAATAGTGTTGCTATGAACACTATCTTTTTGAATTAACGTTTTCCCCGGGTATATGCTTACCCTCTTGTTAATAATGAGTTACCACACAGTACAGCCAAGTGCTGTAAGGAAAATGGAACTGGAATTCCATACCAGAACATTCTATAAAGGAAAGGAAACTCTCAGAAATGCATTTAAGGTTAACACTAAAATGTCGGGCTTCCCTGGTGGCACAGTGGTTAAGAATCCGCCTGCCAGTGCAAGGGACACGGGTTTGAGCCCTGGTCCGGGAAGATCCCACATGCCGCGGAGCATCTAAGCCCGTGCGGCACAACTACTGAGCCTGTGCTCTGGAGCCCACGAGCCACAACTACTGAAGCCCACGAGGCACAACTACTGAAGCCCGCGAGCCTAGAGCCCATGCTCCGCGACAAGAGAAGCCACCGCATTGAGAAGCCCGCGCACCGCAATGAAGAGTAGCCCCCTCTCGCCACAACTAGAGAAAGCCTGCGTGCAGCAACGAAGACCCAACACAGCCAAAAATAAAATAAATGAAATAAATTAAAAAAAAAACAAACTAAATTGTCACGACACAAATCAGAGAACAGCAGATTCATATTTTGTCTTTCTCTTTCATTGCCTCAAATTACCTTTACCCAGTGGGACAGCCTTGAGTAGAAAGTGGGAGAACAGAGCCATGTTCACCACAGTGGGATGTACGAGGCACTTCACAGGGCACAGGAAGAAAATACACCTCTAACGAAATTAAACTTTACTTATATTTACTATACATCTAGTACTTTTACCTAAATTTACATGTATTAGGAATATATGAGCTTTTATTTTGAAGTAATAGAGGTATATCAATAAAAATTGGAGGGGGGACTGTTGGAAAAAAAGAGTCAATGTGATTACTTCCTAAAGCTTGTGCGCTACATACGAGACCATTTATTTTGGATCGAGGCCTCGGGAAAGAGGCCTCAGTTTCTTTGTGGAACCAATCGGTACCCCATGGAACTTGCCGGCGCCTGAAGTGTGTCTGAGAACTGCATGGGGAGGGAGGGTGGGAGGTTACCATAGATGGCTCTTGGCTTCATGAAAATTGAATGGACCAAAGCTCCGTACTTGAACTGCGAAGGAAAAAGGTATTGGAAGGCATATAAATGTTGCCTTTGTGTGTTTCATGAAAAGTTTTCTCACCACAGTTGTAGCATCCCAGGTATCGTTTGAGCTGGTTTTCTCTCCAGAAGTCACATGGTATAGGCCCCATCCCCAAATCCAGCATTCAGCTCAGGAGGCTGAGCTCTTAAGGGGAGGCAAATTAACATGCCCAGTCTTTGACTCAGGCATGAGTCTTTGATTGAAGAAGGGAAGGTTTTGTTGTTTGGAAGGAGCTTTACAGAGAGGGGACCAGACTGAAAATTTATCCTGTCTACCAGGTAAACATTAGTAAAGACCCCAGTTTTTGTCTGAATAAGTCAGTGTTCCTGGACTTCTCAAAATGCTAGTTTAGGGACAACTTGGGCAGGCCACCTGGTACCTAATCATCCACAGAAATGGATGGCGTGCCTCGTATTACCATGCTCTTCTTTAGTACTTGCCAGAACTTTTTTATGGAGGATACGGACATGACTTGTCAAGTTAGTTGACAAATAATGACTTGAAGGCTCAAAGGCAGACTGATGACGGCCAAGCCGTGCCCAGGAGGCGGTTTAGTTGGCAAGCAGATTCTCGAAACTCTTTTCAGCTCACCAGACACAACCGCTGCCGTTTTGAGCCCTTGCTTCTACTTCAGAAAATGGTTTCCAGAAAAAGAAATCCTGTCATACGCAAGGACTCTGCAGGACAGGCGGTTCAAATGTTCATTTTCCTGGCCCTGGAATGAAATGTTTCCTAGGTATACAATTCGCTGCCCAGATCAAGAGCACAGCCCAGAAAGAAAAATGCCCCGTGCATGGTAGGCAAAATTTTCTGCCCGTGGACATTCACAAGGCTGCATTGTGGAAACAGAGGCCGCTCGGATTGTTCATTGTTCTGGGGCTCCTGCCTCGGCAGCCAGAAGCGAATTCATTAGGCGGTGATTGGCATACTTTTCTTCTGTTTATTTCATGCCCCGAGTACAGTAATGCATTCTGTGCTCTCGGCAGCCTCTTGCTTGGCTTCTCACTGTTCCAGCCCCTCCCTCGCCTCCGTGCCTGCAGCCCCACTGCTTTCCAAAACCCAGACAGAGTCAAGCCGACTTGGGACTGCGCGCCCTAAATCGCAAGAAATGGTTACGTCGGTCCATTTACCCCAACTCAGAGAGAGACACACTTTGTTCTCACATCTGGCCTGGTCAGCCAGCCAACACATGTTTATTAAGCACCCACGGAACGCATAGCAGTGTGTCCAGCCCCCTCTGGGCGACTCTAAGCTCAAACAATGGCAAACATGCCACACTTCTCCCTTGGCGTTTCCACCCCCAAAAGTGTGGCCTCTTGGGCTTGGAGGAGGGAAACTGAGAAGCAGCTCTTTCAAAATTACCACTTGCAAGGTTGTTTGTTTGTTTTTTTTTCCTTTTTATTTATTTTTTTTAGGGGATTTAATCTGAATTGCTCTGTGCAGCCGAGAAAAAAAGATTAGCATGACTGCTCACAAGGCAGGGCACTGTGCTTTATGAAGTCCAGAGCAGCATTTCTCAAAGTTGAAGGTGAAATCACGGGATGGGGGATCAAGTGATAATGCGGATTGGGATTCAGCAGGGCTGTGGTGAGGCCTGAGGCTCTGCATGTCTCAGGACCTCCCAGGTGATGCCGAGGGTCCACGCACTGCCTCGCTTGAGCAGCGAGTGCTAGGTCTGTGGTTCTCAACCTTGGCTGCATGTTGGGATCATCTACTGATGTCAATAAAGTAAATTAAAAAAACAACAACAACAAGGTCCTACTGTATAGCACAGGGAACTGTATTCAATATCCTGTGATAAATCATAATGGAAAAGAATCTGAAAAAGAATATATATATATATATATATAGCTGAGTCACTTTGCTGTACAGCAGAAATTAACACAACATTGTAACTCAGCTATACTTCAACAAAATAAATTTAAAAAAAAAAACTACTTATGCCCAAGGCCTGCCCCCAGAGATTCTGGTTTAACTGGTCTGGGGTATGCAGCCTGGGATTAAAGAACAAAACAAAACAAAAAACTCCCAGGTGTTTTTCATATGTACTGTGGTGGGGAGATGCGGCTTTGCACATGGTGGAAGTGGGTTTGTCCTCTTGGAAGGGAGAATACGTCTTCCTTTTGGGTCCCGAGTGAGACTGAACCCAGTTCTTCAGCCCTTGAAAAGGTGGTACTTGAAGACAGCATCCTTCTAGCTCACTGGTTCTCCGCCAGGCACTGGTGCCCCTCCGGGAGACACCTGGCAATGTCTGTGTTTGTTTGCCACAGCTGGAGTGGATGCTACGGGCATCATGCGGTGCACAGGACGGTGCCCACACAAGAATGATCCAGCCCAAATAGCGATGGTGCCCGGGTAGAGGAAGCTGGTATAACTTACTTAACTCCTGCCCTCAACGGGCCGGCAAGTTCAGCCCTTCTCTCTCCAGCGACCGCTGGGAGCGGTTAGCTAAGAGCTTTTCTATTTTACCACATGCTACTGTGACAAATATTCTGAACTGCAAAGTCAGTTTTCCTCCTCTAGAAAATCGGGCTGTGGAAGTACAAGCTTCCAAAGTCCCTTTCAGTTAAAAAAAAAAATTCTACGATTGGGAGGGCGAAATGGGGAATTATTGTTTAATGGTTACGGAGTTTCTGTTTCTGGTGCTGAACAAGTGCTGGAAATGGACGCTAGTGACGGTTGCTTAACACCGTGGATGTATTTAATGCCACTGAATTATGAAGTTCGTGTTATGCATATATTACCACAGTTTTTTTAAAATTCCGTGCTTCTGTGATCACTGATTCGACAATAAACCGTATGTTTGCCCGGTTCTAATGTGAAACCAGCACTCCGCTTCACGTTCTTGTTACACTCAGTACTTTCTTCCTAGCGCTTATGGTGGCTTAAAATCACAAGGATTGGGGTGATTATTTGAATAATGCCCTTGCCCAGTAAACTGTCCGCTGGGTGAGGGTAAGGACCACGTCTCTTTTGCTCTGCACGGTACCCCAAACGCCCAGCAGGGTTTTCCTGGGATTTAGTAGGCATTCTACAAATACTCGTTAGATGGATGGATTTACTATGGTATATTTTTTCACCTCACTGGGAACGGGAACTGGCTGTTATCCGTACATTCAGACTTAGTATCTTCTGTCTTCTAGCCTCTGCTGCTGGAGGACTTGTAAGATGGAGAGTTTGCGACTGAGTACTCTTTTTCTGATGTTCTTCTCTACAAATTGGCTTAGATCAGAATCACCTGGAGTGGTTTAACTATTCATGCCAAGGCCCCGCCCCGTGGGCTCAGGTTCCATTGATCTACGTCAGGATGTGGTCCTGAGACCAGCGGCATCAACAGCACCTTGGGAACGTTGTTGGAATTCCAGAACTTCAGGCCCCGCCACAGACCTGCAAAAAGAAGCTGCGTTTTTCTGTGTTTGACAAAACCTCAGAGGGTCTGTAAGTTCCTTTCTTGCTCATGTCCCATTATTCTAGTTGGCCTGGACGGCTGTTGACTTCAGGGTGAAGGAGGGTGCTGTGTGTTTTTGGAGGCCAGAGAGAGGTCTAAAATGCAGAAATATCTTACAGAGAAAAAGGTGTGGTTACCACCACCATCGGTTGTGATTTTAGATAATTGGCTCAGGAAACAAAAGGCCAAAAACACAGTTTTTCTACTTCATTTCTAGTCTTGGTTTTTAAAACCACCAAACCAAAACAGGGGAAAAAAGGTCAGTGCTGGGGACGGGGGGGCGCAGTTGAAGAACCAAATGGGTGGACTTTTCAAATCATCTTGCCCCGTGTTGAAGAAAAAGAAAAGGCAGAAAGTTCCATCTTTCTCTTCCAGAGAAAAGAATGTGTTTCCTGTTTGCCCTCGCTGAGGGCCAGAGCATAATGCTTCAGTGTGTGCAGGGTTGCTGAACAAAGGATATAGAACAGAGTGTTGGCTCCGCTAGAAACCATGTGACCAGTGCAACTCCTGATTTCATGTACCAGGGCGAAAGAGACAGAAATGTGTGTGTTTCTGTCTTCTGAGGCTTCGGGTGAAAGACGATTGAAGATAATTAATTTTACCTTCCAGAGTTTTCTATGTGCTTTGGAAGATCGGTTAATAATTGAAAGGGTTTTTTTTGGGTCGGGACCAAGCTTGTAACCAGATGGCCTTCTGCATGAAAGCGGACTTCCCAGTAACCCACGGCCACGTGGAGAAATGTTGCAAAGCTGTGACGCTTTCCATATAGGATGTGAGATGCTACTAGAATCACAGACAGAGAGACCTCGGCTGCTGACAGGGGGCTTAGGGATGATCGAATTCAGCAGTTCTCAGTCTGTATTTCTGTCCCCAACCTACCTGTAGAATGTAAACCTCTGCCACTAGGAGCGTTGGCTTCATAATGCATGAATTTTAAGGGTGGAGATGTGTTTGTTGGGGAAGCAAAAAATCCTGACTTCTGATACGCCCCACGTACCACTGGTTCTCAAACTTTGCTGTGCGTTGGAATCAGCTGGGGAGCTTTACAAATTACTGCTCTCTGGCGTCCATCCCCAGGGATTCAGATGTAATTGTTCGAGGGTTCAGCCTGGCGGGGGTGGGGGCGGGTGGGAGGGGACTGTGAAAATTTCCCCAGGTGATTCTCACGTGCAGCCAAGGTGGAGATCACTGCCTCAGCCCACCGTCCTCCTCTCCCCACACTGCAAATCACTGTTTTTCCAGCCTGGGCTTCGAGAAGAAGGGCAGGAAGGCTGGGGGATCTTGTGGATGGCAGGTCTGTGATGGAAACCAACGAGTGGGCCTCTGAGCCTTTCCTGTAGAGAGAGGTAGCCCTCTCGCTGCTGGCGATTCTGGTGTACTCAGACTGGGACGAAGAAGTTCACACTGTTCACTCCAGCACCCTTACCTGTGTCTCCCCCCAAGATGGCCCCAACGCCGTCCTGAAGGAGCAACTCAAAGTGATGAACTTGATTCACTCTTTCCACTTGGGTCGTCATCCTCTGAGCTTGACCTCCTTGTTTGTCACTTGCAGTGGAAACATAAAGCATGTATCAGTGGTCACAATTGCACGGCCAGGACTGCAGTTCATGTAGTTGGAAGATGAAGGCCACTGTGAGAGGGGGCATGTGTGGCTCAGTACCCAAGTTCACGCATCAACCATGAAGGATAAGGTTTCTGTATTTTGCTATCACCTCTGATTCAGCAGTGGCTTAAGATAGAGAGGGGTGGGACCCAGAAGGCGGCATTCGCTCTGGTCTGATGTTGCTGGTCACGTTGAGAGCTGGAGAAGTGACGTCAGCAGAAGGGGGGCTGCTTAGGGCGTCATGGCCTCTCTCCATGCGGGCTAAGAGAGGAAACGTCTCGAGATTTGAGTACAGAGGCCTGGATTATCTAGGGACTCTATCCCTCCCATGCCCTGTGATGTCGACAGTGCTGGGAACTTACAAATACTGTGTATGTGCGGAGGCATTTTGCCCGTGCTCAAGTGAAGTGGCCATATCTTGGTCCATACGGTACTGTACACATAAAGATGAAGGAATGCGGTACTTAGGGGGGAATGTGTGAAGATTTCACTGGAGAAAAATGTGGTGTAGCCTACAAAGATATCACTTGAGTTCCTAAAGGCACTGGGTTAAATGAATCATTGATTAAACATGAAACTTAAGGATGAGATTTTGCTTCCTAATTCATTAGCTTAAAATTTGAATAAATTTGCATCAGCGCAGAAGTAGAATGCTAATTTGGTGAAATCTTTTTGCAGCGCATAACCAGAAAAACAGTGGGTTTTATGCTTATCAGTTGTAGACTCGGCAGAAAACGGGTAGATAGCAAGGTCAAAATTGCATTTCTGTTGCTAATTGAACAAATTACAAGCGCATCGCCAAAGCGTACAGCGTAAGTTTCTGTGCTCTTCAGATGTTTGGGGGTTTTTTTGTTGTGCACGTTTTCGCTTTTAAAAAGAGAGGCCAGCTTTTCACTTGGGGCCATGATGATGACAGTTGGAAGCCATGGGGGGTGAAAAAGAAAAACTTCTCAAAATTCAAACGTAAAACATGCCATGGCTTTCCCATATACGGCAAGCCGGGGTCCTCTGCCAGGCTTACTCTCCTCCCCTGCTCGCTCATTGCTGTTAGCGGATTACCTCACTGCACTTCCGCCGCTCCATCCATTGCTCTGGTGTGCTCCAGCGACTGACCCTGGCCCTGGGGTTTGTTTACACAGATGTGGGGTTATAAGCACTTTGCGGGGGGAGGGGAGGGGATGACGTCTGCCCCCGTTCATGCATCCCTCGACCTTCCTCTGAAGATCTTGCTGAGGAGGGGTCAGAAATAGCAAAGGACTCCTGGATGGGGGTAGGGGGCAGGTCCACTTCTAGAGTCCTTGCCTGCTAACTTCCCAACCAAAGCTTCATGGTGCCCCCCCCACTATTGTAAAACTGTAGGGGATACTTCTGGAGGTGGCCTCTATTTGCTGGGGTGAAACTTACTGGGGGCAAATACTGGGAGTATTTAGCTGACACTTACTGGACATCTACTTGAACAGCTAAGAATTCTTCTTAGGGGGGCAAGCAAGATGACTATCTAGTGCTTGCGTTAGCTAATATGTTCTGGATGAAATAAAGGCACAGAGAAATTTTGTTTTTCATATGATGCCTGTATATTTTATATTAAACCAGTCCTCCGTGTATCTGTACTTAATAGTTTACTTATGCACAGTTTATAGAATTTGCTAGAAAAGGGGTGCAGAATGGTTTTTTAAAAAATGCCCTGGTCTTTAGTTTCCTCAGTTGGGTGTTCGAACAAACTGACCCAGTGAAGTTCACTAGTGAGAAGGAACCACAGGGGACGTTCACACTACACTGTTCACTGTGGGTAATTGCGTTTGAAAAAATACCTAAGGCAGCTACCGCCCACCTATGCAAATATTAAAGATGGCAGCAGAAATGGCCAAGGAGTACCAGTCAGTGAAGGAGCAAATACTCCTGTCACAGTCTTAGATGATTCTTTTTGTAACAGACATTTAATATTTATCGGAGTCCGATGCGTGGATAGGACTAACTTCTCTCGTTGGCCTTAATGACAGAATTCTGTGGAAGGCAGTTCTTTTGGTGTGTATGTTTATTTACCTGTCTAGTTAATTGTTTTTCTTAGCGTGTGTGAGATTTGTTTCATGGATTAATGTGGATTAAAATGGGTTTTTATTTAAAATACTAAAACCAAAAATGCCCTGGCCGGGAATGCAGAGTTTAGGAACAAGACTCAGGTACTAACAGGTTGCTGGATTTCTCCTGAAGCCAAATGCATGTGGATACACAACAAATGTTGTTTTCCTAGCCCTTCCCTTCCCTTAGGTTCCTGTTTCCCCTCATATAAATTTTGGGGCAGGCCAAATGCTCTGCTGTGGCCTGCTCTGGGTCCATCTACTACATGGATCCTCCTCTCCTATTTTAAATACTTGTGCAGGCTAGAGGTTGTATTATTTCCTTCTGTCACATTTATTTACGCGCCTCTTTCTCTTTGATTTGGATCCTTGGACAGGAACCCAGGCTCAGTTATCTAACATCTATGGGAACACTCGGCCCACTTAATGTCATGCTGCATCATTTTGTAGCTCTCAAGGGAAAATGTGTTAAGAAAATGGAGAATGCTTGTTATTTCTTCTTACACCATGTTTCCAGAATCTTCTAATGCGAGTAGAGAAAGACGAGGTGAGATCTACGGAATCTTGAGGGAGTTGTGCATTATTGGTTGATAGGACCTTATAAACATTTCAATCTATTTCAGAACAAGGCAGAATTGCTATATGGTCACTAAATGCACTACTCTTGAAATAGGAGAATAAAGTGTAGAACATCAGATTTGTTAGTTTTGTGTATTCGGCTAAGTTGAAGGAGGCCTGGTGAATCCTTGTGACATTTAGAATCTAGAGGACTCTGATTATTTGTTTCTAGAAAAAACCTGATTAAGAAAATATGCATTTCCAACATGGAAAACTATTTTAAAAAAAGACATACATAATCATACAGACAAATGCAAATAGATACAGTATCTTTCTTTCCAAAATTGTAGCCATGAGTCAGGAAAACTGAGTAATATAAAATCAACTGTTTATATATAAAAAAAGAAAATGTGCATTTCCAACATGGAAAACTACTCTAGATATTTTGTCCAATATGAACTGTTGTAGAATATTCTAGACCAGCACTGCACAATAGAACTATAATGTGAACCACTATGTCATTTTTAACAGGCTATTACAAATTATTTGAAAGGATAAACAGGTGAAAAAATAATAACATTTTTTATTTAACCCCGTATATCCAAAATGTTATTTCAACGTGTAACCAATATAAAGAGTTGAGATATTTTACATTATTTTTCACACTAGGTCTTTTTGAAGTCCCGTGTGAATTTTACAGTTTCAGCCCTTCTCAGTGGTGACATGTGGCCAGTGGCTACTGTATTGGACAGCACAGCTCTCCATCTTCATTCCTAAGTCCAGATAGTGAGAGATGAGTAACTAACCAAGATTCTGGCCCTGATTTAGAAAGATGACTTGCACACAGAAAAAAGGAACTCTTGGAGAAGAAATGTGATAGAAAACTTCAACAGTTGGTCTTAGGAACTAAACCACTCTGCCCATCAATCTTTGTTTTCATCTGAAGACCATGGTGGGAGACAACTAATCTCTAAAATGTTTCTGGGGACTTACCTGGCGGTCCAGTGGTTAAGACTCCAGACTTCCACTGCAGGGGCTGTGGGTTCGATCCCTGGTCGGGGCACTAAGATCCTGCATGCCGAGCGGCATGGCAAAAAAATAAATAAATAAAATGAAATGTTTCTGTGAGAACTGGAAAGGCATCTTCTTTCAGTTTGCACTTGTGAAAAAGACAGATTCCAGTGACATTGGAAGGCAGATGGATTGTCCTTCCGTGTTAAGAACACGATCTCTGTAGCTACAGTGCCTGGGTTCGAATCCCACTTGCTGGCTTTGTGATCTTGGGCAAATTCCTCTTCAGGCCTAGGTTTCGTCACCTGAAGGCTCAGGCTACTAGTAGTAACCAGCTCCTAGGTTTGTGAGGATTAAATAAGCTAATAGACCTAAAGGACTTTGTCCTAAGCGGTGAGCTATTGTATCATAGCATTAGCTGTTTTTTAAAAATTTATTTTATTGAAGTATAGTTGATTTACAATGTTGTGTTAATTTGTGCTGTACAGCAAAGTGATTCAGTTATACCTATATGTACGTGTATATATATATATAGATAGATAGATAGATAGATACATATATCCATACATTCTTTTTCATATTCTTTTCCATTATGGTTCATCACAGGATATGGAATATAGTTCCCTGTGTTATACAGTAGGACGTTGTTGTTTATCCATCCTATATATAATAGTTTGCATCTGCTAATCCCAAACTCCCACTCCATCCCTCTCCCACCCCCCCCCCTCTTGTCTATGTCCGTGAGTCTGCTTCTGTTTCATAGGTTCATTTGTGTCATATTTTAGATTCCACATATAAGCGATATCATATGGTATTTATCTTTCTTTTTCTGGCTTTCTTCACTTAGTATGATAATCTCTAGATCCATCCATGTTGCTGCAAATGGCATTATTTCATTCTTTTTCATGGCTGAGTAATATTCCATTGTATATGTGTACCACACCTTTTTTATCCCTTCATCTGTCGATGGACATTTAGGTTGTTTCCATGTCTTGGCTATTATTGTAAATAGTGCTGTCATAGCGTCAGGTCTTAAGTGATCATCATCCTCATTGAAAAGTTGTTCTGTTACCCCAAGTCTCACTTTGGACTGGCTTATCTATTCATTCGATAACTATTTACTGAGTGTTTTCTGCGTTCCAGTTAGAGTTTCTGTTGTTGGGAACATTGTGGTGATGGAGGTGAACAAGAGGCCTGTTCTCGACATCTGGCAGTTCTGTGAAGGGAAACAGGTAGCAGACGAGCAGGGAAATGGACAAGAGCATTTCAGAGATCAGGCCCAGCTCTCCATCCCTGACTGTGAGCACAGCCGGCTCCCCTGCAGCCACCTCATCTGCCAGCCCTGGGTTCCGAAAAGTATCATTTTCTGCCTGTAAAGGTGTGTGGTGAGGCCTTTACCCTAACGTGGTCTGCCCTTCAGAATAGGACGTGAATGTGCTGGCACATTCCTAGGAGAATCAGTGGGTGTGTCAGCAGAGGTCTTCTGTGTGCTTTGCAAGGGAGGGAAAAGAAACCCTCACAGAAGTGAAAATTGCCACTAGCCATTCAAATGGCCAGACTCTGTTCTGGGTAAACAAAAGGCTGGCTTTGATTCCGCCCGAAGTGAAACTCATTTTTCGGTAGGGATGATGGATTTATACTAGTGGTTTGCAAAGTGTGGTTCCCAGACCAGCATCATCATCATCATCATCACCGGGGAACTTGCTGGAAATGCAAATTCCCGGACCCCCGTCCCAGCAGATCTGTTGAATCAGACACTCTGGAAGGGCCCAGCAATGTTTTAACAAGCCCTCCAGGTGACACACCTGTCAAAATCGAGGGAACCGCTGGTTTTTGCTGCTAGAGATGGTTGCCCGGAATGAATATTGTCAAGTGGCTGAGGAGCAGAGCCCCATTCCTTTCAGGGTAATCTTTTAAAGTCCATCTTGAGCATTTGGGTGGCTTTTGGATCCAAGGGTTTGAATCCAGCTCTTTGTGTTTTAGGCTATTCGTGTTTTATTTAGGTTCTTCTTATTGTATGCTACTGCATGGGGGTAATATTGACAAGGTTTCTGAGCTGGCTGCTTATCAGAATTTTCAGAGTTGTAGAACTGATGTAATTACGTCCTCCCTGAGCTGAATTTTACAGTGTAAATTGGTAGAAGCCTCTGGCGGTCCTGATAAAAAGTTCCTACTGGGAACAACCAGCAGCACTGTATTTGATTTTAAAAACCGGATTCTCAATTGCCTACGGGTGGTCTGTCTACACTGCAGCTTCCCTCTATGAGTTTTTAATCCCTGGGTGGATCATGCCACCAGCCAACCTGTTTGTACATGAATCTTATACTTCGTTATAAATTATCTGCTTGTCTTGGTCCATTTGGGCTGCTCTAACAGAATACCATAGACTGGGTGGCTGATACTGATACCACTTTCTTCTGTCTCACAGCTTTGTGGAGTAGGAATTCAGGTAGCACTTGACTTGCTTCCTCTGCTGCCTGTGGTGTGGACTGGGTCATTCAGCGGTATTCGGTTAGCAATAGATAACAGAAATTAATTTCTCACAGTTCTGGAGGCTGGAAATTCCAAGATCAAGGTGCCAGCAGGTTTGGTGTCTAGTGAGGGCCCAGTTCCCGGTTCCTAGAGGGCTGTCTTCTCGCTGTGTCCTCGCATGGTGGAAGGGGGAGGGATCTTTTCGGAGCCTCTTTATAAGGGCGCTAATCCCATTCATGAGGACTCCACCCTCATGACTTAAGCACCTTCCAAAGGCCCCATCTCCTAATACCATCACCTCAGGGGTTAGGATTTCAACATATGAATTTGTGGGGGACAAACATTCAGACCAAAGCACTGCTTAAGGAAAGCAGCTGACTATTTTAGCTTAAGCACACTATAAAAAGTCCATCTACCTCTTTGTCAGAAGTCCAGCAGGGATCTCAGTGGGCTACAGCCAGGGTATCACCAGGGCCATGTTCCTTTCTAGAGGCTCTAGGGGGAAACCCATTTCTTTGCCCTTTCCATTTTCTAGAAGCTGCCCCCATTCCTTGGCTTGTGGCCATCTTCTTCCATTTTCAAAGCCAGCAATGGCTTTAATGGGGTCTGGGAGTGACCTCTCTTGCCTCCCTCCTCCACATTTAAGGAGCCTGTGATTACACTGAGCCCACCTGATCATCCAAACTACTCTCCCTATTTTCAGGTCAGCTGATTAGCAACCTTAATTCTATCTGTAACCCTACCCCCCTGCTTTGCCTTGGAACTGAACCTATTCACACGTTCCAGGGATTAGGATGGGGACATCTTTGGGTGGTGGTAGTGGTGGGGAGCCATGATTCCGCCTATACAGCAGGCCACTGAACTTCCTTACAGCCTCAATTTCTTTATCTGTATAATGAGGGTAGTAAGAAATTCCTGATGGATCTCCTTGAGAATTAAATGAGATATTTGTGAAAATATCTGACACAGAGCTGCTCTTCAGTAAATGCTGGTGATCTTTTGTGAGTGTCTGAAATCTTCCAGCACTTTTGTGTGTGTGTGTGTATTCCCAAAGTCTCTACATTGGTTCTTTAAAAAATTACTTAAATGTTTCCTTCTCATCCCTGACCCCTCTGCTCTGTTCTTTGACAACCCCCGCTGGCGGCTGATTCCATGCCCTCCCCACCCCGGCCCCATGCTGTTAGGGAGATCGAGGGATAATCAGAGCATTTGTGAGTGGAAGGGGGAAGGGAACAACCTTTCCTGCCCCAAATAATCTGTGCCTGTTTTCCCCTCTGCTTTAAACCCTGGCTAGAAAAAAAATCCACAAAAGTGTGTGTGCTTCATTTGATTTTTTTTAAAAATCAGCTTTAGTAAGGTATAATTTTGATTTTTTTTTTTTTTCTCTCTCTCTGCTTTCTAGATTTGCTTCTGTCTCACATCCAGGCTCTTGTCAAATCCTGGTCCGGTCAAACCAACTGTGAATGACATTTGGGAGAGGACAGTTAGCAAAATTTGAATGTGTACAGGTCTCGCATGATATTAAGCAGCTGTTGTTAAACTTGTGTAGGGGTGATAATAGTATTGTGGTTATGTAGGAAAATGTGCATTTTGGGGATGTACATACTGAAATATTCAGTTGTGAAATGTCTTTAGAAAAAGATGAAGCAAATATGGTGAAATGATTTTTAAAATATTATATACAATCAAGTGAATCAAAGGACCCAGATGGCCGGAAATATAGTTTCTGAAACAATTATCTGTTTCTTAGTACCGCACTCCCAAACTCTTCTCTTCACCAGGCGCCCTAAGGAAGCGCTCTACCTCAGCATCCCTGTCAAGTTCACATGCTCTGGTTGCTCTTTGGTGGGACATCATTTACATTTTAAAGAATGTTGATCTTGTTACATTTGTTCTGTTCCATATCCCAATCCACTCTTCAACTTCTGAAGGACACATCCCCCTCCTAGATGGAAAGCATTACTTACTTGGACAGAAAGCCTATATAATCATGTACAGTCCTAGCCGGTATGCATTTGCCAGTGGATCTTCAGCTGTGTGGGTGCAGCACGGGGCTGCTTGGTGGGAGGATATGGCCGGGGAAGTGTCCTCTGCTGCCCTATGACCCAGGCCTTGCAGTGGCCCCGAGACACAACTGGAAATTGGGTGACCCAGAAAATGGTCTTGCCCGTGTACTCATAGGAACCCCGGACTCGCCCCCCAGCTCGGGAGTTGAGATGGTGATCGCAAATTACCCCAGTGGCTTGTCCATTATTACAGGCACTGGAGAAGGGGTGACATAGCATCATGGTATGTGCATGATGTCATGTCGGACGTTGCTGGACAACACGCCCACTCAAGTCGGCCATATGGCACTCTGTAACGG
This sequence comes from Balaenoptera musculus, assembly GCF_009873245.2. Classification (NCBI taxonomy): domain Eukaryota; kingdom Metazoa; phylum Chordata; class Mammalia; order Artiodactyla; family Balaenopteridae; genus Balaenoptera; species Balaenoptera musculus. The sequence goes on along the minus strand of NC_045806.1, from coordinate 10,694,138 downwards.
AGGCTGGGTTCCCCTGAGAAACAGCTGTTCTCTTGTCCGCTGTCCCCAGTGTTGATAGATGGATGTGCTGTGAGGAGCTTGCACAGGCTTGCAGAAGGTTCCTTATGCCTCCAGAGTCAGCAGCAGGCCATCTTCACAAGCGGTAGATTGTTCCAAACCACCCTTGACCATCTGGCTGGATCCATCCCACCATCTGCCCTGCACGCTGCTGGTATCTCGTTCCCTAATGTTTCTGAGAAACAGCTTCAAGTTCCCTGTGACAGGATCTACTTAGGGTTTTGGGTACCACTCCTGTGTGACCAGTTATGCTGGGAACACAGGACCTATGGGCATTCCTCAGAGAACATTTGCAGGTAGAAATTTTGAACAAGTGAGACTTAAAATTTTGAAGACGAAGATGTAGACACCTGTATGTTCACCCGTGTGTGTCCCTTGATGAATAACCAGTCAATAACAATTTATCAGTGACCTGAAGACTTATTAATACCCTCATGAGTGATCCAGAAGTAGTGTAGGACCCAACCTGTAGGTTCAAACTGTGTAGAGCTTTGAGGATGTTGCTTATGGCTTTTCTTTTGATCTTTGATATAAAAAAATTGCCTTAGGTGTTGTACCAAGTTCATCCCATCTCGGTGACAAACAAATTACTATTAGTTCTCTTATTTCCACACAACACATCACCCTGTCACACTCACCATGGCTTTTCGTTGTTGTTCTTGTGGAATCTTCTTTTTATTCCTTTCATTTAATTTATTTTTATTTTATGGTAAAAAATATATATAACGTAAAATTTTCCATCTAGCCATTTTAAAGTATACAGTTCAGTGGCGAGTAATACATTCATAATGTTGTGCAAACATCACCACTGTCTAGTTCTAGAACATTTTCATCACCCCAAAAAAACCCTCTAGCCGCTCTCCGTCTCCCTCTCCCCTCAGCTCCTGGCAACCATGAATTTGATATCTGTCTCTATGAATTTGCCTATTTGGGATATTTCATTTAAATGGACTCATACAACATGTGGCCTTTTGTGTCTGCCTTCTTTCACTTGGCGTGTTTTCAGTGTTCATGCGCGTTGTCGCATGTATCAGTACTTTGTTCCTTTTTATGGATGAATGCTGTTCCATCGTATATTTTGTTTATCCATTAATCGGTTGATGGACATTTAGGTTATTTCCACCTTTTGGCTCTTGGGAAGAGTGCTGCCATGAACATGTGTGTATAAGTTTTTGTTTGAACACCTGTTTTTATTTTGGGGGGCTATATACCTAGGAGTGGAGTTGCTGGGTCACATGGTAATTTGATGTTTCGCGTATTGAGGAACTGTCCATGGCCTTCTGTGCACGCCAGTCCTCCTCCACCATATACGTCCATCCTCTTTCAAATCCATGTTAGGACTCGCCTCCACTGCGATTTCTTTTCCTGGTGGTTCCTTGCAGCTTCTGCTGACTCATGTGTCCCACAAAGGCCTCTCGTTCAGCTCTGCCTCAAGAAACTTTACTTTTGCCTTTTTGTATCTTCATTTGCCTCTGCCCTATTTCTTTCGGCTTCGAGGATGTGTGTCCCTCTACCAGCACCCAACTGCAGCCTCTCAAGGACGGAGATGGACACAGGTTCTCTGCGCTCAAAGGCACTTGTTACTATTTTTGCCTTTCTATTGTTGAGCTATTCTAGTAACAACTGGAGATGACAAAAATAGATTTGATTCTGTTGTTCATGAAGCTCAGGTTTTCATTGAAATAGAGGCATCGTAGATTCTACCATGTTTGAAATACTAAAATGTCAGAGAATTAAAAAGTAGGCCAAAGAGGGAAAGGGGGTTGTTATACATGTAGGGTAAAATTTTTAATTTCCAGAATAACGATAATAGCATTCATACTGCCTTCACGACTTTGGTCTCATTTAATCTTCCTGACAACCATGTGAGGCGGATCCTATTATTATCCCCACTTGAAAACAGGGAAACTGAGGCATGGAGAGATTTAGCCCCTGGCTCAAAGCCATGCAACTCTTGCGTGGCAAGGTCAAAATGTCTGACTATAGAGTCTGTGCCTGAAGAAGGCATGTGCAACATGGCACTTAAATTCGTTTCCTAGGGCTGCAGTAACAAAGTACAACAAACAGGGTGACTTAAACACCAGAACTTTATTCTCTCACAGTTCCATGGTCTAGAAGTCTAAAACCAAGGTATCAGCAGCGTTGGTTCCTACTGAAGGCTCTGAGGGAGAATCTGTTTCATGCCTCTGTCCTACTTTCTGGTGTTGCCCACAATCCCTGGCACTCCTTGGCTCATGGAAGCATCATTCCAATTTCTGCCTCTACCTTCACATTTTCCCTGTATCTCTCCTCTGTGTCCAAATTTCCCACTATTTAGAAGAATACCAGTCATCAGGTTAGGGCCCACCCTAATCAAGTATGACCTCATCTTGACTTGACTTCATTTGCAAAGACCCTTATTTCTGAGTGAGGTCACATTCACAGGTACTGGAGGTTAGGACCTGAGCATATATTTTTGTTGGGACAAAATTCAGCCTTCAACAGTGTATAAGTTAATTTTTCAACAGCGCATAAGCTCTTGCCCTCTGCCATACATTGTCATTTCCGAGGCTGGACCACTGTCACCACCTCCTACACCAGACTTGCAGGAATTACCCATGAGCCTCTAGCATTCAAAGTTGCCCACCAGTTCGTGTGTCCCCTAGCACCTTCCAGAATGTGTTGTGTATACTCGATGCTTGATGAATATCTGTTAAATCTAATGACCAAGGGATAGGCCATTGATTGTATTAATTTTCCCTAACGTCCATTCTCTTTTTTTGGTAATTTTTTTCCCTTAAGCCCCAGAGAAATGTCGGCTTTTGTTTATGAAATTTTCTGATTTATTCTTAGATGGGAGCTTCAATCTTTATTTGCATCTGTTTACAAACTGTTGAAACAAAGCTTTTGACTGCCTCATAATGTCTTTCTTAATCCCATTCTTTTTGGATAAAAATAGTATTAATATATCCATTGTAAATCACTGGCAGCTCAATTTGAAATGTGTCTTTTTGCACAATATATACTATTAAGTATTCTCTGGTGGTGTTGCTCAGGGTAAAAAAAGATGACACAGTGCTTTTTCTTATTTAAAGGAGCCCAGTCCTTTTTTTTTTATGCTGTATTTAATTTTTAGAAGACGAAATACAGCGTAATGAAATGGCAACTTGCTATTTCGATGATGGAAAATGTGAAGGACTGGATCCTTTGATACATTTCTAAGAGGAAATGCATTTTTAACTATAAATGTTTGGGGTTTTATCACTCATTAGGGAAAAATTGAGACACTTGAGTGGTCTAGATCCCTTAAGCGCGTTTTCATGGCACTTACGTGGAATGAAGCAGCTGGCCGATGATATAATCGTGATCAGTCTCATTGGAGGGCTTACTGTGTGTCAGACTGTGTTGTCTTTGCTTCATGTGGATTGCCTGACCCACTTCACCCCAGGACCACCCTGTGAAGTCAGTAGTCAGCCCTTTTTTAAAAAAGTGAGATGAAATTCACATAACATTAACCATTCAATCCAATGACATTTAGTATATTCACAATGTTGAACAACCACCAGCTCTATCTAGTTCCAAAACGTTTTCATCACCCCAAAGGGAAACCCTGTTATCCATTTTTTAAGCATCAGGAAGCAGAGACATGGAGACGATACACCCATGTCCTAAGTTTACCCAACTGGTAAGTGATGGAGCCCATTTTGAGCCTGAGCGCTGGGACTCAGGCCACTTGATGCCACTGCTGGAAGCTCCATGCTTGAGTCTGAGCGACACCTCACTCCTGGGGGGCGAAGCATTTAGCTTCTTTAACTTGATGATTTTCAAATGGAAAGCAGGGAACATGCCTGCTAGTTGCTGAGCCCTCAGGGCTACTTACTCCAAATTCCCTACACTGTTCCCCTTAGGAATCGGGCCATAGGTTTTCTTCCTCTGCCAGACCTCCAAACCCTAATTCCGCCAAGCAGAGCGCACACCCTGTTTCTTGCTGCTCTACCTCCACATTTCTCTGCATCAGCGCTCCTCCACGCGTTTCAGAAGAGTCCCACCCCCTTCACCAGGGTGAGGTGCCCAGGGTGCAAAATGTTAGGGGGTCGTGTACGCTCTGGGTTGGGGCTCTCTTGGCCCACCTAGTCCCAGCCTTGCCGTGTACCTCCTCCAAGATCATGTTCAGTTGTTACTGCCTCTCCTTCCTTGCCTCCCCTTTGAACTTCTTCCCTCTATTGACTTCTGGGATCCTCCCCCCTCCTGACTCTTTGTCCCGTCTCTGGTCGCTGATTTCAGCCCTCTCTGAGGGCCCTCCTGCTCCGCCCGCCCCCTTAATGCGGGCAGTCTCTGCTTGATCGTCTCTTTCCCTTGTTCTGCGGACCCAGCTGGGCCATCCCATCCACACCGTGTTCTTCCACCTGTATGTTGGTGACTCCACGCTCACAGTTCTAGCCCTGTCCTCTCTCGCACCCTCAGCCTCAGTGGCCATATATCCTGGTTGGCCTACAGAGTCCCAGTTCATGCCTGTTGTCTTGGAATCAGTATTGGCAGTGTCTCCCGTCACTCTCAAAAGTGATACATGGTCATGTACTCAACCCTCCTCCCCAGGGCCGCTCTTCTAGTAGGATGTCCCACAGGCATATGGAATTCCACAGATCAAAATCACATTCCTCACTGTCTTGCCCAAAGGCTGCGCCACCTTGGCTTTCTCCATCTTGATTAATTATATCTAGAAGGAAACCTGTTTTCCAAGGATAAGGGGGGACTGCCACACCTGGAGGAACAGCTGGACCCAGGAGCCTCCACCTCCGTTCCTTGACATGGACCCTCCCTAGGATACCAAGGGCTACTGCTGATTCAACACTCTAGCCCAGTGTTGTCCAACAGAACTTTCTGCCATGACGGAAATGTTCTCGGTCTCTGCTGCCTGATATGGTAGCCACGAGTCATTTGTGGCTGAACATTTGCAATGGGGCTCATGCAACTGAGGAACTGACTTAATTTTTATTTAATAGTAATTAATTTCAACAGCCATGTGGATCTCTGTGGTACAGAGCAGCTCTCAATACCTCTCAAACTTAACCATGCAGACAGACCACCTGGGACTCTGCTTCAGTGGGTCCGTGACAAGACGTGAGTTTCTGCATTTCTCACAGGCCCCCGGGTGAAACCGACGCTGCCAGTCCGAGGACCACATTTTGAGAAGCTAGGCTCGAGTCTATCCCAGCGATTCTCAGTCCTGGCTCACATTAGCCACCCCTGGGAAGGGTTAAAAATCTGCCAGATGCCCAGGCCCCGCCCCAAACCAGTTCCATCAGGAGCTCAGGGAGTAAGCTAGCTGCTCAAACAAGACTTCATAAAAGGTTGAGCGTTAAGAAAATCGAAGGAGGACTTCCCTGGTGGCTCAGTAGTTAAGAATCCACCTGCCAAGGCAGGGGACACGGGTTCGAGCCCTGGTCCGGGAAGATCCCACATGCCGCGGAGCAACTAAGCCCGTGCGCCACAACTACTGAGCCTGCGCTCTAGAGCCCACGAACCACAACTACTGAGCCTGCGTGCCACAGCTACTGAAACCCGCGTGTCTAGAGCCCGTGCTCCGCAACAAGAGAAGCCACCGCAATGAGAAGCCCGCGCACCGCAACGAAGAGTAGCCCCTGCTCGCCGCAACTAGAGAAAGCCCGCACGCAGCAACGAAGACCCAACGCAGCCATAAATAAATAAATTAATAAATAAATTAAAAAAAGAAAAAATCGAAGGAACCAGTGAGGACGCGTCAGGTGGCCTCTGGCAGTTCCCTGATAAGGACTCCATGCCCGCGTTCTCCCCCAAAGCTCCTGATCCCACCAGAGGTTGGAACAGCTCTAACTTCTTTAAAGCGATTTGGAAGCTGCCAAACAGACCCGGCCTCACTGTTGTCAAGGAGTTCCCTTTCTGCAAAGGAGTGTTCTAGACAGCATGGCTTTTCTGAAAAACACACAGGCCTGGGAAATTTTCTTTGCACACATACGTTCATCGTACAGTTTTAAAAGAAGTAAGTACAGAGATCAGCGCTGTTTAATAGTCAGGTGCAGGGAATCAGACCCTCCCAGAAGCAGTGTTGGGACTCCGTTTTCTGTGCTCCCACGGCCCTCAGGACCTCGTTAGAATGGCTGTCATCGCTTTATGACTTGTCTATGTCCTCTTCTTCCTTTTAGACTGAGCGCTCCTCCAGAGTAGGGCCACCATCCTATTTCTGTCTTCCTCTCCATCCAGGCCACTGCCAGGATCTCCTGGGAAGCCTCTCTCAGACCTACGGGCTCCGAATCTCGAGGGGCTGAGCCCAGGAATGTGTGTGTGTGCGTCTAAAAGGCTTCACAGGCCATCTTGCTTTGCAGACAGGAGTGCGCGTCGCTGCCCTAGAGCCTCACGTTCTCTCTGGCACTTGGCAAAAGGTTACGGCTTCTCTGGTTTCCTTCCCAGTCATGCATAACCTCAGACAAATCTAACTGAGGGCCATTCTACAAAACACGTGACCACTACCCTTCAAAAGAGTCAAGGTCATGCAGAACAGAGAAAGACTGAGGAACTGTCACAGATGGAGGGCGACCAAGGAGACGTGACAGCTAAATGCAGTGTGAGATCCTGGATTGGATCCTGGAACCGAAAAAGAGTATTAGTGGGAAAACTGACAAAATCCCCCAAAGTTCTGTACTTGTAGTTAATCACACTGTATCGAGGTTAGTTTTTTTTAGTTTTGATAAATGTTCTGTAGTTACGTAAGTCGTTAACATAAGGAGACACTGGGTGAAAGCTACATGGAACCTCTCTGCCATATTTTGGCTTAAAGTTATCTCAATCCCCTGCCAAAAAGTGTGGTTAAAAATAAATTATAAATAAAAGGATAGCAAGTAATTGCAATGTCACTGAACAGGGTGTGCTGGAAGGGAGAGTAAAGAAGCCCAAGGCGAGACAATTAACTCAACGTAGAAACCCAACTGGATAACCACAGATGACACAGTGATGGCTCATTTTTATCACTGCTCCCTAATTTTTTTTTTAACAGCTTTAGTGATATATACTTCACATACTGTACAGTTCACCCATTTAAAGTGCACAATTCACAGTGTTTTAGAATATTCAGAGTTGTGCAGCCATCACCACAATCTAATTTTAGAACATTTTTGTCCCCCTAAAAAAAAAAAGTATACCCATTAGCTGTCACTTGACTTTATCCCCAACTCACTCCCCTGGCCTTAAGCAACCAACTAATCTGCTTTCTGTCTCTATAGGTCATTTTCTGTTCGTGTCCTATTCTGGACATTTATCAGTATTTTAAACGGCACCATATGTGATCTTTTGGGTCTGGCTTCTTTCATTTAGCATAATGTTTTCGAGGTTCACCCATGTTGTAGCATGTATCAGTACTTCATTCCTTTTTATGGCCCAGTAATACTCCGTTGTGTGGATATGTATCACATTTAGTGTACCCATTCATCAGTGGATGGACACCTAATATCTTTTGGAGATTACGCTGATGGCTTTTGGTCAAATCCTAGAGTAGAATTTCCCCTGACCCTCCCACCTTCTATGCATCTGTTGCTCCAGGAGATAACTCTTGGGATAAAGTGTTTACATCTTCTCCAAAGCATCCCATGCAGTATTGTTTACTTACGTTAACCACTTGGAAACGTCTTTTGAATCAAGGCAAGTAATGACCCAAGGATCCCAGAAAGGAAAAAAATGGGGTTTATGTTAGGTCCAAATCAGTAGCTACCACTTCAGGGACCTTCACAATGAATCACTTTATTGAATAAGTGTGAGAAAAGAAAGATATTAGTTGTCCAACAATGCTGTTGCCAAATTTTGTGGAAACAGAATCTTTTCTGTGGAAACAGCATACATTTTATTCTGTGCCATGGAATTTCCCCTCATTTGACCCAACGGGTAAAGGAAAACTCTTATGCAACCATCACATTTTAAAAGTTATTCTTTTATATGTAGGCTAGTTAATAACCAACAATAGACAATTTTATCTAAGAAGAGATGACTAAGATCCTGTATTTCACTTTTAGTGAGAGCTGATTTACATATCTAATTCATCTTCCATTAGCCAAAGTTAGGGGAAATAAGGAAATGCAAGAAAAACCCAAGCCTGGTTTTGGATCTGATTTCAATTCACTTGTGGAGATTACCTTCCAAACTCAGAAACTGAGTAAACTGTCAACTTTTTGCCGAGGTGTTGACTTTTTATTTTTGAAATCCAGCAGTTGTCAGGGACTGTTCTCTAAAAGTTATTTTTAATACAAAACATTTCCTCCCATCATTTAAATAACTCTTTTGCTAGGAGTACCTATACACACACACGCGCGCGTGTGCACACACACCCACATACACACACCCTCACTCTATTTCAGTGTCTTATGGAGGACTTTTCACTTTCTGGAAAATTCACCCTCCCTCTTGGAATCATGGATTTGGTTCCTAAGACCTAAATTTAGGATGTGACATTTGTCTCCCATGACACTTAACCTTTTCACATTCTCGTTTTGTCAAGTTCCTTTTGGCATCTGATGATTTTTGTCATCGTGACAAAAGGGAGTGGGTTGGCCTCACTTCCTAGTTTCCTATCACCTGCAGACTTAACCAAGTGGGTGTCAGTAACTTTGCTGAGCCGCGTATGAATGTGCTTCAGTAGCAGAAGGGCCAGCCCCACACCACTCCAGTCACTGGACGCTGCCTGAGGTCTGTGGGAAATCAACGTCACTAAAGGTCGATTCTTCCAAATTTTCTTGTGAACAACTGGCAGTCTGAAAGACCTTTACCAAGTGCCTTGCCATATCCAGATAGTTTGTGTCTGGAAAATTCCCTCAGCCTAATAATTTAATTACCTTAGAAAAAAACAGGAAGAGAGGCTAATCTTCTTACATCTGGTAATCACTGCATCCTCTCCTAAGTGTGCACAAGACATTCTTTAATAATCTCTTCTAGACTCTTGACTAGGATGTGTATCAAATTCAGGAACCCATGGTTTTAAAGCCATATATCTTCTTTTTCTCTTTGGAAAATTGCCAGTGCCTTTCGTTGATTCTGTTGCTATTACAGAGGAGGGTTTAGCTATTTTTTCTCCAGGTCTCCAAGTCCCTGGCATGTAATTTGTCTTCACTGTAATGCTTAAATTCCTTTAGAATATCTTCTACTAATTGATTTGGGTCTTCAGTTCTCTCTTCCTAGGAGTTTTTTGTACTCTTTCCTGGCTGAAGGTCATTGTTCTTGGGCAAGACGTCAGCAGCAAAATGCAGTTGAGATAATCAGGTTTTTCTTGTACCTGTTGGGATTGAAACATCAGCCCATGGATTTAGCCCATGACCTCTTTGCTCTTTTTGATCATGAAGTCATGACCCGCTTCATTGTTTACAAAGTGCCCTCGTGTGCATTTGATCTTTACAACCCCCTGGTAAGCCGGTGACTTTACTAGCTGGCCTTTTAGGAATTCTAAAGAATTGCTTAGAATTCACTTGAGGAAACAGAATTGAACTTACATTTGGCGACATGTAGGGTTGAGTGACTTTTCCTTTTTCTGCTCTTTGTAGCAAAGCAGCCATCTCCTGGCCTTTTCACCACGTGACCTTTGCTGTATTTCATCACCTGCACTTAGATACTCTGGAGCTCACCTTTCTGACTTTCTCCTCCAAAGTTCTTGTTCATCCTTTAATACAGGCCCTTCTCTCTGTCTTTCATAGACACTGCGTGGGGAGGGAGATTCCCATAAACCCTTCCAACTCCCCTGTTCCTCTTTCACTTCTTCTGGGGCTAGTTGACGAGTATATTACCAGAATATCAGTTCTGAGATTGTCCCAATCCTCTAAAACCGTCTTCCTTTGGAAACTCTTGACCCTGGAATCAAATTGGCCATTTTCTGAACCTTTGGAAAACCTGAAGTCCGGGACCCTTCCCTTCACTGTGCCCCGTGTGCCGCCCCTCAATGTGCGAAGACGTAGCCACTTTCTCTCAAGATTCCCTTTGCTTCACCCACTTAGCTCCCAAGGGGGTTGGCATTCGGTCTAGTATAGCAGCCCCCCTAACCGCCCCCCCCTCGCCCCCATCTGCTTTCTATAGGAGGGAATTGGCGGCATTGCCAGAGAAGGTGATTCAGAATTTATCAGCTCCCCTGCTTTTCTGCTGAATAAGATGCTCCGCAGATCGGCTTCAGTGATCTATTTACCTTACCGGGCATGTCCTTGGAGAGCTGGGCAGAAGGTTAAGGGTCAACATCGATTTCTTTCAGAGTTGTCAAGTCTCTTGCTGACTTGCCACGTTCCTTTGACTATGAGAGTGGAGAGTCAAGCAACAGATGGCCTTTTAAATGTAACTTTATTGATACAACGTTGGCAACTTTTTCTCTTGCCTCCACTGACCTCTCACTGCTCTCCAGAAATAAATGGGCCACATGCTGCTGTCACTTGTTATCAATTCTGAATATAATGAAACAGGTACTAGAAAGAATTGCGTTGGGAAAAATATTAATTTGGTTATCACATATGATCCAAAAGATGAAAGGCAACGTTGAGTCTTTCTTTCTGGTTTCTCTCACCATTTCACTGCAAACTTAAGAAAAGGAACAAGGATGGACCAGAGGGAAATTATTTCTGTGTTGTTTTGCCAAAGGCTCTCTCTTTCCTTTTCAAAACCCCACACATCCTGGCGTTTTGAAAACCACTATAATTATACAAGGCAGCTCTTTCTCTGGGAAGAAAGTGAGTGAGTTTCCCATTAGGCGATGATGGTTAAAATAATCCATCGGCGCTGGGACCAGATGTAACTAGAAAAGTCCGTTCAAAAGCTGCATTCATTTGGGAGCGAGAAAGAACAACCTTTCTCATAATGAGCCCTGGGTAGCAGCCAGCATGGAAAGAGGTCGCACAATTGACAGTTTGGCGTCTGAATAACTACTACAAGCTTATTTTTGCTTGTGGTGTTACAGCTTTTGTGGTTTTCTCTGGGGCTGAATCCCTGGTGTCTTCAAACAAAGTTTCCACTGAGTCTGACTGTCTATTTTTGAAACCTCTGTGCATTGTGGGACTGTAATCTACCACTTTCGTAGGAGGTGGAAAGAGTTACTATGGCATGAGCGAGCAGAATGGGGTGCATTAAACTTTAATTTCAAGTGGATGTAGCATGTGGCTAGGCCATTTGTTCCTTTCCAGAAATGAGACGTTCTAAGACGGTGTAAAATTTTCTAAATCTTTTGCTGTTTATTTTTCAAAGATTGCCCCTGGAGGATGGTTTGGTGAAACTCTATGTAATATGTCAAAATGTGCAAGGTCCCTTGTCATCCCAGCAGAACTGAGAAGGATACTGTTCCTGAAGGTTCTGCTTGCTGCCTATCCAAGATGCAAAGTATTGGTGGGCTTGAGGGTGTGGGAGAGGGGAGATGACTTCAAGGCTATATGGCTTTCTATGGTTATACCAATTTTAAACTATTATTTTCATCATTGAAGTCAGAAGTGAAAGAGACAGCTCTTTGGGGAGAACAGTCATAATACTTGGCTCATTGGGTGTTTTCCAAAAGCTCTAAAATGTACTTTTATTTATTATTATTGCTTCATATTATTTCTTTTTTTAATAAATTTTTATTTATTTATTTTTGTCTGCCTTGGGTCTTCGTTGCTGCGCACGAGCTTTCTCTAGTTGCGGCGAGCGGGGGCTACTCTTTGTTGCGGTGTGCGGGCTTCTCATTGCGGTGGCTTCTCTTGTTGCAGAGCATGGGCTCTAGGCACACAGGTTTTAGTAGTTGCGTCATGTGGGCTCAGTAGTTGCGGCACTTGGGCTCTAGGGTGCGTGGGCTTAGTTGCTCTGTGGCATGTGGAATGTTCCGGACCAGGGATTGAACCTGTGTCCCCTGCATTGGCAGGCAGATTCTTAACCACTGCGCCACCAGGGAAGTCCTGCATATATTACTTTTGTTAATTGGATCTGTCTAGGTCACTTTTGCAATTAACAAATTAGTTGAATGGAAGACCAAGAGCCCAAAACAGGTTTTTCTTATTTAAGTACAATATTGAGTCCTGACAGTCAATTTGAAAGCCCAGTGTTCATTATTGACTTTTTCAATAACAAAACATATCAGTGTGACTGCCAAAGTGTTGAGAGCCAAAATAGTATTAGAAAAAATGATCAACAGTTGAATTTTTGTCTGAATTATTTTTAACAAAGAGTATGAAAAGCAAACATAATTTAAAAGCAAACATAAATATGTTGAGGGTTTGACTGTGTTAATGGTCTCCTATTCACAAGGGAATAATTTTACAGTTGCCAAAATGGCTCCTTGACAGCATGGAAAGGATGAGAGAGGATAATTACCACATCAGGAGCAAAGATACTGGGAAACCTCCCTACAGGGTTTTCACCAGAGCTTATCTTATGTGACCGTCTTTTTTATTTAAAAAGCTTCTTCTGAAATTGTAACAAGTGCTTTGCCTTGGTTGGACTCCACACAGGAGCCATCTTTTATAGTCAATCTTCCACTATACCAAAGTGTTGTAAGATTCCTGTATATTTCAAATGACAGTCATATTTTACTCTTCCGACCAAAGTTTCTGTGACATGTTTGTGCTCTGTTCCTAAAATCCATAAAACTGAAATAACTAAGGGGAGGAAAAAAGAGGAGGTCGATGATGGAAGAAAAAAACTAGTAAGGATAATCTAGTCTTCTAAAATTCCTTCCTATATAAAAATCACCTGGGCAACTCACAGAGCTTTTCTTTCAACTCACTGTGAACTATTTGTCTTAGCGCGTGTTAGCACTCAGTGATGTTTCAGTTGTTGCTATGATGTAATATCATTTGCTGAGGTGGTGAAACATGGATTTCTTTTTAAATCTGGGACTGGAATGACGGATGGGGAAGAAAAGAGGAGTGAGGCAATGACAGGGGTGATGCAACTGACAGGCATACATTTATTTCAGTAGCTGTACAGATTTAGTTTCAAACACTGTTGAATACTCTGTGGGTGGTAGAATCATATGTGGCCAAGAGTGTAGTTATAATAGCTAACATTTATTGAATGCTTACTTTTCTAATAAGCACTTTATATGTATTAACTCATCTATGCCCTATGACCTCATGGGATAGCAGCATTCAAATTCTGGCTCCTCCACTTCCTAGCTGTGTGAATGGGTGCAACTTACTTCATTATTTTTTAAAGATAAACTATAAGTACCCATCCCTTGGGGTTGATGTTAGCATTAAATGAGATGGTAGGCATAATACATCTATAACGATGCCTGCTATATAAAAAACTCAAAGAGGTAAATAAATTAGCTGTGAAAAGAAACTGCTTACACAAAGACTTACACGTGAATGTTCATAGCGGCATTTTTCACAATAGCCCCAAACTGGAAACAACTCAAATGTTGTTTCAGCTGGTAAATGGATTTAAAATAAAAACAAACAAACTGTGGTATATCCATACTACGGAACACTACTTAGCAACCAAAAGGGCAGACCTGTGGATACACACAACAATAGGAAAGAGTCTCAAACGTTATGCTAAGTGAAAAAAGCCAAATGCAAACATACTGTATGATTTCATTTATGTGATATTCTGGAGAAGCCAAACTGTAGCAACAAAAAGCAGATCTGTGGTTGCCAGTGGCCGGAGAAGATCAGCTGCAGAAAGGTACCAGGAAACTTTGCAAAGTGGAGGAACTGTCTCTGTCTTGATTGCGGTCATTACACAACTGCATACAATTACTAAATTTCATCAAACTGCACACATAAAAAATAGGTGAAGTTTAATGTATGTAAATTATATCTTAAAGCTAAAAAGCACACTTGCCGCAAATTGTAAGGCTGTATGATACTAGATTTTCTTGTATTTTAAAACTGGGGTGAATGGGTTTGAACACAGATCCAGTTTGGGGAACTGTTTAGATTATTTTCAAGGAGAAATAAAGCAGATGCTGTTGAGTGCTTACCGTATGCCTGTCTGTCGTGAAAGAGACAAAGCATGACGCCACAGGGACTGATCGCTAGTCTTTATTCTTACCCAAATTGTAGGGAGGTTCCAGACAGTTCATGCACACGAAATCATCAAGAAATCCCATGAGCAAATAGAATTCAAGGTGTGAGGTGCAGATAAGTATTGGTGCGGATCGGAAAGAGGGGAGAGAGTTGAGTGGAGATTGCAGTAGCCAAGGAGGGTCCCTGCCAGAGATAAGACTTGAAAGGGTTGGATAGACTATGCTGGAAATAATTTGAAGAGAGGCGTGGAGGTCACCATGTATACTCGAAACTGGCCGGACTGGAGCGTGTTGGGAAGACCCAGATTGACGTTGGTAGCTTAAGGTTGGCCGTGGCGGGAGTATTTACACTGGGGACAAGGACAAATGCTATACAGATCCAGGTCCCCCCTACCCCCCGGTGTTATCCGTGTACCAGCGTACCGCTGATGGTAATCTTAAATAATCATGAACTTGAGAGACAGGAGCAGGCAGAAGGATGAGAGGTGGATGGGAAGGTGTTGAAAGAACAAAAAAAGAAAAACAAGAAAGAAAATTATTCTTAAGGGGGATGAAAAGGCACAAATATTTAATGCTGAAAGAGGAAAAGGAGGATACTTTTTGTGTGGTTTCCTAGAGAGCTGAAGCAGTGGCATGCCTTTTCACAAGCACAGATGTAATCACTTCTTACGCAAGATGGGGTGTTTTCAGACCTTCAAGAAAGGGGGCTCCCCCTTGCTTCAGCAACTTCTTTGAGGTACACACAGCACTGGACTTGTCAATGCATGCGGTGCCGGTCGGGTCCTCCGCGCTCTGTGCCTCCTGGTACTTTTTAGGTTTCTGGCACATGGAAGGCAGTCAGTGTGGTGGATGAATGAAACCATGAATGAATCCTATCACAGCATTGCTCATACTGTGTGCTTACAACATCACATCTTGCTTACTTGTCTGTCTCCCCAGTAGTGTGACCTCCAGGAAGAGCCAGGAAGTTTGTATCTTTGTGTATCCTAGGGCCTACTGCTGTGCTGATTGAACTAATGAATTTAGTCGGTTTCAGTTTTGAGATAACATGCAGTTAGCAAAAGATCGGTTAGATGCTGGTCAATAAAACAAACCGCAGCCTTTCTTAAAATATTATAAAAAGGTAGCTTTGGGTTGTGTAAAACGTGGGTCAAATTCTCGTCTCTACTGTTGGAGGGCACTAGTCTGCCAATACCTCAGTTTTCTTCGTACTATACGGAAGTGTTCCACTGTCAAGGTCTCTTCCAAGTCTAAGATGCTGTGATTCTACGAGCGAGTAAAGTGCAGACTTTGTGGGCCTGAAACCATGGGTCCTTTATTGCTGCATATTAAGATGCAAAGTTATATACTGCATGGAAGTTTTCTATATTTTTGTTTGACTTCTTTGCGTCAGATTCTTTTACCCATATAAATGATCATTGATAAGCGATGCTGGCTAATAATTACTGCCTTATGCTATCCCATTTCTCTTTCTCCTCATCTGCGATAGGCTGAATAATGCCCGCTCCCTCCAACCTCCCACGCCCAGGTCATAATCCCCGGAACCTGTGAATGTATTACCTTATATGGCAAAAGAGACTTTGCAGACATAATTAAGGATCTTGAGATGGGAAGATTATTCAGGTGGCCCAATGTGATCACAGTGGTCCTGGTCATTTAATTGTCTTTAAAACTGGTGAACTTGACACTAAAACGCTGGAAAACATAACAGCGGGGAGGCTTGTACTGCAGCACAGTGGGAAGCTCAACGCGTCTGCCCACACTGTGCCTGGTTCAACCACTGCTAGAAGTCTCCGAATTTCATTAGCACTCAACAATTCACCCAGTTCCCCAGAAAAGGAGAAAAACCCAAGCACCAAAGCCCCTCACTAATTATTGTAAATGCTCCCAGGTTACAGTTTTGCGGGGGGGGGGGGACGATAATGGCAAAATGATGTTAAAGTAGAACAAAAGCTGAAGAAAACCAGGAAATTGTCCCCTTAGAGCCTTCAAAAGGAAGCAGCCCTTCTAACACCTTGATTTAAGCCCATAAAACTGATTTGGGACTTCTGGCCTCTAGAGCTGTAAGAGAAGAATTTGTATTGTTTTAAGCCCTGAAGTTGGTTGGTCATGTGTTATAGAAGCGGTAGAAACCAGTAAATCATCTCTTCTCAAGATTTACTTTTTTTTTTAACCATGTTAAAAACCATTCAATTTTATTAACGTGTGTTACATTCATAAATATTCTAAGTAAAGTCTTTCACAATGCACTGTATGATCCTAAATCAAAATACAGATTACAAGAATTCAGAAACATTCTTGTTCTTCTGATACACTGATCTGAGAATTGTGATTTCTATGGTTTACAAAATAGAGGCTAATTATTTAGTAAACATGGATGTACCTTAATTTTCTGACCTTTTGGGGAAGGGTTACCTACACTTTTCTTGAATATCTGTGAAGATGTCTTTATTTGCACCGTGTCAACTAATATTCATGACTTCTATTGTTTTTATGAAGATAGGTCATGATTTTAATGGGCTGCCATCTTTTTATGCTTAAAAAGCAATCGGAACAACCATTTAAAATTTAGAGTGATCCTTGGTCTAACTTTAATACAAAGCATGATTCTCTGAACACTTAACCAGTAGATCATCACTTCTCCAGATTTTTTTTTTTTAATTTTTTTCCAAGGGATGACTATATTTATTTTTTTAAATTAATTTTTATTGGAGCATGGCTGCTTTACAATGTTGTGGTAGCCTCCACTGCACAACAAAATGTATCAGCCATACACATACAGATATCCCCTCCCTTTTGGGCTTCCCTCCCATTTAGGTTACCACAGTGCACTAGGTGAGTTCAGATTTACTTTTAAATAGAGCACCCTTTGCTTTCCAAACTTCACTGTCCATAGGATCACCTGGGTGTTTCGTGAAAATGCAGATTGTGATTCGGGGGTGTCTGGGGAGGAGCTTGAACCTTTGCAGTTGTGCTGGGTGCCCAGGTGATGATGCGGCCGCTGGTCCCAGCTGGTCCCCAGCTCACACTGAAGAGGAAGGCTCTGGAGGCCGTATTCATGGTCCAGGCTTCCGTCTCCTCCATCAATTTGGTCCGCGTTCCTAAAATATCATATCCTGTTGGGGCTCTTTAGTTTCTGGAGGCATGTGGAGAATTAGAAAATGTTCCAAAGCGAGCCATGAAGACTTGGAGAAGAGCCAGTATGGGAAGAATCAAAGAGCTGTAGTTATTCAACCTGAGGAAAAGAAGGCTGAGGCATGGTGTGATGATGATATGTAAGCACCTCGAGAGTTATTCAGTGGGGAATGGTGATTAAGTGCTCCTCGTGTTGACTGAGCCAACTCCAGGATGAGAGAGCAAAGAGAATTTGGGTTCAGGAATGAGGGACAGGCAGGGAAGGCTGTGGTTTTATTTGATGTGTAGACTTTTGTAGCTGCGCAGGGCCCCGGGATCCAACTAGCTCCATCTCCTCATTTGCAGATGATGAAACAGAGGCCAAGAGTGACCTTTGCAAGGTCACAGGCAAATGACAGAGCCTGAAGTCGAATTCACTGCTTGATCATATTCACTGCACTTCCTCAGTGGAGCATGCGCAGTGGGTTAAAAGATGGGTGGTCGGTCGCTCGTCTCTTTGAAGTGATTTAAGATTGAGGCAATCTCAGGGAGCCTTCAGGGTGATGGAAATATTGTATGCCTTGCCCTTGGGTTTGGTTACAAAGGTGGGTGTGTGTGCGTGTGTAAAACCCATCAAGTTATATGCTTAGGATTTGTGTACCTGATGTATGCCTATTATTCACCAATTTAAAAAATTTTTACCAGCATTTGGAAAATGAATACTCTGAACTTTTCATAAGAGCCCCAAACTAGAAACAATCCAAATGTCCTTCAACAATAGACAGGATAAATAAAGCTGTGGCATATTCATGCAGTGGATTTCGATACAGCAGTGAGAGTAAGTAAACTACTACAGTGCACAGCAACATAGATGGATCCCACGAGCAAGCTGTAAAATGAAAGAAGCCAAACAGGAGAGAACATTCCATGTGTTTCCATTTATATAAAAGTCAAAGCTGAGCAAACGTATCGGTGGTGTTAAAAGTCAGGGCAGTGGCTAGCTTTGAAGAGGGGTGTTAGGGGCACAGGAAGGACGGGGTCTTGGGTGCTAGTAGATATATTTTTAAAAATCTGGCATCTGGTTGCACGGGTTTATCCATTTTGTAAAAATGGAGTGAGGGGTATGTGTCTCATTTCTGCATTTTATTTGTGTAGATTACATTTCAGTTAACGATTAACTTTAAAGTGGGACTGTTAGAAGGTTTAGCGGGGAACCTCTTACAAGCCTTTCTACTATTAAGCTCTGAAGAATTTAGTTTTAGGATTTATTTTAAAGGTACACAGGTAGACTGCATTAGAAAATGTGTGCTTTCATAGAATCATTAGAAAATACACGCTACAGAGAGAAATCTCTTGTTAAGGAATCTGTAGATTTCAATCTCAGCAGTTGTAAACCAAAAGAAATTCATTCCGTAGTCTGCTTGCTTCCTGAGCTAGTACAGTCTTTCTTTCATGAAAATCTACGAAGCCAGCACCAGCCCTCAGTTCCTTTTTGGCTCTTTGTAGTTCTATAGAATGAAAGAATGGGGTCATTTTTTTTCAGAGAAGCAGCATGACATAAAGAGTAAGTTTGTTAGGAGACAGTTTTGTCATGCCGGGCACATTTTCCAGCAGCAGCGACTGTGCTCCATCGGGGTTCAAATGATGGGAAGTGGTTCAGGGCAAGCAGCCGACCAATCAGAACTCGTCCCTCTGAGCCAGAGTACGCCAGTAGCCACATCCACTTCCGGCCACTGGCCGGAGAGTTTCAAGCTAGCTGGTTAACTTACCTGAGAGCATCGCAGCCCATGAGACGGTGCAGAAAGGAGTTAACCTAGTGGGCCTGATACTGCTCTCCTTAACGAGGCCTGCTTGCGAGGTTGGCCCTTGGCTGGTGTCTGGGAGCTTGGCTGGCGAACAGTTCCCTACGTGGATGCGAAACTTGGCCCTGACCGATGAGGCTGGATCAGGGTGCGTAGACTGTCCAAACAGATGGCTTCTGCTTAACACCCGCTTGCCTTCCTGGAGGCTGGGATTTCACTCTGCCCAGGCCCAAGGTGCCTTTGTGGCCAGCCGGAGTCTTTCTAACAGTTGCCCTGGCAGAAGCATCTCATACCTGTCGTATTTTTGTCACTGAGGGCAGAGTACGCCCCATGTGACCCTTCATGGGATAGAGAGAGAGTAAGGACGCCTGCGTGTGGATTTCTCCAGACGCCACGTGTGTCTTATTCCCTTATGGTCTGTGTGGCTGTAATAAATTGTAACCGTGAGTACAGCTGGCTGCTGAGGCCCCTGAGTCCTTCTAGTGAATCTCTGAACATAGGTGTGGTCTTGGGGGCACAGAAACCTAAGTGACTATTTAAAGCAGTTTTTCTGCTTTTTTCGAATGAAAATTAGGGTAGAAGGCACTCCCATGTGCTGCTGGTGGGAGTGCAAACATGGACCAACCCTTTTTGAGGACATGTTATCAGTCTATCAAAATCAGAAATTCATTGCCCCGTTGACCCAGAATCTCACTTCTGGAAATGTATGCTGTAGCTCTACACCTACCTGGACAAAACCATGGACGGACCAGTTTTTCCTTGTCTTCTTCCCTCAGGACTGACTTGTAATATCCAAAGGTCAGAAACCATCTTCTGCCTGCAGAGGGCCGGCTAAACCTCCAGGGGTCTCACACTAGGAAGTACTACGCAGCTGGAAAAAAGGATGAGGAAGTTGTATATTGATATGTAGAAAGATTTCTTGTGTGTATTAAATAAAAAACAAGATATGGGACAGTCAATATCGTACACTACTTTTTGCAAAGGAAAGGTGGGAGGTGTGTGTGTTTATGCTTTAACTGTTAGAAGTGGTGCCCTGTATGGGGGTAAGTAATACAGTCACTAGAGGCTGGAGAAGTGAGAATTCTCCATGTGTAGGTCCTTATATTGCTCTGATTTTTCAGCCGTGTCATTGTATTGCCTACTAACGTTTTCAAATTAATTGGAAACTGGAAAGGGCCGACAGGAGGCAGCATAGATGAGGTAGATCAAAGTCATGCTATTAGAAATGAAAATAAGGAACATTTTACATTCTTCAAATTTGCTTTTCCCTTTGCTTACTTCGACTATGGCCCACAAGTTAGCCCCCTGTTTCTGTAAGTTAAAAAAATAATTTGACACCAAGCCACTCCCATTCTTTTCCCTGTTGTTTACGGCTGTTTTTGTGCTACAAGGGCAGAGTGGAGTAGGTGGAACAGAGACCATATGGCTGACAAAGCTTAAAATATTTACTGTACTAGTGTGGTGATGACTTTAGGAATTCCTATGTGAAGGTAATTTCTAGTTGTATTGTCTTTTTTTTTTTTTTTTTTGGCCATGCCATCTGGCTTGCGGGATCTTAGTTCCCCAACCAGGGATCGAACCCGTGTCCCCTGCAGCAAAAGCAACGAGTCCTAACCACTGGACCGCCAGGGAATTCCCTTTAGTTTTATTGTCTTAATGTTATGATGATTGTTAATATAATCCAGAAAAATCAGTGATGTTCAGCCTGAGGCTGATTATGTTCCGTGGTTGCACCACTCATTTTTTGGTGAGTACTTACGGTGCGCCCATGTACACATCTGGCCTCCAGGCAGTGACGGTATTCACAAAACAGCCACCTGATGCTGTAAAGCAGTGTGTGATTCTGTCACAATGAATGGGACCGAGTGTGGGTGCCGTATGAGTTCACAGAATGCCAGAGTGGGTGAGGACGGGCATCGTGGAAGTCCTGATAGTTCTGTCTTCTCAGCTTCTTTTGATGAGTCTGGCTTCTTCTTAATTTCATTCCTACCTGGTCCAGGCCGTGATCATCTCTGACCTGAATAGCTGTACCTGCTTCCTGACTATTTCTCCCACATCTGTTTTTTTAAACAACTGGACTGTATAATTTGCACACCATCAAGTTCACCAGTTTTAAAGACAATTAAATGACTCTTAGTAAATTTGCCAAGTTGTATGGCCACCACTGCCATCCAATTTTAGAACATTTCCATCACCCCAGAAGATCCCTTGACCTTATTTACAATTAGTCCCTGTTCCCATCCCCAGTCCCAGGTTCCCTGGGGAACCACTAATCAACTTTCTGTTTCCCTTTCCTGAACATTTTATATAAATGGAGTGAATAATATGTATTCTTTAATGTCTGGCTGTTTTCACTGAACGTAATGTTCTTGAGGTTCATACATGTTGAAGCATGTATCATTACTTTGTTTTTATTGCCAAATAGTATTCCACTGTATGGATGGGCCACGTTTTCTTTATCTATTTACCAGTTGATGGACACTTGGGCTGTTTGTAATTTTTAGCGATTATAACTGGTGCTGCTATGAACTTTCATGTATGAGTTTTTCTTGGGTGTATACTTTGCAGTAGAATTGTCATATGGATAATGCTGTTTAACTTTTTGAGATACTTCCATATTGTTGCCCAGAGTGGCTGCACCATTTATATTCTTGGCAGCAGGCAGCGTATGAGGGTTCCGGTTTCTCCTTAGCCTCACCAACACTTGTCATTATCTTTTTGATTATGGCTATTCTAGTTTTGGGAAAGTGAAGTGATATTTCATTCTCACATTTAGTTTTGTCAGATAGGTCCCTTAATATCTTTGTAATGGCCGTAGAATATTCATGTGGTTTCAGACCTTAGAATGTAGAAAGAAAATGTAGGTGTTAATTCTGTACTTCACCTTCTGTGTCTTGAAACAAGTATGATTGAAGAAATACCAGAATTTTTAAAAGCCAATTAATATTTAAATCACAGTATTCGTAAAATTGCTTGAAAAAGAACCTTGGTATTAAGCAAGTGTTAAAGCTGTAATTTGGAGGGGCTTTTTGGCTTTATTATAAAGTCCAATATTGTAATGACTCACCTGACGTGATATATAGGAGCCATTTTCTAATGCACCAGCATTAATCCACTTAGAGCTGAGGGGCTAATGGATTAGCAAACACTTTCATTTTCTGTAAAGAAATGGATATTGTGAGGGCCTGAGTGATGGCAAGAAAGGAGGCTGAATAGAATCATAATTCATGTATTCAGACTGTGCAAAAATAGAGGTGGGATCAATGTTGCGTTGGAGTTTAGATGGGATATTTATGCCTTGCATTTAGAAATAATACAGTGAATCCATAAAGAACAAGAATCCTTATTTGTTTAAAGTAGACTTGGAGAGAGAAACTCATTGGTAAATGTTAAAATTTGGTCTCTGAATACTTAATTATAGTAAAAATTGTTTGGATTTTTTTTAATTGCCTTATTGCTCTCTTAACTGATTTTCTGCCAAATTTCTCTGTTCAACACTCAAAAGTTGGGCAGCAAGTTGTGTGTAAGAATGTTTGCAGACACGTAAGGTGTTATTTTCGCTCATCTCAGATCGTTTCATAAGGTCTCATCTTTATATTATTTCCGATTTGGGGATTTGGGATTTAGAGTACCATGTTTATATATTTAACGTATGGAAACATGACAAATCCTGGGCAAAAACGCTCAGTGCAAATAGACATATTGACAGAGCAGCCAGGCCATCTGCCCGTCTCGTCCATTAGTGGTCGTCTCACTGGTGTCGTTCAGAGAAAACGCTCACTTTATTGTACATGCGTGTGATGAGGCCAAGAAATGAGCGATTACTGTGTGTGGTGGTGACCCACCACAGTACTGACATTTGCCTTAAAAAGTGTGAGTCAGTACTAGGAAAGATGGTTAGTTAAAGACGAAAAAGTTAGTTTAAGAAAAAAAAAGGGTGGCGGGATAAATCAGGAATTTGGGAGTAACATATACACACTACTATATATAAAATAGATAACCAACAAGGACCTACTGTATAGCACAGGGAACTATACTCAATATTTTGTAATAACCTATAAGGGAAAAGAATCTGAAAAAGAATATATTACACACACACACACACACACACACACACACACACACACACACACACACACACACACACACACTGAATTACTTGGCTGTATACCTGAAACTAACACAACATTCTAAATCAACTATACTTCCGTAAAAAGAAAGGAAGAAGCCAATTACAAAGGACCATATATCTAAGTCCAGAACAGGCAAATTTATAGATAGGAAAAGTAGATTAGAGATTGCTTAGAGCTGGAGTTGGCGAGCGGGGTAGGGCTGGGAGGAAAGGGGACTGACTGCCAATGGGATCAGAGTTTCTAGTAGGGGTGACCAAAATTTTCAAAATTAGATCGTGTTGACAGTTGCAGCCGTAGAATTGAAACAAGTGGAAAGGGAGGAATAAACTAAAAACTATTGAATTGCATACTTTCATATGGGTGAATTATGTGGTATGGCAATAATATCTCCAATTAAGCTGTTTTTTTTAAACATGGGTTTTGGCCTAATCATACATTTTAACCAGTGAAAGAAATATGTTGAGTAAATGTTAGTAATCCATCAATTTATGTTCTGCCCATTGACTCATATTTTAATTAGGGAAATATGCATCTCTAATTACTGCCATTGTGTGCCTCAGGCTGATGTGTTTGGATAGATCTCTTTGTCCATGGAAATAGTTGTTCTTTAATCAGGTCAATAAAACAATTACTGCTGGCAGATGGATGTGCCTCCTGTTCAACATCGAGGTCATTTTGAGCCCCTGGGCTGCACAAACTGTTGGTGGAAAATGAAAACCACTTGGTGTTTCTACAGATTGAGCCCTACCAATGTAATATATTCGATATGTAAATTTACACTTAATAATATACTTTGCCAAGTGTTCCCTCTCTGGTAGTGAAAGGCTGTTTACTTACCAGTTTTTTAAAAGAGGTGGTGCTATGTGGTCCATTTTTATTTCTTTAAGACAGAAAAATGATACTCTTATTTTAAAAGCCACTGGAGATAAGCATTGCCAATATCCTAGTAATTATTATTTGAAAAATTAGGTTCTCATAGAACGTGACCACGTTTTTCTCACCCTAGGGTAGGTGCTTTGGCGTGGCACCAGAGAAGTAATGTGTGTGGTCTCTGTCCCATCAGAGGTCAAAGCCTTTGTGGAAAAAAAGCAGATGGACACTTAGGAGAAAAAGAATGTCATAATGTGGTCAATGAGGGGGACATAGACGTGAGACATAGTGAGAACCGAATCATGGGGAGGGTTCCCCACAAGCTACAGCTCTTGAGTTATACCTTGAAAATGAATAGAATTAGAACAAGTGGATGAGGAGAGGGAAATGTGAGGAGGAAAGTGGTCCAAGAAGCAGAGGCAAGAAGGTACACGTGGGGAGCCAAGAGGATCCTGGAGAGTGAGCATGGATGATTTGGTTTCCAGGAGGGCGATCCCCATGGGCTGTGAGAGCCAATCTAATCTAGTAGGCAGGGGTTCTACTGTAGATTGTGGGAACCACTCAATGGAAGTTGTTCATTTCGGACCAATAAGCCTTGATCTGGGACTTGAGATGGGAGATTGTAGAGGTTGGTAACCAGCTGGACAGCCATGGTTACCATCCAAGCCAGAGGCCGGGAGAGATTGGATAAAGGGGAAAGGACGGATTTGAACTACACACACACACACACACAAACACACACACAAATATATCTGGTACCTAAACCAGTGTGGAGAAGTCATAGCCAACTTACATGTATTTTAGAGAGAGAAGAGAGTATGTGTGTGTATATTGCATGTAGAAGGATTTTATGGAATTTGAGTGACTGTCCCAAACAATACAGTGAAGTGGGAATATAGTATGACCATTTTACAGATGTAGACATGGATGTCCAGAGAGGTAGAAGTTAAATACTTCCCAAAGTGACTTAGCTGGTAAATGGAGGAGCTGGAATTCTGAATGCCTGAAGATTTTAAGTTGTTGAGATGGGGTGATGCTTCCTGATGACGGGAAGGAGAGCATTGGGAAGAGTGAGGGGGTGGCATCAGATGGGGGTGGACAAGATGAATTCAACTTAGCATATTTTGAGTTTAGAAGGATGTGAAATATTTAAGTGAAAATATGTGTATGTGTAAACATGTATTGTGTGTACATGGGACACATGTATGTGTGCACACACCACGTGTGTTTGTGGGTGTGTCCTGTGCATGCGTGTATATACCTGCATTTGTGCACGATGTATGTTTATATGTGTATACATATATACATAGGTACATGTGTATGCATGTCTATATGTGAGGTGTTTGTGAGTGCATGTGTATATGTGTGTTCAAGCACATATAGATGTATATATTATGTGTGCACGTATACAGTACACACGCACACATTATACATCCGCATGCTTTCACTTAAATATGTTACAGCCTTCTAAATCTAAAATATTCTAAGTTGAATTCATCTTCCCCATCCCCACCAGAATTTTCTTCATCCTTCTCTTCGTCTGTGTATCTATGTACATATATGTGAATGTATATCCATATATACACGTACGTGTGGTGTGTGTTGTAAATGAGCCCCTGGTGCTTAGAAAAGAAATGATGGCCTAAAATTTAGAATGGAAGGGTTTCAACCTACAGAGAGCATTTGAATCTATTAGAAAGGGTGACCCCATGAGGAAGAGACTGGGCACCCAACTGAGCCTCGGAAACATTCACAGTCAGCTCATAAATAGAATAGGAGAGTGCCCTCCGGGGGAGAAGGGATTCCTTCTTACATGGGCAGGTGTCTCTAGGCAGTGCCTGACCAGAAGTAGGAGCCCAGCAATGTTGGGCTGAATGTTTGTCAGTGTTGTGGGGTTTTATTTTTTATTTTATCAAAAAATTTTTTTAAATTAAAGTATAGTTGATTTACAATGTTGCATTAGTTTCAGCTGTACAGCACAGCGATTCAGTTATACAAATACATATATCTGTTTTTTTCTAGATTCTTTTCCATTATAGGTTATCACAAGATGTTGAGTAGAGTTCCCTGTGCTATACAGTAGGTCCTTGGTTATCTATTTTGTATACAGTAGTGTGTATCTGTTCATCCCAAACTCCTAATTTATCCCCCACCTTGCCCCTTTGGTTTGTTTTCTATGTCTGTGAGTCTGTTTCTGTTTTGTCAATAAGTTCATTTGTATCATATTTTAGATTCCACCTATATGTTATATCATATGGTATTTGTCCTCTGTCTTACTTCACTCTGTCTTATGATCATCTCTAGGTCCATCTATGTTGCTGCAAATGGCATTATTTCATTCTCTTTTATGGCTGAGTAGTATTCCATTGCATATATGTACCACTTCTTCTGTATCCATTCATCTGTCGATGGACATTTAGGCTGCTTCCATGTCCTGGCTATTGTAAATAGTTCTGCAGTGAACATTGGGGTGCATGTATCTTTTTGAATTATGGTTTTCTCAGGGTATGTGCCCAGGAGTGGGATTGCTGGGTCATATGGTAATTCTATTTTTAGTTTTTTAAGGAACCTCCATACTGTTCTCCATAGTGGCTGTTGTTTGTCTGAATGTTTGTCAGTGTTGTGGGTTTTTAAAAAAATATTTATTGTGTGCCTACTACGTACCAGGCACCGAGTGAGGACCCGGGGGAGGGGGGGCCACCAGGAAGTTTCAGACTTGGCACCAGCCCCCAGAGTCCTGGGCCAGGCCGGGAGATCACGCTTAAAGCATTAGCATAGCCCACAGTGGGAGAGGAAGTGCCGGGGCTTCAGAGAGCAGGGCAGCTCAGGTCACTGGGGGTCACAGAGGAGGACACCAGGGCCGAGCCTGCGGTGGTGTCCTCCAGAAGGAGGTATTTCCCATAAACTCATTAGCTCTGATGGAGCAAATGTCTTTAAAAACTTTTAAACCAACTCTGACCTGCTTTCTTAAGCTCTCATTTTGAAGTCTACCTTGGCACTTTTCTCATTCGTGGATCGTGCTTTTAGTGCTGTCTCTAAACACACATCACCAAACCCCAAATCATGCAGATTTTCTCCTGTATTTTCCTCTACGAGTTTTACAGTTTTACATTTTGGCCTATGATCCATTTTGAGTTAATTTTTTTTTTTAAGGTGTGTGTCTAAGCTCACGTTTTGGCCTATGGACATCCGATTATTCCAGCACCATTTGTTGAAAAGAATAGCCTTTCTCAGTCAAGTTACCTTTGGCAGAAGTCAGTTGACTGTATATGTGCGGGTCTATTTCTGGGCTCTCTGTTCTGTTCCACTGACCTATGTGTTTGCCCTTTTGTCAAAAGCACGTTGCCTTGATTGACGTCGCTTTATAGTAAGTCTTGAAATAGGGTACTGCGAGTCCTCTGACTTTGTTCTTCTTTTTCAGAATGATTCTGGCTGTCCCCGTTTCTTTGCCTTTCCGTAAGAACTCTAGAACCTGCTCGCTGATAGCCACCAAAAGGCTTGCCAGGATTTTGACTTGACTGCATTGGGTCTACAGATTCCGATTACAGAGAATTAAGCTATTGTTTTGAACACTGGTTTTTAAGTCGGGCTTGAAGAGCTGGTATTAGGAAAGGCCCAAACTGAGAAACCCTCCAGGCCAGAGAAGCATCAGTTAACAGAGAAAAAGGGGCTGGGGCCTGTGCTGTACATGAGAAAGCAAGGTGGAGGTGGGAGCCGAGGGTTTGGAGGTCCAGTTAGAGAAAACAGAGAGACAGGCTGACTCAGGATCAGTGACCGGGGACTGGATCGCGTGCTCACAGACGCACTTTGGTCCCAGAGTGAGAGACGCAGACCTGAAGGCAGGAGCAATGTTTAGGCATCTGATAAAGGCCGGAGACTTACCATAGCTCTGTGGGGCATGGGAAGGGGCATGTGGGGCATAGCTCTGTGGGGAGGCGAAGCAGATGGCCCCCGATGTCATTTTTGGCAGGAGGGCCGCCCCATGAGCCAGGCTTAGCCCAAGCTGGCACCCGGCTCCATCCTGACCCTGGGGAGAGCTCTAACGCTCCGAGTCTCCCCGGGGTGGGGAGGGGGGGGACCTTGAAAACCACCCACCTGGCCCTAGGAAAGGAAGTGGAGTTTGCGGGAGGAAGGGAGTCATTTCAAGTTATCCCTGATGGCGCTGGGTTACTATTAAAGGGCAAAGAATTCATTCTGAGCCAGAGAAATCTTCATTTCTCCCGCCTCGAGTTGAGACGAGACTCTGTCTTTCGGAGAATTACTGTTTAGTGGCACGGAACACTCATCATTTCTTTTGCCGGCCGCTTAGAGATTTGCTAGATTGATGTTTTTATGACCTTTCAAACGTTCCAGTCTGGTTGGCCGCAGCGCCTGTTGCAGCTTTAAGAGTCTCCGTTAGCCAAGACAAAGGTGACGGGGACAGCCTCCGAGGTCGGGTGATGTGAAGTGATGGACCTCATCAAGTCTAGGGCAGTCGGAGCATCCACGATGCCTTTCAGTCTTTTTTCTTCTTTTTATTAGTGGTGATTGGAACGTATAAATAAACATGGCAAGGGTGTCCCCTTGGAGGATTCCCCCTTAATAAGTATTTACAATAACCAGATCTCTTCATGGCGTCAATTTCTCTGGGAGAAAGGGAGATGTCACGCTCCATAGCCAGCTTGGAGGAGGAATTTTGGGATAATTATTCTTTTTTAATCAAAGAGTTTAATTGTAATTTAGTAAGAGGGCAGATGCGGATTACTCAGTGGCCCAGTAAATATTTTATAATAAGTTTTGAGGCCCTCGGAGAAGAGGCTCACTTTAAGAAAATGGAAAAGCACACCAGCCTCTTTGAGGGAGGCACATCGTTACATTCAGATACTGTTGCTAAGAACAGCGTGGCTTTTTCCCTCCTCCCCTCTCTCCGCTGCTTTTTAAAAGCAGCAGCTTAAAAGCCTCTATTGTGTGGAGGGGAGAAATATGCTAATTTGAGGCATACTTCCCCTCGGAGTCTTTTTTGAGCCTGTCATAGGTGAGATATGACTGATGATAAAGAGAGGGGGAGGTGGCAGGGCTCTTATTGTGCCCAGAGAAAGGGGCTGAAGCCGGCGGCGGCCACTCCAGGCACCCTGACGCCCCTGGGGTGTGCGGGCCCCGGAGCTGAGTGGGTCCCAGTGGGCTCACTGGCCCGCCGCCCCGCCCCCCCGCCTCCCAGGGAGGTGGTGTGCTGAAAATTATGAAATGCAAGGCCCTGGGGGGAAGGGGGAACCTTCCACCTCCTAGACACACCATAGCCAAGAGAAAAAAAAAATCAGTGTTTTGAAATGGCAGCAAAAACTTTATTATGCCAAGGCTCTGATGGAAGCGTGATCTAGATACTTGGGCTCTCATAGCCCGTCTGCACGGTGTAATACCATTTGGGTCGTGTTCATCTTTGTCGAGTCTTCACTTACTCACTCGGCTCTCCCCTTGGATCACTAGTTGTGTGGCTCAAGTTCGAGGCATTGAACTTTGATTTTTTTACGTGGCAAAGTGAGCCAGGATCTCTGTACAATGAGATGACGGTATCCGGATGTGCAATGGCTCCTTCCACAAAAGGAAAAACATTTTCCTTTTACTCCGACTGGCTGATTTTTAGGCAGGGAAGTGCATTGGTTTAATTCCTTGTGGACACATTTTAGCGCAGTTCGTTTTTTAAACGTGTGAATTTTATAACTGAAGAATAACACAGGCGTTACCAAACAGCCATTGGGTTGCAAAAGTGCTTCCAGATTGAAATTTCACATGACTCATTGGAGGCAGTTCATATACTTGTCATTTATACCTGTAGTGTATTCTATCCATATAGTCCTATGGTTTTATACCGCCGTTCGAAGCCAGAAAATGAGTGTTAATTGGATTCTAGGTTTGCTTTGAGTACTTAATAGACGTGGATGGTTGTATGCTTTAGGTGGGAAACGAATATGTAGGATGTCCTTATTGCAGTGGTCTCTAAATGTACTTTTTTTTTTTTTAAATTAAGCATTGTGTCTTTGTTTCTCTTCCTGATAAAGTCTGAAAAGCTAAAACATGAGAAATCTGCGTTGTAAAAATGGGAAGTTACAGCCACGGAGCTTCATTGGATAGAAACTAGAGTTGGAATTCATTCATTCACCCCTACAGAGAAGTAGCTCACGTACCTGGATGCACACACGTATTAAATTAACGAGACTGTACATTTGCTTCCTCCTTAAATTAAGGTGCGGAGTCTTCCGTTTCGTGGGTTCTGTTCGCTGGTCTGGTGAGCACGCTTTAGCATTAAAATCACAGCCTATAAACAGCTTCCATTAATCTTTTTTTCTGATTAAAGTCATAGTAGGCTAAGGCTCTCATAGTGAAGAAGCAGATCAGACACCTTTTTTAGTGACTTTTACTGGTCACAAGTCCGAGACTTGTCTCATTCAAACGCGCACAGATCACAAAGCAATGGTTTAACATGTTTCCTTCGTACATTTTTTTAACCTCAACAGGTCGCATAAGATCAGTGTTTAAGAGCCACGTTATTCTGAGTACCGTCTTGCACGCGCTCCCGAGTCAGCTTTGGCACGCCTGTGAGCTGCGGCACGATTCGCATCCCCAGGAGCGGAAGCTAGGATGTGTCTTGCCGAGCATTTTTCACAACTAGCAGTGATCATGAGCTTAGCCAGTTCACTATAAGCGTGTAAAGGTTGAATGAAACTGAGAGCTAAGCAAACCCTGAAAGCCAGACTTCTTGCCCCTGATTTGAAACTCGGTGATGCACGGAACCCTTGTCGAGTTCTCGGTGGTTCTGGCGGCCTGTAGATCGTGGAGCTACGACACAGGAAAAGTGTCATATGATGACGGCTTTTAAAAAGGCACGTGTAGGAGTCCAGCGGTTAAGACTCCGCGCTTCCAATGCAGGGGGCCCAGGTTCGATCCCTGGTGGGGGAGCTAGATCCCACATGCATGCCGCAACTAAGAGTCAGCATGCGGCAACTAAGAAGCCCACGTGCTGCAACTAAAAAAGTCCCTGAGTGCAGCAACTAAGGCCTGGCACAGCCTAAATAAATAAATAGGCAGGCACGTGTAAACAATTAGCTTCAATCTAAAGTAACTATATTTAACACTTAATATTGTAGCCAGGAACTGTTCTCACCACTTGGCTACGTTCTCTTTCGTCTTCCCAGTCCCTTTAAGGCGGGTACAGGCTGGGGCTAGCTCTACAGGTGAGGATCTGAGACCCAGAGGAGTTGAGTAACTTGCTTCCCAGGTCGAGGTGGAGAAGCTCTTCAACTCCTAGTTTTTATGGTGGGGTCTACGACTCCCAAAGAAACTCTGAAATTCCTAAAGGGGGGAAACCCCTGCTCCTTACCCCTCAGGTACCCAATCAGATGGTGTTCCTTCTACGAAGCCTTCCTTGCCGCCCATGCCCCCAGCCCACCAAGATCAGCATCCTTGCCCCGGGGCTCCCCTACACCCTCCCGTGGCTTGTGGGCTGTGTGAGTTTGGAGTGGCCAAGGACCAGATACCTCTTGGTGGCCAGCAACGTTCATAACAGTTGCCCTGGACCAGATGCTGGGGCTGCGCCGGGGAATGAATCAGTCGTGGAGCCTATGCCCAGGTAGATGCCCTGTGATTCCAGCTGCCATGACAGCGCCCCCTCAAGAGTGGAGGGGGTGGGTAGGTAAAAATTTGCTGAATCCGAAGTGAATGTGTGTCCCTCAGAAGTGAATGTGTGTCCCTCAGAAGTGAATGTGTGTCCCTCTACTCCCAAGAGCTTTCTTGCTCCTCGAATGAGAAGCCACAGTGCCTGGCATAATCCCAGGCACGTGATAAATGTGTGCTAAGTGAACAAATGAGTTACTGAGTTAAAAGTTTTAGAATTGGTTTTAGGTGTTGTTAACACTAAATTGCAGGTATTTAAACAGGAAAGAATGGGCCTTCCTCACCTTCTGTGTATTTCCCACTGTGAGCCTTAATATGTTTTTAATGGAGAAATAACGAGATGTCTGGATTTTTGATGAGTGAGGAAGAGGAGGGCAAAGAAGGGAATGGAAATGTTCTGGCTGCAAAGTTCAAAAGTTCCCACTTCAGGCAAAGGTTTACTGCTTTTTATTCACAATGATAAAAAAAATAATCATTTTTAGTGATAATAATTTAAGCTGTGAAATCATTTTTGTTTTTACCCGCGCTGAATGTATGAAAACAAGCATGGGGTTAAAGAGTTTGAAATCCGTATCTCATTTCCTTTGAATACTTCCACTGGGATTAGCAGTAATTAGTGAAAAATAATCAAATTACTTTTTATTTTATTTTATTTTTAACGTCTTTATTGGAGTACAATTGCTTTACAGTGTTGTGTTAGCTTCTGCTGTATAACAAAGTGAATCTCAAATTACTTTTTTAAAAGGAGTAAATACACTGGATAATTAACATATTGACTGATCAACTCCTTGGCACGAACATGACAAATTACCTGTCACTTTTACCTGTGAAACTGACGGAGCAGCAGAAAAAGTCACACAGCCAATCCCTCAAATAAGATTTTTGACATTTTAAGCAAGCTAATTATCAGGATGGCCAATTAGAACTAAAAATGTTGAAATTTTCTAAATACATTTCAGTTTCACAGTGCCACGTTCAATTTATCCTCTATATGCAAACGCCTAGGACCAGGCACTTAAAAAAAAAAAAACAAAACTGCAAACTCATATTTCGTTTGGGGATTTAAAGAATTAGCCAGAATCAAGAATGTGCTTATTTTTCTGCTGTTGCAAACATTAGTGGGCATTTCTCCTTTGGCAATTTAACAACAAGAGCTTGGATTCTCTTTAATGCTTTCTCATTTTAAGTGCTTCAGCGGCATTTCGTGTTCCCTTGAAGCATCCATTCTCAGCTGGGGACCATGTCACACTCGTGTGCTCCAATTATTGGTGAGAAGTTCCAATTTGTTATTAATGATCAAGCAGGCAGATGTCCACTGATTTCCTTTTTCTTTTTATAAATGTATCGTCTATTCTTGTCATATGCTGCCGTCACTGCCTTGCACTTTGATCTGCTTTCCTGAGTGGGATCTCAGCTTGGGAGCTGGGAATTACCCAGAATCCTCCGAGAGTGGGTAGAGCAGGTGACCATTATCCATCCATTACGCTCTGGCCGGGGCTGCTTGACAAGCTCCATCCTGGAGCTTTACTGCCTTCGTGCAAAAGCATTTCAAACCCCACTCCAGTCTTGCCTATTCATCATAACAGTTACTTTTTATTGAGTATTCCTAGCTCTTGTGCAAAGCCCACGGCATGCATTAGATACTTAATCCAATGGCTTGGTGTATCAGTGGCTTTTCATTAAAAAGATAAATTGACATTAACAGCATTGATTTCCAAAGATTTATGTTATCTCCTCTCTTATACTCTGTCTTGGCCCAATACGATTTACTCTTAAAAGGTATCTTGTAAGATACATGAACGTGTTTTTGCAAAGGTATAATGTATATTTTAGGAAGAATTATCTCTGTCTAGTGTGTGCATTGCAGATCTGGCATTTGGGCCTCATCCTAACAGAATATTTACTTGGATAACTGAGCGTCATGCGAAAACAAGATGTTTGGCTCTGGGTCAAGAGACCCGAGTCTTTAGTCCTGTCTTTCCTGATTGCACACTGGAAAAGGGAGAGAAGAGCTACACGGTTTTAAAATTTTCCTCCTGCTTTAGAATTCTGTGTGCGCGTAATGTTTATTTTGAGCAGGGCCAGAAAATTAGGCAAGAATTGAACAAAATTGTTCACTGTACAGTGAATTCTCCTTGTAGTTTCTGTAAAGAAATTCTAGGTTGTTTGACTCCTGTGCCGCCTTCTTAAGTGCCTTGGTGGTAAAATGAGGGTAAGTGGCCTGCTTTCTCAGGGCCCTTGGTGACATTGCCATGTCCACGGCCCAGACCAAGGACAAAGCCCAATGGCACAGCCCTGGAAACCTTCCTCTCTGAATTGACATCCATCATTCAGTAACCACTTTGAACGAAAGCACATTAGCCCATTCTGATTCCGCTTGAGTGTATGATTAAGTGACCTTAAATTTTGTTGATTGAAAGTGCAGAATGAGCGCAGGGTTTTAAAGCATGCTGGCGTGTTGCCAGCCTTACACTATCTTACCCCCCCAAATACAGGAAGGGTTTTATCAAGTGGCTCATGAGGTCAGCGTAGAAGATGACAGTCACCTGCCCTAGTCTTCCTAGCTTAAAGAAAATAGATTCCTTTTAGCAGTACAGAATGCCATTGATGTAAAAATAATGAAGCCACCATTCAGAAGAAACCCTTAACTGCCCGACCCGTCTGAAGTGGTGAATTCTGTCGGTGGGTGCTTGTCGTCTGCTGGGCGAATCTCAGCATCATCCACAGACTTTTCAGAAGTGCTGGGTGTCAGCTCGGAAGGAAGCAAAGGTAACGGGCTCTGGGAAACTGACACATGACTCCAAATGGTGCTGTTGGGGCGACAAGGATGCTGATTGGTTGAATGAATAAAGTTGAAGATGCAGGAACAGAGTTTGACTAAAATTGATTCGTAAAATGTTCATGGGAGAAAGCAGGTTTTTTCCTAATTAACTGTTGTTTAAACATGTTAAATCCACAAATTAAGTATTTAAATAAAAAAAGAAAGGTTCATTTGGTATTACTTGTTCATCTAGGCCGGCTTCTAGAAATTACAGTTTCCTGTTAAGAGTGTTCCTGAGTCATCTCTTGAAAAATCTCGTGATTTTTCGGTGATCAGAGAGAATTCTATTTTGTCTGCCTTCAAAATTTAGTACAGTTTTTGTCTCAATTTCCAGCGTCTCTCTGGTTTCACAGTGATTCTCTCTAGCAGGCGTGCGGCCACCCCCTTTCAGGATCCTGCTGTACATTGTTGGGGATTGGAGACAAACCTTTACGTTCCAGCAAAATTGTCAGCTTTCCCATTTAGTCACGGTGAACACAACTCAAGTCACAGGGCTGGCTGTGCCTAACTCCCCAGCAGGTGGTTGGCCTCATGGCCCCTGTCCTTTCCTGGCGTCAGAGACCATATAGAGGTTGTTCCTCAGATTTTACCTTTTCCTCTGAGATGCTCTGAGTCTGTAGATTCCCCAGTAAGAAGTCATCGCATGTGATTTAATGACGTCAAGCAGTATTGATAGATTTCAGTGAGATCGCTAAGATGTACTCTGTGTGGGCTGCCTTTTCTCTGCTCTAGGATATTTTATGTCTGACCTGGCAGGGATGGTTATTTCAAGTTGTCCCAATGGTTTCCAACTTGCAAAGCCCATGAATTATTTTAGTGCAGTAAAGGGCCTTAAATGACTTCATCCCACTTCTCATTTCTGTCTCAGAAAAGAAACAGAAGAGGCACTTGAATAAAGTATTGCATTTGAATAAATGTGAATATAAAGTATGTGGTTTTTTGTCTCTTTTAGTGTAGGTTCTCATCAGCAGTAGACTAAATGACATAGCTCACATTTTTTTTTTAATTTTTAAACTTTTTTAATAGGTCACATTCTTATCTACTTAAAATCATTTTTTTAAACATATTTATTGTAGTATACTTGCTTTACAATGGTGTGTCAGCTTCTGCTCTATAACAAAGTGAATCAGCTATACATATACATATGTTCCCATATCTCTTCCCTCCTGCGTCTCCCTCCCTCCCACCCTCCCTATCCCACCCCTGTAGGTGGTCACAAACCACCGAGCTGATCTCCCTGTGCTATGCGGCTGCTTCCCACTAGCTATCTATTTTACATTTGGTAGTGTATATATGTCCATGCCACTCTCTCACTTTGTCCCAGCTTACCCTTCCCCCTCCCCATATCCTCAAGTCCATTCTCTAGTAGGTCTGCGTCTTTATTCTCGTCCTGCCCCTAGGTTCTTCATGACCATTTTTTTTTTCTTAGATTCCATATATATGTGTTCATAGCTCACATTTTTGTGCAATTCATATTTTATACCAACCCTGGACCACCCAGCCGCTGGTCCACCAAGGCACTGATTTTTTTGTGGACTTTAATCTGAGGGCTCTTGAATTATGTATCTACGAATCCTGGGTGTTTCCCTGAACTAGTAAGAATAGGCATTCTAACATCAGGAAGTAAATTTCGCATACTCTGTCAGACTAGGTATTGGTAAATCGGAAATATTCTGTCAAGCTAACATGTTGGATAATCATACTCTTCAGTAAATCAGTGGCTTTGGTGTGTTTATCAGAATCACTCGGTGTGAGACTGCCGGTCTGGGATGTTCACTCTCCTTCATCTGAGTAGCTGGTTTCAGGAAGGTCACGTTGACAGTAGGAGCGGAAGGTGACAGCGGTGTGCTCGACCGGATTACCTCAACCCACACCGGCAGTTCGAGGGCTGGCAAATACCATAGTCCTCCCATGCTAGCCTTTCAGTAGCCTAGTTCTTAATTGTATAAAGTAAGCAAATGTATGTTTCAGCTGTACTAAAAATTATACTCCCCGATCCATGAAGAGATCTTAACCAATCTTCAATTAAAACTTTCTACCAGATTTCTGTTTGGAAAAACCGCAAACATTAGAACATGACCTTCAATGTTTGTATATTCTATTGGAAAGCACTAAGTTTTTTTTTTTTTTTTTTTTGGCTGCATTGGGTCTTTGTTGCTGCGCAGGCTTTCTCTAGTTGCGGCGAGCAGGGGCTACTCTTCATTGTGGTGTGCAGGCTTCTCATTGAAGTGGCTTCTCTTGTTGCGGAGCATGGGCTCTAGGTGCGTGGGCTTCAGTAGTTGCGGCGCACGGGCTCAGTAGTTGTGGCTCACGGGCTCTAGAGCGCAGGCTCAGTAGTTGTGGCGCAGGGGCTTAGTTGCTCCGCGGCATGTGGGATCTTCCCGGACCAGGGCTCAAACCTGTGTCCCCTGCATTGGCAGGCAGATTCTTAACCACTGCGCCACCAGGGAAGCCCCAGCACTAAGTTTTATCCATTTTACTTCTCAAACACATTTCCAAGTGGTTAACAGGGTCTAGATTTTATTATAAAATATTTTTGTAATGGTTTTACTGGTTTCCTTTTTCTTTGTGCTGTCAGCAGTATGAAGATAAGTTTCGTGTAACTGCTTTGAGAGGCTACAGGACACAGGTTAGTCAGAGCAAAGCTGAGAAAAACTGAATTGCACCACATACTTCCAAAGAAAGAGTCGTTGGCATCTGGCTCCAAAGGATGCCGGGAGCCCAGTGGAATCCATCGCAGGGTGTTGACGCGTCTGTTAGAGCAGGTGAAAAGTGACTCGACCTGCACAGTAAGAGAATGACTTAGGTCAATAGGCAGAGTGATGGAGGTGAGAGTTGCAGGGCTCCTTACCTGATGTCTTTTGTTTCTTATAACCACGCTGCCAAACTGGTCACTTCAGGCTCGGTGGACGTTCGAGCCAGGACAGGCTTCGCAAAGCATCTTGTCCAGTCTTCTTATAGATGAGGAAACGGAGGCTCAGGCGTGCGTTGTCCAAGTCACCATGACCGGCAAGGGACAGAGCCAGTGCTCACTCAGTGGTAGGCAGCACATCCTCACCTTGTACTCAGGTCAACTCTTCCCATGCCTCGCCTTCCTCAGCTAGGGATGTACGGAGCCCTGTGTTTTTGGCCGTCCTGAGTGAGTCTTTGGTGGTGACCCAGGTTCTCTGAGTTGACGCACCTTATCACCTAGACACTGTCGTGGCTGCCTGACTCTTGAGTTCCCAGGTTTGGCATCCAATGGCCTGAGTCAGTGCTCAGCTCGGCCTCTGACCAGCTTGGCCAAGTCCCTTTGGCTCCCTGTGGTCTTGGTTCCTTTGTCCAGGCAAGGGGGGTGGTTATACCTGCCTCTCAGTGCCCTCATGAAGGCCAGAATGAAAGAGCATGGGTTAAAGTTCCTGCAGCAGTGTTGGTACACAGGAGACCCTCATTCCTTGAGTTCTGGCCTCTCTCTACCCCTCCTGAGCTACTGTCACATCTCCAGTGGCGTGGGGAGGGGGGTGTGGTGGGCCCCCTGGACATGGCCCTGAGCATGCTCTGTGGCTTCCACATCTAGCCAGCTCTTTCGCCGTAGCTCTTATAGGGAACTGGCCGAGTGTCCCTGGTAGCTGGCGCTTACAGTCTTTGTATGATGACTTGGTGATCATTGCAGAGGAGCGTATACAAAGATTGGGAAAATATCGCCCACCCCTGGGGCTGTTCCTTCTTTCCATTGCCCGGACCAATATAAAGTGGGCACTGTTGGAGGTGGGCCCGGAGGGGTTTGGTTCCCCAAGATGGACGTGGGAGTCTATATGTCTGCCTGATACAGCACCGTTTTTTTTCTTTAATTTTTATTTTATATTGGAGTATAGTTGATTTACCATGTTGTGTTAGTTTCAGGTGTACAGCAAAGTGATTCAGTTATACATATACATATCTATTCTTTTTCAGATTCTTTTTCCATATAGGTTATTATAGAATACTGAGTAGAGTTCTCTGTGCTATACAGTAGGTCCTTGTTGATTATCTATTTTAGATACAACAATGTTTATCTGTTAATCCCAAGATCCTAATTTATCCCTCCTCCCCTCTTTCCCCTTTGGTAACCATAAGTTTGTTTTCTACGTCTGTGGGTCTGTTTCTGTTTTGTAAATAAGTTCATTATTGTAAATAAGTGTATTGTTTTTTAGACTCCACATATTAGTGATATCATATGGTATTTATCTTTCTCTGTCTGACTTACTTAGTATGATAATCTCTAAGTCCATTTGTGTTGCTGCAAATGGCATTATTTCGTTCTTTTTTATGGCTGAGTAATATTCCGTTGTATATATGTGCCACATCTTCTTTATCCATTCCTCTGTCAATGGACATCTAGATTGCTTCCATGTCTTGGCTATTGTAAATAGTGCTGCAGTGAACATTGGGGTGCGTGTGTATTTTCGAATTATGGTTTTCTCCAGGTATATGCCCAGGAGTGGGATTGTGATCCAACACCTTTACCCAGCAGCCCAACAGATAGAAACCCATTCATCCCCACATGGACTCCATTTCAGAGAGAGGTGACAGCGACTCCTGCATGTTGAGGGCGAGGAGCTAGCCCAAGTAGCCCCTGGACAAGAATAAGGTCTCCTTAATGCCCCTGGAGTTCTCAGGTTTAAGGGGCCCCCATCCTCTTTCTCCCTGCCCTGACAGGCTCATCCCATAATTTGCCAGCTTCTGTTGAGAATTTTCAAAGTCCAGATGTCTTGTGATTTAACCTTGAGTTTGAAAATGTCTGGCTTCCTTCCCACGTGTGTGGGGAGGCAGGTAAAGGCAGGTTAAGCGTCTTTCCAATGGAAATAGCTGCCATTCGAAGAGGTTGCATTTATAACAGAGAGAGGGATGGTTCGAAGGGAAGAATGGGAGGAAGAGGAAATGGGTAGATTTAACCAAGGAGGCGCCCTAAAGGAGGTGGGCTTTGGGCTGTGCCTTCCAGGAAGAGGAGGAGAGCTGGGGAGACAACGTGAGTTGGGGTTTTGGCAGTGATGTAGAGAAAATCCCTCACAGAGCACTCCCGATTCACCCAGCTTTGAGGCTGAGCCACAAGCTCCCTCTGGGTAAGAGAATACCCTAGCCCCTGGGGTCTCCAACTAACAGAGAAGGAATTGCTCCAAAGACATGAGTGGGATCCCAGTAGCCACAGTTCAACAGCTAACAGGGGGGCTCGGAAGACCCGCCTTTGTTCACGTTGGCTGGTCCACGCTCGGTGAATGAGTTAATTGGGAACCCTCCCGGGGGAGCCACTGATGGTGCGCCACTCTTAATGAGGAGTCTCAGCTCCCCACGGCATGTGATAATTTTTCAGGAAGCACATTGTCAGTAGATCAGCTGCCTTGTCTCCTGATGTATGCCTTGTGTACACAGGAAGAAGGAGAAACTTGCCCTTTTTTTTTTTTTTCCCCCCATCAAAACCAGTTTAAAACCCCATCATCTGGTCCTTGTCTGTGTTTTGGCTTTCAGTGTGGTTCAAGCGTGTTGGGGTCCACTTCTCGCCGGTGTGATGGGAACCACAGTGAGGGTATTGTTTATCGCCCTCGCTCTACCTCTGGTTTCTGATTTCCTGAAGACTCAGCCCTGCTCAGGACCCCAAGCGATCTGCACTCAGAGCAAGCTGTTTCTCTTACTGTGACCAAAACTGTCATAGCTTCCCATCATTATGGGTGACATCATGGAAGAACGGGCTGATGTTCCCTCCCTCTAGGGCTGTGATGTGAACTAAATCAAGTAACAGTGGGCCCCTCCCATTGCCTTACAGGTCGCCCTTTAACCTCCCTGCCACCACCATCATCTCTTCGAAGATGACATTCCTTAAATCTTAGAGAAACTTTTCCTTTTCCCGCCGTTTCCTCTTTCCTCACTCCTACGTCAGAGGGAGAAATGTTCCACCCTCCTACCCACAGCTGGCCCTCCGCCTTTCCTGTGATCTCGATCTGTCATGTCTCCACCTTCACTTGATTCTCCTTAAATCTCTTTCAACCCCTGCCTTCTTTTCAGCCGAAAGCCTTTGGGGATTCTCTTCCTCACTGTATTTCTCCCCCTTCATCTGCCTGATCTTTCTCTTGCCTTCCCCTCACTAGCACATTTCTTTAGAAAGGAGGCTGCCCCCGCTTTCTCTTCTTCACTTCCCAGTCCTTCAGTAGCTCCTCTGTAAATCGGTTTCCATTCTAATCATTCTAGCGACGCTGGTAAAGAAATGGAAATTTTCCATGTCAGGGGCCTTTCCGAGTCCTCACCCTCTGGCTACCTTGACTGTGGACCACCTCTTCCTTCTCAGAATCCCCTCCTCCAACATCCTGTGCACCCTTGGAGGAGAGTAGTCCTTCCACTAGAGACCCCCGAATAGGGTGGTGCCCCCAAGGCTTTCTCCTCTGTACCGTCTCCCTTGGCATCTCACCCATTCCCACGAGGGTAATTGGTTCCTCTCTGCCGATAATGCTCAAGTCTTCATTTCCAAACTCGGCCCTGGTAGCCCTTCTCCCTGACTCTCCTCACCCACTGCAGGTTGAATTGTGTCCCCCAGAAAAATATGCTGAAGCCCTAACCCCTGGTACCTTGAATATACCCTTATTGGAAATAGGGTCTTTGTCAGTGTCATCAAATTAAGATGAGGTCATACTCAATTAGGGTGGGCCCTACTTCACTATGACTGGTGTCCTTGTAAGAAGAGATACAGACACACAGGGCAGATGCCACGTGATGGCCAAGGCAGAGGTCGGAATGCTGTACCTGTATGTAAGACAAAGATCACCAGTAACCACCAGAAGCTAGAAGAGGTGAGGAAGGATGCTCCCCTAGAGCCTTCTGAGGGAGCGCAGCCCTGCCGACATCTTGATTTTGGACTTCTAGCCTCCAGAACTGGGAGAGAATCAATTCTGTTGCCGATAGGCACCTGGTTTGTAGTATGTTGTTATGGCAGCCCTAGGTGACTAATACATCACCTGGTCTCCCCATGTGTTCCCTGTGGCACTCACCATCCTTTTAGGGATCCAAGCGGAAGTCTTGGAATCAAGCCGGAATCCCCTCCCCCTCACCTTGATGACTGGTTTTCCATTTCTACCTCGACTAGGTATAGCATCTCCATCTCTTCTCCGATCAAGTGTGGTCGCCCTGACTCTGGCCTCTCTGATCTCCTATCCATCCATCACCCAGCCCTTTGTATAATTGTCACAAAACAGTTCTGATTATGTCACTGTCATTGTAGGACACATTTTGTGTGTCCCCACTGCCCATAGCAGTTGACTGCATCTTGGAATTACCCGGGGAGATCTTAAAGCTCTTGTGCCCACTACACGCCTCTATCAGACCAGGATCTCTGGGGATGAAGCCAAGGCCTCAGTATTTTCAAAGCTTCCTGAATGATTCCAGTGTGCAGCCAGGCTTGAGAACCATTGGCTGATAGGCTATCACAACAGCCAGAGGAAACTTAGGGCAGAAAAGATAGATTTAAAGCAGTGGTTCTCACCTGGGGGTGATTGTGCCCTGCAGGAGACATTTGACAATGTCTGGAGATGTTTTTGGTTGTCAAGACTAGGGTGTCGTTGCTGGCGTCTAGTGAGTAGAGGCCAGGGAGGCTGCTCCACGTCCTACAATGTCTAGGACGGCCCCAGAATCATCCAGAAATCATCCAGCCCCAGATGTCACTGGTGCTGAGGTTCAGCAACCCTGATTTCAGAGGTGGGAGAGAAGCAGCAATGCTGATCTTGACTTTGGGACAGACACCTGTGGGCTTCACCGCCTGTGCTGCTCGCCCATTTGTCAGCCCGGTCCACGGAACCGTCTCATGCCACACCTGTTCCCATCGTGTGAAGCCTGAGCCTGCTCCCGCCAAAGATATCCTCTCGCTCTCCTTTTGAGAATGAGGTATAGTGGCGTCTTTGCCAAAAGAGAGAGGCTCATTACCTCTCAGATTGCCTTTGCCAGACTCAACAGTCACTGTTTCGGCAGCTCCTAATGGGGACACTGCCTGTCGTTCCATAAACAGCTGATGAGGTTGAGAAGAGATTGGCTAACGGGCCTCCCGTGTGCGCACTGTTATCGATAACCCTGGCCTGCCTGGGAACCACCTCTACCATTAAAGAGAAACTCTTATGATGATGGCTGATACTTCTAGAGCTTTACAATTGAGAAGAGTTTTCATATAGTACCTCATCCAATTTGACTTGTCATTTCAGCTCTTACCTTTATGCGGTGTCATAAAGGTGATGCCTTCCACAAATGCAGTCTCAGCTCCTTCCTCTGGAGGGAAGTGAAGGGGCTTGAGGAGTTGGGAGGGCGTGCTGGCTCACTGGGAGGGAGGGAGCATTTAAACCCAGGAGGAAGGAGATGATCCAGAAAGAAAACCGTCAGTGCCAAGAGTGGAAAACGAGGTGAAGGGAAAGGAGATGAAGGAGGCCCTGTCTTTGGGTACTGAGTGGGAGGCTGGACATGGGGAAAAAAATGTTTCACGGAATGTGACAATTTCAGAGGAATTGCACTTGACCCTTTGAGCAACATAGGTTTGAACTGAGCGGGTCCACTTATATGTGGATTTTTTTCACAAAATACATATTATACGATCCGAGGTTGGTTGAATCCAAAGATTTGGAGCGGCGTATACAGAAGGCCGACTATAAAGTTATATGTGGATTTTCAACTGCTCGGGGTTGGCGCCCCTAACCCCCATGCTGTTCAAGGGTCAACTGTGGTTTGAAGGAGTATGGAAACCTCCTTTCTTAGTGATTAATGACTCCCCACTGAGGAGTCATTCTGTGACCAGAAGAAACCTAAAATACAGTTCTGAAAGTAGAAAGAAGTACACATTTGGCCAACTTCATTGACAGCTATGTGAGTAGGATAAGGATATGTAGGTAGATCATTGGACAACTTGATGAATTCCCAGTTGATTGAAGAATCCTAGTCATATAACAGAATAGTGGCTCAGTTTCTGGTATGCCATAGATGCTTAATGAATCTTGGTTGAATGAATGAATGAATCAACCAACCAACCAACCAGTCAACTGTCCAGGATGATGTCCATAGCGGCAGTCACAGGATTCTCTCATCTTGGTCTTGTTGTGTTCAACCCTTCCATCAATTATTTGGATCGCAGGACTGTGTAAGAAACACAAGGCAAATTTACTACACTTGGAGACTGATATTGTAATTTATAATAAGAAATACATATTTGGTCTTTGTCCTATTTCTGGGACACAGCTCCTAAAACCACTGGAAATTTCCTGTGATGGAGACTGATAAAGGTGTCTTTTGTTAATGAGGTGACTTTTGGAACCTAAGGGGGGGCGGCTAGTTGTCATTGGAACCAGCCATGTGACTAGAGTTGGAACTCTCAGTCTTGCCCCCGACTCCCCTTCCTCCCTTGTCCCCCACCTCTGACCTCCAGGGAGGGGAGAGGGGCTGGAGATTGAGTTCCGCTACCAATGGCCAACCATTTAATCAGTCATGCCTGCGTAATGAAGCCTCCGTAAAAACCCTAAAGGACTGGGTTTGGAGAACTGCTGGGCTGGTGAATACGTGAAGATATGGGGAGAGTGGCACCTGGAGAGGGCATGGAAGCTCTGTGCCCTTTCCTCATACCTTACCCTGTGCATCTCTTCATCTGGCTGTTGATTTGTATCCTTTGATGTCCTTTTTATAATGAACCAGTAATCTAGTAAGTAAAATGTTTCGGTGGGTTCTGGGAGCTGCTCTAGCAAATGAATCAAATTCAAAGAGGGGGGTCATTGGAACCTCCATCTGTATAGCTGGTCTGAAGAACAGGGAGCAACCTGGCTTTGAGATTGGGGTCTGAAGTGGGCAGGGGATGGGGTGGCAGCGTTGTGGGACAGAGCCCTTAATCTCTGGGGTCTGACGCTGTGTCCTGGTAGTGTCATACTTGAGTTGAATTGTAGGACACCCTGCTGGTGTCAGAGAACTCCTTGGTGGTGTGAGGAGATCCCCCCCAACACACACACACACACACACACACACACACACACACACACACACGTGACGAGAATGGATAGAGACAAAGTAAACCTAGGAAGATCATTAATGGAATAGATCATAGAAGAAAAATCAAAATGATCTTGACGAGTTAGATACTGGACCAGGAGAAACAGGCATAGGCACAAAGCCCTATGTACGAGATTAAAATTTCAATTGGACCACGAGAGCCTCGTATCTTGAGAGTAATGGTTGTGACCAGACTTGGGAATCTTGCTCCTGTGCCCATCATTCAACTAAAACTCTTCTTGTGGAAGTTCCAGTGGCTATTTGGTGGTAAAGGGCACTTTCTGCTTGCCCATCCTCATCTTTTTTGCT
This sequence comes from Balaenoptera musculus, assembly GCF_009873245.2. Classification (NCBI taxonomy): domain Eukaryota; kingdom Metazoa; phylum Chordata; class Mammalia; order Artiodactyla; family Balaenopteridae; genus Balaenoptera; species Balaenoptera musculus. The sequence continues at coordinate 10,649,405 of NC_045806.1, read as the reverse complement.
CCTCCTACAGTATTCAACACTATTTGACACTGTTAGCTTGATGCCCTTCTTGGAACCTTTTTCTCATTCCGTCATCCCACTTTGGCTTTATTCCCTGGCTTTTCTGGTTTTTCCTTCTCGGTCTCTTTTACCTCCCTTTCGAGTGTTTCCTTTACCTTTATATTTAAAAGTCAGTGTTCCTTAAATTCAAATCTCAGTGTCTTTGTGGTCTGTATCTCTCCCTAGTCGTTTGCTAACTGTTTGTTTAAAGTATATTTGTTGAGGACCTACTACGTGCCGGGGACTGTTCTAGGAGCTGGTAGTACAGCAGAGGACAAAGAGACAAAAATTTCTGCCCTTAAGGGGCTTATATTCTAGGGGAAGGGAGACAAATGGGTGAGTGAATAGATAGATCAGTGTTGGATTGTGGTTAGGGCCATAATGAACAGCCAACCCAGGTTAAGAGACTTAGCCTGTCAGGGCTACTCTTTTAGGCAAGAGAGTCAGGAAGGGTCCCCTGGGAAGGTACGTCTGAGCAGAGCTGGACGTCTTGTATTCCCAGGGCTACCTCTACACCAAAGGCTCCCAGCTCCTCGTCTCTGGTCAGCCCCTCTCCATTGGAGCTATGTTCCCGAATGCCTCCTGGACAGCTCCCGCAGGACGTCCTGGGACCCCTGAAACCGTACACGCTCAGCTCTCGTACCACACGTCTTCCTCCTCTTTGGTTTCCCCATTGGTTCACAGCCTGACGAGCTCCTCACTCACCCAGGCTAGAGACTCCACACCGCCCCTCGCCCTTCTCCCTTCTCCCTTCTCCTTTTCCACTCCATGCGCAGGTATCCAATCACATGTCACCCGGATCCTCCCTTCCTCCTCATGCCCTCATTCAGACTCTCCCCTTCTCTTGCTTGTACTCTTTAAGGAGACTTCGAATGAGTTTGCCAGCCTCCAGGATTAGCGGGGTGTTCAACCTCTCTGGTTCCCAACCTACTGGCTCAGCCATCTCCCTTCACTTCCCTCCCCCATCCAACCCCACTCCTGCCACATACACCATATGCTCTGGCCCCTCTGTCAAGAAAATCATCTCCCCAACACTTTGACAAGACCCTTTTTCCTTTTGTATGCTTTTCACTTTTTCCTGGAATAATCTTTCCCTTCCCTACCCTTCCCTACTCTTCCCTGCCCTCCCCTCCCCTGCCCTTACTGTTTCGCTCGCCTACCCGGCAGATTTCTAACCATGCTGAGGTAGCCAACTCTGTTCTGGGAAGCTTTTCCCAAATTCTCTTCCCCTTCCCCTCCTCTCCTTTGCTGGGATACCATAGTGCTCGTACCAGATTGGATTCCCCTGGTTTAGAAGGGTTCTCTGTGTCCCATTAGCCCTCGGGTTACCTGGTGGAACCATGCAAAACTACCGTTCTTCTAGTCAATATCAGCATTCTTGTATGGTTCAGTCTAATATATCCAGTTTGTGTCAGTATTCGTTATTCCTGTTTTGGCTTTCAGAAGTATTCGTACCTTCAACCAGACTGCCTTAAAGTGTGGGGCTCAAAGAATAATTTTCAGCTCGGGGAGACATTTCCCATCCTATTTATTCTACATAGTCAATTTTTCTGGTCAAAAATGGATGCAGACCTTAGAAATCTTGTCAGTGTATACTCTGTTTTCTTTCTGGCTGTTAACAATTTTTCTGTCATGTTTTTTCTGATTCACACCATTTGTTATAAGCACCAGTGAGGTTTTGAGGCTGCTTAGACAGTGATACAATGGTAGCTTGTAGAACTGTCATACTTATTGTCTAATGAAAAGAAAACGATAAAGTTGTGAATAAGGCAAAAGCGATGAAGAGTCTATTTATAGTTTTTCAAGGTGAAAAGAAGATCAAAGTATCAACTGGAGAATTTGTGAATATTTTGTCCAGTGGTTGTGATTTCCATGACTCATATAGAACTAGAGTTGCCCTTGAATTTAGAATGTCTTTCATATTCTGCCTGCCCACTTCCACCAACATTGTAAAACGCTATTCTTAATTAATAGCCCCCCTAAATTATTCTATTCTGCCAGTTCTATAATTGAATGATTTTGCTTTTGATTGAATGATTACACTTTTTAAATAAAACCCGATAACGTAGCTAATCATAATTGCTCCCTTTTGTGTTGAACTGAATTTTGTTTTGGTATTAATTCTCACTTGAACTGCTGAGGGAGAACGATCCTGTCACAAAACAACAATAGGCATTTTCCTGCCTGAATGTATCTAAGCCGTCTTTGCAAAAATGTTTGAAGACCATCGTGTTTGGACATATCATCAGGTTTTCCTTTGCAGGCTAGTTACATCATATCTGCATCTCTTTTTGCAAGTCTGAAATCGTAGGCTGCCGTGCTTCTCAATCCCCTCGCCGTGAGACAATAAAGTTGGCTGGGGCCGTATTTTAAGGGGATAGTTGATTGTGGGCGTGGTCGCCTAGGATGATGCTTAAAGTGGAAAATGAGATGTAAAATGAAAAGAAAATATTGGAACAGGCTAAACTGGTTTTCAAAATCTTTTCTGGTTCAGCAGGGCCAGAGGTATTGAATGTAGAAGACTTTCGGGGATTATCTAAAACTAATGCATTAAAAGATCAGGTTGTTAGAGGATTTTGATTCAGGATCTTATACTTTTTTTTTTTTTTTTTAAAGTGTTGAGCAACAGACCCTCAAAACTTGGGAGAGGATTTTTTAAGAGAGGGTGGCCTCTGACTTGTCTTTATGTTTGCTTCTAAGATGGGTGTCCAACCCAAACAATTAGTGGACTCTTCTGAATCAGGAGCCCTTCACCCTGTGCTTATCAGTGGTCATCCCTGTATTTGACTTGAGTTTCTAGAAGTTTTTTTTATTGAGGTATAATTGACATACAATATTATGTTAGTCTCAGGTGTACAACATAGTGATTCAATGTTTGTATACATTGCAAAATGGTCACCACAGTAAGTCGAGTTAAGGTCTGTCACCTTACAAAGTTAATACAATATTATTGACTGTATTTCCCATGCCGTACATTACATCCCCGTGACTTACTTATTGTTATGTTATAACTGAAGTTTGTACTTCTTAATCTCCTTCACCCATTTCACCGCCCCCCCCCCCCTGCATCCCCCTCGCCTCTGGCAGCCACCAATCTCTTCTCTGTATCTGTGAGTCTGGGTTTTGTTTATTTTGTTTGGTTTGTTTTTTAGATTCCACATATAAGTGAAATCAGGTGGTATTTCTCAGTCTGACTTATTTCACTTAGTCTCCATGGATGGACCTTGAGGGTATTATACTGAGTTTCTAGAAATCTTTTAAGTAGGGACAACGAAGGTAAGTGGGTCAAACAAATGCTTTAAAAATGGTGCAGAAATTAACGGTGCTTGGAAACATGGCTTATATCCACGATAAAAGCTTATATGCTTAGATGGGCTGGGAACATTGGTCCAATAGTATCTGGGGATGCAAGAAGACTTGTGAAAGCAGCAATCAAAATCGTTGTTACAACAGGCTTTCTGCTGAGCATTTAGAACGCTCTTGAGAACAGCCTTTTGACTCGGGGGTTCTAAGGAATAAAGTTCCATATAGAAATAACCACATCCAATGAGAAAAACCACTCTGTTTTGATTTTTCATTCTAAGGAGTCACCAAAATATTATTAATATTTTAATGATATTATTTTGGTAGCTCATTATTATTTAAAAATAAGCATATTATCATTATTTTTAAATAGGGATGGGTACTTTTGTATGACTTGGGCTTGAGCTGAAGTTTCTCTTACTATCACATACGTTAGCTATAGACCAGGAAATAGATTCTGTTGCTGAATTGCTACACTGCTGTTGTTAAATCTATGTTTGGGTCCTCTTCCTCCTTATGTACTTTTTCTTCCCTCTTTAATATGTTCAAGTCAGTGTAGCTAGCTCGCTAGAGGTTGTGTGAAAGACACATTTTTAAAAATTGAAGTATAGTTGATTGTGACAGTGTTGTTAGTTTCAGGTGTACAGCAGTGATTCAGTTATACATATATATATATATCTATTCTTTTTCAGATTCTTTTCCATTTATAGGTTATTACAAGATACTGAGTATAGTTCCATGTGCCATACACTAGGGCCTTGTTGGTTATCTATTTTGTATATGGTAGTGTGTATATGTTAATCCCAAACTCCTAATTTATCCCTCCCCTCCCCTTTCCCCTTTGGTAACCATTAGTTTGTTTTCTATATCTGTGAGTCTCCTTCTGTTTTGTAAATCATTTATTTGTATCATTTTTTAGATTCCACATATAAGTCATACCGTATGATATTTGTCTTCTTATGGAAAGACACATATTAAAGAAAGAAAAAGAAAATGGAGACCCTGGGCAAGTCCTTTGAGTAGATCCTGCCAGGGTCGGGGTAAATGAAATAAAACACACGGTGATGCCCCGCCAAGGGGTCCCAGGGGCAAGAAAGAGTTTGCTTGTGCGAAGACACGCTTTCTGCTGGAACACACACCGGCCGATCGCTGAGTCACGTGGTGGGAGGGGGCTCTCTCTCAGCTCCACAGCCCCTGCTGTGATGTCACAAATCTATTCTTTCCTGGGAGAATTAATTAGCATTCATCGGGTGCAGCTGGCGAGGAGGAAGGAGGGAGCCGGAGCGCACGCGTAGGCCGGCCAGAGGCGCAGCCCTGTCGGTCGGGGCGCGGCACCCCCCGCCCCCCGCCTCCCCCGGAGCCGCATCGGGACTCGGCACCGGCGGGCAGGCGGTGGCGGTTTTATAACCGGATTCTCCGTGACGTACGGCTGCCGGCTCCTTGGCAGCTATCTTTCTGGACCAGTAGGCAGAGGGGGATTGACGCCGACGAGACTTTTGCATCTTGGAAGGGACTGTAATCTTCTGTAGTGAAGAACAGAAGCTCTCAATCACGCGGGTGTACATAAGAGCCGGAGGGGAGCCCAAAAGAAAAGGAAGAGGAGGGGGAGAAGTGTGTATTGGGGGGAGCGGGCAAAGCATTTTTGGTGGATGGTATGAAGCCAGCCATGGAAACTGCAGCCGAGGAAAATAGTGAACAAAGCCAAGAGAGAAAAGGTACCCAGGGCTCTGACAATAGCCTGTTTAAAGCTTTTCACTGGGGGCTTAAAAAGGGGTAGCCCGGTTTGCGTCTCGTGTAGAATCGGCTCTGAAACCATCCGGATGGCCTGGTCTGGCTTTCAGGGTGGTTTTTCTCCTGGAGGCTGATGTTAAGTGAATAGAGCAGCCTCTCTCCGGTCCAATCCTGGTCCAAACCCTTCTCCCGAACGTGGTATTGCACAGAAGGAGGTCCGCAGTCTGTCACCTTGGGTAGCTGGATTGGGGAAACTGTCTGCTTTAATTACTATAATGAGTCCGAACTGAGGTCCTAGGTTCCGCATGTTATATCCCAGGGACGTGGGATGCATTGCTTTCTGCTAATGGAGGGGCACGCGTATTAGATGCGCTTCGGTTCCGCTGATGCGGTAGTGATTTTGGACATTCTCTTATTTTCGTATTTAATACGATTGCTATTTCCGTGTATCAGACCCTGACTCTGATATGTAATAACCATTTACAGTTGGAGCTTGAGAGAGGGAACGTCAGCTCTGTGGGCTAGTGCTGATGGAAGGCGTTGGCGGGGAGGTGCGGGGTGTCTGCTATCTGTGACTTGGAGATTTGTGGGAGGAAAATCCACACCGGTCCTGTTCCTCAAAGGGCATCTCAGAAAACATCCTGATCTTGACGTACGGAATGGTTTTTGCGGGGAGAAGTAAAGTGTTTTGCGGTAAGAAGATGGCAGAAAATAGAAGCTAAAATTAATCTGTCTTTTCCTAGATAATGACCGATTCAGGTTTGCCACCCCGTGGAATCAGCTCAGCCCGTGTGAGGTTAAGAGCATCTCACTGCATTGTAATTTATCTCCCTCACCCAAAGTTACAGACTGCTGTAAAGGCGCAAGAACATATTCTGTACCTGCAGTGGCTCTTATTTCAAAAGCTACCCGTGCTGGGGTTATTTCTCATGACCCTGACATCCACTGACCGTCACTAAACAATAGTCATTCTCCCTGATAGAGGTACAGGTATGTTTTATATAAGAATATGTAGGTCTGAAATTGCTGACAGTCAACCATTTTACACCTACAAAAACGGCAATTTCACGAATCTCACCATACCAGCATGCTTGGGTAGGGCAATCCCTGAATAACATTCTCTCCTAAACAGAGCAGTTTCACTTTTTAAATTAATTGCTTTTTAAAGTATGATAAAATATACAGATCATAAAATGTGCCATTTTAGCCATTTTTAGGTGAATAATTCAGTGGCATTAAGTATGAAGCACTTAGATTTCTAAAATTGGTAGTTGAGCTTAATCCCTGCATCAAACCTACCGCCCCCCAAACAATAACAACAAAAACCAGCCCCCCAAAACCCCCTGCCTTTTCTTGTATGTATATTTCTTTTCATTTACACGAATGACCAAATAGCAGTAAGAGAAACTCTTGGGAATATTTATAAAGTCGAGGAACTGAGATAAAAGTTTAAAGACTCGTTTCCGTGACGATTAGAGACAAAGCTTGGGGGATATAATCATGGAATAATAGCATTGTTGTGAGGAAGCCAATCACAGTTGTAGCGATTTTTCCCTAAAACAGATGCTTAGAACACACTTTTTATTAATGTGGTGTTTGCCAGCGGCAGATAAAACCACTTTGGTCTCCGCAAAAAACATACCTTTCGTTTTTCTCTCCAAAAGCAAGAAAGGGGCAGAAAATCGATGTAAAATCCTTACTACGCGTTTGTGGTTCTCACCTTCATTTATTCTTATGGAGTGCTCTTCTTTTATGTCAATTAAATATTTATTATTTAATACCGAAATCTACAGGCTGCCACTACATCCCTGGCAATCTGTATATGAAAACTCGTTAGCTATGGTTTCAGAAACAAAATTAGAAGCAGAAGATAATTCCTGGAGGAACTTTAAAAACTACAAAATGGATAAACACTAGCTGTTTGTTAAGTAATTCAAAAATACGAAGTTACTGCAAGATACCATCACATATATAATACATGCTTGAGTAAGAATACGGGCCACGGGATGGATTTTGACCACAGCAGCAGGGGTTGTGATAGCCCCGTGACCCACCGGAAATGTTGATCTGGAGGGTAGCCTCTCTACTAAGCTTCGTCTAGACGAACAAGTTCGTCTGCCAGCTACGCAGGGTCAAAGCTCACATGAGTATCATCTTTGTAGTTTGCCCAGTTTGTTCGCCCGTTGTCATGCAAGGCACACACAGAGGCATAAAATGATAAACATGTTTGTAGCTGCTTGCCCCTCCAGGATTCCTTTAGATTTAATTTTAAATTTATAAAATCAGTGTTTACTTCATTGACGTTAACACTTACAAATTTGACACAGAATGCATTATATAATTCTTGAGTGGGTGAATCTGTGGGGTTTTTTTTTCCTTTTTTTCTTTTAAGCCTTTCAGCAAAGGGATTTAATTTGCTAAATCGAATCCTCTACATTTTGTCACTTCCCACAGAGTTTTAACGCACATGTATTTCCCCCCCGCCCCCATTCTTCCTTTCCCATTTGTTGTCATAGTTGGTGGTACGGGCAATACTTGTCTCTGAATTTGGAGTATTATTACCCAGTGGCTAATACCCAGTAGCTTGTAGATTAATGGCTTCAGATAATTATTATAGTGTTTACTAAGAATACAAATTAAACTTAGCTTTATAAGCTGACCTCAACTTTTCCAGCTGCTGTCACTTCCCAGGAGTTTCAGCAGGACAAAGAGAGCTGTTTCTTTAAACAGCCTCATAGCTTTTGTCACGGAACCCTACTGGATGATCGAAATTCACAAGAAGTAATTTAGCAGTTATTCAGGAATTTTTACAGAAAGCAAGAAGGTTTTCTCAGACGGATGTAAGAAATGCCAAATTATTACAAATGACAGTTTTTAAATCGGAAGCATTAAATTAAATCAGAGTGTCGAGAATTGAGTGAGCAGATTAACTGAAATGAAATAAGTGGAGGAAATGAATAAGACAGAATGAAAGCAACTGGATCATGGGACTCAGTAATAAAGAGATGAGAGTGAGGTTTCTATTTATTCTTGTGCAGTATTACTTGATGTCAATTCATTTGTGAAAACCAAGGCATCGAGAATCGCTGGGAGGGTGTAATCTAGGGGCAGAAAAACAATTGAATCACTTGCTCTATCGGATGGAAAAAACCCTAAGTATCTGTTAAGAAAATTATTTTTATTATATGTAGGAAATTAGAATCTACGGAAACAATTGTAGTCAGGCTAGTTAAGCTCCTATGAATCATTGCTCAAATAAATTTCAGAACTCCAGGTATCAAATTAAATTTCTAAGCACATAAAAAGAAAAATGTAGAAAATCAGAAATAATGTGTAATTTAAAATAAATTACAGGACATAGTCAAAGTAAGAAATGAATTCAAATGGTTGACCTGATTAAAAAATGAACACATCCATTTAAATCTTTTTACTCAAATAGGTATAATGTCTTAGGTGTTTGGGGTTTTTTTTTTTTTTTTTTTTAACGTAGCAAAAGATGTACACTTTTGGCCCTCCTTTTTGTCATTGTTGTTTAGGAAGGAAAGCACTCCTCTAGAATATATGATCTGTAGGCTAAAAACCCAGAGGGACACATTTAACATGTTACACTCTTCCTGGTGATTTATGAATTATTTGATGTTGAGATTTTTATTGACGTTTTCTGACTTGATTACATACATATGGTATGGAGAAGGTTGTAGATGCAGTTTTTTCCTATGAGAATCTGCCAAGGAGGACGTTTGAAGAGAGGGTGTCTGGGGATAAGACTGTAGAGAAAAGCGGGGCCGGCCAGATGGTGCTGGACATATGTGGTAGGTATGATACAGCTTGCTTTTATTTTTTTTTTTTAGAAAATTTAAATGTGGAGGAGATCTCAGCAAGCCAGTTGGTACCTCTCCCCCTTTGATATTATAGTTTCCATTAGCATCCTTTTAAAGATTCGGCCTCGCTCATTCATTAGACAAAGAATTCGGACTCATTTCTGGAAATGTAGCTTTGCCTTCCTTGAAATTGAGTGGAAATCTTGAATTCAGATTGTAACATTAAAAATTGTGTTCCTCTCTTATTTGGAAGTACACGCCAGTTTAAAGTAAATAATCTTCATAACGTGACTTATCAGCCTTGCTGTATCTGAGAACATGTGACATAGCCAGTGTCCCCATGATGTAAGTTTCCCCTCACTGGGACTGGTGAAAAATTGAACTGTTCTGGGATACTCCCTTGCTTTTTTCTCCTCGGGACCCAGTGTACCTCCATGTGAGATGGTTGGCCAGGAATAAGGATGGCTGTGGGACAGAGGAAGAAGGTGGCTTTTAAGAGAGAGAGGCTACAATCCCAGCTTCACAAACGTACCTGCTTGTGTATTCATTTGTTCATTTATTTATTCATTTAATAATGTTCCTCTCTGAAACATCGTCCTTCCTCTGTCCTCTCACGTCATAGGAGCGGAAGGGTGCCAACTCATCTGAGGGACCATTCTGTGGAGTATAATCTTGGTTTTAACAATAATCTTGCTGATTTGTGGCAAGAGGAGAATTGATGATGCCCAAGAGGAGAATTTTGACCCTTAGCCCAGAGAACATGTGATAAGAGAAAATAAAATACTTTCCTATTTTGTAGGCTGATTTGATTAATTGCATTACTTTTTTTGTATATTCAAGCCTTACTAGCTATCTTTGATATCAAGGGTCAGCATACTTGATCTGTAAAGGGCCCAAGAGTAAATATTTAGGCTCTGTGGGCCACACAGTCTGTTGTAACTACTCAAAGGAATGAAACTGGGTCATTTGTAGAGACGTGGATGGATCTAGAGACTGTCGTACAGAGTGAAGTAAGTCAGAAAGAGAAAAACAAATATCGTATATTAACGCATATATGTGGAACCTAGAAAGATGGTACAGATGAACCGGTTTGCAAGGCAGAAATAGAGACACAGACGTAGAGAACAAACATATGGACACCAAGGGGGGAAAGCGGCGGGGTGGTGGTGGTGGTGGTGTGATGATTTGGGAGATTGGGATTGACATATATACACTGATATGTATAAAATGGATGACTAATAAGAATAATAAAAAAAAAAAAACTACCAGGGTAGCATGAAACAGCCACAGATAGTGGATAAACAAATGGGTGTGCCTGTATTGCAATCAAACTTTATTTACAAAACCAGGTGGCCGTCATCGGCTGACCTCTGCTATATTCTATAGTGGTGTTATAGCTTCCTTTAATATTTTAAATACTAGCTAAAAATGGAGGAGGACTGATGTAGCTTTCAGAGACCTGGCCCAGTGAGTATAGTCTTTATAGGAAGCTCAGTCTTTGTCATTTAGTTGCTTCCAGTGATAATTTCCTAGATGGCAGAAAGCATACCAGTCTGCAGTTTAGTTATTCAGCCTCGTCCCTAAATTACGTCACCTGAGTAAATGGGGGAAAAGAGTGTACACAGCATTATTTTGATTTCTTTTCCTCAGGTCCCCATCGTTTGTCATACCTACTTTGGCGATGACCAGCCAGTTGTGTGTCTCGCCATCAGTCACCACCGTTCACCTCAGCCCCATCCATAAATAGTACCTGAGATGTCACAGTCTTCTGTGCTTCTTCCAGAATACCGCTCAGTCTCCTGCCCACCTCTCCCTTCTACTCTCTAAGGGGAACGTTTTCAGGCTTCCCTCTGAAGGGCATAAGCCAGGATCTTCCTAGGTCTGTACATTTTCCCACTTCTTGACGGTTGCCCAGAAGCTGAGGCTTCTCCTTGCAGTCATGTGACTCCCTTTTAAGCGTTGGGACCCTGTCCTTTTAAACAAAACATATACTGTGCTCTTTGAAATTTTATAATTTGATATTTAATGTCTTTATTTAAGTTTGGCTCAGAAATATAAAATAGACATGATTTTCTCTCCCTTCATATCTAGAGATGAATTGTTGTCCAAAGGCCTTCCCAGTAGAACTGGAAAGCGTCCATCCACTTGCTGACCCCATCTCCACGCCTCCGGAAGGAGGAGGAGTTTTATGCTGCATTGAGCGTCTCGGGCTTGGCTGTCCTGTTTTTCTCAGAAAACACATTGGCGCTGGGCAGTCCATGGCTTTTCATTGTCAGTGCCAAGCAGCCTGTGCCTGATTGCCTGCGTGAAGAGATGCAGGCAGAGAGTGGATGAATCCTGTGCAAAGACCCCTTGAACTGCATGGCCTGGCTGGGGTGCAGTCAGGGTGGTGGGGGACCTAGAGGCCCACTGCTTGATCCACAAGCTCCCAGGATTCTCCCCTGCATTCAAGCAAATATTTATGCAGCAGACATTGACTGGGCACCAACTGTGTGTTGGGCTTGGAGGGAGAAATTTTTTGCAAGGAGGATGAAAATTTTTCAGATAGAAGTGATCGAGCTCCTTGGAATCCTCTTGCTTGAGGTCGACACGGAGGGCTTACAGCCACTCTAACCAAGAGGAAATCAGGTCATACCATGAGGCCACTTGACCTCCTTCTGGTTCTTTCCACCAGCCCCACCTGGTTTCTCCGCTTTCGGGGAATGTAGCGCAACCCATGTATGAGAGAGACTCACCCAAAATCTGAATCCAGGAAAGGCTGAGAGTTCAGAACCCTGAAGTAACATCAGGAGCTTGGGACCTGACAGGTGCCTTTACAAGGCACAGAAGCACAGCTCACCTCCAAAGAGACCTCAGCAGAAGAGTAGAAAATCACAGCAAGCGCACAGGCCCCCGGCTGCGTGATCGCGGGCAAGTGACTTACCTTTCCATTGCGCTTGGCTTCTTCGTTTGTAGGTATTGGCATATCCCAACTGTTCTAGGGTGTGATCGCTTACGAGGGACTCTGATTTGAACTCAGTGCATGTTCAGAGGGCGTCTGAAATTCAGGACCAGGCAGATCCATCTCCTCTGACCCTTAAACAGGGTCCTAAAATAAACTGCTTCAGGAAATTGGATCCCCAAGATTACCAGCGGGGAATTTTGAAGTGTGTCCAGTATTCCATGGGAGATCCAAGAAGCCCAACTAAAGAAATTGTGGACTGACTGACATGACAGCTGTAGATTGAGCAAAGATTCTTTTTGAAAGGGCTGTCGTGATTATGACTCAAACATTGGAGGTACTAAGGTGACTGGTGGTGGAAAGAATCAGAACAGGTGACAGTCCTTAAAAATGTATTGACTTAGATAATTTTGCCTATGTTACACATTAAAAAAAAAGAACAAAAACCTTTAGACCTGTGTAAAAAAAAAAAAAAATCCTGAGGTAACGAGTGCAACGTGCTTTGCTTGGCGACCAGCACGCCGTGAGCACGCTGTAAATTAGAGTCGTCATCACGTTCTTTAGCAACAAAACCAGCAGCAGTAAAAATACTTTCATTGTGCAGTTCTGATCTTGTCCTCGCATCGTTTTTTCCCCTTTCAAATGTCTTTAAAAGTCTTTAACTGTCTTTTCAATGTCTCTAAAAGACAGTTTTACTTTACCTTGAAGCCAAGAAGGTTTGCTCTAAAACACCACCTAGAAACGTAGGTCTCCACTTCCCAAGTGGAAATACCTTGAGAGTTTTCAGAGATTGTGGAGAGCAGAGGTGGGGTTTCGTAACAGCTGGTGAGGTTTTCAGTGGACCCAGTCAGGGCAATCGCCTTCTGGCCTCACAACATGGCAGTTTGCTCAGTCCTTTTCCTCAGTGGTCTGAGGTGCCCAATGGGGCATTATAACCTGCTCTTCTGGTGGAATAATTACCCACATCAATGTCAGCACCATTTTTTTAATCCTTGAATATTTGTGGCACCCCAGAGGACGTAACCCGTCATTAGGTTTGATGGGATTCTCAGCTGTAAACTGGCCATAGTGACCTTATGGTCTCTTAGGGATTTCAAGGTTGTAATTCAACTAATAGTTACCAGCATCTGATTCTGTGTCAGGCAAGTTGATGGATATTTTTCTCTCCAGTCCCCTAAGAAGTAAGAAATATCGTCAGATTACCAGATAAGGACCTGAGTCTCCAGGAGGCCACTTGTCACCTCGTGTGGGAAGAAGCAGTGCTTCAAGCCCAAGACCAGCAGCCCTTTCTCTATAAAGACACTGGGAGATCATTGGAACAGGATTTAATCTGGAACATTCTAGACTCTGAAGTCCTGAGCTTAGATAAGATGAGGTGACAGAGAATATTGCAGATGTCAGTGGAAGGACAGGAGTTTTCATCCAAAGTTCAGCAGACCAGGGGGTCATTGGCCATCCTTTGCAGGCTGGAACTAGGCGCCGTCATAGCAAGCCTGGATTCACCCTCGCTTATGTAGCTGCAATAATGATGGTGCTCTGTGGGTCTGAAAGTGAAATAAACAGAAAGAAACCCACGATGGTGAGAAGCCAGATTTTCCTTATAAATAGTGTCTGCCCAAAATGATCATTCTAAGGGGCGGGACTTGGGGGGAGACGGAGAAAATACAGAAAGAAAAGACAATATTGGTGATTTTTGTCAACTTAAATTGAAAAATGGAGGAGGAGACTAACATTCTCCGTGTATTATGCTGAGTTGATAAGGTGATATTGAAAGGTTGCAATTCAATAGCATATTTTGTGAACTCCCCGTTTCCTTGAACTATATGGTAAAAGAATAAATTAAAATGCTGATGTAGAATCTTTGCTGGAGACAGAGACACTGACTCTTTGCCACCTGAAATTGGCAGTGAACAGCAGAGCTGAAATGGAAATTGGCAGGTACCACTGGATGTACCCAGGCTCAAAGAACCACCAGTACCGTCCCGTGCCAACCCTGGGGGACAGGGCTAGCCTCTTGAGCAGTCCAGGTAAATACAGCCTCGGGGTGAATTTGCACAGCAAGTCAACTGTTATCTTTAATATGATTTGTGATAGCTCTTTCGGTTTGGTGTTGTTTTCTGTTTTGCTTGATGCATTAATTTGTTCCCAGGGGTAGGGGTGGAATTAGCCCCTTAAAACTTTTTTTCATCCTCTTTCTTTTTCTCTCTTCCTTTCCATTCCACCCCATCTTTCACCTGTCTCTTCTCCCTCCTCCCTGTTTCCTCCCCCTCACCTCTTCTCAAAAGGAGCAGTGTACAGTGAGGTATGCCTTGGGGCTAAGCACGAAATTTCTAATATCTGAACCAATAATGGGTTGGGGGGGCGTTACACATGCCCATCATGGGACCAAGAACTGAGCCAGGACATTTGAGGAGCCTGGGCTCTGAGGGTGCTGTCAATGTCCCCAAATGTCTTTCTGGCCACACTGCTCTGCAACGCTCTGATTTAACGTCAGTCCGTTGCCTTTGAGAAGGAAAACTCAGAGCCCATGAAATGAGGAGCAGATACCTGGGTGCGCCATCCCATCAGGTAGGTCCACAGGGTCCGGTTTCCAGTCTCCTTGCTCAGGAGGAGCACTGGTCTCTCGGAACGTCTGAGTGTTGGGTCTGGGTGAGCTGTGCATCAGCCCACGTGGGGACCCGGAAGGGGAGAAAGCCGAGCGATACGCACACCCACCCTCCACATCCTCAAAGTCCACACAAAGCATCCTCATACGCAGCTCAGTGAGCTAAAATTCAGTGGTTTCTAGTTACTTAAAATGTGAATATAAAGGGATGGTGGTGGGTCAGAGAAACACAACAGGCTTCAAGTATCGCTGTAATTCTGTGTGAGCCCATAGCAGCATTCCTCCCAAATGTTTGCTTACTTCTGCAGGAATACATCAGAAATGACCACATAGAACCTGCAAGTCTAGAAAGAGCGATCCTGAGGTACAACGTAAGACACACGTTGAGTTACAAAGTCAGACCACCTGTAATTCATTTAATAATTTTTAAATCTTTTCTTTAAAACCTAAATTGTAGCTTCAGGTTAATTAACATGAACTCTGACTTTGGAATTAGTTCTACACCTTGAGTGACGGATTCCTTCACTCCGCCTTTGGCTACTAGGCGCCAGCTCTGTGTGTGCCTGTGTAGTGCCAGTTAGAAGAGGTGAGCAAGAAATGCCATCAGACATTTGTTCTCTTGGATCCTTCGAAGGACGGAAGGTTCTGGAATCTTGATTTTTTTAAAATTACTATTAGACATGTATCCATACAGTGGAATACTGTGCAGCAGTGGAAGGGAATGAAGTACCCACGATACACACTGCGACACGGATGGATCTCAGAAATAGGATGCTGAGTAAACGCTGACACACGAGAACAAATACCGTAGGGGTTCCATTGATAAGAAATATCCAGAATTGGCAAATCCAGAGAGATAGAAAATAGCTGAGTGTTTGCCAGAGGCTGGGGGAGAACGGCTTGGGGAATGACCGCTGGTGGTTACAAGGGATCCTTTGTGGAGTGATGGAGATGCTTTAAAATTAGATCGTGGTGATGGTTACACCACTCTGTAAATGGACTCCAAACCCCTGGATTGCACGCTTAAAACAGGTGAATTTTCTATGTAAACTTAGCTCAACAAAGCAATTTTTTTTTTTTTTTTAATTTATTTATTTATTTATTTATTTTTGACTGTGTTGGGTCTTCGTTTCTGTGCGAGGGCTTTCTCTAGTTGTGGCGAGCGGGGGCCACTCTTCATCGCGGTGCGCGGGCCTTTCACTGTTGTGGCCTCTCTTGTTGCGGAGCACAGGCTCCAGACGCGCAGGCTCAGTAGTTGTGGCTCACGGGCCTAGTTGCTCCGTGGCATGTGGGATCTTCCCGGACCAGGGCTCGAACCCGTGTCCCCTGCATTGGCAGGCAGATTCTCAACCACTGCACCACCAGGGAAGCCCAACAAAGCAATTTTTAAAACGCTCCCCCTGCCAAAGCAAACTTAAATGTGCACAATTCAATGACGGAGAGAGAGAGAATGAACAGTACTTGCTAACATGACAAGAAGGTCCCCAAATTATCCGAAAGTACTGCCAGAAAGAGAATGGTCTTCATTTTAAGAATGTGTCGGAAGACACCAGCCCAGTTAGAAATCAAGAAAAAAACTAAGCATCTTTCCTGGATTTGGGTGGTAAAGCGTAAAGGTCAGTATGGGCATTCTAAGCAGCAGTGGCAGCTGAGAAGAAAAAATACAAGCCTCCAATTTCCTCTCCGAAACCTTTGGGGCCAAATTTATTTAAGAATTCAGAAGAGTTGAGGTTTCTGAAAAGTGACGTGGCACACATACCGTGTGCACCGCCACGTCCCCAGTAAGGTCTGGGTGCATCCCCCAAGTCCAACACATGGATCTTTCTGGAGAGCTGGAGTTACGTTTGGGCGTCAGGGAAATTCAGTGCAGAACAGGTTTTGCTGCCAGATGAGCTCGACCCCTCTCCCCCTACCAAAAAAGAAAAAACCCTTAATTTTCAGAGTTTTCGGACTTCTGGAATGGTATGATGAGAGATCGTAGGACTCTAATAGTTCTCACGTTGCTGGTGATATTTCAGGTGAGAATTCCATGAACAAGCACGTTCTCGGCGGAGGGGGGAGAAACAAAATCACTGAACTTGATCTCTAGCATCATCTTGCCAGACCCTGAAATGGTCTCCATGCACCTGTGGTGGTAACTGTGTGTGTGCGGGGTGGGGGGGACATCACTGGGGGAAATGTGCCCGTGTGGCACACGTACTGCAGCCACGTGTGTCTGGAGCCGGGGGCAGAGGCCTTGCGTGGGATGGTGTAAAGAGGCCATCGCAGGCCCCGGAGTGAGGGGACCGAACGCAGCCGTGGGGTCACCTTCCTAGTTGCCTGGAGATTTTGCCGGCTCCTGAATCAGTGCAGTTGCCATTCTGTGCTTAGATCCCAAACCAGATGGTGTGAGGGAAAAAATAGAGGATTCCATATGGCTCTTGTGTCTTTTTTTTTTTTTTTTCCCCCTCAACCTACTTATTCCCCGTTGGAGAAGTCAAGGTGCTTCCAGTTTCCTTTGCCTTGATCGTTTCCCGTTTTCCTTCTTGGGTGTAACTTCTCCGTGGAATTACATTTTTAGCACTTGGATAGTTAATCCTTCACCATCTGCTTCCTCTTTCTTCTTTTTTCATTGTTTAATTTCTTTGACCAGGTAACATCCCCATCTTCTCTAGGCCTCCAGGAAATCAAAGGATGGGTGGCCACAAGGGCAACCCCATGTGACGCTGCCTTGGGGACCTAGGCCTGAGACAGTGGCACTCAGGAAAGAAGGAACTGTTATGGCTACAGCTGCATTCGATGGAATATTATGCTTCACGTGTGCTTCAAGCTACTGTGGGTTGTGTTACACAGGCTTCACTCAAGAGCGTCACCTGAGGGAATTTAGATCCTCTATTCCAAGTGTGCAGAGTCTCAGGCCCCGCCCCAGGCCTGCTGAATCCGAATCTGCATTTGGACAAGATTTCCAGATGGTTCCTGGGCACAGTTTGAGAAGCACTAATTTAGAGGAAGGTCCAAAAGCAAGAAGGGAGAAGACAGGAAGGAATCGAAGGAGTGAATTTACCCTTAAAAGTTCTAGAAATCTCTATATTTAGAAAAGACGGAGAATTGCTTAAGGTGTCCATTCTCCTTTCCCTCTCTATTTATGGGGAGGCAGGTATAAGAATTGCCAATCGTTAAGGCACTGAGTCCTGGTTAGTTTGAAAGGCCAGTGACCTCTGATTCTCTTATCTACTTGCCTGAATATGTGCGTTCTCTGATTCCTTTGTTTAAAATCTTGGTGGAGGAGAGTGGGGAGGGGCAGCGAAAGGGGGAACAGCTTGTTTCCTTGTGGAGAGAGTGAGGAGAAAGTAGTTGACAGGAGCTGGGAGAAATTCTCAAATGCCCCTCGTCACCTTCTTTTTTCTCTTTTTTAAAGATCTGTTTATTATTTATTTATTTAATTTGTTTTTGGCCACGTCAGGTCTTAGTTGCGGCATGCGGGATCTTTCGTTGCGGCGCACGGGCTCTTCATGTGGTGCGCGGGCTTCTCTCTAGTTGTGGCGGGCGGGTTTTCTTTTCTCTAGTTGTGGCGCGCAGGCTCCGGGGCGCGTGGGCTCTGTAGTTTGCGGCACGTGGGCTCGAGTTGAGGCGCGCGGGCTCACTTGCCCCGTGGTGTGTGGGATCTTAGTTCCCCAACCAGGGATCGAACCCGCGTCCTCTGCATCATTGGAAGGCAGATTCTTTACCACTGGACCACCAGGGAAGTCCCCCTCGTCACCTTCTTGAATATAATCCAGTGACATGCAAGATGCTGTCACTTAACATGGCTATAAGCTAAGGGACCAAGAATGACTATTCAGACACTGGTAAATCTGTATGTAGTTCGGCATTCAATCTGCCAGATAAGGAGTAGAAAAACCACCCCCTTCACCAATCATCAGTTCCCCTTCTGGCCATCTTCCAAATCCAAATGGCTCTGATGCTTGGGTTAAGATGACTATAGATAATTCCAGAAGTCCAAAGAGACCACCCTCTCACATATGGGCTAGAATGGAGAGTGTGGGGAGAGCACGGGGAATGTTGGTGTTGAGCTGAGAGTTTAGCAGGAAGCCCACGTGTTGGGATTTCCATGGCCAATCATGGATTCCCGAGCAGCCATGAGGGGCAAGCAAGCATCTCCTGCCTGTTCACTGCTGTGAATCAGGTCACCCTGTTGGGCTCCATGTATCTGCCCAGGTGTGACCTGAGAAGGCGGGCCCCCAGAGATCCCCAGCCTTTCTCTCTCTGGCCCCTGAGCCTGGGACTTCTCTGTTGTGGATCCACTTTATAGAGTGACACCTGGGATATGTGAGTCCTGGGAAATGCTGTTGGATTTGTAATTCTTTCATGTCACTCTGCCCTAACCTAAGGTTGTAAGGCCACTACATTTGAGGCCTTTTCTGCAAACACTTGAAATGTATCTCATGGTGGGAAACCCTTAATCTTTTCATGTGCGTCTTTGGGCTCTGTTGCTGGTTGCATGAAGACTGTACCCAGTGGTCTGATGGTGTCCTGTGGGCTCTCGGGCGGGGTGGCTTCTCCCCAGGGTCTGGTTGGAGAAGCTCTCTTGGTTTACACAGCTCTGGCCAGGGGAGGCACCCAGTCCGTCTGATGGCTTCCAGTGATTCAAGGTGTTTCAGGTTAAATGGAGGTGAACAATGGACACAGTGCAGGCATATTCTAGCTCAGGTTAATGCTATCGATATAATGTTTCTGAGTTTTTAAAGAGTTCTTTGCATTTTGTTTTCTGCTGTGGATTAATTATTTCATTTTCAAATTACCTGCAGTTTTCACCAAAAAAATGTGCCACTATAGAGCAGGTAACTATTTTGTATCTTATTTACCAAAGGCTATTATGTCAGCCGTATACATACAATTTTTCATTTACGAATGTTCAACTTTTTATCAGCTATGCTGTTGGTATATGATTAGCCCTCGATTATGTAGCAGTGGCTGCGACTGTGTCTGTGGTATATAGAACTCCCTTTGCCTTTTGGTCTTGTGTCTGTTCCTCAGCTCAGAGTAGGCAGACAAAGAAAGCAGAGGTGAAAAGCAGATGGATCAGTATTGAGTATAAGTTTGGAGCTTTCTCTCAGGTACAGCATCTGGTTTTAGGGACACTGACTTGGATTATTCAAAGCAGCGATTTGCAGTCTTTTAGAAATAGTGACATCTGATCTTTGTTTCCTTTATGATGCCCCTTGTGTTGTATGTTTTCATTTGGGGTTAATTAAAATTAATTTTGTCTTGAACTCTTTCGCCACCCTTAGAGCTAACTGGAGACATTGGGAAGCAGCTGAAGTCTGCTGCTAGAGGCTAGAGTCTTCCCGCCTCCCCAGGCTGTGTCCTTTCGGGGGTCCCTGTTCACTCACAACCATGTGTTTCCATCTCTCTCAAAAGCTTATATAAAATGGCTTGTGTACTAGGAAACAGAAAGCTCTGGGTGTCTGAGTCATTTAGGTGGGACGAGGCTTCCTCTGAAGAGCATCACGCTTGCGTTTTATCTGGGAACTTCCATGGACAGTGCTTTCACCCCGAGGAATAACTCTAGTGGTGAAATAGGCCAGTAGGAGAGGCAGTGGGATCAAAACGAGCCTTTCCATGGTCTTAAGACAACCTGGTTTACGTTCATGTGCTCTTTCCCAGTGGTGACACATGGAGATTACGGAGATTACGGAGATTCCTGTGAGGACTTGGCTTAGACCAGGCTGGTGATGCCACCCACCATGGTTTTGTGAATAAAGTTTTATTAGAACCAGCTACGCCCATTCATTTACAGATTGTCTGTGGCTGCTTTCCTGCAAGAACAGCAGAATTGAGTGGTTGCAACCATATGCTCTGCAAAGCCAAAAATAGTTACTGTCTGGCCCTTTCCATTAAAAAAAAATGCCAACCCCTGACTTAGAGTAATTGCATTCTTAGCACACGTTGCAAATCCAGTCTACTTATGGTAGGCAAGACCTAAAAATTTTGCTAGTCACTCAGTTTCCTAAAATCTTCTCCATCCGAGATCCCTCACCTTCTTCTCTTCAGGCTCCAGAATCCTTGCTCCCTGGGGTACTTGTTCACAGGCTTTAGACTAAAGCTCAGCCCTTCTTCAGAGGGTCTCTTGGCTCTTTCTGGAAGCTCAGCGCCTCTTTCAGGTCCCTCTCTGAGTGTTCCCATAATATACCAGGTCCTGTTAAATGGATGCCATGGAGCTGTTTTCATCTATTATAACATTCATTGTACTTTGGCAAGTTTTATTTTCTGTGATATGTAAAAGATCATTTATATGTTGTTAAGGGCAATATTGGGGGGTCGTTTCCTTAAGTGATTTTTCAGAGTATGGGCCTCTGATGCCCTGAATCAGAATCACCAAGGATTTTGGTTAAACATTCAGATTCCCAGGCCCCCCCTTTAGGGTGGGTCCCAGGAATTTGTTATGTTTTAATAAGCTCCCCAGGCAATTCAGAGCCACACTAAAGTCTGACCACCACTACTGTATACATAGAGGATCATAACGTTGGATGAGAAAATAGTCCCTTGTTATAACATCTTTGGTGAAGTATCATTCCCGTTCAAAATACCTATCTGAAGAACAGGATAAATCTGAAATTCAAAGGCAACTTGTATACATACATCTACCATCAAGCTGCCCAAAGCCAAATCACCACATCCTTAGCAGACAGTGAGTTTGAAGCAAACTTCTCTTGATGTTTTAATATTGTGATTGCATCTTTGTGTATTAAAAAACACAAAAAGATTTGATGGTAGAGGTGCAGGCAAACACCAGAGCTGAAGCTGTGTATTAGTTATCTATTGTTGCACAACTAATTAAACTTAGTAGCCAGGAACAACAACATATTTTATCTCAGTTTCTGTAGGTCAGGAGTCTGGGCTCTGCTTAGCTGTCTCTGGGTCTCTAGTGAGGCTGCACTGAAAGCATTGGCCAGGGCTGCAGTGTCATCTGAAGGCTCAACCGTGGAAGAATCCACTCCCCAGATCACTTCTGTGGTTGTTCGCAGGACTCAGTTCCTCAAAGACTGTGGGACTGGGAGCCTCAGTTCCTCACTAGCTGTTGGCCCAAGACCTCCCTTGATTCCTTGCCATGTGGGCTTTCCCATATCTCCCTCATGACATGGCAGCTGGCTTCATCAGAGAGCACTAGTGAGCAGGTAGGAGGAGTGTGCCAGCAAGGGAGAAGAGAGAATGCTAGGAAGACAGAAGTCAGTCTTTTGAAACCTAATCGGGGAAGCTAGTCAGTAAGTTCAGCCCACACTCAGGGGGAGGGAATTACACAAGGGTATGAATATCGGGAGGTGAGGATCATCGGGGGTGTCTTAGAAGGCTGCCTGCCACAAGCTGTATTAACATTTCAAAAAGGAAATGCATCATGTGCCTCCTTAGAGCACTGTCTTCTCTCCTTAATGACAGTAGCCCCCTCACTTTCCTGTCACCAAGCGGGGGGAGCCCACAGGTTCTGTAGCTACAGGATACGTCCCCCCAGCCCACCCCAGCCAGGTTGATGTGGCTCCTGCCTTTTGCTGCCAATTCTTAGTTTCCAAAGGGGACTCGTAACCTTTTAACATTACTAGCATCTTTTGTAAAAATCAAACTTGAGAAGCAGATCTTAAAAAGAAAAGGAAAAAAAAAAAAAAAAAGAAAAAGAAGCAGGTCTTTTTTTTTTTTTAACTTTTTTGAGGTGTAATTGGTATGCGTAAGCTGCGTATACTTAAAGTGGCCTATTTGATAAGTTTTGACATATGTATGAGCCCATGAAACCAGCACCACAAGCAGGATGGTGACATGTCCGTCAATCCCAAAGTTTCCCTGGGTCCCTTTATAAGCCCTCCCTCTCCAAGCAACCACTGATTTGCCTCCTGTCTCTCTGGGTTAGTTGACATTTTCTGGAATGGCCCTTGGGAAGATTCGTTCACATATATTCTCTCATCTTTTCTCACCAAGCCATTCCCATAAAATGTTGTGTGACACTGACTGCTTCATAGCTCCAAGCTTCGTCTGCTTTTTCCCCTTCCTGCCTCCACTGAAAACGCCCTGCCCCCCTTGAATACAATTCAGAAAGACCCATTCTGCTACCACCTACAGTGGAAGAGTTTAGTTTGCACCCACTCCAGTCCAGCCTACACACTAGTGCCAGATTAGTCTCTTCAAAGCACACCTCAGATCATGTCACTCGCCTGCTCACAAAGCTTCCCTCTCTCCCCACTGCCTGCAAAATGAAGCACACGAGGCTTCAGGTTGGCTCAGAGACCTCCCCACAGGAGGGGCCCACCTGCCTCTCCAGCTTCTCTCCTGATGCTGTCCTGGTCCCCTTGATAAACTTGGCCACGCCCTCAGCTCTCCCCACGTGCCCCTCACCACATCGGTCCTGTTCTCCTTTGCTCATGCTTGTCAGCGTGTCCTAACCATGGGATCCTTCTGTTCTTTAAGGCCTGTCTACACCACTGCCACCCACACACCGTTTCCTAAGCTCCCCACGCTAAGCCAAGGAGATCTGTCCCTACCTCACTCCCCATGTCCCTAAGTCAACTCTCTCTTTATTCTACTGTAGTGATCTCTGATGTGTTTGTGTCCCTCACCCCACTCCAAAGTGTCAAGGCCGGGAGGGCAAACCAAACCCCTGCAGCCCCCAGCACAGTGCCTTGCACATAGCAGCAATTCAATAGACACTCAACTGAATCCAGTGGAATCCAGCAGCGCATAGACACTGTCGCCCAGATGGTCAAGGAGGTTGAGTGCTGCTAAAGCTTAATACTGCAGGGAGGTCTCAGATTTCCTGAACACCCTACAGATCTTTGTGCTCTTAAAATCTCTGCCGTTTGGATTTAGAGCTAGCTTCCCCTACTCGCCATCCGTTTCCCTGGTTCTTTGCTCCCCACTTAACTCAGCTCATAGCACACACACGGTCTTTAGGAAAACTAAAGCCAGTTCCCACAAAAGGCGAAGGAAGAGACTAACGAGTGTCTTTTTCTTGACTTTATTCTCACCATGTGAACATAACTTTCCTTTTATATAATTGCTTATTTTCTACTGCCCAAGCCATATTGCAAACGTGAGAGGCTCATCTATTTTAAGATTTTCACAACGTGCCGCAAAAGTGAAAATTTCTGATTTCATAGATTTTAGGACAAGCTTTTAGAAGGATCTCCCGAAAAGCAATTTTCTTTATATCATTAAAAATAGTTTCAGCGTTCTTGGCATTATGTAGTTAGATTTTTATGTCAGTGACTCTAGGAAGGTCAAGGGAGAACTGAGAAGCAACCTATCTATCATTTAAGTGATTCCTCAGTTAGGTCTTTAACAGGAAGCCCCCCTGTCCACTGACTTCATGATACCTTCTTTTTTTTTAAGTCTTTATTAAATTTGTTACAATATCACATCTGTTTTATGTTTCGGTTTTTTGGCCATGAGGCACGTGGGATCTTAGCTCCCCGACCAAGGATCGAACCCGCACCCCCTGCATTGGAAGGTGAAGTCTTAACCACTGGACCACCGGGGAAGTCCCCATGATACCTTCTTAATGGTGTATACCAGTGGTTTACAGACTTCGGGTTGTTAAGTCCCTTTACCCTCTTAAAAATAATTGAAGACCCCAAAGAGCTTTTGCTCCTGTGGGTTATATCTCTAAATCTTTTTTGTATTAGAAATTAGAACTGAGAAATTTATTTACTTAAGTAATAACGTTTTCATCATAGAAGTTTTAAAAGTTGTGTAATTTATTTTTTATGTTTTATCTATTAATATTTGATCTCAGAAATAGACTATATGTTATCCTTTAAAAAATAATGAACTTACTTGTTTAAAATGACAATAATAAACCCATTACATGTTAACGTAAGTAATGTTTAGGAAAGATAACTCTTTTCCCAAACAAAGTAAAACTTGAGTGAGAAGAGTAGTACTCTTTTACATTTTTGCAAATCTCCTTAATATCTGGCTTAATATTAGACAGCTGGATCCTTACATCTGCCTCTACATTCATTCAGAGGCATACCAGAGCGCAAAGAAAAGTTCATGCGCGATTGAGTTACGAGCTGAACTAGCACCTTGTTTTCTGGTGGACCGCCATTTTTTCTGTAAAGAATGACTAACAAGCTATAGTTACTAAGACTTCCCTGGTGGCACAGTGGTTAATGGCCTTTTCATATATTTGTGGAGCTCTTCCTTGATAATACACCCAAATCCAACAAATGGTGGTTTCTTAAAGATTATTAATAACGTGGAATCTGAAACTATATCAGTGAACTTCTACTCTGTTCCATTAAAATCTGTTGCTCTACCTTGCACTTTGTTTTTTTTTGTTTGTTTTTTTTGTTTGTTTGTTTTTTTTTTTTTTTCTACCTTGCACTTTGATTGGGTCTGTATTCGAGAACGATTTTGTAACATCCCACACTGGTCCTTTGGAAAATACTGGTTCTCTGGGTGGTGCAGATCTTCCAAGTATTGACACATTTCATTATACCATATCCCAAAAATCACATTCATTAATAGCACCAACGATTTCATCAAGAAGTCTTTTAAGTACTGGGAAGCTGGGACTTTCACTGTTGCAGGTGCAAGTCGTCCGAAACTGATTGACAACAGATACTATCACTTGTTTTCTTTGAAGTAACAAGCTCATATACATCATTTTTGAGAAAATTTCTGCCAGATACCCAAGTCTGTGTGTGTGTGTGTGTGTGTGTGTAATGTTTCAGGTACAGCATTATAATTCAACATCTGTATACGCTGCGGAGTGATCACCACCACAAATCTAATTTATGGTCCATCACCAGACAGTTGACCCCCTTCACCCATTTCACCCAACCCCCAACCCCCTTACTCTCTGGTAACTACTAATCTGTTCTCTGTATCTATGAGTTGTTTTCTGTTTTGTTTCGTTTTTTTAGAGTCCACATGTGAGTGAAATCATATGGTATTTGTCTTTCTCTGCCTGACTTACCTCATTTACCATAATGCCCTCAAGGTCCATCCATGTTGTTGCAAGTGGCAAGATTTCGTTCTTATGGCTGAGTAGTATTCCATTGCGTGTGTGTGTGTGTGTGTGTGTGTGTGTGTGTGTGTGTATGTATATACACATAAGATATATATCATATAATCTTTTAAAAATTTTTTATTGTAGTTGATGTACAATGCTGTATTAGTTTCAGGTGTACAGTGAAGTGATTCAGTTATACATATACATGTATTCATTCTTTTTCAGATTCTTTTCCCATATAGGTCATTACACAATACTGAGTAGAGTTCCCTGTACTATACAGTAGGTCCTTATTAGTTATCGATTTTATTTTATTTTATTTATTTTTGGCTGCATTGGGTCTTCGTTGCTGCACGTGGTCTTTCTCTAGTTGCGGCAAGCGGGGGCTACTCTTCGTTGCGGTGCACGGGCTTCTCATTGCGGTGGCTTCTCTTGTTGCGGAGCACGGGCTCTAGGCACGTGGGCTTCAGTAGTTGTGGCACACGGACTCAGTAGTTGTGGCTCGCGGGCTCTAGAGCGCAGGCTCAGTAGTTGTGGCGCACGGGCTTAGTTGCTCCGCGGCATGAGGGATCTTCCCGGACCAGGGCTGGAACCCGTGTCCCCTTCATTGGCAGGTGGATTCTTAACCACTGTGCCACCAGGGAAGCCCTAGTTATCTATTTTATATATAGTAGTGTGTATATGTTAATCCCAAGCTCCTACTTATCCCTCCCTCCCACGTTTCCCCTTTGGTAACCATAAGTTTGTTTTTGAAATCTGTGAGTCTGTTTCTGTTTTGTAAATAAGTTCATTTGTATCATTTTTTAAGATTCCACATAGAGGTGATGTCATATGATATTTGTCTTTGTCTGACTTATTTCGCTTAGTATGATCATCTCTAGGTCCATCCATGTTGCTGCAGATGGCATTATTTCATTCTTTTTTGTGGCTGAGTAATATTCCATTGTATATATGTACCACACCTTCTTTTTCCATTCGTCTGTTGATGGACATTTAGGTGGCTTCCATGTCTTGGGTAACGTAAATAGTGCTTCAGTGGACATTGGGGTGCATGTATCTTTTCAAATTACAGTTTTCTCCAGATATATGCCTAGGAGTGGGATTGCTGCAGCATATGGTAATTCTTATATCATCTTTATCCATTCATCCATCAGTGGGCACTTAGGTTGTTTCCATGTCTTGGCTATTACAAATAATGCTGCAGTGAACACAGAGGTGCATATATCTTTTCAAATTAGTGTGGAGATTCCTCCAAAAATTAAGAGTAGAATTACCAGTATGACCAAAGCTATTTTACTTCTGGGTGTTTATACGGAGAACATGAAAACTGTGTTTTCCATAATGGCTGCACCAATTTACATTCCCACCAACGGTACACAAGGGTTCCCTTTTCTCCACATCTTTAAAGCCAACGCTTGTTATTTGTTGTCTTTTGGATAATAGCCATTCTGGCAGGTGCAAGGTGATATCTCATTGTGGTTTTGATTTACATTTCCCTGTTGATTAGTGATGTTGAGCATCTTTTCATATGCCTGTTGGCCATCTGTCTGTCTTCCCAAGTATTTTTAAAAATATTTTATTTATTTATTTGTTTGTTTTATTTGGTTGCACCGGGTCTTAGTTGTGGCAGGCGGGCTCCTTAGTTATGACATGCAAACTCTTAGTTGCGGCATGCATGTGGGATCTAGTTCCCTGACCAGGGATCGAACCCCAGCCCCCTGCATTGGGAGCGCGGAGTCTTAACCACTGCAACACCAGAGACTTCCCAAGTCTTAATAACTACAGCTTGTTAACTCATTCTTTAAAGAAAAAATGGTGGTCCACCAAAAAACAAGGTGCTAGTTCAGCTCGTAACTCAGTCGCACGTGAACTTTTTCATTGTGCTCTGGTATGCAGCAGAAGTCCTGTATGTGTCCTTCTCTTTTCATTGCACAGAATCTTCAAAACGGGGGTTTAGATTTATTAAAGTTGATAATTTTTTACTGCATCGAGGACATTTTTAAGTGAAACTGTCCCTTTTGGTTTTTTTCCTATGAGTGTGTGGTGGTGAGCAATGCACTGCTGATTAATACACTTTGGTGCCACTGCCTGATTCGCGCTAAGCCATCCGCAGTTTTACTGTGCAAACGTCAACACAGTGAAAAAAGTCAATATCTTCTAGTGCTATTATGAAGACAGTTTTGGCCTCCCAGACCTCCCGAATGAGTCTCAGGGTCTCCCAGGGCTGCACAGACCCCTCTTGGAGAGCCCCTCTTTTCTGCCCCTGTGCTTCAGCGACCAGCCGATGGACCTGCAGAATAGGGTCCCCTGGGAGCAGGTGAGAAATGCAGAGGCACAGTCTCCTGCCCAGACCTGCCTAAACAGAATCTGCATTTTAACGGGATCTCCAGGGAATTTATATGCACATGAAAGTTGGAGAACCAGTGCTCTTGAAGGGGGAGCTGCAAACTTTTCCTGTAAAAGGCCAGATGGTAAATATCTGGCAACTACTCAACTCTGCCTTTGCAGCTTGAAAATAGCCACACACAGTACACAAAGGAATGAGTTTGGCTGTGTTCCAGTAAAACTTTATTTATGGACACAGAAATTTGAATTCCATATACTTGTGTCACGAAGTATTATTATTCTTTGAGTTTTGGTTTTTTAAAAAATCATTTCGAAATATAAAAAAGCGCTCTGTGTTCGCAGGCCATATGGAGAGCTGAGTCTGGCCCATGGGCCACAGTTGGCTGACGCCTGCACTAGAACACTTGTTCTCCAGCTTGAAGTCACCTGGGGAGCTTTTTCTTTAAGGAAAACCACTGGTTCTTGAGTCCCACCCCAAGAAATTCTGATTCATTGGTCTAGAGTGAAGTGTGGACATCAGGGCTTTCCAGTGCACTGCAGATAATGCTATTGGGCAGCAAAACTTGAGAACTTCTGCTCTGTAGTATTTTGTAAGCAAAGTAAGGTTTATTTTAAGCTCTTTTTTTTTTTTTTAATTGTAGCATTTGGCAGTCACACTGGTGTCTCAGACCGGGATTGTACACGATAGCCTGAGAGCGAGGTTTCTCATCGTTCTTTGTGTCGCTGTGTTGTTTGTGGTGTTTGGGGTGGGGACCGTCCTGTGCACTGCGGGATGTTTAGCAGCTTCCCTGGCTTCTACCCACTACCTGCCAGTAGCGCCCGCCCCGTTGCGATGACTTGAAATGTCTCCACACGCCCCGTGGAGGGCAAAATCGCCCCCAGTTGGAAACCAGTGATGTGAACATTGCAGAGCATGTGTGTGCTGTCTCAAGAATTCTCTGCCTCCGCGCTGTTGACATTGGGGTTGTATAGCTGTTGAGGGGCTGTCCTGTGCCCGGTAGGATGCTGAGTGGCATCTCTGGACTCCACCCACCGGAGCCGGTAGCGCCCCCTCCGCCAGTCGTGACAACCCAAAATATCTCCAGACGTTGCTCGATGTCCCCTGGGGGGGGGGCACCGTCGCCCCCCTGTTGAGAACCGCTGCTTGAGCCAACTCTGAGTCAGGGGGGCCTTGGTCCCCTGACATCCGCTTTTATGTCTCTTAAGTAAGGATTCTCTCTGCCTCCGTTTTCCTGCTGGTTGTTTGAAAGTTGCAAATGTTGATTACTTCTCCTCTTTTTGAATTTGGTGGATCGTTAGGAATCAGTAAAGCAGCAAGGAAGGCCATGCGTAGAGGGGTGTGTGTGTGTGTGTGTGTGTGTGTGTGTGTGTGTGTGAGAGAGAGAGAGAGAGAGAGAGAGAGAGGGAGAGATTCATTCCCTGGGGAAGAATCTGAGCCCTTGTTGCTGCCGGTCGCCCTTCTGAGCCAGCATTAAAGCTGCAGCCAGGATCACAGACAACTTGGGGCAAATCACTGGGCCGTTATGAACTCACAGCCATGGCAACAGCCATCCGCAAGCCCGAGGACAAAACATGTTTTATTCTGTTGTTCTGCACAGAAGGTTCTAGTGATGCCAGAGACAAAATGGCCATTGAGAGGAAGAGGCGTTGAGGCCTGTTTTTTCTCCCTACTGTGTGGTTTATATTTAAACTATCTTAGGTTAACGCACACTGGAGTTTTAGTGCAAATCAAAACCGAAAATTCTCTTTAGCCTCAGAGACCGGCCAAATGAAGGCCGAAGACTTTATTAACCTAACAGAGTTGCTGGGGGGTGGCGGGAGGCGGCGCTGGTGAGAGGTACTGAGAATATTAGTAAAATGTGCTAGAAGGCCTAGCGGTGATTTTTTTTTTTCCCCACAAGTAGTTCGCAGGCATCCAAAAAATGCTTTCCTTGCGTTTTCTGGTTTATGTTCACCAACGTTGTCATTGCTGGTTTGAAGCTCGGGAAAGCTCAGTTTGTGGATTTATAGGAATATCCAAGAAAAGCATCGATCTTCCGTAGCTGGCATAGCATTTCACAGCGTGGCGCTCTGCTGATACTCGGCGCCACCTCTCTCTTTAAAAACATCAGCCTGGCCTGTGACTTCTCATGCTGGGGACAGCCCGAAGCACAGATCCAGGACCTTTGTCTGGATGGGGCTGGGGTGTGATAGGCCTGCGGTAAGGCACTAAAGCATCTTTGATGTGAAAAATTGGAGGTTAACAGTGCTTGCTTGGCTCAGAAAAAACACTCTAGTTGCACTCTTTTCAAGATGGCTGAACAGCTTGGAACATTGTGTTTTTCTTCGTTGCGGCCCCTGGAACTTGCCATTTGATTTGCAAGTGGCTGGAGTTACGGCCAAGCCCAGCAGGCCACCTCTTCGGGAGAAAACACCAAACACAGTTGACACAAAAGCAGGCACTTCAAAGGGACTCAGGATGGTGCACCTGGGACTGGTGCCTGGCCTGGGCTTCTCAAACTTTCACGCACACAACTGCGGGCTTGTTCAGATGCAGATTCTGACTTGGTTGGTCTGGGGTGGGGTCCAAG
This sequence comes from Balaenoptera musculus, assembly GCF_009873245.2. Taxonomy (NCBI): domain Eukaryota; kingdom Metazoa; phylum Chordata; class Mammalia; order Artiodactyla; family Balaenopteridae; genus Balaenoptera; species Balaenoptera musculus. The sequence goes on along the minus strand of NC_045806.1, from coordinate 10,619,068 downwards.
ATTCCGTATTTCCCCCAAGCTCCCTGCTGAACCTCACGCAGCTTGTCCAAGGACCATACTTGGCAAAGCAAAGGCTTTAAAGTACTTTCAGCTGCTAAATGGTCCCCTCATGTCTTTCTTTGACCTCTGAAAGTGTTCACTGCGGTCCAGAAGCTGACAGCATCCAGCATCAGCTCTTCTGAGCTACAGACCCACATATCCGATCGCCTACCGGAAGCGCCCCCCTTAAGATGGCATCCGGTCACCTCAAACTCAGCATGTCTAAAACTGAACTCAACATCTTTGTCCTCAAAGCCTAGCCCTCCTGGGTCAAGCCCAGCTCAGGGAACAACACAACATCCATCAGGTTCCATGTGCAGTAATGGAGGAGTCATCCTTGGTACTCACCAGCCATCCCCAACCCCTCCTTTGAGTCCAGACCAAGTTGTGCCCACTTGACGTCTCAAACCTCTCTCAGACCCATCCCTCTCTTCCACTTATGCTGCTTTTGCCCGGGTCCAAGCGCCTGCCCTCTTTAGCCTGAACCACCGCAGCAAGCTCCTCCCCATCTCCACGGCCACTTTGTTCCCGTCACATCCGCCAGGAGGATCTTCTACAACCCCAGTCTGTTCCCTGGGGTTAAAAATGTTCAGTGGCTTCACATGATGCTGCGGATAAAGTCCAGAATCCTTCAGGAGGCCTGGAAAGCCCTCAGTGCTTCTAGCTCCAGTAGACCTTCTCCTGCCTTCCTTGCCCCACCCTCACCGTGTACTCTCTGTTCTGGCATCTTCTATGCCCGGGAAAGCGCCCTGCTCTTTTCCACCATAGAGCTTTTGTTCGCACTCTTCCTGTTTCCCGGAACACGCTCCGTAACCCAGCCCTCTCTCCTTTTACCTAATCAGCTCCAATCCATCCTTCAGATCTAAGCTGCGGAGGCTGTTCCTGGTCACTGCCCAGAAGCCTAAATAAGTCCTCATGGTTTCCTCTCCTAGCACTTCTGAGCCCAAAACCATTTGGACAGTGTCTGTTTCCCCCACAGGCTATAAACTCCATTAGCGTGTAGACCATGCCTATCGTAGCTCGCCATCGAGTCCCCAGCGTCCAGCCCAGTACCTGGGGCCTCAGAGACACCTCGGTGAGCACTGAATGTTCACTAATGGAATGAAATGGAATGAATGGGTGAATGGACAGCTGCTCCCTCCCTCCCAGCGCTCTCATCCTCACCCGTATCTGTTACCCTGCTTAACTGACAGCTTCCATTCAATCAGGCCTTTAAGAGGCCCCAGTACCCAAGATGATGATAACAGCACGATTATGGGGCAGAGCTTGCCTTGTTCAAATGAGAGCTGAGCTGCACCTTCGGGGCACCCGTGCTAGCTGCTGCTTCGAAGTGCGTTACAGGTCACTTCATGTTGATTCGTTGGTTCTGTTGAGAATTTAATAATTGACTCATTAGCCATGGGTGCTTCTTCACAGCCTGATGTCTAATACCTTGAAGACCATTGTTTCATAGGTTTTGTTCAGTTCGGTTGTGGTTTCAGGCAGGAGGATAAATTAGGTCCCTGATACTCCACCTTGGCCAGAAGCCAGGAATCGTTTCATGGCATTAGGTGTTTATTGTCGCACAGTTTGGCTGGTAAAGATATCAGGCGGGGCCGCCACAGTGAAGGGCTGGCATGATTCTTTAGGACAGTGGTTCTCAGATTGGCGCCTATGTGAGAAGCACCCGAAAGCACAGATGACCGGCTCTGTCCCCACCTCCCAGCCCCTGATTTTCTGATTCAGTTGTTCTAGGGTGGGACCCAAGAATCTGCATTTTTACCGTGTTCATAGGCGACGCTGATGCTCCCGGTCCTGGGGCCACACTCTGAACGTCAGCGCTTCCAGATAGGGGTCTGCAAACTTCTTCTGTAAGTAGTAAATGTTTCAGGCTTTGTAAGCCACGTGCCCTGTCGCAGCTACCCAACTCTGCCATTGTAGGGCAGAAATAGCCATAGGCGATTTGTAAATGACGGGGGTGTGAGCTGTGTTCCAATAAAACTTTATTTACAAAAATGCAGGCTATAGTTTGTGACCCCTGGTTTGGCGGAACTTGGAGTGTTGACTGTGCTGTGGGTAGTACAGCGGGTGATTTCTGTTCCCTCATCAGAGCAAAGGGGAAGTCAGTAATTCTAGCACACGCCAGTCCCTTGATATAGTATGATGGTTGCTGTACTCAGGATGATATGGTAGGCAAGGCAATGTCTGCCTTTCTGGGCTGTATTTCTGTCTAACACCGTGAAATAAAACACTACTACTGTGGCCATATAAAGTAGTAAGAACCCCTCCTGCCTCCTCCCACGTAAGTACACCCAGGACTGGCTCCATAGTTCGTGGGCCCAGTGCAAAAATGAACATGCCGATACCCGTGTTGAGAAATTATTAAGAATGTCCAGATGGCAATATCGGAGTATTATACTAAGCACAGGGCCCCATGGGGCTGTGCAGGTGGTACTCCTGTGAGGCCAGCCTGCACACACCGTCAGCCTCCCCCACCACCTCTGCCACACACATACCTGCACGTTTTTTAGGTCAGAAATGCTGTTAATGTGAGGATCCTAACAGTATTGATACCATATTTTAGAAACATATTTGGGTTTTTCTTGCTAATTTTTTGCAGCACTTTTGGTTCCTCTGGGTTAAGTGTGTGGCATACGACCAAATCGCCCAGTGTTCAAAGTTACGTTACACGCTGTGGGGAGAGATGGCTTCTAGACTGACATAGAAGGTACAGTGGGGAGTGATCCGTTTACAGATGCTTGGCTATCTGCCACACATGGCAATTTTAGCCGTGTGGGTAACTGGTCAACCATGCTAGACTAAGCTCTGCCTCCAGCTGTATCAGTTCCTATAAATTTTTCCCAGGTTATATTTCACAAGCTTCTTTCTGCTCACGGTGGCCAGCAGGGTCCATAAGAGTTTTATCTGTGCATGTGGGATGACGATGACCAATATGGTGACTTCTGTTCTACAGGAGCCAGAGTTCCATGTTCGCAAATAAAATCATCTGCTGAAAACCTAAGAGCGTGGGCTTCTGCTGAGAGAGTATGATTCACTGAAGTGGTCCCCCAAATTCTCGAGTCCTTGGTTTCCCCTGCTGTTCTAAAACTAGACCCACAGCATGGGGTATACGGAGTCTACGAGAGAGATACATTGGAGGGAAACTTTAGCCTTGATCTAGTGGTGAATTTGGGACTGAACAGCATCATTCTTCTAACCCCACTTGTCTTTCTGAGCCAGGGAACAGCTGTGATATTTCCTTTGAAAGAAGCAGAATGCTCTAACCCTTTGGATGAAAGACTGTTTTGAAGTGGCAGCTGGGGATTTGGAAGGATGAGTTCTATTGTTAAAGGGCAAGTGCGTTACGCTGTAACACCTAGACCTAACTCCAGATGATGAGAAAGGATGTGGGTTTATTATCAAATTTTATCAGATTATATACCAGTGTCCCCACGTCAGCTGTTTACGTATTCTGCATCCTAGGTTCTTCTGTAGAAAGCCTTTCCAGACCCCTCTCCAATTTGAATTATATTTCCTCCTGTCCTTCCATCTCTCTCTTTTCCCCCACCCACCATCCACTCGCTCTCCAGCAGCCTCTGTCTTGGCGCTCATCACGCTGTGCTATAGAAATTCTGTTACTCGTCTGCCTGCAGCATTAAACTGATCTCCTTGAAGGCAGAGGAGGCGTTTTATTTTGTTTGTATTCCCAGTGCCAAGCACAGTGCTTAGCACCCTGTGCATCTTCACAAAGTCCTGAGGGAATGAAATCCAAAGTAAAACTCAGAACCTAGCTCATGTCACAGAAAGGTGAATTTGTGGCAAGTCAAAATTGATCTTCCACAGCGGTGTTCTGTAGTGATGGAATGTCCTATATCTGTTCGGTCCAACATGGTCGCCACCAGCCCGCGTGGCTGCTGAGCATGTGAAATGTGGCTTATGCGATGGAGGAACTGAAGATTTGATTTTATTTTAAATAATTTAAATAGCCACATGTGCCTAATGGCCGCCATATTGGACAGCACAGTCTCAAGGCCACACTTCTCTATCCAGTAAGGACCAGATATAACTTTGTTAGCTAGGGAAGCAGGCGTTCATCTTGTTCCTAACTTCATCATGGAGGCTGAGAATGGGGGAGGTGGGGAATGACACAACACAAGAGAAAAGAGGTCTATTTTCTGTCTTATATAATGGAATACATCGAGGCCAGGGATTTTAGTTCCTCTCGGTTTGGGAGCCTGGAGAGCATTTGGACTTTTAGCTGCATTCCTCTCACCTCACCTCAGCCCCTAGAAGGTCATAGGACAAAATAAGATTGACCTCCGTCATCCTCGTTCACAAATCTCAAGTGTCCAAAGCTCTTTAAGGTACTGACTTGCTAGTGAACTTGAACTGTATTGTGTGCTGGGTCCCATCTTAGGCAGTTTCATCTGTCTATTTCAGGGAGGTTGGTCTTCATGAAAACAGCTGGTCACCTTTTGAAATGAAAGGAAGCACACTTTCTTATGCAGGCCCGACCTTTTTATTTTCCAATGAACTGAAGAGAGGTCGGGTAGTGAGTGTATAGTCACCGCTTGGGGTAGGTTTAAGCAAATGCTAGTTTAGAATGGGACGCTCATCAAAATGGAAAAGCCTAGCTCGTGTTTCTCGCTGTGGTAGTCATCCCCTGTCTACTGTTAAAGACCGTTGGGGTGAAAGACATTTAGCCGCCTTAATGTGCTTGCCCTGAAGTCATGAACTGCTCTGGATTGCTGTTAAAACATCGTAATGCTTTCAGAGTTCGATTTCCCCGACAAGCCATTTACTTAAGGGTCTGGATAATGTAAACAGGGATGGGAGGTCACGAGAGGTACTGACATTATCCCGAGGCCAGCACTGCTCTACTGAAACATAAATGTCTCCAAACTGAAAATGTCACCTGACTGCCCCCGGGGAGGTCTTTATGGACATCTCAAGTCAAAGTTGATTTTAAAAATGAATGAAAGTCTTATTCCTCTCAAGATTGAAGCGTGAACTGTGGCTCTCTCCTTCATTTCACTTCATGGATGCTCATTTTGTCTTTTTTTTTTCCCCCCCTCTGTTCCTTTTCCCTCTTCAAGTACTTAAATGTCACCCACCAGTTCGGGGTTCTTTCTTGCTCTGAACGTTTGTGTTGGAGGGCGGCAGGTGGAAGCCGGGGTGGGGGTGGGGGGCTGTGATTAAATTGCTTGTGCTGCCTGGCCCAGGGGAACATTTTTATTTAAAAGTTGAGCTAATTTCTGATATTGACATGAATGAAACTTGAGTGGACCCACTTGAGCGGATCCAGGTGACTTGGTACTTCTAGGGACCAACATGCCCACCACCTTTCCAAAATGATTCCCTTGATATTCTTCTGACCACAGCAATAGTGTAATTACTGCATTTGACTCTTGTGGCTGCCCAGGAGGTCAAAGGCTCGGGAAAAGCCATTGGCTGCTGCAGAAACAGAGGAATAGGTGCCCGAAACCCCAGGAGGCTGAGGCTGGGGGGAACCTGACGGTCTCTTTTCTTCATAGAGCCACAGCCTCACTGCAGGCCTTTGACATTGCGAGTGGGATGACTGCTGCTCGTTGTCACTTGAGCAGGGGGCCCCTAACCCTGACCCCGGGTCCATCAAGAACTTGTAGAATTGTGCCTTACTCCCTATTTGTCAGTTGGCTGCTCTGCCACTCACCCCGAGCAAGTTAAGCTACACATTTCCTCTTGGAGCCCCCGAGTCCTCACCCACAGAATGGGAGATGACCACAGCTCCCCCTCTGGTCCTTGGGACGTTGAGCTATTATCCATAGAGCATGCGCGGGAAGATGGACGAGTCGAGTCTTCTCTGTTAATGTGTGGCCTTCACAAAGGCGGAAGGCGTCTTGCCCTTAACAGCGGCGTTTTCTCTCCTCTGGGTCCAGGCTGCTTCGAATGCTGCATCAAGTGTCTGGGCGGAGTCCCCTATGCCTCCCTGGTGGCCACCATCCTCTGCTTCTCCGGGGTCGCCTTGTTCTGCGGCTGTGGGCACGTGGCTCTCGCGGGCACCGTGGCGATCCTCGAGCAACACTTCTCCACCAACACCAGTGACCACGCCCTGCTGAGCGAGGTGTAAGTACCTGCTTCCTTGGAAGATGTATTGAAAGTGCCAGCACCCCAGGCGGGTTCACAGGAAGACTGCAGTGTGCTCACCTGGGAGAAGATGGATGCTTTTCATTCACGCTCCCTGGAGGCAGATAGGAAGAGGTCCGGGAGAGAAGGAAAAAGGGCCAAGAGTGCAGTGGGTGTTTGGGACCTGGGGTGGGATCACACCAGGGTGCACACATAGGACCCTCTGCACACAGTGGCCGAGGGGCACGGTGGCAATACTGCCAGTCCTCCCACCAGGAGTCATCGTGGTTCCCAAGTAGCGGTCGCCCTCTAGTGTTGTCACAGAAAACGGCCCAACTCTAAGTCTACAGGAACAGGACTTGGACATTCATTCTTCAAGCAGAAGAAAACTCCCCGGGTGTCCTCCAGTTCAGAAGAGGGGGCGTTTTAGGGGTTCAGCCTCAGCCTTCCCGCTCTGGAATCATTCTCTGGAGTCGCAACAACTCCCACGCATGGATTCTCTAACTGTGCATGCTCGGCAGCAATGAATTTAGTTCCTTCGTATATTTTCCCCTTGCCCTTCAGTGTTTTCTTTTTCCTTCCCTGACTACCAGGGTTTGACAGTCTTTAGGTATCTTGTGACTGGAAGAAACTTTTGAAAAAGGCACGAGTGAACTTTTATGGAACAATGACGGGATCCTGTGGGAAGAGTCCTTAGGGAACTTTATTCTTTATCTGTTCAGGAAATGATTCCAGAGCAATGAGCAGCAGTGGGGGAGGCTATGAGGAGGAGGAAGCAGGACAGTGGGCTCGTTGAGTGCCAAACGTGTACAAAACAGACCAAGAAATACTCACCATGACTGAGCCTGGGGAAGGTGTGTTAGTTTAATTAGCTGGTGATCTTGAGGAGTGGCTCTCAAACTTCCAGCAATCTTTTTAAAAAATCCCCATGTCCATGTCTCACCCCAGGCTAATTAAGTCATGACCTCTGGGGATAGGATGCAGTTAGCTGTTGTCTGTAAAGCTCACCAGGTGGTTCCAGCGGGCGGCCAAAGGTTGTCACCTGCATCGCTGTTGGCTTTCATAGGACAAAATTAGATGTGAATTAACTTTTTGTATCTTAACTTTTTGTATCTACTTGATATATTATCACTTGGGTAATGAGAATGTCTGTGCAGAAAGCGTTTGCCCACGTTACTCCCTAAAGCAGCCCTCGGTACTTACTTAGGGGTTTTATCAGAATAACATTAAGCACTAGGCCTGGTTGGGAGGCACTTTGATATGGTGGAAGGAACATGTCGTCCACTGGACCAGCGTTTAAATGCTGGCTGTGTGTGTATCCTTGGATGAGTGACTTTAACTCGTCAATGTCTGCATTTATAAGTAATCTCATAAGTATTATAAGATTCCAACTGGGCCCCTGTGCAAAGGAAACTTCTCCCTTGTCTGGGAAGGTTGCTCACCTTGGAAGAAAGGCTCAGGTTGCGGTGGGCTGGGCAGGGATGCCTGCCTGCAATGCCCCATGAGCCCACCGAAGCCATCAGCAGGGCAAGTGATGTCACCCTCACGGCCCCCCCCCCCCAGAGGCCAAAAACATCTGTTAACCACTTACACCTTCTTCTTTTCCTAGAATACAACTGATGCAGTATGTCATCTATGGAATTGCGTCCTTTTTCTTCTTGTACGGGATCATTCTGTTGGCAGAAGGCTTCTACACCACGAGCGCAGTGAAAGAGCTGCACGGGGAGTTTAAAACAACCGCCTGCGGCCGGTGCATCAGTGGGATGGTGAGTACGAATCTCTGATGACTGCTACCCAGCCAGAGCCACACCTCCATGTGTTTCTTTGTGTTTGGTAAAAGCTAACTGAGAGTACGTGCAGAGTCCATGACAGAAGGAGTGTTCGTTCCAACTTAGAGTCAGGAATATGAAAAAACCCTCAACATATTATTGAGGAGAAGTTAAAATCTATGGCTGGTAGGATGAAATCAAGCATTTCTCTTACCAATGTCCAGATAACAAGGGTATTGAAGATTTTTCAAATATAAAGTCCCCACTATGAAAGGAGATAGTTTTCCTATCATCTCACCGCTGTCCTTCATTTATCTTTGAATGTGGTTTGTGGCCACGCAGACTCGCCCATACTATGATGAATGGTCACAATCCCTCTGGCAGTGGTGACCAAGCATGTTTCCTACTAAGCACCTCGCTGGGGACTGTCCTTCAGAAGTTTAGAGCCTAAAGAGGGGGGTTAAGCAGGCTCCAGAGCCGGCCCGCCACCTCTTTTTATCCACCTATGAGCTGGGGAAAAAAACAGAGGAATAATACCTTAGGACACACGCAATTCCAGGTTTGATGTCCATAATAGAGTTTCTGGCAGCCAGCCACACCCCTTCGTTGACACGGCGGCTGCGGTCACACTGTAACAGCAGCGCTGAGGAGTGTCTGTGACCGCATGTGGCCTGCGGAGCCTGACCCGTCCCCTCTCCGGCCTTTTGCGGGCAATGTTTGCTGACCTCTGGCCTAGAGGAGGACAGAGCTTAAAAGGGGCTCATTAAGAGGCAGGGTTAGAAAGTGCCGTTTCACAGAAGGAAAGTCAGGGCTGGAGGGAGAGGTGGGAAAGGGGCGCTTATGGAGTTTAATTTGGGGCACGTTGAAGTGGAGTGCGTAAGAGCCTGGGCCGAGCAGGGGGCTGGCGTTTGAGCAAGTGGTCAGATGCGGCGAAAACGGGGAGTTGAGGGAGACGCGCTCACACAGAGGCGGAAAGCCCAGGCTGGCTGAGGAAGGCACGGAAGGAAGGAAGGAGGATAGGCACCCTCGCTGCGGGGCCGCGGCTCCCGGGGGGCACCGACCGAGCTCTCTGCTGTCACGAGGTACGGACGCAGAGCCTGTCTTAAAAGACACGGAGCGCCCAGTGTTCCTAAAAGTCCTCCTTAAGGGAGGCACAGAGAGTGTAGTTACGTCTTTGTGCCCGGGTGGGAGCCCGGGTATGAAGGGCCGGGACGCCGTGCACATTGAGGTTAAGGCTGGGCGCGTCCCTGGCAGCTGCTCCTGGCAGGCCCGAGGCCCGCTGCTGCCGGGCGCCGCCCCTGCTGCTTCTCTGTCCGGCCCTCAGGTCCCGCGAGCGGCAGCAGAGCTGTGTGCCCAGGGCCGGGGGGCCCAGGGAGGGCGGCGGGCAGAAGCACCGGGGCCCCGCGGCTCCCGGCGTGGAGGAGGAGGACCCAGCCTGAGCAGAGCAGCCCGGAGAAGAGGGGCTGCGGCCTGGCTGGCAGGGGAGGCTGGAGCCCAGAGGAGCGAAAGGATGCTGCTGGGAGAGCAGACCGGGGCCAGAGCAGGAGAGGCCTCGGCTGCCGCGCTGGGCATGAAATCCAAAGACAGGCGGGCTGTGACAGGACCGTGCACAGGGCAGAGCGAGGGAGGAGAGGTGAGCACGAGGGGATCGATCGCGAGACTCGTGGTGAGTGAGAGCGGAGAAGAGGGGACAGAGGCAAAGCCCGCGGGCGAGGCGGGCTCCGGGGTTTGCTGTTCGGGGGTTGAGCGCGCGAGGAGGGGGCGAGCCGAGGAGGCTGCACGGTGTTGGGGCGCTGCGTGGGTGCGCATTCTGAAAATATCAGACCCACAGCGTTTTTGAAACAGCCTTTTCAAAGCTCTCTGAAAAGCGCTAGTCCAAGCAGGTCAGGAAGAAAGGAAAGCAATACGATCCCGTTCCTGGTGAAATCGCCCACGGCAGCACGTGGGCCAGCACGATGCAGCCCCTTCCCGCAGCCACTGCTGCTGTGGATCTTAAAGCTGAGAAACAACAGAACAAAACTAGAGGGAAATGAGCATTTTATCAGGTCCACTGTGCACTAAGCTTGTGTTCACGGCTAGTGTAAACGTAGTGAAGGTGCAAGCATCTAATGCTTTTTAGTAATTTCACAGGCTCATGAAACTAGCCAAGTTCCTTTGGAGAAAGGGCTTCCTGTAGCACTGGCTGTTCTCCGGCCCATCTCTTACGTAAAAGAAAGGGAATCTGGGAAGCTGGTACGGAGTTATAATTCAGTGGCCTGTGAAAGCCTCTGGCCACTGTCCCCGGGTAAGCGCAGCACTGGTGTGTAGGAGGAGGCCCTGTCACCAACTAGCTCTGTGACCTTGGACGAGGGAGATCCTCGCTAAGAGAGGGACCCGCAGAGTTCCAAGACTTCCTTTGTCACTGCTGTGGTCCAGGTGGTGCTCTGACCGCGTCCCACAGGTTCGGTATCGGCTGGAAAATGCGTCATCATTCCTCCCGGGGGAGGTGCTTTGCCCTGGTCGGTGACGATTCTTTGTCCTTTTCGGCCTAGTTCGTCTTCCTCACCTATGTGCTGGGAGTGGCCTGGCTGGGCGTGTTTGGTTTCTCTGCGGTGCCCGTGTTTATGTTCTACAACATATGGTCAACCTGTGAAGTCATCAAGTCCCCCCAGACCAACGGGACAGCCGGGGTGGAGCAGATCTGCGTGGACATCCGGCAATACGGTACTTCCTTTTCATCTCCTCGATTCACTGGTATCGTCTTTGCGCGTGTGTCTGGGCCTTAAGTATTACATGGGCGTCTAAGCATCCAGCTGGGTTTCATCCATTCTATTGGAAGGGTTTATTATACTCTTTCCCTCAGTGTGCTCCATTTTCTGGATGGAAACATCAGTTAGGCTCTTAGTTCCTAAAAAGGGTCATTCAAAATTGTTATATTTGCTAGTTCAGTGTACAGTAAAAAACTTTTTATAATGCAGTTCAATCAAAAAAGATGTGTGGATATCCATTCTAAGAAGAGTAATATATTTTTCCTTCAACTTCTTTTCGGTTTTGTACCATCCAATTTTCCATCCAGAATATTGTATGCACTATAATCCAGCTACTCTGCACATTCACCTCTTCAAATCAGGTCTTTTTAAAATGACCATATTGCTTTAATATTGAAAAACAAAACAAAATCCAGGTGTATTTTAAAGTCATCAGAAGGTACTCTATCAAAGCCAGCTGTTGGAAAAAACCTGTTCACACATATATTCTAATGAGGGGGATCCTTACCCTCGGCAGCTAAGGTCGGTTCATTTTGAGAGGCCACAGAAGGGGCCAGGGCGCCTCCTGTCCCGACTTCCCTGTTGAGGGAGAAAGGCAGTTTCAGTAGTGCTTCTGGCCAGGATGGTAGGAAATCCTGTTCTTGGCAGAAACAACTAGGAGGAAAAGAAGAGTTTTCATTAGAATTGAAGAGGAAATCATTGTTCTTTCAGAGCTTTTCTGGAAGAGCTTTTTTGCTGCTTCTTGTGCCTATCTGGCTTCTCCTCAGCATCTTACCTTGAACCGTAATATGAAACTCACCTAAAATTGCCCTTCTGATAGAGCCGAAGGCTCACCCACACTGTTCTTTAGGATGGACTGAAAACAGAGACTAAAGTTGATTTCTAAACTATTTGTAAGTGAATATCTAGATGCATGTATCATTTTCCCTCTTCTTAAATATTCACTACAAATGCTTGGTCATCAGTAATCATTTTCTAAAATTTTCTGTATTTGAAACCAGTGGTTTTGTTTCCCATTCCTCTGAAGCAAAAAGACTTACTGTTTGTTGGTCCATAGCAAAGATGGAAAGAACAAAATCCTCCTTCCTTACCTCCTGGGAGAAGGAGAACTTGACCCACGTCATATTTAAGCACACACCTAGGCATTCACGGCAGAAAGAGCAGCCGCCGAACGGACGAGGTGCCTGCAGAGGTGAGCTGGGTACAGTGAGAGACACCACGGGCCGCGCTCTCTGTGCGGAAGGACAGTGGTTTTCCAAGTGGAGCTTCAGTCCAGAAGCATTTCCGAGATACTTGTAAAACACAACAAAAATGAACAGAAAAAGCAAAGACATTCATACAACATGGAAACCCAAACTCTAGAACATAACTACTCTGTCGAATTGCCGTGAACCTTTCTGAGCACAGCCTCCCCGTTTCAGAACGGATCTTGGGGCAGACCACCAACATAGAGCTTGAGGGGTAAGGCCGCAGACCATGAAATTCAGGGGGAGATGTGTTTGGCTGCAGGAGGAGGAAATGCCTGTGAGGGGTGCTGTCCTGCAGCTGTTGAACTAGAGCTCAGGACTATCAGCTCAACTAACCAAAGCAGAATTCGTAGGGAAAAAAATTGAGTTGTCTAATTCCCTTATGGACTAGTTAGCTGACTTTGCTCTTGCCCTGTTGTCCAAATAGGACTTTTTATTCCCAAGAGCTTGTTCTACAGGGAGCAGGTACATCGGTTGTTGAAGAACATGGCCGGTCATTGTGTTGTAACTGCCACTGAAAGAGGTGGGGCCCGCTGAGAGCAGGGGCGCTGGACTCGGTACTAATCCCTAAGCTTCTGTTGGGATTCGCTTCCCAGGTATCATCCCTTGGAATGCCTTCCCAGGAAGAATGTGTGGCTCGGCCCTGGAGAACATCTGCAACACCAGTGAGGTAAGCCCCGCCCCCTGCACGGGCTCCTACCTGACCGCGGGGCAGCAGAGGCTGAGCGAAGGGCTTCTCCTAGGGACAGAGAGCGGGCGCTCTGCCTCCATTCTTGACCTAGAACGTGGCCCTGGCCTAGCCCGCTGAGCGAGGAGCCTGCGCCAGCAGAGCGCTTTCTCTTTCTCCCTCGGCAGTAATTCGAGAGTGACCCCAGTCCTGCAGATCTGAACATACATGCAGACTCTTCTCTCTCACCTTCAGAGAGCTTTTCAAAGTAGGACACCTGTCACAGAACCAAGGCAAATTGTCATAGAGAAGACGGCCCTGAATTTGTATACAAGCAAATTTTTATACATTGGCACTTGGGCTCACGTTTCCAGACGGAGTTGCTGCTATTGGCAATAAATCCTGACACACTATGGTTTAAAATCTCTCTGCCCTAGAATAGTCTTTAGGCAGTGGTTTGTTTATAAAAGCAAATTCTCCCATGCACGCGTGGAAGCTTGCATATTCAAGAGAATCCTGACGTGCTTTTGGAAGCCGCGAGCGACCGAGATCAGCAGGGCCCGCCTACCTGGCTGCTCGGCGTGTCTATCCAGGCTCGGGGTGCAGGCACGCTGGAGCAGTATCATATCCTGACGCTGGGGCCCAGCCCCCAGCTACTCCGATGTAACTGGTCTGGGGGGTCCAGCCTGGGCCGCAGGTGCCCAGCCCTAGAGGAGAAAGAGGGAGCTGCGCCCGGACCGGTGGAGGCCATTTCCTTCCACATAAAATGCTAATGTTGGTGCCCTGTTCTTTCCTAGTTCTACATGTCCTATCACCTGTTCATCGTGGCCTGTGCCGGAGCTGGCGCCACCGTCATTGCCTTGGTGAGTACAGGCCCCAGGACGGGCCTAGTGCAGTCCCCCCCTTCCCTGCAGTCACTATAGTAACAGATTTGCCTTCCAGCCAACAAGCCTGGGACTCGACCTTGGTTCAGTTTCCCCTGTGTAAACTTACCCCATGTCTAGATTGCAGGAAGTACGAGGTGGTGGTCTTGGCATCCATGGTAGGTGATGCAATTTGGATTCTGTGGAAAGAATCAGTTTGCTTCTGTTTAAAGACATCTTATTGAGGGTATATTGCCGATCCATGAACAGCACTGACACGCAAACCTGAATGAAGTTTTAACACACGTGTTTTCTCCGTAAGGCCCCTTGCAGCCTTCCTGCACTTAGGGACACTAGACAGCCCTTCGGCACGCCGGTGAGGGAACGTGTAAAGAGCGAAGTCACAGAAATGCAAACTACATGGCACCAAATAGATTCTGAAAAGGACGCTTGTTTACAGCCTGAGAGTTGCCACAAGAAGGCAGAGTGGTGCCTTGGTTGCCTCAGCTTTCCCCCCACTCTGCATGTCCGAATGGCCGTGGCAGTGCCATGAGTGAGTCCTGACCTGGGAGTTACAGAGAAGTTTTAGCACGAAGGCAAATTCACAAATAGGGAGGCTGCAACCACACAGGTGTATGTTTGTGTGTGTATAACACTTGAGAGGGCTGGGCTTGTGGTGTCAAGAAATCTAAGACTCGTAGAGAGGAGGGGAAATCTCACGTGCTCGGAAATGAGTCCTTCCCAGTTTTTCCAACCTTGACGTCATCCCTTCCCATTCCAGTCCGGGAAAGAACCACCTGCTACATCACAGGGGTGGGGGGTGACCTGTGCTCTTCGCTGAGCAACAGGCAGGCAGAGCTGCCGAGTGGGCAGTGTGGGAAAGAACGAGGGGAAACAGGGCTCTTCCCCTCATCTTTCTCACGCTGCTCACCCAGCTCTCTCTGTTAGTTATTTTTTAAATACATCCAGTCTTTTTCATAAACATATTGAGGGGAGAGCAGAGGACTTACTTATACGTGAAATGCCAAATATGAACTTTTGTGTGTGCCAGCTATGAAAAATCTTCTCTTGCGCTTATAAATGGGAAAAAAAGAAACACACCGTAGGCTCTGAGCTGGCGCTCATCCCACCCGAGTTTAGAAGCGTCGGGGCGCCGGCCCTCACTGCCTGTATCTTACTGTCCTGTCCTGTTCTTTTCTCTTCCACCAGCTGATCTACATGATGGCTACTACATATAACTATGCGGTTTTGAAGTTTAAGAGTCGGGAAGATTGCTGCACTAAGTTCTAAATTGCATAAGGCCAATAACGAGCTTTAGAGAGCTATACTTGGTAGCATGAAGTATCACTGACCCCCAGACTAAAGCAGAGCCTAGGTTTCTGCAGTTTTGTTATAGTAATTTGTAAATCGCTTTAGTCAACTCATTGTGCATGGTAGATTAGTGAAATGACTTACCGTACATGAACTACAAAATAATGCGATCTGGCTATTTCCACCTTTTGGAAAGGATTCAGTTATGTACTGACATGGGTGAGCAGCCACTGAAAAACTGAACTGAGAGATACTACTGCTCAAAGTTCAAGTATTAAAACTTTGGAATACCTGCATTTTCCGTTATTTTTGCTTGTTTGATAACCAATTTCAGTGATGAAAACAAGCGCTGAAGATGAAATGGAGGAGAACCGTTTTCATCTGGATTTGATCTTGTCAGACTCTGGAAAATATTTTACAAATAGAGTCTAAGTTTGATTACAACATTATTTTAAATTTGATTACAACAGTTTCTTTACGATTACAGGGCTCACTACCAAATAAATGCCCCTCAAATAAGCCGACGAAAACTTGAAGAAAAAGAGCCCATTTGTTATCTCTGAAAAGAGGATTTATATGTAGTTTCATTTTCACACAACACCATCATTCCTTTCAGAGCCCCCAGAATTGATTGATAACCTCAAAGTGTTGGGTTTGGGTGAGTAGTAACTGATTCCTCATAGCCACTTCTCAAACTGCACGTAAGATTTTAATGGGGAGAGTAATTGTGCTTGGATCGGAAAGTCTCAAATATGTCGAGAAGGAAATAATATAAGGAACTTGAGATGTAGGTGTTGCGGGAAAGATGAGGAAAATAAGTGGGAAAGAAAGAAGTGTCTGCCACATCAACTGTCAAGAATGGTACTAAAGATTCTGACGTTTTGTGAAATGAAATCATGGCAGGTACAAAGTGAAAACTGTAGTTTCACCACCAAAAATGTGTTAACACAGAGACTGCATGCTTTGCTTATAGTTCTTCATTTTTACATGTTAAATATGTAGTTTTATATTATTTACTCAAAATAAACATTGTTCACACTTTCAGGCCTTTGGGGGAATTATTTTTATCCACAGATAGCTAGGAAAGCAAGATCTTTGCACAACACTGATCTAAAATAACCACATAGCGTGTTTCTGAATTTCTGCCTTAAAGTTCCCCTCAAAATGGTTAAAAAGCACCCTGTCGTATTTCACTTTTGCCTTTTCTTAACAGTAACTTTGGCCATTTTTTCCAAGTTCATTATGTTTGTGTGTGTACTAACTTTCCTTCAGCCTCTTAATATGAAGCGTCTTAGCAGAGCATGCGCTCAGCCTCCGATGCGTCTGATAGCAGAAGGAGTATTAATACGGAATAACCGCCTCTCCCTTTTTCCAGTACAGAGCGTCTAATCTACCTCGCAGCTCGCTTTGCCTTCTCCCATGCTCACTAGCCATCATGCTCACCCTTCTTTTCCAGATCCACTTCCTCATGATACTGTCTTCTAACTGGGCTTACTTAAAGGATGCAAGCAAAATGCAGGCTTACCAGGATATCAAAGCAAAGGAAGAACAGGAACTGCAAGATATCCAGTCTCGGTCAAAAGAACAACTCAATTCTTACACATAAATGTTTGCCAGAGGGTCTCAGCCGACGAATTTACAGCTCTGACAAATCATCAGACAGCTGCTCTGCAGTACAGATGTGTACCCCACCAAACAAACAAACTCATGTAGAAGTCCAAACAAAAACACTTCACTGTCTGTCTCAAGCTGCTGGGATGTATTTCTAGGAAAACCTTCCAGTAGGTACATCTTTTTCTTTAGAACAGATATTGGAGGTTTCATGGGAGCCATTTTAAAAGGCAACACTTTGACAAAATGAGTGTTCATCCGTTTGAAAATCTGTGGCATGTTCACAATCCTACCAAGCCAGACAGGGGTATGATGTATTCTCACAGCCTATCATCTTGATAGGGACCATGCCATACCAGCATCAGGGGGTGTGACCACAGATTCACTTAGGCCATCCGTTCTCAGATCAGTGTATCTAAAATAGGAGATAAAGTGGAATTGACGTGAACTTCCATTTCTGACAGACAGCTGACACTTATGAAGCTGGGGCTCAAAGATAAAGTGAGTCTTACAATTGACCTTTTTTTAAAAAAATAGCTGACCTCCCCACCTGTAGGACATATTAATTTCCTGATCCAATCAGAAATCTTTTTTTTCCCAAGAATGTTAAAATGAGCCCATTATAATAATTAATTCTGCTACACCGACCGTGGAAGAAGCTGGATTTCAACTGACAAACTTTCCAGAATCAATTTTATAATAGATTTCATTTTAATAAAGTGACCCAGTTGTCATCATTCTTCTTGAGAAATGTCTGTCAGCTCTGCCTTAATGAGTATTTATTTGCTTTAAATTTCTAAGAACTTACACCAGGCAACCCCAAATCCTTCATAGAATTTTG
The DNA here is from genome assembly GCF_009873245.2 of Balaenoptera musculus. NCBI lineage: Eukaryota > Metazoa > Chordata > Mammalia > Artiodactyla > Balaenopteridae > Balaenoptera > Balaenoptera musculus. Next base: position 10,601,889 of record NC_045806.1, on the reverse strand, counting down.
TAACACAAATGTTTTTCTTAATGGAGAAGTGTTACCTTATTAAAATGACCACCACTCAAAACCGTTTTTACATGGTCTGAATAGTGAGTTTACAGTTTCATACCAACTATCTAAAACCGAATTACCAACAGACCACAGACCTCCTACTTTTATAGACTTGAATACTGAAGTAATTTCAATTAGGGTTGGTATTTATTTCACTTTTTCTTATCTAAATCTTAGTTTCCTGGAATAATAAAAGTTCAATGTTCAGCAAAAAACAAAACCAAAAAACCCCACAAAAACAACAACAACAACAAAAACCAACTGCTTGAGTTTTAAGCCATCTTCGAAAGAAACTTGCCTTCTAAATCATTGTGTTTCAGAACATTAAGTGACTATAGGTATCGAGTATTAGTGATGGTAAACTTTGTGTTGTTCTTTATGAAATGATACATATAACTGTTGGGTGCATCAGTGCTTTTCAAAGGGGGCTGCATAATATAGGGTTAACTATGTATATTCATGTTAAGAATTAACTTGTGGTTTGGCTGTTTCCTGGATTTTAAAACATATCCATGTGCAGAAATGTGTTAAAATGAAAGGAAGCATACCTTTATCAGATGCTATTAAAATTGAACATCAAGTATAATAGTTCATTTGGATTCTTTTTGTTGGTGTTGTTAATGCCTAAAAAATGCCTATTGGGATCTTAACTTTTTTTTTTTTTTCTTTTTTATTGGGAGACATTCTCTTCTGTGTAGAACAGTTGTTCCAGAATAGCTTGGTGTTTTGTTTTCCTGTTGCATGACAGACTTAAATATTCTTTCCAGCAGTGGAGGTGCTGTTTTGAGTCCAGTGTTCTAGAAGAGGCAGTGTCTAAAGCCTAATTTTACTTTTCTAATTCTGGTAGCCATTACCAGGAATTTTTGAAAGTTTTGTTTAAGTAGTCTAATATTTTTTATGTAAAGAGCATTAAATTTTGCTATGTATAAATTTTTGTAACCTAACAAACAGTGAATCAATATTTTCTATCAGTGCCAAGGGCTTCCTGTAGTTCTATTCAAGTGTTACAATAAATATTTGTAGATAATAGTCAGTACTTGTGTATGCTTATTTTAAAGATCTATTTAGGTGGCAATAGCTGTGGATGTATTAAGAGAAATGAAATAAAATTTACAGCTTCATTCACTTGCCTTTTTACCATACATAAATACTGTCCTTCTCTGTCCTCGGTATGGTGTCATTTTTAAACAGTGTGCATAATCAAGATTCCACATTTGTAATGGAGATCAAGTTTCTAACTGCTACATGTTTCATTTCTGACGGAAACCTCTTTTAAAGCAAGAGCAATTGGAGAAACCACCGTAACCCACTGGGCTGTATTTTACATTCAATGCCACTAACAAACACTTTAGTATATAATTTTTCTGACTAGCGTCCTACTTGGTTATGGGATTAACACCAAGCTTTAAGTAAGTTTGGGGAAAGTGGAAACAATGAGGAACCTTCATAAAGGTCCGTGTCCCACTGGCTGTTTTGCAAACCCAAGATATAGACATCTACTCAACAGCAGGGTCCTCCTGTGTACAGCACAGGGAACTCTACTCACTATTTTGTAATAAACTGTAAGGGGAAAGAGTCTGAAGAAGAGTACATATACATAGATATGTATAACTAAATCAATTTGCTGTACACCTGAAACACAGCACTGTAGATCAACCGTACTTCTCCAATTAAAAAACTCTACTGAGAGAACAACTATTTAGATCAAACAGCCATTCGCTAAAGCAACAGAGCTAAATTTCTTACTTAGTATTTCATTTTATCATCTCTTTACTTACCTGTCAGCATGATTATACATTTGGACTTTTTACAGCTGACCTTTCTTAGTAACGACCGGCTTTTGTCACTATTGACACACTGACGTTTCTAACTGAGGCGCTGCCTCCGGCTCATCGCCCTTCATTCACGCTCAGCAGGAGAACCATCAGGAGCCCAAGCAGTACGCTGTTGGTCACACTGCTTAATACCTTCTGTTTATGGGGCATTGTGTGCAGTTATGAAGTTACAGAAGATCACATGCACTATCTTAATTACTGACAGCAATCCTGCCACAAAATATAGCAACCCCCAGAGGGTGAAGTAGAGACTTTTCCATTTCTCTAGTTATACCTTGTGCAACTTGATGTTTAAGAAATGAAAGTCAAGTCAGAATTATATAGGAGAGACCTACTCATGTAAACACCAACAAGCAAAATACTTTAAGTTCATTAAAAAGTGACCACCGAAGTTTCCACAATAACAGTTTTGAAAAAAATCCTTTTAGGGCTTTCTAATACTATTATAGTCCTAATCCAGGCAAACCTCAGACGCTCTGGGTTCAGTTCCAGACCACTGCAATACAGCGACTATCACAGAGTAACATGAATTTTTTGGTTTCCCAGTGCATATAAAAGTGAGGTTTATACTATACTGTGTAGTCTATTAGCATGTGCAGTAACATTATGTCTCAAAAAACAATATACATACCTTAATTAAAAGAGACTTCATTGCCGAAAATGCTATCCATCATCTGAGACTTCAGCGAGTGGTAATCTTTTTGCTAGTGGAGGGTTTGAAATATTGTTAGACTTACCAAAATGTGACACAAATACACAATGTGAGCAAATGCCCGTTGGAAAATTAGCACCAACAGATTTGCTCGACACAGGCTTGCCACAGACCTTCAATCTGTAAAAATCATAGTATCTGTGACACACAATAAAGCAAAGCACAATAAAATGAGGCCTGCCTGTATTAAGATTTAAAAGAGGCGATCCGCTTTGTTATTACTTATCTTTTCCTAAATGGTGTCAGCTTTTGCCAGCTAGTGCTAATGTATTCTTGGGAGTTTGTGAAAAATTACAGATTTAAGGTAAGTTTTCAAAATGCGTATTTAGGATGAGTAAAACTACAGAAAGTTTTAAGGAAAGAAAAATACAAATAGAGGTCAGTCAGGTTTGGCAAAGAACATTCTTTGTCTAAACTGCCCCTCAATCTTCCTGTTTTGATATTTAAACTTTATCGTACCTACCTGGGGAAGACTTAAACAGACTCCGTTCAGGGGGTCTTGCAGACGCAGGAGCAGGCAGCCTGCAGGGGAGTGGCTCCCATTTCAAAAGCTGTATTCACAGGCATCCGAGATGATACAGCCATCTGAAATGCTACATAAAGAGATGACTCACTTTTCTTTAAACAGACTCTAACCTCATATGGAGTGTTAAGATGACTACTTAGGCTTATATGTGGAATCTAAAAACAAAGGGTACCAATGAACTTATTTACAAAACAGAAGTAGAGTCACAGAGATTGGTAACTCTAAGTTTGTCTTCTAAGGGGAAAGGTTGGGGGGAGGGATAAATTAGGAGCTTGGGATTAACAGATACACACTACTATACATAAAACAGGTAACTAATAAGGACCTACTGTATAGCACAGGGAACTCTACTCAATACTCTGTAATGGCCTATATGGGAAAAGAATCTAAAAGAAAAAAACCCAGTGGATATATGTATATGTATAACTGATTCACTTTGCTGTATACCTGAAACTAACAACATTGTAAATCAACTATACTCTAATAAAAATTAAAAAAAAAAATACTACTACTTAGAATTTAAGTTGACTGACAGAAAAACAAAATGAAGCTACGAAACCCCAAGCTAGAAAACTGAAAGAAAACAATAAATTATTTAGACAAGGGCTTTGAAAATATAAGCTGGGGGGAAAAGTGAGTAATACTAGAAAGTGTTAAAAAGTTATCTGAGAAGGGCTTCCCTGGTGGCGCAGTGGTTAAGAATCCGCCTGCCAATGCAGGGGACACACGTTTGAGCCCTGGTCCGGGAAGATCCCACATGCCGCGGAGCAACTAAGCCCATGAGCCACAACTACTGAGCCTGCGCTCTAGAGCCCGTGAGCCACAACTACTGAAGCCCGTGCACCTAGAGCCCGTGCTCCACAACAAGAGAAGCCACCACAATGAGAAGCCCACAGACCACAAAGAAGAGTAGCCCCTGCTCGCCACAACTAGAGAAAACCTGCCGGCAGCAACGAAGACCCAATGCAGCCCAAAATAAATACATTAAAAAAAAAAAGTTATCTGAGGGTTTAGGTCTAAGACAGTGACCTAGGAGGCTGCTGAACTCCCCCTCCTCCCATGGACACACCGAATATACCACCGCATACAGAGCAAGTTTTTCTGAAAGAAAGAAAGAAAACTAGCTGAGCTACTCTTACACATCTAGCAAACAAGAAAATACCCACATCAAAACAGGCAGGAAAGGCTCAGACATACTCTCACCATAAACCCTAACTCTGGCACACCACCATACACTCAGGTGGGCACCCCCAACTCCAAAGTGCTCCCTGAAGAGCAAAGGGTTTGGACCCCACATCTAGCACCCCAGCACCCCAACTTTTAAGACTTCCACCTAAGAAATGCCCCACCCCCCGCCAAACACCTAGTTTTGGGACTTGTGTCCAAGAAACCCACAAGACTATAACAGAGTTCTTAGCCAGCTCTAGAGGACTCACCAACTCCTAGTCTTTCCCTAAAAAGGGTCTATTTGCAGGTATTAAAAGCTGTTGCCTGACAGCCAGGCTTATTTAGCACACATCTAGAGGCTGACTGCCATCCTCCCCAGAGACCAAGAAATCCACTGGATACCTCCTCTGCCTACCCCCTCTAGCCTGCTCCAAATCACCAGTATCTCCCAGGAAGGAGCTGGTACACACAGCTGTGCTCCAGCTTCAGCAGCTGCCGCCCGAGGGACAGATACCCAGATTGTCTGGCTCTGATGCCCAATAGGGCTTGCATTCACAAGTCCTACAGGACTGTAGCAAACAAAGCAACACTTCTTAACAGGCACAGGAGCACCCCCTGCAGCTATACACCCAGGCCAAGTGCAGAGGGAGCAGGCAAAAACCCCTATCTCCCAGATTACGCCAGGAAAGGGCCTAACTACACACTTCCCCAGCTGCCATCTGAGGGTTCAGCTTCCAATCAACCTGCATCTAGGTGCTGACTGTGATCCTCCCCATTGGGACACTGACCAGTCTTAACACACCCTCAACTACCAAGAAGCACCAAGAACAAAGAAGGCAGCTTGGATTGTTACAAAGGTTTGAGATGCAACCAAAAGCTCGGGCTGGGCTGATCAATAAAGTTCATCTCCTGCATGAGACCACTCTGTCAAGCCTGGGAGAGGTGGTTGTTTTATCTAATGCACAGACAGTCAAGGAAAATGAAGAAACAATGGACTATATTCCAAACAAAAGATCAAGATAAAAGTCCAGAAATAGACCTTAATGAAATGGAAATAAGTGACTTACCTGAGAGTTCAAAGTAACAGTCATACAGGATGCTCACCGAGGTCGGGAGAACAATGCATGAACAAAGTGAGAATTTCAACAAATACCTAAAAGCACCAAACACATCACATAGCTGAAGAATACAATTACTGAAAAATTCAACAGAGGGCCTCAACAGCAGACTAGATTAAACCAAAGGATAAGCAAACTTGGAGACAGGTCACTGGCATTTATCCAGTCAGAGGAGCAAATAGAAAAAAGAATGAAAAAGAATGAAGATAACTTAAGGGACTTACAGGACACCATCAAGTGAGCCAATTATACACATTATAGAGGTCAATGACGGAGATGAGAGAGGGGCAGGAAGTTTATTGAAAGAAATAATGGCTGAAAACTTCCCTAACATGGGGAAAGAAACATCCAGATCCGCAAAGTCCAGAGAGTTCAAAAAAAGATGAATCCAAAGAGACACACACAGAGACACATTAATTTTGAATTGTCAAAAGCTAAAGACAAGAAAAGAATCTGAAAAACAGCAAGAGAAAAACAACTTGTTACATGTAAGGGAATACTCATAAGACTATCAGCAGCAACTGTGCAGGCCAGAAGAGAATGAAATGACATATTCAAACTGCTCAAAGAGAAAAATTTCCAATCAAGGATACTATACCCAGCAAAGCTGTGCTTCACAACTGAAAGAGAGAGCGTTTTCCAGACAAGCAAAGGCTGAAGGGAGTTCATCACCACCAGAGCAGTCTTACAAGAAATGTTAAAGGAAGTTCTTCAAGCTAAAATGAAAAGATGCTAATTAGTGATGGGAAAACATATCAAAGTATTGATATAAAACTCACTGGTAAAGGTAAATATATAGTTAAATTCAAAATACTCTTAATGTTGTTATAGTGGTGGGTAAATCACTTGTAACTCTAGCATTAAGGTTAAAAGACAAAAGGGTTGAAAATAACTATATAATAATTTGTTAATGGATACACGATGTAAGAAAGATATAAATTCTGACATCAAAACCAAAATGGAGTGTATAAATGTAGAGCTTTTGTATATGTTCAAAATTAAGTTATCAGCTTAAAATAGACTGTTATAAATATGTTTCATGTAATTCCCAGGGTAACCACAAAGCGAAAACCTATAACAGATACACAAAAGATAAATAAATCTAAGCATAACACTACAGAAAATCATCAAATCCCAAAGGAAGAAAACAAGAGTGGAAAAAACAAAGGAATTACAAAACAATCAGAAAACAATAAAATGGCAAAAGTAAGTCCATACCTATCCATAATTACTTTAAATGTAAACAGACTCAGTTCTCAGATTAAAAAACACAGAGTGAAATGAATCACTTTTCTGTACACTTGAAACTAACACAACATTGTAAATTAACTCTACTTCAATTTAAAAAAAAAAAGACACAGTGGCTGAATGGATAAAAAAAAACCATGACCCATAAATATGCTGCCCAAAAGAGACTCACTTTAGCTTTAAGGACAAACCAGATTGAAAGTAAAGGGAAGAGACAACCAGCAGTTGAGTGAGCAGGACGCACTGGGATGGCAGGGCGGATGCTTGTGGCCGGACCCGATCCTCACGGTGCACATTTCTCCACTCAGGGCCGCAGACTGTGGACTGGCGCCCTGGAAATTTTTTTTTCCAATGTCCCTTGGCAGGGTCTGACTGCCAGGGAGGGGGCAGATTCCTCCCTCCCCAACATGCGTCCTGGCCCATGCTTGGCTGGTTCCGGGGACTGGAATTCGTTTCCAAGTTTCACCGTAGGCCAGCCTCAGCCAGTGCAAGCACATTGAGAAATTTTCGCCATCATCTTCAGTCAATATCACACCCTTTGTGCATGCATGAAGAAAGTTTCCCTTTTCTCCCCTCGCTGCCGCCACAACAAAGGAACATCCATAAATGAGACAAAAAAAAAATGCAGTAATACTGAAAAATTTTTTTTAAAAGTGAAGGGAGGTAGGGACTTCCCTGGTGGTCCAGTGGTTAAGACTCCATGCTCTCAATGCAGGGGGCCCGGGTTCGATCCCTGGTCAGGGAACTAGATCCGAAATGCTGCAACTAAAGATCCCGCATGCCACAACAAAGATCCCGCACACAGCAATGAAGATCCCGTGTGCCACAACTAAGACCCGGCGCAGCCAAATAAATAAATATTAACAAAAAAAATTAAAAAGTGAAGGGAGGGAAAAAAATATTCCATGCAAATAGAAACCAAAGGAAAGCAGAGGTAGCTATACTTTTATTGGACAAAGTAGACTTTAAGCCAAAGACTGTAACAATAGACAAAGAAGGTCATTATGTAATGATATAGAGGTCAGTTCACCAAAAGAATATAACATTTGTAAATATTTATGTACCCAACATAAGAGCACCTAAATATATAAAGCAAATATCAACAGATTAGGGAATTCCCTGGTGGTCCAATGGTTAGGACGTGGTGCTTCCACTGCTGAAGGCCCAGGTTCCATACCTGGTTGGGGTCCTAAGAGCCCATAAGCCGCATGGTGCAGCCAAAAAACATTATATATATATTAACTATATACATACATATATATATACACACACACATATATATATATATACACACACACACAGACCTGAAGGGAGAACTGGATCGCAATACAATAACAATAGGGGGCTTCAATACCCCACTTTCAACAATGGATACATAATCCAGACAGAAAGTCAGTAAGGAAACACTGGATGAAATAACATGTTGGACCAAATGGACTTAATAGACATTTAGAGGACATTCCATCCAACAGGAGCAAAATACACATTCTTCTCAAGCATACGTGAAATAGTCTCTAGAACAGATCATATGTTAGGCCACAACACAAGTCTTAACCAATTTAAGAGGACTGAAATCATATACCAAGCATCTTTTCCAACTACAATGGTATGACACTAAAAATGGATTATGAGAAGAAAACTGGAAAATTCAAAAATACATGAAAATTAAACAACATGCTCCTGAACAACATATGGATTGAAAAATAAAGCAAGAGAAATCAAAAAGCTTCTTGAGACAAATGAAAATGGAAACACAATATACCAAAACTTATGGGATGCAGCAAAAGCAATTCTAGTAGGGCAGTTCAGAGCAATAAACGTCTACATTAAGAAACGAGAAAGATGTCAAATACCCAACCTAACTTTACACCTCAAGGAACTAGAAAAAGAACTAAGCCCAAAGTTAGCAAAAGGAAGAAAATAAAGATCAGAGTGCAAATAAATGAAATAGAAACTAAAAAGACAATAGAAAAGACCAATGAAACTAAGAACTGGTTTTTAAAAACAAAACTGACAAGCCAAAAAAAAGAGAGGACTCAGAATTATAAATGAAAGAGGAGACATTACAACTGACACCACACAAATACACAGGATCATAAGAGATGGCAGTGAACAATTAAATGCCAACAGACTGGACAACCTAGCAGAAATGGATAAATTCCTAGAAACATACGACCTTCCAAGACTGAATCATGAAGAAATAGAAAATTTGGAGATACCAATTACTAGTAAGGAGACTGAATCAGTAATCAGAAATCTCCCAACAAAAAAAAGATCAGACAGATTCACTGGTGAATTCTACTAAACATTTAAAGAGTTAACTCCAATTCTTCTCAAATTCCTCTAAAAAATAGAAGAGGAGGGAACACTTCCAAACTCATTTTATAAGTCTAGCATTAACCCAAGACACAAATCAGACAAAGACACTGTAAGAAAATTACAGGTCAATACGCTTGATGAACATAGATGCAAAAATCCTCAACAAAACATTAGCAAACAGAATTCAAGAGGACTTTAAAAAGATCACACACCATGATCAAATGAGATTTAGTCTAGGGATGCAAGGATGGTTCAAAATGGGCAAGTCAATCAATGCAAAACACTACCTTAACAAAATGAAGGATAAAAATAACATGACTGTCACATTAGATGACACAATTCCACATCCTTTCATGATAAAAAAACTCTCGACAAACTGAGTATAGAGGGAATGTGCCACAACATAATGAAAGCTACATATGACAGACAAGCCCACAGGTACCATCATTCTCAACAGTGAGAAGCTGAAAGCTGTTCCTCTAAGATCAGGAACAAGATAAGGATGTGTACTCTTCGCCACTTTATTCAACATAGTACTTGAAGACCTAGCCAGAGCAATTAGGCAATGAATATTAACAATGAACTATCAGAAAGAGAAATTAAGTGAACATACCATTTACAATTACATCAAAAAGAGTAAAACAAGCTCATGCAGCTCAATATTAAACAACCCAATCCAAAAATGGGCAGAAGGCCTAAATAGACATTTCTCCAAAGAAGACATACAGATGGCCAAGAGGCATATGAAAAGATGCCCAACATCACTAATTATTAGAGAAATGCAAATCAAAACTACAATGAGGTATCACCTCACACCGGTTAGAATGGGCATCATCAGGAAATCTACAAACAACAAATGCTGGAGAGGGTGTGGAGAAAAGGGAACACTCTTGCACTGTTGGTGGGAATGTAAATTGATACAGCCACTATGGAGAACAGTACGGAGGTTCCTGAAAAAACTAAAAATAGAATTACCATATGACCCAGCAATTCCACTACTGGGCATATACCCAGAGGAAACCATAATTCAAAAAGACACATGCACCCCAATGTTCATTGCAGCACTATTTACAATAGCCAGGTCATGGAACTAACCTAAATGCCCATCGAAAGATGAATGGATTAAGAGGATGTGGTACATATATACAATGGAATATTACTCAGCCATAAAAAGGAACAAAATTGAGTCATTAGTTGAGACGTAGATGGATCTAAAGACTGTCATACAGAGTGAAGTAAGTCGGAAAGAGAAAAACAAATATCGTATATTAACACATGTATGTGGAAACTAGAAAAATGGTACAGATGAACCGGTTTGCAAGGCAGAAATAGAGACAAAGATGTAGAGAACAAACGTATGGACCCAAGGGGGGAAAGTGGGGGGGAGGGGGGGTTGGTGGTGGTGGGATGAATTAGGAGATTGGGATTGACATATATACACTAATATGTATAAAATAGATAACTAATAAGAACCTGCTGTATAATAAATAAATTTAAAAAAAAGACTAAAACACTTAGAAATAAATTTAACCAAGGAGATCAAAGATCTGTACACTGAAAACTATAAGACACTGATGAAAGAAACTGAAGACAATATAAATAAATGGAAAGATATTCCATGCTCATGGATTGGAAGAATATTGTTAAAGTGTCCATTCTCCCCAAAGCAATCTACAGATTTAATGCAATCCCTATGAAAATTCGAAAGGCATTTTTCACAGAAATAGAAAAAACAATGCTATACTTAGTAATTGTAAATTACACCACAAAATAAAATAAAACCCCATATAGGTAAAGCAATTTTAAGAAAAAACAGTTGGAAGCATCATTCTTCCTGACCTCAAGCTATACAACAAAGCTATAGTCATCAAAACAGTATGCTATTGGCATAAAAACAGACATATAGATCAATGGAACAGAATACAGAGCCCAGAAATAAACCCATGTATATATGGTCAACTGATTTCTAACAAAGGAGCCAAGACTATATAAGAGGGAAAAAATAGCCTCATCAATAAGTGGTGTTGGGAAAATTGTATAGGCAAGTGCAAAAGAATGAAACTTGACCCCATCTTACACCATGCACAAAAGTCAACTCCAAACGGATTAAAGACTTGAACATAAGACCTGAAACCATAAAATTCCTAGAGGAAAACATAGGGGGTAAACATTGGTCTTGATGATGATTTTCTTTATTTTTGCTTTTTGTATCTAATCAAACAAGTGAGACTACATTAATTAAAAAGCTTCTGCACAGCAAATAATCAGCAAAATGAAAAGGTAATTTACAGAATGGGAGAAAATATTTGCAAACCATGTTTCTGATAAAGGGATAATATCCCAAATATATAAAGAACTCATACAACTCAATAGCAAAAAAAAAAAAAAACAAGCCATTCAACTAAAAAATGGGCAGAGGAACTAAATGGACAATTTCTCCAGAGACAACATACGAGTGGCTAACAGGTACATGAAAAGGTGCTCAACTTAACTAATCATCAGGGCAATGCAAATCCAAACCACAATGAGATGTCACCTTATACGTGTTTAAATAGCTATCATCAAAAAGATAAGCGATAACAAGTGTTGAGGATGTGGAGAAAAGCGGATCCTTGTGCACCACTGGTAGGAATGTAAATTGGTACAGCCACTATGAAAACACTATGGAGTTACCTCAAAAAATTAAAAATGGAACTACCATATGATCTAGCAACTCCACTTCTGGGTAAAGGAAATGAAAACACGATCTTGAAGAGATATCTGCATTGCTATGTTCATTGCAGCATTATTCACAACAGCCAAGATAGGAAACGACCTGAGCATCCATCAAAGGCTGAATGAAGAAAATGTGGTATACATACCCACAATGGAATATTATTCAGCCATGAGACAAAAGGAAATTCTGCCATTTGCACCAACGTGGCTGGACCTTGAGGGCATTATGTTAAATGACACAAGGTAGACAAAGACAAGTTCTGTATGATCTTATACGTGGAATCTAAAAAAGCTGAACTCATAGAAACAGACAAAAATGGTGGTTACCAAGGGCTGGGGGTGGGGAAGAGGAGATGTTGGTCTAAGAGCAAAAACTTGCAGTTGGAAGATGAGTAAGTTCAGGGGATCTAATGTACAGCAGGGTGATTATAGTTCATACTGTATCATATGCTTGAAAGTTGCTGAGAGTAGATCTTAAATGTTGTCACCAAGTGGTAATTATGTGGCATGACGCAGGTGTTAATGCTATGGTGTTTATCAGTTTGCAATATAAGTATATCAAATCAACATGTTCCATACCTTAAACTCACACAATGTTATACGTCCATTATATCTCAAAGCTGGAAGGAAAAAAACAAAGTTATCTGAGGTGCTGTTGAAAGGGAAGATGCCAAGTTCTTGGTGGCGATGAGGCTCAATGTACGATGGGCTAAGTGTAATAATGAACGATGCCTGGACAACTTATTTCTTCACACTATTTTCAAAGGTATACTTAAATGAAAAATTCCTTAGAAGCCTAAGGAATAATAAACACCCCCAAATCTCCTTCACGCTTTGTTATGGAACTTAACGGCCAAACAAGTTTCGCCGGCAACAACAATTGAGCCCAGTCTGTATACGTAAAGAGAAAGGAATCCTCTAGGGTTTTACTGGGCAGACAGACCAGACCAACCCTGCCTGTGCTAGATGCTGGGTGACCACCGGGTAGCACTGAAAGTCTCACGTCCTGGAAGACCCCTAAGGCCAGGCACCCTCAGAGGAGTTCTGTGTGCACTTTTTGGTGACTACACTGGCAGTGTCATTAAAGAACTTTTCCGAGACGCTCCCACGTGCAAGCAAGACGCTGGGCTGAGAGCTGCACGGGTACAAAGATGAAGGGGAAAGCGAGCAAATGAGTCCCCTCTTCCCTTTGTGGAAGTTATGCTGGTGTTGCATTTGAGTGCAGTTTCCTAGATTTGGGAGATGTGTAGTTTCTAAAGATCATTCTGGAGAGGGACATCTGATGGGTGACCCACTGAAAGTCCTGGGATGTCTTCCAGAGGAAGGAACACAGCTGAAACTTCCAAAATGCAGGCCTAGAACTTGACCAATAAGGTAAGTTTTCAAGTAGACATAACCTAAGACAAAAATGGAAAAAAAACCATAGCAGCTCATTTCAGTGTAATGAAGGGCCTAAGAATGAGACATGCTGAAGAGGTGTCCCTTTTTTTTTTTTTTTGAATGTATTTTATTTTTTATACAGCAGGGTCCTATTAGTTATCTGTTTTATACATATTAGTGTATGTATGTCAATCCCAATCTCCCAATTCATCCCACCCCCCCTCAGAGATGTCACTTAACTAGCTTATTTTTCATTTATACACTACAGTACCAAATAGAATTATGAAAAAAAAAATCACACTGGATCACACATGATTTTTTATTGAGAATTTTGTCTTATCACAGAGAAATCATAGGCCTTTAGTTACGATATCTGAGTAAGAAGCTGCGCAGCAAAAACACGGTTACCAAGTGTCATCTGGTTCCTCGTGAGAAAAGCCTGTCAAACTAAATTAGGGAAAGACAAAAAATTTAAAAATTTGTTAAATTCTTGTTAAGTTTATTCAGGGATCTCTGTCATGCTCTCCTTCCCTGTGGGGTTTCTGCCCTTGCTTATGATCTGCATCAGCAGCAATTTCACAGGTTACAAAATGCAATAGATTTTTTTTTTTTTTGAAGTCAGTCATTTTGACTGATTCAGTTTCTTAAAGGCAGACTCAAATATCTGAACCTTTCCCTGGCTGACAAAAGCAGCAATAGGATAATGGTTTGCACAAGAACACAACGTAGGGGACGCCATACCTTTCATCTTTGTCACTAGATGGCAGTGTGTCCACTTGTGAGCCCTCTATGACCACCTTTTTTGAACTCTGACACAAAGGAGCGGGGAGAAGAATTTTGCAATTAGATGTGGATTCATTTTATTAAACACTTTATGATTTCTCTAAGAACTATTTTTGAAATATATATGTAATTTAAGAGTCTAAAAAAGCAGTGACTTTTAAACATGACATTTAGCAAGCACATCAGAATAAACTAACTACCTAGAAGGCATTCTCAACACCCATAGTACTTTAGACTCTTACATAAAATATTACTGTCTTAGGACTAATGCGTTCAGTGTTCGTTCATAGGGCTTTCATTACATTTATTTCTTGTTCTTAAAATAATAAGAGACATCCCAACTTTCACAAACTTTGACAAATCAAAATCTCTTCAATCTTCTACCCAAGCCAAAGGGATGACATTTTGTCAGGAGCGTACTGCGGCTCCAATGTGAACTCTGGACTTTCTATGCTTTTACCTTTGTCCCCAGTGGAGAAGGCAGATCCTTATCCCCCAGGTTTCAAGTAAACCACAGAAGCCCTCGGCACCCGCACCCACAGACACCCGTCCACAGCATAGGCACCTTATCTGTGGTGTCCTGGCCTTGACCCTGTTGGAGGATCTTCATGTACTTCTCTAAAGGATTTTCACTACAGACAGATTTAGATTTGTCTTTCGCTTCCTGAATGCTCATTTCGAATTCTTTTTCCATTTCCATCTTCAACGACTCTTCAATTAGCCTCTGAAATAGGTGAGGACCAAAATAAGAAATATACAATGACATCTTTTAAAACTTCTAAGGGTTGAAAAATGCACAGTAATATAATCCTGACCCTTTAAGTACAACCTGCATGCCAGAGAACTGTTTCTTTCTTCACTTGAAGTCATTGCTACTATCAAAGGGGGACAAAAACTTGTCATCTCAATGAAGGAAGGGATTAATCTGCCTCAACTGTCCCATGCTGTAGCCCAGATTAACCAGGAGGCCAAGGACCTTCCACACGGAAGATTAATTCACATAAGCCTCAGCAGGCAGGCGAAGTGGTCCGAGTCATCCATCTGGGACCAGAATCAGGGCCAGAAGAGCACCAAAGGCGGAGGGCAGGGGCGCCCCGGAAGCCACCTCCCCGGGGTTCCCTGAGTTCCAGCTAGCCAACCCTGGGAGTCTCTCCTTTCAACCTCATTTACAACGAGAAGATCAACAGCAAAACAAGGTCTTCCTCGTTTACGAGCCTGTTTTCAGGACCAGATAAGGATGCACGTGAATGGGGCTGGCCATGCTACCCTGGACCAGGAAAGGCACGAGGCCTGCATGCCCTGCAGCCGTCCTCAGTGCTCTCCAGCAAAGAAGAGGGTCAGCGGCCACCAGTGGCTTGTTCACTTCTCTGCCACTCCTAGGACTTCAGGACACACGAAGGACTCACCCTCCCGAGAGCAGGGCGCTTGCTGCAGGGGGGCCACGAAGCAGCTAGGACAGAGAACTCACTGGGCATCCTCACCCTTTCCTGGTCCAGCTTTTCTACTTCTTGCCGTTCCCTTTCCAGAGCTTCTTGCCACCCGCTCTGCCTCTGCTCTTCGCCCTGACTTCGTTCCTTTGCTTGTTGTTCCCTTATTGTTTCTTCTTCCTCCTGTTCTCCAAGTGGTTTCTGATCTACACCTAACGGGACAGAAAATAAAGAATCAACAGCTTCCAGCAGCAGATTTTTCAAACAAACGTGGGATCGGCTTTGGCAGGGGCCTTGCCAAGCCCCAGGGAGACCGCGTGATTCTCGGCCGCCTCTGTGCACCTGCTTTGAGCAACTGCTCCCCCCTCATGGCCTTCGAGGCTCCAGACCCACTCCCGGCAGCAAGCCCCACCCACCTCTCACCTCACTGAGATGAGCCCAGGTCATCCTCAGCACCACGACATCCACTGTCCTCCCCTCTGCCCCCATCTCCTCCCTCCTCCATCCTTGCCAAGGTGAGCCCTGCATTTCTGCCTCTGCATTGGTTTCCAAGCCCGACCCATCCTTAGGATTCTGATGCAGACATTCGTCCCCATTTATTTCCACAGCACTTTTGTTGCTCCCCACCCGCCACTCACTCCCACAGAGGCACTCGAGTCTCTTGGGCCCGGAGCACGACAAAACCACCACCCTCCCCGCTTCCCCGCTCGGGCCACCTTGCCGTCACCCCACTTCCTCCGGGCTGACCCCTCCCTGGGGTTTTGGTTCCCACCTCCGTCCTGATCCTGCCCACACGTTTTCTCTCGTCCTGACCTCTCGCCCAGGCCTCACATCCATGCTGTCGGCGGGGCACTGCCCTGACATCTGCATTCCTGTCCCTTTCACTGTGCTCTTTCTACGCTCTGTCCACACGGCCACCAGGGCTTACGGCTTCTGCCTCCTGCTCCCGCTGCTGCAGCGAGGGTCCTGACCATCATCTCCTGTACAGCTCCAATACTGGAGTCTACGCTCTCCCTGACACCAGTCGCTCGGCCTTCAAGCCACCCCGCTTCGTTAGCACCAGTCACTCCCTGAAGGCCAGGATTTGCTGTGCGCCGTCTCTGCTCCGGCAGGGTCCACACCCACGGCAGCCTGGGCCCCGACACCCTGCCTTTTTCTTTCTGCACTGACTTCCCCCCCATCACCACCACGCCTGCACCTGAAACACCCTAAACCTGCACCAGCACACTCACCGACCCCCGACTCCAGCTGCTCTTCCCTGCTCCCACCCTCGCGTCCACGGGCTCCCCGAGCCGACGCGCTCCCTCCCCCGTCACCTCTCCCACAAAACCCTACCTCCCCCGCGAGCCCCAGCTCAAGCGCACCTACGTGTCCCCACAGGGACAGGGAGCCTCTCCAGTGCCATATTCACACGGTACTTCGTGCCCGCCTCATCCAAAACCCTGTGTATCTTTTTACTACTTCTACTCCTTCCAGGCGAGGCCCATGCTTTAATTATCTGTCGACTCCCTAGAGCCCAGAGCACAAGTCCCTGCGCCTCACAGGTTTCATTACATGCCAATCCGCTGATGACTACGCTGACCCTTCTCCTCCAGCTCCGGCCTGCAACCTCATTTCTTCCCCCTAAACAATGCTGAGAAACAGACAAACTCGGAGACTCACCAGAGGACTTTGAACCTCTTTGCCATGCCCTGTTCTGCATCACCAACAGAACTGAGCTAGCTTTCCTAATAGGAGAGAGGTAACAGTCTTCTCTGTCCCTTGGCCCTGGCCATGAACTTGAACACCAGAGGCGGCAGCTGGTCATTTCCACAGGCAGAAACGCACCCTTCTGCCTCCTTGCTGAGGGAGAAGGGCCGCTCCCAAATGGTGTCGCTTTCTCACATGGAAAAGTGATCTCAGATAGGAATGCTGTTTGGTGTCAATTCAAAAAGTTAAAGAAGGAAGAAAAAAGGGCTCCTTCTTGGCCGTGGGGTATACTTTGTGGCTGCAGAGTGGCAGACAAAAACCTCTTGGACAAAAACCTCTTTGGACATAAGAGTGAAAAAAAAAAAGGAAGCTTTTCCACTGGGCACCTCAAAGATACCAAGTTTCAGCCTTTTCATTTCTCTTTGGGCCCAGATGCAGAGGTGAAATGAACAGCAGAGAATTTCTTAATGATCAAAATGTAGCCACACTACTTAATAATCATTTTAAAAGCCATTATTATAATCTCCATTCCATCTCAGAGGCAGAACGCCTGTCTACTCAGTTGGTTTCCCTTATTCTATTATTTTTATTCCCATCTCTGCCAGACGGCTGCCCATCAGGTTCGCTCTCGGGTGGCCACCATCCCTACTCAGTACCCATCTGACTGGAGGTCCTTGGTGATGGCTTGCTGACCGTCCCACCCTTCCACTAGAAGCTCCGTGAAGCAGAGACTTGGGCTGGTTCACTGCTGAATTCCCAGCCCACATGAAAGTGCCCAGCACAGAAAAAGCTCTTGATCAAGTTGCCCTGAAAGAGTGCTTTCCAGAATGATTTACGCTGGAATCAGCAAAATCAACCCTCTCAAAAATCTCTTGCTTCTGTCAGCAACTCACATATTCCTGAGTACTGTGACTTCAAACAAACTGCTTACAAGAGGCTTTACATAGGTTTGGGGGATGATGTTCTCCCAACGTTTGCAAATGACTAGTAGGTGGTTTTACTTGAGGAATTGCCAGTATAAGGCTTCAGCACTTTGGTCCAAGGAGAAAAGGACCTGGCTATTGGCCAAGCCCCGAACCAAAGCTCCCATCTCCCCCTCCACATGCTGGTAAGGGAAGGGGGGAGTCTGGAGAAGGGAAGGGGGGAGTCTGGAGAAGGGAAGGGGAGAGACAAAGTGGGCCAGACAAGTGAAGTCTGATGATCACTTTTCCTCCAATATCATCAGCTTTTCTGAAGACTGAAATATAAAGGGTTAACTTTCCTAATTTTTTAAGGCATGAAGGAAGCAAAGAGACAGAAAGAAAAATAATATTAAATATTATTATTAACATATCCCGTTAGTTAAAGAAAAACTTACTTGGGTACTGATAGGAGACAGGTCTGGCAGGCACAGGGGCTGCAGCACCTTCCACATGAGGCATGTTGCCAGCAGGATGGAGGCCGTCCATCTCAAACTGCCTCGGCACGTTCCCTGCATCTACATGAGGTGCAAACGAGTCTCCCATGAGTCCTTAACAGCAGCAGCAGCAAGAGAAGGGAGGGTGGGGATAACTCCTTGCTGAGCACTTAAGTTTCAGACAGAGCAACTGGACCAGCTCTTTCCTTACAGGATTCTAGGAAGTCATCCTAGCCACTTGCCAATGTATCTGTTTCTCAAAGCATTCTTAGGAGATTCATTTACAAATTCAATTTGTTACCCAGTAGGAAAATCAATCCAGTGACAGAAGAATTCACCTGGCTTGGCAGATCATCATTTGAATTCTATTTAAATATCAATGATTTAACAAAGTTAATGAAGTTGGTTACAAAGATCTGGTAAAACATACTAAGCGCTTTCGTTTACCTGTTCAAAATACTATACACTCAGACTTGAGGATGAAGCTCACAAGGCAGACAATAGGTTAATATACAAATACAAAGACTTCCTGGGGGATCAGATCAAGATGGTGGAGGAGGAGGACATGTAGCTCACCTTCTCCCACTAATACATCAAAAATACATCTACACGTGGAATGATTCTCACAAAACATCGACTGAACACTGGCAGAGGACCTCAGACTTCCAAAAGGGTGAGGAAAACGCCAGGTGAGTGAGTAGGATAAAGTAATAAAGAAAAAAAAAAAGAGAAAGAGAGAGAAAGGAATCGGGACAGGACCTGCACCCGCGGGAAGGAGCTGCGAAAAAGGAAAGGTTTCCGCACCCTGGCAAGTCCCCTCACTGGTGGGGAGATCAGCTGGCAAAGAGGGGGAGCTTTGAAGACTTGGAGGAGAGCGCAGCAACCAGGTTGCAGAGGGCAAAACAGACAGAGACCTGCACAGACGGTTGGTGCTGCCACCCGGCACCCCTCACCCTGCTGGGGCGGGTTGGGGCTAGGTGCTGAGGCTCAGGCTTCAGAGGTCAGAACCGAGGAGACAGCCTGAGGGCGCTAGGGTGTGGTGTGCCACAACTGAGGGAGTAAGGGAAGAAGCCTGGGACGGCCAGATAGGCAAGGCGCCGTTGCTGGGGGACGTGCAAGGAGAGGAGCGGGACCACCATAGGAGCTTCTCTCTCCATGCACACTCTCAGGTGGCAGGGCACCGCTTACACAAGCTCTGGGGGCAGGTGCAACCGCTGCCACTGCCGAGGATCCCACAACCGGGCACCAACCACTTCCCCTGCCCTCCTGGGAGGATGCATGGGCCGCACACCTGCACACCCCTATCACAGGGATAACAACCAGCACACACTGAGGAAAGAGACGGTAAGCATCCAAACCAAAAACGGCCCTCACGCAAAAAAAAATACTAAACTCACACAAGCTACGCAGGGACGCTTTTGCATATAAATAGCGCTCCAAGACCACAGTAGATGATAACTGTTTCTCCTAAATTCAGAGTAAGAGAAATATAAGTAAAATGCAGAAGCAGAGGGACCACTCCCAGATAAAAGACCAAGAGAATTCCCCTGAAAGAACAAACAATGAAACAGACCTCTTCAGTCTAACAGACACTGAGTTAAAAAAAAAAAAAAAAAGAAAAGAAAAGAAAAGAAAATACTGAAGGAATTAAGAAAGGCTGTCAACAGAAATGTGGATAACTATAAAAAGGAACTAGAAACTATAAGAAGGAGCTAAGAAAAAATAGAAAATTCATTTGCCAAGACTAAAGGTGAGCTAAAAGCAATGAATACCAGAATGAATAATGCAGAAGAAACAATAAGTGATCTGGAAGACAGAATAATGGAAATTACACAATCAAAACAGCAGACAGAAAACCAAATGAAAAAAAATGAAAGCAATGTAAGAGACCAATGGGATAATACAAAGCAGGTCAATCTCCCCATAATGGGGATTCCAGAAGGAAAAGAAAGAGAAAAGGGGATAGAAAATGTATTTGAAGAAACTATGGCTGAAAACTTGCCAAACCTAAAGAAACAGATATCCAGATACAGGAAGTACAGAGAGTCCCAAACAAGGTAAACCCAAAGAGACCTATACCAAGACATATTATAATAAACATGGCAAAAGTTAAAGAGAGGATTCTAAAGGCAGCAAAAGAAAGACAAAGAGTTAATTAAAAGGGAACCCTCCCAGTTGATAAGTTGATAAGGCTATCAGCTGATTTTTCTAAAGAAATGCTGCAGGCCAGAAGTGAGTGGCAAAATATATTCAGAGTCTTGAAATGGGAAAATCTGCAACCTAGAATACTCTACCGAGCAAGATTATCATTTAGAAGAGGAGGAGAAATAAAGAATTTCTCAGACAAGTAAAAATGAAAAGAAAACAGCAATACTAAACCTATCTGAAAAGAAATATTGAAAGGTCTTCTCTAAATAGAAAAGAAACAAAAAGATACAGGAAGGACAAAATCACTATTGGAAAGTAAATCACTTAAATTAGCCAGTATATAGATCAAAAAGAAAAAAACAAAAACCAATTTGTGAAAGCGACGATAAAACAAGGAACAGCAAAAGGATAAACATGAAGATGTTAAAAAAAAAGGACATCAAAACCGTAAAAGGTGGGGAAGGAAAGTAAGAAAATGTAGACTTCTTTTAAGAATGTGTTTGGGCCTATATGACTATCAGTCTAAAACAAGCAGATACAGGAAGGGGTTCACATACTTGAAAAACAGGGCAACTGCAAGTCAAAAGCATACAATAGATTCACAAAAACCAGAAAGAAAACACAAGCATAAAAGGAAATCCTCAAACCACAAAAAGAAAGGAACAAAGAAGAAACACAGAATCAACTGGAAAACAAGATTTAAAATGGCAATAAATACATACGTACCAATAATTACCTTAAATGTCAATGGACTGAATGCTCCAATAAAAAGACACAGGACTTCCCTGGTGGCGCAGTGGTTAAGACTCCGTGCTCCCAATGCAGGGGGCCCGGGTTCAATCCCTAGTCAGGGAACTAGATCCCACATGCACGCTGCACCTAAGAAGCCCACCTGCCGCAACTAAGGAGCCAATGTGCTGCAACTAAGACCCAGCACTACCAAATAAATTAATTAATTAAAAAAAAAAAACAGAGTGGCAGACTGGATTAAAAAACAAGAGCCTACAATATGCTGCCTACAAGAGACCCACCTTAGGGCAAAGGACACACATAGATGGAAAGTGAGTGGATGGAAAAAGATATCATGCAAACGGAAATGACAAGAAAGCAGCAGTTGCAATACTCATAACAGACAAAATAGACTTTAAAACAAAGGTCATAAAGAAATATAAAAAGGACACTATATAATGGTAAAAGGATCAATACAAGAAGAGGCTTTTACACGCATCAACATATATGCACGTAATACAGGAGCACCCAAATACATAAAACAAATACTAACCGACATAAAGGGAGAAATTGATGGGAATACAATAGTAGTAGGAGATTTTAACACACACTAACATCAATGGACAGATCTTCTGGACAAGATCAATAAGGCAACAGAGGTCCTAAATGATACAGTAGAAAAGTTAGAATTAATTGATATTTTCAGGACACTACATCCAAGAAAAAGAACAGAATATGCATTCTTTTCAAGTGCACATGGACCATTCTCTAAGATTGACCACATACTAGGGCACAAAACTAACCTCAACAAATTTAAGCGTACAGAAATTATTTCAAGCATCTTCTCTGACCACAACAGCATGAAACTAGAAATCAAGCACAGAAAAAGAAATGAGAAAAGAACGATTACACAGAGACTAAACAACATGTTACTAAAAAACCAATGGGTCAATGAGGAAATCAAAAAGAAAATTAGGGACTTCCCTGGTGGCGCAGTGGTTAAGACTCCGTGTGCCCAATGCAGGGGGCCTGGGTTCGATCCCTGGTCAGGGAACTAGATCCCACATGCCGCAACTAAAGATCCCATATGCTGCAACGAAGATCCCACACGCTGCAATGAAATCCCACACGTGGCAACAAAGATGCCACGTGCCACAACCAAGACTTCGTGCAACCAAATAAATTAATAAATGAATATTTAAAAAAAAAAAGAAAAATTAAAAAATACCTTGAGACAAATGGCAATGAAAACACAACCATACAAAATCTATGGAACATAGCAAAAGCAGTTCTTGGAGGGAAGTTCATAGCGATACAGGCTTTCCTCAAAAAACAAAAAAAAATCTCAAATAACCTAATATACCACCTAAAAGAATTAGAAAAAGAACAAACAAAACCGAAAGTCAGCAGAAGGAAGGAAGTAATAAAGATCGGGGAGGAAATTAATAAAATAGAGATTTAAAAAACAATAGAAAAAAATCAGTAAAAACAAGAGCTGGTTCTTTGAAAGGGTAAACAAAATTAACAAACCTCCGGCCAGGCTCACCAAGAAGAGGAGAGAATCCAAATAAACAAAATAAAAAAATGAAAAAGGAGAAATCTCAGCTGATACTTCAGAAATACAAAAAACCATAAGACAATACTATGAACAATTATATGCCAACAAATTCAACAATGTAGAAGAAACGGACAACTTTCTAGAAACATGCAGCCCACCAAAATGGAATCAAGAAGCAATAAATAATTTGAACAGACCGATCACTAGAAGTGAAATAGAATCCGTAGTCAAAAAACTCCCTACAAACAAAAGTCCAGGACCAGATGGCTTCACACGCAAATTCTACCAAACATACAAAGAAGAACTTATACTGATTCTTCTCAAACTCTTCCAAAAACTTGAGGAGGGAACACTCCCAAAGACATTCTATGAAGCCACCATCACCCTGACACCTAAACCAGACAAAGACACTACCAAGAAGGAAAATTACAGGCCAATATCTTTGATGCATGCAGATGCAAAAATCCTCAACAAACTATTAGCAAACCGAATCCAACAACACATAAAAAAGATCATACACCACGACCAAGTGGGATTCATCCCAACTTCACAAGGATGGTTCAACATATGCAAATCAATCAATGTGATACACCACATAAACAAAAGACAAAAACCACATGGTCATCTCAATAGATGCAGAAAAAGCATCTGACAAAATTCAACATCCATTCATGATAAAAACTCTCACCAAAGTGGGTATAGAGGGAGCATGTCTCAACATAATAAAAGCTATTGATGACAAACCCACAGCCAATGTCATACTCAACAGTGAAAAGCTGAAAGCCTTCCTGCTAAAATCTGGAACAACTCAAGGATGCCCACTCTCACCCCTTCTATTCAACACAGTACTGAAAGTCCTAGCCACAGCAATCATACAAGACAAAGAAACAAAAGATATCCAAATTGGAAGCGAAGAGGTACAATGGTCACTATATGCAGATGACATGACACTATATTCAATATATAGAACACCCTAAGGACTCCACACAAAACCTACTAGATCTAATAAATGAATTCAGCTAAGTAGCAGGATACAAGATTAACATTCGGAAATCTGTTGCATTTCTTTACACTAACAATGAAATAACAGAACGGGAATGTAAAAAAACAATACCTTTTAAAATTGCACCAGAACCCAAAAAACAAAAAAACTGAGGAATAAACATAACCAAGGAGGTGAAAGACTTATACACTGAGAACTACAAAACATAAATAAGGAAATTAAAGAGGATTCAAAGAAATAGAAAGATATCCCATGCTCTTGGATTGGAAGAAGGTTGTTAAAATGGCCATATTACCCAAAGCAACCTACAGATTTAATGTGATCCCTATCAAATGACCCATGACATTTTTCACAGAACTAGAACAAATAATCCTAAAATTTATATTGAACCATAAAAGACCCAGAATTGCCAAAGCAATCCTGAGGCAAAAAAACAAGGCAGGAGGCATTTCCCTCCCAGACTTCAGACAATACTACCAGGCTACAGTAATCAAAACAGAATAGTACTGGCACAAAAACAGACATATGGATCAATGAAACAGAACAGAGCCCAGAAACAAACCCATACACTTATGGTCAATCTTCGACAAAGAAGGAAAGAATATACAATGGGAAAAAGATGGTCTCTTCAGCAAGTGACGTTGGGAAAGTTGGACAGCTGCATGTAAATTAATGAATTTAGAACACACCATCTCACCATACACAAAAATAAACTCAAAATGGGTTAAAGATTTAAACATAAGACATGACACCATAAAAATCCTAGGAAAAATCCTAGGGAAAACATTTTCTGACATAAATCGTAACAATATTTTTTAGGTCAGTCTCCCAAGGCAACAGAAATAAAAACAAAAACAAACAAATGGGACCTAATCAAACTTATAAGCTTTTGCACATCAAAGGATATCATAAACAAGACGAAAAGACAACCCTCAGAATGGGAGAAAATATTTGCAAGTGATGTGACTAACAAGGGCTTAATCTCCAAAATATACAAACAGCTCATACAACTCGACAACAAAAGAACAAACAACACAATCGAAAAATGGGCTGAAGACCTTAATAGACATTTCTCCAAGGAAGACATATAGATGGCCAGTAAAGAAAAGATGCTCTAGATGCAAAAATTCTTAACAAAACTTTAGCAAATTGAATGTGACAATATATAAAAAGGGTACAGTGTTGGGAAAAGAGCAAGGAGGCCCGGGTGCCTAAACTGAATGAGCCGGGAAAGTGAGCTGAGATCTGAGAAGTAAAGGGAACTAGATCAAGAGGGCCAGAGTGCATGTTCCAGATCACCTGACTTAATTGGTTTTATTTATTTTGGCCACAGCATGTTGGGATCTTAGTTCCCCAACCAGGGATGGAACCTGTGCCCCCTGCATTGGAAGCACAGACTCTTAACCACTGGACCACCAGGGAAGTCCCACGACTTAATTGGTTTTAATGGCCCTGAACTGAATGGGTAATACTAATGGTGATAATTTGAGACCCCTTTATAGGCAAAAAGGGAAGATTTGCGGGGAGAGTGAATACCACAGAGAGAATTGTTAACCTCAGCGTAAGGACCTGGACTTTTCATCTGAGTGGGATACTTGAGAGGCCAGTACAAGGTTTTGAGCAGAGGAGTGATATATCATTATTTGACTGTTTTAACACTCTATTTTGCTGAGAACATATTTTAGTAGAGTAAGGTTAGAACCAGGTAGACCAAATAATATGTAAATCGAAGTATTTTGTAAATTATAATTTTAATGAATTATAATGAATCAAATTTTAATGAATCAAATATTGGGATAATTTATAAAAAAAAAAAAGATGCTCAACATCACTAATTATCAGAGAAATGCAAATCAAAACTACAATGAGGTACCATCTCACACCACTCAGAATGGCCATCGTTGGGGCTTCCCTGGTGGCGCAGTGGTTGAGAATCTGCCTGCCAATGCAGGGGACACGGGTTCGAGCCCTGGTCTGGGAAGATCCCACATGCCGCGGAGCAACTAGGCCCGTGAGCCACAATTACTGAGCCTGCGCGTCTGGAGCCTGTGCTCCGCAACAAGAGAGGCCGCGATACTGAGAGGCCCGCGCACCGCGATGAAGAGTGGCCCCCACTTGCCGCAACTAGAGAAAGCCCTCGCACAGAAACGAAGACCCAACACAGCCATAAATAAATAAATAAATAAATAAATAAATAAATAAAAATTAAAAAAAAAAAAAAAAAAGAATGGCCATCGTTAAAAAGTCTACAAATAATAAATGCTGGAGAGGGTGTGGAGAACAAACAACTCTCCTACACTGTTGGTGGGAATGTAGGTTGGTACAGCCACTATGGAAAACAGTATGGCAGTTCCTTAGAAAGCTAAAAATAGAATTACCATATGGTCCAGCAATCCCACTCCTGGGCATATACCCAGACAAAACTCGAATCCAGAAAGATACATGCACCCCTATGTTCATAGCAGCACTATTCACAATAGCCAAGACAAGGAAACAACCTAAATGTCCATTGAAAGATGAATGGATGAAGAAGATGTCGTGCATATACACAATGGAATACTACTCAGCCATAAAAAAGAACAAAATAATCCCATTTGCAGCAACATAGATGGAACTAGAGATTATCATACTAAGTGAAGTACGTCAGAAAGAGAAAGACAAATTCCATAGGATATCACTTGAACGTAGAGTCTAAAATATGGCACAAATGAACCTATCTATGAAACAGAAACAGACTCACAGACATAGAGAACAGACCTGTGGCTGCCGAGGGGAAGACGGGGGAGAGAGAGGGATGGACTAGGAGTTTGGGGTTAGTAGATGCAAACTATGACATTTAGAATGAATAAAACAACAAGGTCCTACTATATGCACAGGGAACTATATCCAATCTCCTGGGATAAACTATGATGGAAAAGAATATAAAAAAATGTATATAGGCGTATAACTGAGTCACTTTGCTGTACAGCAGAAATTAGCACCACACTGCAAATCAACTATACTCTAATAAGAAAAAAAAAAAAAGACTTCCCAATATAACACAGGGAATAGAGCCAATATTCCATAACTGTAAATGGAGTATAACCTCTAAAAATTGTGAACCACTATATTGTACATGGTAACATATAATATTGTACATCAACTGTACTTCAATTAAAAAAAAGAATGTTATATAAGCTATTACAGTATGTAATCTTCGGATTGATTTTTCTCACTAAGCTAATCCTGTGGAGATCCATGCAAACTGTTGCATGTATCAATACTCCGTTTCATGTAATTGCTGAGTGGTAGTTCATGGTATAGATTTGCCATCATTTGTTTAACCATTCACTAACTGAAGGATACCTGGGTTGTTTCAAGTTTCTGGCTATCATGAATAAAGCTTCTATAACCAAAAATAACACAAGACTTGCCAATCCGGAAAGAACCTCAGAGCTGGTTGACTCTACATCCATAGTTTAGACTGTTCTACCTCGGAGCCTCCTGCTTCAGTGTAAGGCAGGGCCAAAGGCAGGGCCAAAGGCAGGGCCAAAGTCAGGGCACCAGTTTCTAGACTCTTAAGCTAATACTCTTTTACCTCCATTCTCTAACTAAGAAAGGGTTTTCTCAATCTGAGGCAATTGATGCAATCAGTATAATTCAAAAAAAAAATAATAATAACTTTTTCACATTCCATAAAAGAGGAAAAAAAGCAAATTTTAAGAAGTCACTTATTTTAAACCTGAGGCAATCCTAAACTTCATAAATTAAGGATTCACTTATGGGCTTAGCTCCGACTTTGCAATTAGTTATCCTGAAATTTTTAATAAATGGAACTCAGAATCTGAAAATCTTTCTGATACAAAAACGAGGCACTGTACGTGTATGTGTGGTTTTATCTCAAAACAAAAATGTCCTAATTTGTAACTGCTTTGTTTTTTTATAACAATGGGTATGTTTTGCCAAAACTAAACTTTCTACATTTTGAACTTATAAAAACGAGTATTAATATTTAAACTTACATTCAAAAGGTGGTTCAAATTCCTCACGATCCTTAAAAGCTAGCTTGTCCGGATTTGAAAATTCACTTTTGTCTTGAAGTTCTGTTTGTTTTTGATAAAGACTGGATGGGAAGAATAAAATTCAAGAATGTGAAGCTTTAATAATGTAAGACACAAGAGCACAGGGTGATGAAAAAGCCTTTTGTGACTCGAGAAAATGCTTTAGAAAATTAATTTTTCGTGGACTCAGAGAGAATAAGAGCTACGCTGCACTGGGTGCTCTCCACGCACCAGGCGTCATTCCAAACAGTTAATACACTTTAACTCAGTCACTCCTCCAGACCGCCTCATGCTGTGAGGTAGGTACTACCACTGTTCACAGACGATAACAAGGCTGTTCCTAGGAGGGAATTTTGTTTTTGTTTTTTTTTTAAGAACTACAAAAAATTTTTGAAAACAGGTTTTTGAAAAGCTGTGCACACCTTTAGCGTGAGCCAGCTGAAGATGCAACACACCACAGTGCCCTACCTCGGCCCATGTGTGTCCTGCCTCTCCTCTTGGCTTTAGCACAGAAGGAGTGATATAAAAACTATTACATACTTGAGGACCAGGACAGGCACATGTGGCAGTTTTCAACTCTGTACAGTAGAACTGCATCAACACATAGATGCCTAGGCCTGAGCCCAGAATGAAGGAGTCAGAATCTCCTGCCACGGGGACTGGGCCCAGGCAGGAGTCCCCCCACGTGACTCGAATGCCAGCCTGCCCCTCCCTCCCCCGAGCTTCTCAACACACCCACCGCATCCTGCTCCAGCCATCATATCCTAGGACCCAATACCACTTTCGAATTTATTTCAATGATTTACAAAGTGGAACCTTATTTGCTTATATTTAAATGCCTAAATATTTGTGGCTTTTTAATGATGTATGAAACTATTTTAAGTTTACACTCAATTTATTTGGTTTTGCAGTCTGTACGTCTGTTTTATCTTTATAAACCAAGTCTATTCATGGAACTATGCAAATGCTTATTAATACCATAGTACATATTCTATACATCAAGTTTAGCAAACGAGTAAAAATTACTCATTTGCTAAAAGGAGTCTTTTTTTCCCCCAGGTAATTCAGATGATTCTCAAAGATCACACATCTCACAATCTGACTGCAAATTCTATACTGCCACACAGTCTTTAATATCACCTAAAAGACCCAAACACGCCATGACTGAGATCGTAGGCAGCAACCAGCGTTGGCAGAGGCTGGGCAGAAGGTGGTACATACCCGGCCTTCTGCCCCGCAGGGCTGGAGAGCGAGTGCACGGAAAGGCTGTGCCTGGACTCGGCAGGTGAAGGCTGCGGCGTTCTGTCGGGACCGGGGACAGCGGCAGGGGACTGGCCCAGCCCTACAAGGCAGGAGGAACCAGGGTGAGCATGTTACAGATTGTGCGGAGAAGACAGCAGTGTGATTTGTAAAGAGTTCTATTGCTTTGAAAATGAACTCTATCATTCTTGCAAACAGTGGGGTATGTGTAAATGATCCACAGAACGGACAATTCAGGCACCTGAATGAAACTGCAGCGGTAACAAGGAAACACATGAAACTAACCCGCAGCCAAGGAAAAGCCACTGTCAGTCTCTGAACACCTTTCTGTGCCAAGCAAAACGCTGGCACTTGATGCTCTATCCCATGGCCTCCCACAGCAACTGTGACTCGGGGGAGACGCCGTGGTCCCCCAGGAGCCCGCGGTTCAAAGGCAGGGCTCTCCTGGGCCCGGCTCCCACGACCCGCTGCCGTCCTGGCTGCGCTCTCACTCAGAGGAGAGGGCCGATGAGGACCCACCCACCCACATCCAGAGCATCCCGCAACCCCTCTGGCAGTAGCTTACCTTCCAGGTACATCTCACTATCAAGGCTGCTCCTTGCTTTGGGGAGGGGAGTGGAGGAGAGGCGTCTGGAGGCCGTGTCCTTGTGTGACCTTGAGGCTGTGCTGCCTGGCACCTCAGATACCTCACTCTCGTCCCCTCTATGCGCATTCAACAGAGGCTGCTGAGAGGCAACTCCGTCCTCTGCAAAAACACACTTCTCAGGAGCACGTGCAGGAACGTTCTTGAGAGCTCTCAGCAGGTGCAGGGAGGGCAGGCTCCTGGCTGCCGATGGGCTCCTGGCGGGGCACCGACTGACCCTTCGATGGTAGTTTTGGAAAGCTTTTTCCAAGCGCTCGGCCTCTTGCTCCAGCTCTCTCACCCTTGCCGTGGTATTGGCTACGAACTCAAGGTCGGAATCGGGGGAACTACTCTCCACACTGGCATTTGGGTAACTGGGGATCTGTGGTATAACTGGGCCTGCCATCAGTTCCTCTTGTCTCAGAGGATTTTTCAAGAAATCCCTGCTTATGTCATCATCACGAGGTCCCTCCTTGCCACTCATTAACCCACTGATGGAGTGATTTAACAAAGACTGCTTCGTGTTGCGGTACACTTCGTTCTCCAGAGCTACGGGTTACAAACAGACAGACAGTGTGAGACAGGAAGGGAAAAGGTGGAGAATCAAATTAAAATATATTGAGAATTTCTTTTCTAAAAAATCAAAGTAATAAGGGCAAACTGGCACATTAAACAGTTTGTGGAGGGAGCCATCAAGATGGTGGAATAGGGGCTTCCCTGGTGGCGCAGTGGTTGAGAATCTGCCTGCCAATGCAGGGGACACGGGTTCGAGCCCTGGTCTGGGAGGATCCCACATGCCGCGGAGCAACTGGGCCCGTGAGCCACAACTACTGAGCCTGCGCGTCTGGAGCCTGTGCTCCGCAACGGGAGAGGCCGCGACCGTGAGAGGCCCGCGCACCGCGATGAAGAGTGGCCCCCGCTTGCCGCAACTAGAGAAAGCCCTCGCACAGAAACGAAGACCCAACACAGCCATAAATAAATAAATAAATTAAAAAAAAAAAAGATGGTGGAATAGCAGGACATGACGTTCACCTCCTCCCACAAATACATCAAACATATATCTACATGGGGAACGATTCTCACAGAATATCTACTGAACGCTAGCAGAAGACCTCAGACACCTGAAAGAGCAAGAAAATCTCCATGCAAGCAGGTAGGACAAAAGAAAAAAGAAAAAAAAAAGAAAGTGAGAAAGGAAGCGGGACAGGACCTGCACCCTGGGAGGGAGCTGTGCAAGAGGCCAGGTTCCTGCACCCCAGCAAGTCCCTTCCCCGGCGTGGAGATCAGCCGGGACAGACAGAGAGCTTCGGAGGAGAACGCAGCAACCAGTCTGCAGCAGCTAGGATGGAGAGAGACCTGCACAAAAGGTCTGTGCCACCGCCCTGTGATCCCCAGCCTGAGATGCGCGTCCGCCAGCGTGGGCCGGGGCTGGGTGCTGAAGCTCACGCTTCGGAGATCAGACCCGGGGAGAGGACTGGGGTGGGCTGCGTGCAAACAGCCTGAAGGGGCTCAAGTCTGATGCAACCACACCTGAGGGTGTATGCAGAGGAAGCCAGGCGCCACTGTTTGGGGGGGTGCGCGAGGGGAGGGGTGGGACCCGCCACTGCAGCCTTCTTCACTGTGCATGCTCTAAGGCAGCAGGACACCACCTACACGAGCTACAGGAGCAGTCTCCAGCTGCCACCACCGCTGCCCTCCCAGACTCCAGGAGTGGTCACAAGCCACCACAGCTGCCCTCCCAGGCTCCAGGAGCAGTTGCAAGCTGCCTCTGCTCCCACTGTGTGCTCCAGGGGTGCACGAGACCCCACTGCTGCCGAGAACTCCGGGACTGGGCAGCAGCTGCCGCGTCTGCACACCCCCTCTATCAAGGGGATAATGAGCAGCACACGTTGAGGAAAGAGGAGACAGGCATCCGTACTAAAAACAGCTCTCATGCCAAAAAAATATTAAACCCACAGACGCTACACAGGGATGATGCCACATATAAATAGCCCTCTAAGACCACAGTAGATAACTGATTCTCCTGAACTCACAGAATAAGAGAAATATAAGTAAAATGAAGAAGCAGAGGAACCGCTCCCAGTTAAAAGACCAAGAAAATTCCCCTAAAAGAACAAAGAAACAGATCTCTTCAGTTTAATAGACACCAATTTCAAAAAGGAGATAAGGAAAATACTGAAAGAATTAAGAAAGGATATCGACAAAAATGCAGAGTACTGTAAAAAGGAACTAGAAACTATAAAGAGGAACCAAGAAAAATTAGAAAACTCATTTGCCGAGACGAAAACTGAACTAAAGGCAATGAATAGTAGAATGAATAATGCAAAAGAACAGGCAATTTCCTGGTGGTGCAGTGGTTAAGACTCCGCGCTTTCACTGCCGAGGGTGCAGGTTCAATCCCTGGTCAGGAAACTAAGATCCCGCAAGCTGTGCAGCATGGCCACAACAAAACAAATAATGCAGAAGAACGAGTAAGTGATCTGGAAGATAGAATAATGGAAATCACCCAATCAGGACAGCAGACAGAAAGCAAAATGAAAAAAAAAAAAAATGAAACCAATATAAGAGAACTATGAGGCAATACAAAGCATGCCAATCTATGCATAATAGGGATTCCAGAAGTGGAAGAAAGAGAAAAGGGGATCGAAAATGTATTTGAAGAAACTACGGCTGAAAACTTCTCAAACCTCAAGAAGTAAACAGATATCCAGGTGCAGGAAGCACAGAGGGTCCCAAGCAACGTAAACCCAAAGAGACCTATAGCAAGACATATTATAATAAAAATGGTAAAAGTTAAAGAGAAGATGCTAACAGCAGCAAGAGAAAAACAAGGAGTTAATTACAAGGGAACCCCCATAAAGCTATCAGCTGACTTCTCTACACAAACACTGCAGGCCAGAAGGCAGTGGCGAGAGACTGATTCGAAGTCCTGAAAGGGAAAAATCTGCAACCTAGGATACTCTACCCAGCAAGATTATCATTTAGAATACAAGGAGAGATTAAGAATTTCTCAGACAAGTGAAAACTAAAAGAATACAGCAACACTAAACCTATCCTAAAGGAAACATTGAAAGGTCTTCTCTAAATAGAAAAGAGAAAAGCAAATCAACTAAATAAACCAGTACACAGATTAAAAAAGAATCAAAAAATTTCTGTGAAATGACAATAACCATAATGAACAGCAAAAGAATGAACATAAAGATGTAACACAGGACATCAAAATCTTGAAATGTTGGGGAGGAGATTAAGAAAATGTAGATTATTTTTTCATTTCCTAGAATGCGTTTCAGCCTATATGGCTACCAGTCTAAGGCAAGTAGATACAGAATGGGGTTAACATACTTGAAAACAGGGTAACCACAAATCAAAAACATACAACAGATTCACAAAAAACAAAAACAAGAGAACATAAGCATAATACAAAAGAAAATCATCAAACCACACAAGGAAAAACAAAAACAAATGGACAAAGAAATATAAAATCAATGGGAAAACAAGGCTTAAAATTGCAATAAATACATATCTATCAATAATCATCTTAAATGTAAACAGACTGAATGCTCCAATCAAAAGACACAAAGTGGCAGATTGGATTAAAAAGAAAACAAGAGCCTACAATAGGCTGACTACAAGAGACCCACTTTACAGCGAAGGACACACATAGATTGAAAGTGAGGGTATGGAAAAAGATATTTCATTCAAACGGAAATGACAAGAAAGCAGGGGTTGCGATATTCACATCAGACAAAATAGACTTTAAAACAAAGGCCATAAAGAAAGATAAAGGAGGACACTATACAGTGATAAAAGGATCAATACAAGAAGAGGATTTTACAGACATCAACATGTATGCACCTAATACAGGAGGACCCAAGTACATAAAACAAATACTAACAGACATAAAGGGAGAAACTGACAAGAATACAATAATAGTAGGAGACTTTAACATCCCACTCACATCAATGGACAGATCTTGTAGACAAAAAAAAAAAGTCAGTAAGGCAATAGAGATACTAAACAACACAATAGAACAGTTAGACTTAACTGATAGTTTCAGAACACTACATCCAAAACAAAACAAAAAGAAAGCCAGAATACACATTCTTCACAAGTGCACATGGAACATTCTCTAGGATTGACTACATACTAGGGCACAAAAAAAGCCTCAACAAATTTAAGAGTACAGAGATTATCTCAAGCATCTTTTCTGACTACAATGGCATGAAACTAGAAATCAACCACAGAAAAAGAAATGAGAAAAAACGATTACATGGAGACTAAACAATATGCTACTAAAAAATGGATCAATGATGAAGTCAAAGAGGAAATTTAAAAATACCTCGAAACAAATGACAATGAAAACAGAACCATAAAAAATCTATGGGACATAGCAAAAGCAGTTCTTAGAGGGAAGTTCATAGCAATACAGGCCTTCCTTAAAAAAAAAAAACGAGAAAGATGTCAAATAAAAAACCTAACCTACCACTTAAAAAAATTAGAAAAAGAAGAACAAACAAAACCTAAAGTCAGCAGAAGGAAGGAAATAATAAAGATGAGAGAGAAAATAAATAAAATAGAGATTAAAAAAATAGAAAAAGTCAATAAAACCAAGAACTGGTTCTTTGAAAGGGTAAACAAGATTGACAAACCTCTGGCCAGGTTCACCAAGAAGAAAAGAGAGAGAACCTAAAGAAACAAAATAAAGAAAGGAAAAAGGAGATATAACAACCAATACCACAGAAATACAAAAAACCCTAAGGGAATACTATGAACAATTATATGCTAACAAATTTGACAACCTAGAAGAACTGGACAACTTTCTAGAAACATATAGCCCACCAAAATGGAATCAAGAAGAAATAAGTAATTTCAACAGACGGATACTAGAAGTGAAATAGAATCTGTAGTCAACAAACTCCCTACAAACAAAAGTCCAGGACCAGAGGGCTTCACAGGCAAGTTCTACCAAACGTACAAAGAACAACTTATACTGATCCTTCTCAAACTCTTCCAAAAATTTGAGGAGGAGGGAACACTCCCAAAGACATTCTATGAAGCCACCATCACCCTGATACCAAAACCAGACAAAGACACTGCCAAAAAAGAAAACTTCAGGCCAATACCTCTGAAGAATATAGATGCAAAAATCCTCAACAAACTATTAGCAAACCGAATCCAACAACACATAAAAAAGATCATACACCATGACCAAGTGGGATTCATCCCAACTTCACAAGGATGGTTCAACATATGCAAATCAATCAATGTGATATACCACATCAACAAAAGAAAAAACAAAAACCACACGGTCATCTCAATAGATGCAGAAAAAGCATCTGACAAAAGTCAACATCCATTCATGATAAAAACTCTCACCAAAGTGGGTATAGAGGGAGCATGTCTCAACATAATAAAAGCTATTTATGACAAACCCACAGCCAATGTAATACTCAACAGTGAAAAGCTGAAAGCCTTCCTGCTAAAATCTGGAACAACTCAAGGATGCCCACTCTCACCCCTTCTATTCAACCCAGTACTGAAAGTCCTAGCCACAGCAATCATACAAGACAAAGAAATAAAAGATATCCAAATTGGAAGGGAAAAGGTAAAACTGTCACTATTTGCAGGTGACATGATACTATATACAGAAAACCCTAAAGACACCACACAAAAACTACTAGAACTGATCAACGAATTCAGCAAGGTAGCAGGATACAAGATTAACATACAGAAATCTGTTGCATTTCTTTACACTAACAATGAAACATCAGAAGGGAATGTAAAAAAACAACACCTTTCAAAATCACACCTCAAAAAGTAAAATACTTAGGAATGAACCTGACCAAGGAGGTGAAAGACTTATACGCTGAGAATTACGAAACATTAGTAAAGAAAACTGAAGATAACTCAAAGAAATAGAATGATATCCCATGCTCTCGGACTGGAAGAAGGTTGTTAAAATGGCCATACTACCCAAAGCAATCTACAGATTTAATGCGATCCCTATCAAATGACCCATGACATTTTTCACACAACTAGAACAAATAATCCTAAAATTTATATGGAACCATAAAAAACCCAGAATTGCCAAAGCAATCCTAAGGCAAAAACACAAAGCAGGAAGCATTACCCTCCCAGACTTCAGACAATACTACAAAGCTACAGTAATCAAAATGGCATGGTATTGGGACAAAAACAGACATGGATCAATGGAACAGAATAAAGAGCCCAGAAATAAACCCACACACCTACGGTCAATTAATCTTTGACAAAAGAGGCAAGAATCTACTTATACAATGGAAAAAGGACAGACTCTTCAGCAAGTGGTGTTGGGTAAGTTGGACAGCCACATGTAAATCAATGAAGTCAGAACACACCCTCTCACCATACACAAAAATAAACTCAAAATGGCTTAAAGACTTAAACATAACACATGACACCATAAAACGTCTAGAAGAGAACACAGGCAAAACATTCTCCGACATAAATCGTACCAATGTTTTCTTAGGTCAGTCTCCGAAGGCAATAGAAATAAAAGCAAAAATAAACAAACAGGACCTAATCAAACTTACAAGCTTCTGCAAAGGAAACCATAAGACAAAAGCCAACCCACAGAATGGGAGAAAATATTTGATAACGATGCGACCAACAAGGACTTAATTTCCAAAATATACACACAGCTCATACAGTTCAACAACAAAAAAACAAACAACCCAATCGAAAAATTGGCGGAAGACCTATGTAGACATTTCTCCAAAGAAGAAATACAAATGGCCAATAGGCACATGAAAAGACACTCAACATTAGAGAAATTCAAATCAAAACTACAATGAGGTACCACCTCACACCAGTCAGAATAGCCATCATTAAAAAGTCTACCAAAAAAAAAAAAAAAAGTCTACAAATAACAAATGCTGGAAAGGGTGTGGAGAAAAGGGAACCCTCCTACACTGTTGGTGGGAATGTAGGTTGGTACAGCCAATATGGAAAACAGTATGGAGGTTCCTCAGTAAAGTAAAAATAGAAT
This sequence comes from Balaenoptera musculus, assembly GCF_009873245.2. Lineage (NCBI taxonomy): Eukaryota > Metazoa > Chordata > Mammalia > Artiodactyla > Balaenopteridae > Balaenoptera > Balaenoptera musculus. The sequence continues at coordinate 10,565,142 of NC_045806.1, read as the reverse complement.
TACCGTATGAACCAGCAATCCCACTCCTGGGCACGTATACAGACAAAACTCTAATCCAAAAAGATACATGCACCCATATGTTCATAGCAGCACTATTTACAATAGCCAAGACATGGAAACCTAAATGTCCATCAACAGATGAATGGATAAAGAAGATGTGGTATACACACACACACACACACAGGAATATCACTCAGCTGTAAAAAAAAAAAAAAAGAAAATAACGCCACTTGCAGCAACATGGATGCAACTAGAGAATATCATACCAAGTGAAGTAAGTCAGAAAGAGAAAACAAATACCATGTGATACCACATGTGGAATCTAAGATGTGTTCAATTCTGTCATATTTATGAAACAGAAACAGACTCACAAAGAGAACAGACTTCTGGTTGCCAAGAGGGAGGGGTTTGGGGGAGGGATGGAATGGGAGGTTGGGGTTAGCAGATGTAAGCTATTATATACGGAATGGATAAACAACAAGGTCCTACTGTATAGCACAGGGAACTATATTCAGTATCCTATGATAAACCACAATGGAAAATAATATCAAAAAGAATATATATATACGTGTAACTGAATCACTCTGCTGTACAGCAGAAATTAACACTGTTCATCAACTATACTTCAATAAATAAAACTAAAAAAAGAAAAGTTTGTGAAACCACAGTCATAACAGTAATTAACATTTACTTGAGAGCTTATGTGTACCAGCTACTGCTTCATATGCCTTCATTTGTAACGCATGTTATTATTTCACAATCCATTATGCACGACCCTGAAATCTAAAAGCTTTGAGAACTAAAAAGGTATTTACAATGTATTAGGGGACAAAGCCTAACCAGACTTGAACTCATGTGGTGGAAAAACCTGACCTGAGCTGATATAAACCCATTTATAATCTTTAATTATTTCACCCAGCATGAATGTTCACACATTTGACTTCAAAATAATGAATGTGTCTCACTACAGGATGCCGCCCCCGAACTCCCAGGGCTGCGGCAAAATCCACTGCATACGGCCTGAGTCTCAGACAAGGAGGACACGTGGTCAGGCCACCACTGTGGGCCCAGAACTCTCACGGCTCCCATGTCACGGATGGGGGACTGCGGCTGAATCTCCCAGTTAGCGAGGCATCGAGCCACTGCGCTGGCCTAATGCAAAGCCAGCAAATGTGACCACTCCGCTCCTGCAAGGCCATCTTGATGATGCCATGGACAGATGCTTGTGATGCCCATGCTCCAGAGGCTTCCACCCTCATTAAACTATTTCTAATGATACGAGCTTGGTACAGGTTTCAGCTGTGGGCAGTTTGGCAAATGCAGAATTGTGGAGACAAAATGAGGAACGGGAAAGAGCGGAGATGAGTAAACAGACCAAAATAAAACTGGCGTGGGGAGAAGGGGCCAAGGGCCTGAGTGGGAAGAAGGAACTGAGGAAGGCTCAAAATCACGAACACTCAGGAACTTGCACTGAGCTTGAAAGCAGCTAAAGAAAGTGTCTAAGCCTAGGAACACTTGTTATGAAGGAGCAAGGGCAGGTGTCACGCATCCACAGGAAGACATAGTAATAAGATGAGAGCAGTGGCCATTTCCCCAGTGTTTTATATGCCCCAGGCACTGTACTGGAGCCAATCACCTTTCCCCTTCGTCCTCCATGGCACAGAAGGTATTATCATCCTCATTACAAAGGGGGAAACTGAGGCCCAAGGAAGTTAAAAGCAACATGTCCAAGGCCAAACAACTAACTTCAAAATTGGGGTACAAAACCAATTTTCTGATTCCAGAAGCAGTGCTCTTTCTGCCAGGGCACTCTGCCTTCTCCCACAGGTGTATACACCTGTCAAGGAGTATACAAAACCACTGAAGAGTAGACCGCTCTTATTATCAGGGTAGCAAATAAAAAAGGAAAGCCTAGGTCCAGGATGAATTTGGGGGCCTCTGCATCACTACCACACCTTTCCTATCTGGGGTATGAGGCTCCCCCAAGCATGGGGCACCTGTGAAAGCAAGTCACCTTAGCTGACGACCTGGCTGGTATCCATGAAACGGACACGGAGTTTGACTTCTAAGATGGCCCATGTCTCTATGGTTTTACCCCTACTATGAGAATTACTAAAAATTCAACGAGTAACAATTATTACATTTCCACAAATGTCAGAAGTTTTACACACACACACACACACACACAGGTTAAAAATGCCTCTAACCTATCTGAGTTTGTTTCAGTTGCAATTTTAAATCGGTAACCTGCACAGTTAACCTCTTGACAGAAGCATCGTATTCTAATATCTGGGCCTTCAGCTGGGCGGAGTGCTCAATCTGCAGGGAATCAGAGAAGAAAAAGAAATCAACGTAAAACAAATCACAGCTCACTTCAAAGGGAACAATTCTCTCATTGGGCTTATTCTCTTTTTTTGTTTTGCCAGTTTTGAGCAGCTTTACACCCGTAACCCACAGGGTTCCTTTAAAATGACGACCGATAACACAAGTTTCCACTTCTTCTTACACGCATGTCAGAGCAGCTACTCCAGGGCATGGGCAGACACCAGAGTGAGGGCAGCAGTATTTCCAAGTCACAGGGTGAGAATTGAGACACTTCCACTGTGGGCTCCATCAGGACTTGGAAAATGTTGTGTTTAAGTGAGTTTGCTTGCCTCTGGATTTTGTGACTATTATGAATATAAAGTCACATGACCACTGGACAGTTCTCTCAGATGAGAAAGGACACCCTTTAGCACCTTGAGGGACCTCTGATGTTAAAATAAAGCCCACTTACACCAGTGTGGCGTGTGCCAAGTTCACACGTCTACGCAGTGGACTGGCCTGACCCCTGGGTGCTCAAGGAGAAATACTCACTTCACTTTGCAGCTGTTTTTGCAGAGCTTGTTTCTGGGTTTCAAACTCCTTATGCTCCAAGGTGATAGCATCTTCTGCTTTCTTTAATTCTTTCTGAAAAATCAGCAGTTCAGGAGATGGCTGAGCTATGCCTAAGAAGGTAGAAGAGCCTGGCCGTTACCAACCTGAAGTGCTCTCATTTCGCTTGACTTTTTTTTTTTTTTTTAATTGAAGTTTAGTTAATTTACAATGTTGTGTTAGTTCCAAGTGTACAGCAAAGTGACTAAGTTATACATATACATAATATATATTCTTTTTCAGATTCTTTTCCATTATAGGTTATCACAAGATATTGAGTATTCTTTCCTGTGCTATACAGTAGGTCCTTATTGTTTACCTATTTTTTTTTAAATTGAGGTACAGTTGCTTTACAATGTTGTGTTAGTTTCTGCTGTACAGCAAAGTGAGTCAGTTATACATATACCCACTCTTTTTTAGATTTCTGTCCCATTTAGGTCACCCCAGAGCACTGAGTAGAGTTCCCTGTGCTATACAGTCAGTTCTCATTAGTTACCTCTTTTATACATAGTAGTGTATATATGTCAATCCCAATCTCCCAATTCATCCCACACCCCCTTTCCCCCTTGGCAACCGTAAGTTTGTTTTCTACATCTGTGTCTCTATTTCTGCTTTGCAAATAAGGTCACATCTGTACCGTTTTTCAAGATTTCACATAAGCAATATTATATTTGCCTTTCTCTTTCTAACTTGTCGCTTGACTTTTTTTTTTTTTAATTTTATTTTTATTCTTTGGCTGTGTTGGGTCTTTGTTGCTGCGCGCGAGCCTTCTCTAGCTGTGGCAAGCGGGGGCTACTCTTCGTTGTGGTCCGCAGGCTTCCCCTTGCGGTGGCTTCTCCCGTTGTGGAGCATGGGCTCTAGGCGTGCAGGCTTCAGTAGTTGTGGCATGCGGGCTCAGCAGTTGTGGCGCACGGGCTCTAGAGCGCAGGCTCAGTACTTGTGGCACACAGGCTTAGTCGCTCCGCGGCATGTGGGATCCTCCCCGATGAGGGCTCGAACCCGTGTCCCCTGCATTGGCAGGCAGATTTCTCAACCACTGCGCCACCAGGGAAGCCCCGTCGCTTGACTTTTAAAAGCAGCCAAACAAGTTTCAAATTGTTCTTCCTTTTTTTGTATGCATACAATATTGTATTAATTCTATCAAATGGACTACAAGCAATTCTGACTCACAAATTTCAAAACAAAATAATGTAACGCACACAAATGCAAATTTTACTATTCTCACATCCTTCTCCATGTAATACAATTCTTTCAAGTCCTCAAATTAACTTGAAAGCCCGCCTCTTCTCCCTACAGAGGCAGATAAGGAGTGCTCTATCAAAAACTGTCACTGCCCTGAGGTCCAATTCGATCTGTGCATCTGTCAGCAGCTCTCAGATTCCAGGCAGAAAACAGATAGCACGCCCAATTCAGGTCATCGGAGAACCCTTCAATAAAGACTGACTTAGGCTGAGTCCCTAGGCACAAAGGATGGCACAGTTCCCTAGGCTACTAACAGTGACATGCTGTTTGTAGCCCTTGGGCCTAGAGGGCCGGGGAGGGAGGAACTCCCAGAACTGGAGAGAGTGAGCTGGTGCAGGAATGCTAGAGAGGCCATCCCACAGGCACTGGGATCTTGCGTGGCTGAAAGGCACAGGGCCAGCCCAGGACACTGTACATGGAGGTGGCAGAGAGGGCACACAACCTTGACCTCTCTCCTCCCTCCCTCCTCCCTCCCTCCCAGTGCTTGAAGGCACTCGGCACACCTGACCAGCAGTCAGAGGGCAAGGGAAGCCCGGTACCATCTGGAGGGGCAAATTCGGACAGTTTTAAAATGTTTCTTCAGGACTGGCAGGAGAGACAAGATGGTGGAGTAAAAGGACTTCAGCTCACCTCCCCTCACGAAAACACCAAAATCACAACTAACTGCTGAACAACCACTGACTAAAAAGACTTGAACCTTCCAAAAAAGATATTCTACATCCAAAGCCACAGTGAGACAGTAGGAAGTTCACTTCTGCATTATAATCAAATCCCATACCTTCCAGATGGGCGATCCACAAACTGGAAAATAACTATATCACAGAGGTTCTCCCATATGAGTGAGAGTCTGGAGCCCCACATCAGGCTCCCCAGCCTGGGGATCTGGCATCAGGAGGTGGAGCCCCCAGAGCACTTGGCTTTCTAGGTCAGCTGGGCTTGAGTGCAGGAGTTCCTCAGGACTGAGAGAAACAGACGGCCCTCTTGGAGGCCGCACACAAGGTTTCATGTGCACTGGGACCCAGGGCAAAGCAGTGACTCCATAAGAGCCTGGGCCAGACCTACCTGCAGGTACTGTAGGGTCTCCGGGAGAGGTGGGGGTCGGCTGTGGCTCACCGTGGGGGCCAAAGGAAAACTCTTGGGCGTGAGCTCTCCCGGGGGTCTCCATTTTGGCACCGATGATCGGCCCCACCCAACAGCCTGCAGGATCCAGTCCTGGGACGCCTCAGGCCAAACAATGAACAGGGTGGGAACACAGTCCCACCCCTCAGGAGACAGGCTGCCTAAAGTTGTCCTGAGCCAACAGCCACCTATAAACACACACCTTGACATGGCCCTGCCCACCAGGGGGACATGACACAGCTCCACCCACCAGTGTGCACGCACCAGTTCCTCCCACCAGAAAGCCTGCACAAGCCCCTGGACCAACCTCACCCACCAGGGGACAGACACCGGAACCAAGAAGAATTACAATCCTACGGCCTGAGGAATGGAGACCACAAAAACACAGCAAGTGAGACAATACCAGACAGCGGAGAAATATCTCCCAGACTAAGGAACAAGATAAAACCCCAGAAGAACAACTAAGTGACGTGGAGATAGGCAACCTACCTGAAAAAGAATTCAAAGTAATGATAGTAAAGATGATCCAAGACCAAGAGGAAAAACAATGGAGACACAGACCAAGAGGATACAAGAAATGTTTAACAAAGAGTTAGAAGCTTTAATGAACAGAGATGAACAATACAATAACTGAAATGAAAAATACACTAGAAGGAATCAATAGCAGAATAAATGAGGCAGTAGAACGAATAAGTGAGCTGGAAAACAAATTGGTGGAAATCACTGCTGAGGAACAGAATAAAGAAAGAAGAATGAAAAGAAATGAGGCCAGTCTAAGAGACTTCTAGGACAACATTAAATCCACAACATTGGCATTAAAGGGGTCCCAGAAGGAGAAGAGAGAGAGAAAGGGGCTGAGAAAATATGTGAAGAGCTAACAGCCAAAAACTTGCCTAACATGGGAAAGGAAACACTCACTCAAGTCCAGGAGGCACAGAGAGTCCCATACAGGATAAACCCAAGGAGGAACACACCGAGACACATATTAATCAAAGTGACCAAAAAATTAAGACAAAGAGAAAATATTAAAAGCAACAGAGAAAAGCAGCAAATAACATACAAGGGAATCCCCATAAGGTTACCAGCTGATTTTTCAGCAGAAACTCTGCAGGCCAGAAGGGAATGGCAAGATATATTTAAAGTGATAAAAGAGAAAAACCTACAACCAAGAATACTCTACCCAGCAAGGCTCTCATTCAGATTCAATGGAGAAATCAAAAGTTTTACAGACAAGCAAGAGCTAAGAGAATGCAGCATCACCAAACCAGCTTTACAACAAATCCTAAAGGAACTTCTCTAGGCGGAAAAGAAAAGGCCACAACTAGAATCAAGAAAATTATGAATGGGAAAGCTCATCGGGAAAGGCAAACATAAAACAAAGGTAGGAAATCACCCACACACAAGTATGATATCAAAACCAGCCATCATGGGAAGAGGAGAGTACGAATGCAGGATATTGGAAATGCACTGGAAATTAACAGACCAGCAACTTAAAGCAATCTTGTACATATACAGACTGCTATATCAAAACCTCATGGGAACCACAAACCAAAAATGTACAACAGATACACACACAAAAAAGAAAAAGCAATCCAAACACAACACTAAAGACAGACATCAAGTAACAAGAAAACAAAAGAGGAAGGGAAGAAAAAAGACCTTCAAAAACAAAGCCAAAACAATTAACAAAACGTCAGTAAGTACATATCAGTAACTACCTTAAATGTAAATGGATTGAATGCTCCAACCAAAAGATAGACCGGCTGAATGGATACAAACACAAGACCCATATATATGCTGTCTAAAAGAAACCCACTTCAGATCTAGGGACACATACAGACTGAAAGTGAGGGGATGGTAAAATGTATTCCATGCAAATGGAAATCAAAAGAAAGCTGGAGTAGCAATTGTCATATCAGACAATATAGACTTTAAAATAAAGACTATTACAAGAGACAAAAAAGGACACTACATAATGATCAAAGGATCAAGCCATGAGGAGGATAAAACAATCGTAAATGTATATGTACCCAACAAAGGAGCACCTCAGTATATAAGGCAAATGCTAACAGCCATAAAAGGAGAAATCGACAGTAACACAATAATAGTGGGGGACTTTAACACCCCACTTTCATCAATGGACGGATCATACAGGCAGAAGATCAATAAGGAAACACAGGCCTTATGTGACACATCAGACCAGATGGATTTAATTGATATTTATAGAACGTTCCATCTGAAAGCAGCAGAGTACATATTTTTCTCAAGTGCACATGGAACAATCTCCAGGATAGACCACATGCTTGGTCACAAAGCAAGCCTCGGTAAATTTAAGAAAAGTGAAACCATATCAAGCATCTTCTCCTACCACAATGCTATGAGATTAAAAATCGACTACAACAAAATAACGAAAAAACACAAACACATGGAGGCTAAACAATATGTTACTAAACAACCAATGGATCACTGAAGAAATCAAAGAGGAAATCAAAAAATACCTAGAGACAAATGAAAACGAAAACACGACAATCCAAAACCTATGAGATGCAACAAAAGGAGTTCTAAGAGGGAAGTTTACAGCAATACAATCTTACCTCAAGAAACAAGAAAAATCTCAAACAACCTAAGGTTACACCTAAAGCCACTAGAGAAAGAAGAACAAACAAAATCCAAAGTAGTAGAAGGAAAGAAATCATAAAGGTCAGAGCAGAAATAAATGAAAGAGAGATGAAGGAAACAATAGAAAAGATCAATAAAACTAAAAACTGGTTCTTTGGGAAGATAAAGAAAATTGATAAACTTTTAGCCAGACTCATCAAGAAAAAAAGGGAGAGGGCTCAAATCAATAAAATTAGAAACAAAAAAGAAGTTACAACTGACACCACAGAAATACAAAGGATCATAAGAGACTACTACAAGCAATTATCTACCAATAAAATGGACAACCTAGAAGAAATGGACAAATTCTTAGAAAGGTGAAATCTTCCAAGACTGAACCAGGAAGAAATAGAAAATAAGAACAGACCAATCACAAGTATTGAAGTTGAAACTGTGATTAAAAGACTTCTAACAGCATAACCATCCCAAACTTCAGACAATACTACAAAGCTACAGTAATCAAGACAGCATGGCACCGGCACAAAAACAGACATATGGATCAATGGAACAGAACAGAGAGCCCAAAAATAAACCCACACACCTATGGTCGATTAATCTTCGACAGAGGAGACAAGAATACACAACAGAAAAAAGACAGACTCTTCAGCAAGTGGTGTTGGGAAAGTTGGGCAGCCGCATGTAAATCAATGAAGTTACAACACGACCTCTCACCATACACAAAAATAAACTCAAAATGGCTTAAAGACTTAAACATAGGATATGACACCATAAAATGTCTAGAAGACAACAGGGGCAAAACATTCTGACATAGATCGTACCAATGTTTTCTTAGGTCAGTCTCTCAAGGCAATAGAAGTAAAAGCAAAAATAAACAAATGGGACCTAATCCAACTTACAAGCTTCTGCACAGCAAAGGAAACTGTAAACGAAACGAAAAGATAACCTACAGAATGGGAGAAAATATTTGCAAATGATGCGACTGTCAAGGGCTTAATTTCCAAAATATACAAATAGCTCACACAGCTCAACAACAAAAGAACAAACAACGGAATCAAATAATTGGCAGAAGACTGAAGTAGACATTTCTCCAAAAACTAAATACAGGGGGCCAATAGGCACCTGAAAAGATGCTCAATATGGCTAACTATTAGAGAAATGCAAATCAAATAAGGTACATACTACAAAGAGGTACCATCGCACAGTGGTCAGAATGGCCATTATTAAAAAGTCTACAGGGCTTCCCTGGTGGCGCAGTGGTTGAGAATCTGCCTGCCAATGCAGGGGACGCGGGTTCGAGCCCTGGTCTGGGAAGATCCCACATGCCGCGGAGCGACTGGGCCCGTGAGCCACAATTACTGAGCCTGCGCGTCTGGAGCCTGTGCTCCGCAACAAGAGAGGCCGCGATAGTGAGAGGCCTGCGCACCGCGATGAAGAGTGGCCCCCGCTTGCCACAACTAGAGAAAGCCCTGGCACAGAAACAAAGACCCAACACAGCCAAAAATAAAATAATTAATTAATTAATTTAAAAAAATAAAAGGCAAAAAAAAAAAGTCTACAAATGACAAATTGCTGGAGAGGATGTGGAGAAAAGGGAACCCTCCTACGCCATTGGTGGGAATGTAAGTCGGTGCAGCCACTGTGGAAAACAGTATGGAGGTTTCTCAGAAAACTAAAAATAGAATTACCATATGATCCAGCAATCCCACTCCTGGACATATATCTGGAGAAAACTCTAATTTAAAAAGTTACATGCACCCTTATGTTCATAGCAGCACTATTCACAATAGCCAAGACATGGAAACAATCTAAATATCCATCAAGAGATGAATGGATAAAAGATGATGTGGTACATATATACAATGGAATATTACTCAGCCATGAAAAAGAACGAAATAATGCCATTTGCAACAGCACAGATGTAACTAGAGATTATCATACTAAGTGAAGTAAGTCGGAAAGAGAAAAACAAATACCATATGATATCACTTACATGTGCAATCTAAAATATGACATGTAAAGCAACTATACTCCAATAAAAATTAATTTTAAAAAAGTAAAATAATAGGTTAAGTGACTTGAAAGAAGTAAAAAATAAAATAAAATATGACACCTATCTATGAAAGAGAAACAAAATCAGGGACATAGAGAATAGACTGGTGGTTGCCAAGGGGGTGGGGGGGGTGGGAGAGGATAGGAGCGGGAGTTTGGGATTAGCAGATGCAAACTGGTATATATAGAATGGATAAACAACAAGCTCCTACTGTATAGCACAGGGAACTATATTCAATATCCTGTGATAAACCATAATGGAAAGGAATACGAAAAAGAATGTATATATATCTATAATTGAGTCACTTTGGTGTACAGCAGTAATTAATGCAACATTGTAATTCAACTATAATTCAATAAAAAATAAGACACACACACACAAAAACTATCAACAAACAAAATCCAGGACTAGATGGCTTCACAGGCAAATTCTATGAAACATTTAGAGAAGAGTTAACACCTATCATTCTGAAACTATTCCAAAAAACTGCAGAAGGAGGAACACTAGCAAACTCATTCCATGAGGCCACCATCACCCTCATACCAAAACCAGACAAAGATACCACAAGAAAATTACAGGCCAGTATCACTGATGAGCATAGATGCGAAAATCCTCAACAAAATACTAGCAAACTGAATCCAACAATACATTAAAAGGACGATACACCATGATCAAATGGGATTTATCCCAGGGCTGTAAGGATTTTTCAATATCCACAAATCGATCAGTGACGAACAAACACTATATGATCATCTCAATAGATGCAGAAAAAGCTTTTGACAAAATTCAACACCCATTTATGATAAAGCCTCTACAGAAAGTGGGTACAGAGGGAACCTACCTGAACATAATAAAGGCCATCTATGACAAACCCACAGCTAACATCATACTCAACAGTGAAAAGCTGAAAGCGTTACCTCTTAGATCAGGAACAAGACAAGGATGTGCACTCTCACGACTTTTATACAACATTGCTGTGGATAGGACTTCCAAAACTATCAGAGAAGAAAAAGATATAAAAGGAATCCAAACTGGAAAAGAAGTAAAACTGTCACTGTTTGCAGATGACATGATACTATACGTAGAAAATCCTTAAGATGCTACCAGAAAACTTACTAGAGCTCATCCATGAATTCAGTAAAGGTGCAGGGTACAAAATTAATACACAGAAATCTCTTGCATCCCTATACACTAACAACGAAGTATCAGAAAGAGAAATTAAGGAAACAATCCCATTTACCATTACATCAAAAAAATAAAATACCTAGGAATAAACCTATCTAAGGAGGCAAAAGACCTGTACTCTGAAAACTATAAGATGCTGATAAAAAGAAACTTAAGATGACACAAACAGATGGAAAGATATACCATGTTTTTGGATTGGAAGAATCAATATTGTCAAAATGACTATACTACCCAAGGAAATCTACAGATTCAATGCAATCCCTAACAAATTACCAGTGGCATTTTTCACACAACTAGAAGAAAAAAAATTTTAATTTGTACGGAAACATAAAAGACCCTGAAAAGCCAAAGCAAGCATGAGAAAAAAAAACGCAACTGGAGGGACTTCCCTGGTGGCACAGTGGTTAAGAATCCACCTGCCAATGCAGGGGACACAGGTTCGAGCCCTGCTCCAGGAAAATCCCACATGCCACGGTGCAACTAAGCCCATGTGCCACAACTACTGAGCCTGCGCTCTAGAGCCCACAAGCCACAACTACTGAAGCCTCCGTGCCTAAAGTCTGTGCTCCGCAACAAGAGAAGCCACCGCGATGAGACGCCTACGCACCACAACAAAGAGTAGCCCCCACTCACCACAACTAGAGAAAGCCCGCTCACTGCAACGAAGACCCAATGCAGCCAAATAAATAAATTAATTAAATTTAAAAATTAAAAAAAAAAAAAGAAAAAGAAAAACGGAACTGGAGCGCTCAGACTCCCTGACTTCAGACTATACTACAAAACTACAATAATCAAAACAGTATGGTACTGGCACAAAAACAGAAATATAGTTCAATGAACAGGAAAGCCCAGAAATAAACCCACGCCCCTATGGTCAATTAATCTACAACAAAGGAGCAAGAATATACAATGGAGAAAAGACAGTCTCTTCACCAAGTGGTGCTGGGAAAAGTGGACAGTTACATGTAAATGAATGAGATTAGAACATTCTCTAACACCATACACAAAAATAAACTCAAAATGGATTAAAGACCTAAATGTAAGGCCAGATATTATAAAACTCTTAGAGGAAAACATAGGCAGAACACTCTGACATAAATTGCAGTAGTATCTTTTTAGATCCACCTCCTACAGTAATGAAAATTTTAAAAATTAAAAAAACAAATGGGACCTAATTAAACTTAAAAGCTTTTGCACAGCAAAGGAAACCATAAACAAAATGAAAAGACAACCCACAGAATGGGAGAAAACATTTGCCAATGAAGCAACCGACAAGGGATTAATCTCCAAAATATACAAACAGCTCATGCAGCTCAAACAACCCAATCAAAAAATGGGCAGAATATTTAAATAGACACTTCTCCAAAGACATACAGATGGCCAACAGGCACATGAAAAGATGCTCAACTTTGCTAGTTTTTAGAGAAATGCAAATCAAAACTACAATGAGATATCACCTCACACCAGTCAGAATGGCCATCATCAAAATGTCTATAAACAGGGCTTCCCTGGTAGCACGGTGGTTAAGAATCCGCCTGCCAATGCAGGGGACACGGGTTCGAGCCCTGGTCCGGGAAGATCCCACATGCTGCGGAGCAACTAAGCCCCCATGCGCCACAACTACTGAGCCTGTGCTCTAGAACCTGCAAGCCACAACTACTGAAGCCCGCACACCTAGAGGCCATGATCCGCAACAAGAGAAGCCACTGCAATGAGAAGCCTGTGCACCACAACGAAGAGTAGCCCCCACTCTCTGCAACTACAGAAAGCCCACGTGGAGCAACAAAGACCCAACTCAGCCAAAAATAAAATAAATAAGTTAAAAAAAAATTCCTTTAAAAAAACTGTCTATAAACAATAAATGCTGGAGAGTGTGTGGAGAAAAGGGAACCCTCCTACACTGCTGGTGGGAATGTAAATTGGTTCAACCACTATGGAGAAGAGTGTGGACGTTCCTTAAAAAACTAAAAATAGAACTACCATATGATCTAGCAACCACACTCCTGGGCATATATCCAGAGAAAACCATAGTTCGAAAAGATGTATGCACCTCAATGTTCACTGCAGCACTATTTACAATAGCCAGGACATGGAAGCGACTGAAATGTCCATCAACAGAGGAATGGATAAAGAAGATGTGTTACATATATACAATGGAATATTACTCAGCCATAAAAAACAACAATATAATGCCATTTGCAACAACATGGATGCAACTAGGGAAGATCATAACTAAGTAAAATAAGTCAGACAGAAAAAGACAAATATCTTATGATGTCACTTATATGCAGAATCTAAAAAAAATGATACAAATGAACTTATTTACAAAACAGAAACAGACTCACAGAGTTTGAAAACAAACTTATGAAAGGGGAAAGGTGGGGGGAGGGATAAAATTAGGAGTTTGGGATTAACATATGCACACTACCATATATAAAATAGATAATCAACAAGGACACACTGTATGGCATAGGGAACTCTACTCAATGATCTGTAATAACCTACATGGGAAAAAAATCTGAAAAAGAATGGATATGTGTATATGTACAACTGAATCCCTTTGCTGTATACCTGAAACTAACACAACATTGTACATCAACTATACTCTAACATAAAATAAAAATTAAATTAAAAAAAATGTTTCTTCTTACACTACGAATTATGGAATAGCAAGCAAAAAGAAAGGAATTTCAATCTGAGAATCTTAACTTTATAAAATCTTCCCAATTGTAGCCTCCCTTAGAGCAGTTTCCTAATATGAACCTAACATGAATTACAAAAACAGGCAAATCAGAAAAAAAAAAAAAAAGACTTACGGTTTAGGAGATTCCAGTTTTCACTTTTCATGTCTTCCAGTTGTTGTTTAAGTAGTTTATTTTGCGCCTCAAGCTCCAGCTTCCCTTCTTTCAGTAGTGAATAGTTGCTCATCTCTTTAACCTTCTTGCTCAGCACGTGGTTTTGCTTTGTTAATGCCAAACACTGAGCTTTGACAGACTCCAACTGAAGCTGGAATTGGAAAAGGAAAACTTGTACTTGAACAGTGACTTTACAGGACTGCAGAGGTCAATGCTGGCAGGCTGCTCTCAGCTGGGCAGCATAATTTAATTACGGTCACTTGACTGAAGTGTGGTTCTCTTCGACTAGACAACCCTAACTACGACTTCTGCCCTGGAGCTGGGGATGGCGCAAGCTCATCCAACTCGATTTACGCAGAACCCTGTCCTACAAAGCAAGCCCTTCGGATTATCACCCCATTTTCCAGATGCAACTAAGGACCCAAAAGCCATCACAGAGTTAATAATGTGTCTATTTTTTAATATGAAAAGGTAAGATAGATACCAATAACATGCTGTGAGGTGCTTTCCTTTTCTTAGTCTAATATATCTCATGTTTGGAGACACGAGCCTATAAAGTTCTCAAACAAGTCATCACAGTTGCAAAAATAAATTTTATATACAGAACGTATTTTAAGTTCCTGAAGGTCCAGTCCTGTCCTTTAGATAGCAAGCACACAAATGGACAGTAAAAAAAGTAATAGTATCATGTGAAAAATGCCTCTCATTTTGCTTTAATCTGTGAGATCCTGATGTAGTGATAAGAATTTTCACCTGCTGCTGAGGGGAAGGGAGAAGAGGCTGAATAGATACTAGTATACACCAGCCACCTGCTATGGGCCAGGCACAGTAAACCAGCTCACTGAAGTCCCTCAACAACCATGGGATGTGGGCAATATCCCAGAGTTTACGGAGAAGGGATCTGAGGTCACAGATCTTGCCCAGAGGCACACAAGCAGTGAGGGAGACACAAAGGATTCAAGGACGACTCTGGGCCCCAAAGGACATGCTCTTTCTATGCTTCTCTACGAGACTAAGATTGAAATAAGGAACTACTGAATTAAGTTCAGCCGTCACCCTCTGAGTCATATAATAAACAGTCCAAACATACCAAGAGGATAACTCGAGATAAATTATGTATGACTGAAGCTAAAATTTCCTGTGTTGTCTAACAACTATTTCAAAAAAACCAATAGGCTTAACAATTACCTCAAGTTCTTTCACACGATTTACAGAACGATCCAGTTCTTCCTTTTTAAAATTAAGAGTCGCAATCTCCTCTTGGAAATGTATAGCTTTTTCTGAAAGACAGAGCCAACCAACTAAACATCATAAAGTTTTCCCAGTGAGCACAAAAATCATTTAATCACTTATAGCCACTATGTCAGACCTAATGACCATTATTTCATCATCTAAAATAGCAGAGGGAATTCCCTGGCAGCCCAGAGGTTAGGACTCCGCGTTTTTACTGCCGAGGGTGCGGGTTTGATCCTTGGTCGGGAAACTAAGATCCCGCAAGCTGTGTGGCACACTAACACACACACACACACACACACACGTAAAATAGCAGATATTTGGGTCAAAAAAAAAAGTCAGCGAGCAAGTAAGTAAGCCCCATTACTCAATAGGTGATGGGAAGTCGGTTGTAATGGTCATACATGTGGTGAACCTCCTGCTACACAAGTCACCAGAGTTACACCATCTGCACAGAGTGCGGGGCCCTTATGCCGATGGCTCTGAACTTCCTTAAAGACAAAGACTGCTCTGTAAGACTGTAGCTATTTGTAGTTATTATTTTGTCATTTTCACTTCATCTAACACAAGTCTCTATAGATATATCATCAGAAAAATCACATGCTGACTACAGGACGGTACTAATTCCTCAAGAGGTATTAGTCTCAGCAAGATAGTTGCAAAGGAGCAGCCCCAAAGTAAAAAGTGAAATCTCTCGTGGCTTAGAGTAATATTAACCGATGGCAGTAAGTTGCTGCCGCCTTCCTGCCATCACAGATTTATTCATCAAAATATATTGAAATAAAGTTGAATAAAATTCTACCGATAAATTACTGATCTTTGAGAATATACAAAAGGTTAAACATGAAGGTTTGCAAAAACATAGTGAAAGACGGTGATTTTTTTTTCATTTTGTAAAATTAAAAGGACAAAAAATGTGTCAGTTTATACTAACAGTGAAGTGGAAGGTACATATTTTTTGGATTACAGAACAGACCCAACTTAGGAAGCTGATAACCTGCATCGAAACTGAGAAGTACAGCTTTTTTCCCCCCAAGGGTCACCTTTATTCTTCCTCTTATCTTCAATCAATCTATTAGTTCTAGCGACGCAGTCCTCCTTCAGTTCAAGTTGATACCTGAGAATCAGAAGGATGGAAAATGAGTTCCTGGTCACCTCCCTAGACAGACTGCTATCAGTGCCTGAGCTTATCTATGGCACCAGGGCACCAAAGGGCACTGAACAGGACAACGCATGAACTTCAAGGTCACTCAGTACTAAGGCCAGGGATTCGAATCCTGGCTATAAAAGGTCCAGTAAAATCCTGCTGCAATCCTGTAAACTCAAGCACAAAATACAGGGTTGTGTTATCGAGGTTACAGACGGCACTGTTTCTCAGTTGGTGTCTGCTGACCCAAGGAAGTAAATTTAGTTACTTTTACACTGTACACAACAGACTCTAAATCCCAAAGGATAACAAGTCAGTCACTTCCAATCCACCTATCCTGCCTCCCTACCCCCAAGCAGGATAAGAACTTTTCCCCTCAGGAACTGAGCACAGTACTGAGAGCCACTGCCAACAGAATTATATACGGATTGGCGATACCAAAAGGCACGTTTTCATGGAATTCTACTATCTCCACCAGCTATTACCAGCTGACTTTCTGGTTCAGAGATGAGAGAAAGGAAAGAAGCACTCCTGTGGTGAATATCCTCCAAACCCCAACAATTGCCAAAGTCATAATGAGGACACCCACGGCCAGACAAAGACATCAATACCTAACAGTTCCCTACTCCATGGCTATGTCAAGCTAACATACACACTTTTATTCATTTATTCCTAGAAGTTTAACAACTACAGATTCTTCAGAGCTTACTGCTGTATTAGAGGAGCGGACATAAAATATGTGGATGAAGTCTGTATCATGTCAAAACTGATACACGGAAAACTGCTATATTTTTTATTAGAATTATTTTAAAGAATAACCTCAAAAACCCTTTGAAGGTACTAAGTAATGGGCTATCAATGCCAAATTATGGACAAAGTAGTAAAGAGAGGCCGATGATTAAGAAATACCCAGAGCTGCTGAGTTGAGTCATCTCTCTGCTATGAATTCACTGACTCAATAAACAATTAACTGAACACTTATTTTGTGCCAGAGGTTACACTGAGCACTGGAGAGAAAAGTTACCGTATATGGGCTTAATGGCTCTGCACTAAGATACTATTCACCAGAACACAGCAAAACCCAGCCTAGAGGAAAGCCATAGTATCAGAGTTGTCCGTATTTTCCTTTTCCTGTATCATTTTTTGCTTTATATAGTTAATTCTAGTTTCTTTCTTTTGATTCTGGCTTTGCAGAATCTTGAAGGAATACAGATCGACAAATACTATAACCAATAAGCAGAATAATTCATAAATCATTAGACATCCCCATCTTAATGGCAGTATGAGTGGGGTAGAGGAAAAGATAAAAGTGACTATAATTCCCATTTTATAGCTTTTCAGCAAGTTACAAGGTGCCCTAAGAAATTCAAGCAAATCACAGGCCCTCAATAAATACTAGAGGAGAGACAAGAGTGAACAGAGGATGCTATTCTCTGTACTGTATCTTTGTAAAACCATCTTAACTCAAATACTCATGGGAAAGGCTTGACTGGTCAATGAAAACACATATTTTTTTTAAATACTGGATTTTGCCATAAAATATTAGTCTTATCTACTTCATTAGTGTTGCTGTGTTTCATCAACTTAATTCAAACATGATACTTTTTTAAAGACGCCAGACAATTACTTCAGAAGTTCGTTCTTGAGCTTTAGGTCATAGGCCTCCTCAATACTCTTTATATTCAGCTCCCGCCTCCTAAGCCCGTCAGTCATGCTTTTGTTTTCTTCTTCTTGTAGCCTCTGGGCCCTGAAATTAGCAAAAACAGATACGGCAAATCAGAAAACTGTAATACTTGAAGTGAAGAATTCAGGCGGAGAAGATACCATGTGTTTTTAGCTCCAGAGACTCAAACTGTTACGTGACTGTCACGCTGTGGGGAGTAGATGCAAAGAGCCAGAGGCCTCCCACCTCTTTTATGGGCTGACCTAGTGATGATGGATCTGAACTAGCAAACGGAGCTCTACGGTGGCACCTGGCTGGCGGGAGTGGGAAAGTGCCAAAACCAAAGTGGTTTCTCACAGGAGATGGTTCACACTTAAAAAAAAAAAAAAAAAGGTCATAAGTGGTAAGTAGCCATAATCAATTCAGGGGTGAAAGAATGATGTTTTTAGTTACAAAGCTACAAACCAAACTTCAGCTAGTGCACTTAAGTGCTTGTTTCTTCTATAATATTGTTTCTAACTAAGATTTAATTGACTAGCCCATAGCTATTAAAGACAGAAGATTTGTTCTGGCATTTCAGAGTCTACTAATTCAATACGGAAAAGTAAATACTGAAAAGAGAGCAAAAGATCGATGGATCAGTCAGAAAGTCCCAACACCAAAGAAAGGCATGGTCTTCCTGGTGAGGCCTTAAATCAAGCACAAAATCAATTCCAGAGCCTGGGAACTGGGTTCATAGGGACTTAGATCAAGCCATAATGAGAAGTGCTAGGGAACCCAGACTATTCCAAGCAAAGGATAAAAGCTCTGTGTGTTAGCTCCCTCTGATGGTTCATCTGTACACAAAGGAGCAGTAAACCAGTACGTTTATTTAGCTTACATACTATGCTTAGAAGGGAGGAGGAGGAGGAGGGGAAGAGGCGGTAAATAAGTGATTACATAATCATGAACCATCTATACCCAAACTGTGTTCCTTTTCTCTCTTATGATCAATTTACCTCTTTGGTATTGCCAAAAAGAGAGTAAGGTCGGCAGAGAGAAGAAATCAAACGAACCGAGCCTACATAAATGAGAAAACAACGTCAATGAAGATGAAGACAAATCCTTTAATGAAAGAAAGTTCCTGTAGTATCTGTGAGTGCCAATTAATGGCACATACCAAATGGGAAAGAAGGCTTATTCCATAAACTATAAAACTGCTGAGCTTGCTATGAATCGCAGGTAAGAAGTGAAGAATGGGGGCTTCCCTGGTGGCGCAGTGGTTGAGAATCTGCCTGCTAATGCAGGGGACACGGGTTCGAGCCCTGGTCTGGGAAGATCCCACATGCCACGGAGCAACTAGGCCCGTGAGCCACAACTACTGAGCCTGTGCGTCTGGAGCCTGTGCTCCGCAACAAGAGAGGCCACGATAGTGAGAGGCCCGTGCACCGCGATGAAGAGTGGCCCTCGCTTGCCGCAACTGGAGAAAGCCCTCGCACAGAAACGAAGACCCAACACAGCCAAAAACAAATAAATAAAATTAAAAAAAAAAAAAGAAGTGAAGAATGAAACGTTGGTGAGCACTTGGAAAAAGCAACACACACACATCACAAGAAATACTTTCACCCAGTACAAGTCAACTCAGGGCCACTGTGTTTCCCTTTTTTGCCAGGAGAGCAGGTCAGTGTGGCAGGTCTGGCTCTCTGGAATTCAGTTACTACATGCACATGAAACTGAGATCTGAATGGCTGAACATGAATGCGAAACGTATGATCTTTTAAAGCATTATTCGCTTCTGCAAATCATTTGTCCCGTCTCACTGAAGCCTGACGACGGTGTCTCCTTCTGCTTTCATCCCAGTGTCTAATATTTCAAAAGTGAAACCCTCGTCCCTGTTTCTCTTAACTTGTGCCTTTTGAAGTTAGGTGCTATCACCTTTACAACCAAGAACTCTACTTTGCAGCTAATATTAGACTATGTAGACATTTTTAGTAGTTCTTTTGCATCTCATTCATTCTGAATGTCCAAAATGAATACGCATTACTTACAATTCAAAAGCTTCAATTCTTTGCTTCAGATCAGCTTCTCTGTCTCTCAGCAAATCTATATCTTTTAGCAGAAGCTGCCTTTGAGTATAAATTTCTTTTGTTTCATTCTGTAGAGGAAAGTATTAATTTTCAGCAAGCGAGCTAAAGAAAACAAAAGGGATTTGAACTAATATCCTGCTTCCTAAATTCCAGAAAGCAAAGTACGGACACTTAGAGGAACAATTTCACTCTCAAGAGGTTCCAATGTGAGGTATATGTTTTGCCTTTTTTTCCACAAAAATTTACTCCCTCCTCCCCCAAGGACTGTTAAGCCACATTACCCTATATCCTAACATCCCTTGTCTCGTTATTTTATTACTTAATTAACATCTCTCAGACACTTACAAAATTTCACTAAGTTCTTCAGCAAGAAAAAATGAAACAAAATGTGCATTCAGCAATAAAACTTAAAAGAATCCCCACAGTTCCATCGCTGTCTCAAAGTTTCAATTCAGAGGTCATTCTGGCTCAGTCAGCAAGCTCGCCTGATGTCCCGAATGAATGGCCACACTTCCACGTATGTGTTCCCTGAGCAAGGGTTTCCTGAACACCTGTCACATGTCCAAGGGCACACTGGGAGCTGGATACACAATGATGGACAGATATAGGACAGTCCCCACCTTTAAAAAACTCACAGTTTAGTCAGGGAAAGAGAGACAAACCAACAGTCACACTATATTGTGATGATTTCACAACCAAAGTACATCAAGACTCGACAGCACGAACAAAGCCCAAAGGACTCCATCAGTGGGGGTCAGGAAAGGCGTCACGAGGACGTGACACTCCGGTTGGATTTTGAAGGACTGGACGGTTGTATCAGGCAGAGAAGGGGAGGGGCATTCCAGGTGGTGGAATCAAGGCACGGTGCTCTTCACAAGGATGGCTACCTTCGCTAGTGCCCTCAGAGAATCAGGTGACTAAACGAGGGTTCGAGTCTGTTAACTGGTTGATCTCATCTAGTCAGTCATCTATCTTTTAATTTTATTGACGTATAGTTGATTTACAATGCTGTGTTAATTTCTGCTGTACAGCAAAGTGACTCAGTTATACAAATACATATTCTTTTTCATATTCTTTTCCATTATGGTTTATCACAGGGATATTGAATACAGTTCCCTGTGCTCTACAGTAGGACCATTGTTTACCAATTCTGTAATAGTTTGCACCTGCTAATCCCAAACTCCCACTCCATCCCCCCTCCCCCCTCCCCCTCGGGGACCACCAATCTATGCTCTATGTCCCTGATTTTGTTTCTGTTTCATAGATAGGTTCATTTGTGCCATATTTTAGATTCCTCATATAAGTGATATCATATGCTATTTGTCTTTCTCTTTCTTAGTCAGTCACCTATCTTGAAGATGATGCTGTTAGCATAAACATAATCCAAGCTTCTCAAACACCTGTGCCTCCAACATTTATTTTATAGCTAAGTGAGCCCAATTCCCAGAACTGCTATATAACACTTGTAGAGGGGGTACAATTACCATGAAATAACTGGGTCTTATTGAGAAGCTCTAAGCAAGGGTGGACGCTGGGAGGAAGCCTTCTACTTTTAACAGAACTTCCTGATAGCTGTCCATAGGAAACAAGGCCTCAGATCCAGCCTGGTCTAAGACATGCCCTTGGCAAAGGAACCTGTTTTTCCCAAAGCAATGGATCCAATCCCTCCCGACATGCCCTCCTGCCACTTGGCAACCTCTCCAACCTCCCGTCCAGCCACCTTCCTGTGGGACAAGATCAAACGGCCACATGGATGACCCTGGCAGCCCTGGACGCCTCCACTCCGGGGACCTCACCTCCGCCCCCATGGCAGCACGCTGTGCTTTGTTTCCAGTCTTGATCTGAAACCTCCACCTGCAACTCTGTCCTCCTGGCCCATCCTTCTTCTTCCACCCATAGGAATCCCCAGACCTGCTTCTCGATGTCTTCCAGATGGCCACGTCACCCTCCCTGCTGCCCTATATTAGCCTCCTCCTGGGCTGCCTTCCCCACCCCACCCAACCCCAATGTCTTCCACGAAATGGGCTGCCTTTCCAAAGCCAAAGAAATTCGGCGCTCTCAAGCTCCTCTCCCCGAGCACCTCTATCCTTCCGCCCTCACCGACACTACACATCGTCCCGAGAGCTGCGCCAGAGCCATCGCCTGTAAGCACTGGATTTGGTCTACTGCCATTCCAGGCTGCCCACCTCGGCTGGGCCCTCCACATAGCTCAGGCAGCCCTGTCTGCTTCCCAGGGCTGCTCTTCCTTTCCTGCAAGCGGCCCTTCCACACCTCGGATCCTCTCCCCCGGCTGCTACCGAAGCCTCAAATCTGCCGCTTCTTTGGTACGAGTTTCTCCCACTCCCAGCATGGATGGTCCCGTCCCCGGTCCTTTCCCTCCAGCCATCTCAGAGGAAGGGTGTCTGCACATCCTTTCCAAGCCCCATGCTTCTACGTGCGCTCTTGACCCCAGTCCCTACTTGGGAAATGGCCCGGAAACAGCCACCCGGTAAATGATTTTAGAATATTACCTCCTGGTGCTTTTGAATTCTCTTAAGGGTCATCTTTTCCCGAGAAATCAGGGCTTCAGATTTTGCTTGACAAGCTCTCTCAAATTCGTTCCGCAACTCAGCTAATTCCTTCTCACACTTTCTTTTCTCTTCCGTTTTAATTTTCGCTATTTCAGTATCTTTAAAATACTTCAGCTGCCAATTGATGACAAATAATTGTAAATGCCAATAACTACACTAAAGAAACAGTAACATTCTCTCTTCACTGTCGGGTTTAACATTAATGCTGCCTAAATATATTTAGTCTTAATTTGTCTTTATGTTTCGTCTCATTCACTGTACTTATAGGGTGCATTCAAAAGTCATAAAGAAATGACATCATCTGGAAAGAGAAATAACATGCACAGCAGTATATCACATTCATTAGTAAAGATTCTAGTTATTTCCCCACATACCTAAGACGAAGACATTAAAAGACAAGCGAAAACATCACTCTTGGTAATAACAAGATAAATCTTACCTTTTGACTCATTTCTGCCCGTAGCTGCTGTTCAATTTCTCTCTTATATTCATTTAACTTGATTTCTAAAGATTCTAACTTTGGATGCTGAGGGTAAGCACCTGCAAACTCATCATCAATAAGCTGAAGCTTCTCAGCTATCAAAAAACAACACAGGAAAGGAGGTTAGAGAAATGTGGGCAGGTGAGCAAGAGGCCAGAGCTCTGTTCAAACACAAAGAGTGCACTTAAGGGAAAGTGCAAGGATGTCTGCAATTTACTTGGTAATGCATCAGAAACGTGAGAGAGCTTAATGGACGGACAGGTAAGTGGTCAAGCAAGCGTACCGCAAATTTCATGGCAGACGTGAGATGTACACGTGTGTGCTGTAAAACTGTGCCAACTTTCCTGAATGTTTGAGAATCCTCATCATAAAATGTCAGGGGAAAAGAAAACAAAAAGTACAGTTCAAGTCAGAAAACACTGGCATCTCTTTCCAGTGTCTAAATGCCATGGGAGAGAGCTCTTCATTGGACTTTGGTTAAAGCTGACTCACTTTCAAACACTGACCTTAAGATGAATCAAAGATCATGTGTCTCAACTCCTCCTCTCCACAAAAGAGGAAACAGACACCCATACAGTTGAAGTGATGTTCAGATGGCTAAGCAACTCTATACTGGCATCAGTGGGGCTAAAGCCAGGTCTATAATTGCCTCGCATTCTGGCACTCTTTCCAGCAGACCTGCAGCCCTCAAACCAACTGTGGATTTGAAACCAACCACATAGCACACTGCAAACCTGGCCCTCGCGTACAATCTCAATCATGTGTAACACCAATACCACCAAAAAGCAGGCATAGGAAGAAAAGGCTGGCAGAAGCAAATTAAAATATTGGCAGGTATGTCTCTGGTCGACAAAACTTTCCATCTACTTTTCTGGATTTTCCAAATGCTCTGGACTGTCCAATGCAGGCCACTAGCCACATTTAGCCATACTGAGTACTTGGAATGTGACCAGTTCAAAATGAGATGTACTCTAAGTGTAAAAGACACACCAGATATCAAGGACTGAGTACAAAAAAATAAACGTAAAATATCTCATTAATATTTTTCATATTGATTTCATGTTGGAATAATATTTTAGACATACTAAGTTATATAAAATATATTACCAAAACAAATTTCACCTGTTTCTTCTTACCTTTTCTACTTTGGCTACTAGAAAATTTATTACACATGTGGCTCATACTATTGAACAGAACCGCTGTAGAATAAGCATGTTCTATGTTGCTAATGGAATAAAACCTACACCTAAATAAATGAAAGGCGTAGTCATACAATACGGTCTTTACAAGTTATGAACTTATCTTTTTACAAGTTAAAGGCACTAGTACAGTTTAAGAGTAAGGAAGGGCCAAGAAATCGATTAACCATATCCTATTAGCCAGCTGTTTCCCTTCTCTCCTGAGCACACAACTCAAGGGTAGGATGGTATTACAGAAAGCCTGCACAGCAGAAAAGCTCTGGATCACGGACCAGAAAACTTGGACTCATATCAGTTCTGACCCAGACTTGGCATTGCCAAGTTGCTCTTCCTCTGGTGACCTCAGTTTTCTCAACTTATAAAATGAAGGGATGGCCCACTGACTTCTCTAGTTCTCTGCAATGCAAGTAATCTAAGATCTTCTCAGTTTAGTGGCTATAAGGTTAGATGAGACACAGGGAAGAACCTCCCAGTCAAGAGGGGTTCAACCCAACAGACAAGGAAGTGGGCCTTTGGATCCCCACGAGATCTGGAAAGCGTAGCCTTGGCGGCCATGCAGGGAGGAGCAGGCCTGGAGAGCAGCTCCGGGTCCCTGCCGGCAGCGATCCCAGAAAGAATGGGCGCCCCTGCCGCCAGCAGCCTGCAGCCCTCCCAGTCAGGCAACGAGTGCATAATACGGCACATCAGGCCGTCTCCTTCATTCAAAGAGAGCACGGAGGAAGTGAAATTATGGAAGACCATCATTACCAAGGGAGTCTTTGACGGGAAATGTTGCACTTGTCTGAGTTCCCATACTGCAACTCTCTTTAGCCTGATGATATTCTGCCAATTCTTTCAGAAACTGCATGAGAAAACCTAAAAGACACAACATGTATAGTTTCGTTTCACAACTTTCTTTCGTTCAACTGTTGCTCAATCACTGTTTATGCAATCTTGGTTTTATAACATTATCTTTTTTACATCATCTATCTTTTAAGAATAATATGAGGAAAGGCATTTCCAAGCATGATACAGAAACCTACAAGCAATAAGGAGAAATATTCATCAAACATGAAAATTAAGAACTTATATGTGGCATGAAATAGCAAAGTCAAAAGACAAAGGATACACTGGAAACAACTATTTGGCATAATACAGAGACAGAGGACTAATTTTCATAAACATAAAAGAGTTTTTACACATCAGTAAGAAAATGGAAAAATAGGGCAAGACATGGACAAAGTTCACAGAAAAAAATTTTCAATGTTGAATAAACATGAACAAAATTATAAATAAATGCAAATTAATACTACGACAGAAAGACTGTATTTTCCCGATAAGCGTATTACCAAAGTTTTAATCTTAGCACTCTAAATGTCAGCAAGGGAGCGGGGAAGCAGGCGTGCTCTTTCACTTGGGAGGGAAATTTGTCCGTGTTTATGGATATTCAAAATGCAAGTGCCCTTTCACCTAGCCATTCCACCTCTCTGAATTCACACAGCTATACTTTCCCAAAAGGGTGTAGCACCACACGCCACATGTTTCTAATGGCAAAAACCAAGCGATGAAACAATAAAATCTCCATCAACGGGGGTTAATTAAATACATTCTAAAAAATAACTAGTCCAAGTACACGGCTAGAGAAAGATATATTGGTGGATAAAGAAAGCAAATTGCACAACAGTATCTATGATATGATCCAATGTATGAGTATATGTTTTAATTACATATAGACTTTGACACCTATGAACTAAATTCTGGTAGGATAACCAAGACACTCTTCGTTCTAGTTATCAGCAGAAAGTGAAATTAGAGAATATGAAAAGAAATTCCTACTCTTCTTTCACTTCATACCCTTCTGAATAGTTCAAAAATTTTTTTTCTTTTTGACCACGCTATGCAGCTTGTGAGATCTTAGTTCCCCGACCAGGGATCAAACCCAGGCCCCTGGGAGTGGAAGCACAAAGTCCTAACCAGTGGACCGCCAGGAAATTCGCTGAAACTTTTTTTTTTTTTTTTAAGTCATGAGTATAAATTTTAGAAGTTTTCACTTTCTTGGAACAGATGAATGGACTTCCGCATCAGCCAAGTTAAGGGCTTATTTTTCTTTTCTACTGAAGACATTACAATATACTGTTTTCTTAAATCGAAGTATAGTTGATTGACAATGTGTTAATTCCTGCTGTACAGCAAAGTGATTCAGTTATACATATATACACTTTTTAAAATTTTCTTTTCCTTTATGGTTTATCATAGGATACTGAATATAGTTCCCTGTGCTGTACAGTAGGGCCTTGTTATTTATCCACTCCATATATAATAGCTCACATCTGCTCACCCCAGCCTCGCACTCCATCCCTCTCCCATCCCCTCTCCCCCATGGTAACCACAAGTCTGTTCCCTATGTCTGTGAGTCTGTTTCATACATAGGTTCATTTGTGTCATACTTTAGAGTCCACATATAAGTGGTATCATACAATATACTCTCTTTTACTTCCCCTACTGCAGATATAAACTCTGTTCTTTCATACTCATTGCCTTGCAACTCTTCTGTCTCATCCACCCTCTTCTTCTGACCCTTTCCTATCAGCCTGTTCTCACCTCATCCCTTCCCTGCTGTCATGCTGAGGCCAGACCTTGGCTCCCTCTATGGACAAAGGTCAACGTTTGGCAGCAATCTTCAAGATCCTGCAGGAGGTCATCTTTGGCGGTGTGCCCTTCCACCGCAGCATTTCTAACGCTGGTGCCTTTTTCCAGTTCTGCAGTGCTTTCCACAGGCCCCTAATTAGTTCCACTTCCCCTCTCTCCCCTCCACACTCCCACCCAAGAAGGATACGTCTAGTCTCCACCTTTATCCAGTCATTTATTTATATCAGTATGGACTCGTGTTTTATACCTTGGTAATTATAATTCATGTGTAATTCTACAACTCACTGATAAAACCCACTCTTTTATTGTGTTGCTCCAATTGTTCCAGCTTTGGCCTCTGGGAGCACTTTCATCGTGGGTTTTTGTCTTAAGCACTTCCTTAGGTGCTGCACTGAAAGGGGCTCCAGGCTCATCTTGTACAGTCTCTGCTCCACTCCTGGAATCAACCACTGCTCCAAGGAGCCCTGGTTCCTATTATTATGGAATGGTAGTAGAAACCGAATCTTAGTACTGCAAACTGGGCTCGAGGTGTGCTCACTGCAACTGGGGTGTCACTGCTTCCAGCCCCTCAGCCTAGACAGCGAGGAAATACGAATGTACACTAACCTCTGTACACAAACATACCTATAAATATCTCTGTATCACCTGTCTCTATATTAAGCTAAACGTGAGTTCACACTAATGTCTCCACCTGAGCCGTTACCACATGGACCATCCTAGCCTCCTCCCCTTGTTTACCTGTAAATTCCCGCTCCAGCAGTGAACACCTGGCTCCCGCCATCTTCTACCCACTTACTTAATTGTTCAATTCCAGCACACGTGTATCATGGTTTCACAATTGTTAGCCAGCACTCCCATGAGAAATAACTCTCACCTTGAATACACAGCCTATGTACAGTTCCTTCTGCCTTCCGTCTTAGTCGTCATTCTTTCCAACGTCAGATAGCTCAGCATATTTTTCCCCACCCCCTGCAGTGAGGTTACTACAGTTAGATTGTTTTCTCAGTCCGCATTCCATCCTGAGATCACCTGACCTCCTAAATCTGCATACATGAAGGCTTGTTCTTTGTACAGTTCTACAGGTTTTAGGCAAATGTCTATATCATACCATTACAGGTATCGTAAGAATACTTTCACCACCCTAAAAAAAATCCTGTGCTTCACCTCTTCAACCTCCTGCCCCTTCCCTCCAAATCCCTAGCAACCACTGATGTGTTTACTATCACTACAGCTTTGCCTTTTCCAGAATGTCACATATATGGAATCATATAGCACGTAGTCTTTTCAGACAGGCTTCTTACATTAACAATACACATTTGTGATTCATTTATCTCTTTGCATGGCTTGGTAGCTCATTCCTCTTAGCTGAATAGTATTTCCCTGTCTGGAAGTACCACAGCTTGTTTATCCATTCAGCTACCAAATAACATCTTGGTTGTTCCCAATTTCTGGCAATTATGAATAAAGTTGCTACAAACATTCACGTGCAGGTGTCTGTGTGGACTTAAGTTTTCAAGTCACTTGGGTAAACACCTAAAACAATGACTGTTGGATTGTATGGTAAGACTATGTTTAGTTTTGTAAGAAACCACCAAACTGGGCTTCCCTGGTGGCGCAGTGGTTAAGAATCCACCCGCCAATGCAGGGGACACCGGTTCGAGCCCTGGTCTGGGAGGATCCCACATGCCGCGGAGCAACTAAGCCCGAGAGCCACAACTACTGAGCCTGCGTGCCGCAACTGCTGAAGCCTGCACGCCTAGAGCCCGTGCTCCACAACAAGAGAAGCCACCACAATGAGAAGCCAGTGCACCGCAACGAAGAGTGGCCCCTGCTCGCCACAACTAGAGAGGGCCCGCACGCAGCAACAAAGACCCAATGCAGCCAAAAATAAATAAATTTATTAAAAAAAAAAAAAAAAAAGAAACCACCAAACTATCTCCCCAGGTGGCTGTACCATTTTGTATTCCCACTAGCAATGAGCGACAGTTCCTATTGCTCCACATCCTTACCAGCATTTAGTGCTGAAGGTGTTCTGGATTTTGGCCATGTTATCTCATTTTTGTTTTAATTTGCATGTCTCTAACAAATAACGTGCAGCATCTTTTCATATGCTTATTTGCCACCTGTTTATCTTCTTTGGAGAGCTATCTGTTCAGATCCTTTGCCCATTTTTTAACTGACTTGTCTCTTTAGTGTTGAGTTTTCAGAGTGCTTTGTGTATTTTTGATGCAAGTCCTTTACTGGATGTCTTTCGCCAATATCCTCTCCCAGTCTGTAATTTGCCTTTTCACTCTTTCATAGAGCAGACGTTTTTAAATTTGAATAAAGTCTAACTGGTCTATTTTTTCTTTCATGTATCATGCTTTTGGTATTATATCTCATCACCAAACAGCAGGTCACAAAGATTTTCTCTGTTTTCTTCCAGAAGTTTTATAGTTTTGTGTTTTACATTTAGATATACGATTCGTTTTCAGTTAATTTTTGTGTAAGGTCTGCGTCCAGGTTCATATCTGTGCATATGAATGTCCAACTGTTCCAGCACCGCTTGCTGAAAAGACTATATGTCCTCCATTGAATTGCCTGTGTTAAAGGCTAGTTGACTATGTTTGTGTAGACCTATTTCTGGGCTCTCTATTCTGTCCCACTGATCCATCTATCTATCTATCTATCTATCTATCTATCTATCTATTCTTTTGCCAATCACAGGCAAGGATTTTAACTTCCAGAAAGAAAAGAGCCAGTGTCCAAATTCTCTGGCCAGCTATTTTCTGGGTATCATTATCTTTGAAAGGAAAAATGAGGGGTGGGAAGGATGTGTGAGTGGAATCTAGGGGAAAAGTACTGTAACCATTCAACAGATCAGCACCCTCAAAGTATACACACAGTAAGATAAAACCAAAGATCTCTGTCAGGGAATACACAACAGTTAGGTACAAAACATCTTCTTACATGTTTTCTGATGGTCTCAATCTCTTAATGGAGAGCCACCAATTTTTAAATCATTTCATTTTAACAGTAGCTGCTTTACTGTTAGCCAAGAATTCTATCCAAATTATGTCATTAGGATGCATGACATGTCTGCAACTCAGTTTTTCTGAGTTTCAGAAATTTTACTAGGATGCTGGGTAAAGCTGGTAAGAGATGTTAGCCAGATGTCTTTCTGAACTAGAAAGATTTAAAGAGTGCTTAAAGGTGAAAAGCTATTTTTAATAGTATAAATACCTATAAATAAATGGATTATTTCTTAATATACCTTCAAGCCCTAAATTCCTTTCTGAAATAGTTACACTACAGACAGCAGCTATTTACTTAGAACCGTGCTGTCCAACGTGACAGCCACTAGTCACGTGTAGCTACTTAAATTAAAATCTCA
Source organism: Balaenoptera musculus (assembly GCF_009873245.2). Lineage (NCBI taxonomy): Eukaryota > Metazoa > Chordata > Mammalia > Artiodactyla > Balaenopteridae > Balaenoptera > Balaenoptera musculus. Next base: position 10,534,799 of record NC_045806.1, on the reverse strand, counting down.
GTTCCTCAGTCACACTAGCCGCATTTCAAATGCTCAATAGCCCCATGTGGCTAGTGGCTACCGTATCGGCCAACACACATACAGACATTCCCATCACAGAGTTACACTAAACAGCATGGCCACAGAATCTACAACCTAGGATCACCTACCATCCTCAACTTCAGTAAGGATGACCTACTTTGCAGGTGATCTAGAATGTCTTGTGATCCAAATGTTATACATAGGATGGATAAACAACAAGGTCCTACTATAGAGCACAGGGAACTATATCCAATATCCTGTGATAAACCATATGGAAAAGAATATGAAAAAGAATGTACATGTATGTATAACGGAATCACTTAGCTGTACAGCAGAAATTAACAACATTGTAGGTCAACTATACTTCAATAATACAGTAAAATAAAAACAGAATGTCTTTTGATCCAATTTACTTATCCTCTGCTAACATTACTCCCAGGAGAGCAGGCAGTTAAGTCACAGAATAATGACTGGCAGAAAGTAGGTACTCAAGTGTTCGCCAAATGGCAAGGCCTGAATTAATGTCCCAGCAGGGAGGGTAGCAATGCCGGCAACAGACAAAATCAAGGAGCACACTAACACAAAAAGGCCATTACATGACGTTACGGATTTTTTGGAAAAGATCTAAATCACAACTATGCGTTACAGGCAAGTTACCAGCTTATGTTCATACTACCAAGTCCATCATCAAGTCCAGCCTGTGGCCTGTCACCCACAGCAGTTGTAAAGGGAAAAAACCTCAGCCTCCCTCCTTCTGTGTAGGGAAAAACCCACCTCTTCCCTCCCATCTCTCCCCTCCCTGTGGGCCCCTTGACTTTTACACAGAACACTTCACAACACTTACTCCCGACTCTCCCGGTGACCCAGTGTGTGGGGCTTTTCCCTCACATCAAGCCGTTCTCCGCGACACCAGATGGGTGGCCCACACTTGAACTCAATTCTGACACTGTCCACCTGGAGGCAGCATCCGACCCCGTGGGTTAAGGGCCTCAGTCCCACACTGACCACCCCCTGCCACCATACCTATACATCCTTCAGGTGCCAGTCACACGCCCAGGCTGGCACCTGTGCTTCTGAGCAACTGGCTATACACAGGGGTTCCCACAACCTCCTCCGTGGGCTTCATTAACGTACCAGAACAGCTCACAAAACTCAGGGAAACACTTTCTTACGTTTACCAGTTTATTAAAGGATATGATAGGGGGCTTCCCTGGTGGTGCAGTGGCTGAGAATCCGCCTGCCAATGCAGGGGACATGGGTTCAAGCCCTGGTCCGGGAAGATCCCACATGCCGCGGAGCAACTAAGCCTGTGTGCCACAACTATTGAGCCTGCGCTCTAGAGCCCGCGAGCCACAACTACTGAGCCCGCATGCCGCAACCTGAAGCCCGCGTGCCTAGAGCCTGTGCTCCGCAATGAGAAGCCACCACAACGAGAAGCCCGCGCACCGCAACGAAGAGTAGCCCCCGCTCACCGCAACTAGAGAAAGCCCACGCGCAGCAGCGAAGACCCAACACAGCCAAAAATAAATAAATAAAATAAATAAATTTATATATAAAAAAAGGGATATGATAAAGGATACAGTTGAACAGCTAAACAGAAGAGATACACAGGGCGAGGTACATGTGGGAAGGAGCCCGGAGCTTCTACGCCCTCTCCAGGTGTGCCACTCTCCCAGCACCTCCACGTGTCCACCAACCTGGAAGCTCTCCGAACCCCATACTTTTGGGATTTATGGAGGCTTCGTCACACATTCATGATCGATTATTCACAAAAATGATCGATTATTCATTTTCAGTCCTCCTCCCTTCAACAGAATGGGGAGCAAAGCTGAAAATCTCAAGCTTCTAATCATGGCTTGGTCTTTCCAGTGACCAGCCTCATCCAGGAGCCATCCAGGGACCCGCGTAGTGTTGGCTCATTCGAACACAAGACACTCCTATCACCCAGGAAATTACAAGGGTTTCAGGAGACCTGTGTCAAGAATGGAGGTCAAAGACCAATACTAGAACAAGATATGCTCCTTGTGTTCTTATCACTTAGGACATTACAAGGATTTTGGGAGCTGTGTGCCAGAAGCTGGGGGCAGAGATCAATATATACATTTTCTATTATCTCAGAGTAGTTATGGACTCTTTGAAGGTTATTATCAAGGCCAAAATTAAAGCAATTTATCAGGCCTATATAAACAAAAAAAAAAGCACACTACTGAACAGATATTTCATTCTTTAAGCCAATATTAATACAATACTCTATATATTGTACTTAGGGGCATATCTAGGATACAAAGATAGTGGCCTAAACGTTATTTGTTTTTGTTTTGGAAATGTTCCAAACAGTGGGTATCTCTACAAAGACCAACTTTCAATCCGTTTGTAGGGCTCTTGATGCTGTCTCTAGTTTTCTCATTTGAGTAATAGCGATTTTAAAAGGTTAAAATTTGGGGGAAAGGATCCACATTTGTAAAACAGATGAATTGTTCTATTTAAAAAGGTATTGTCAGCAAGGAAAAAAGTCAAATGATTCAATTCAAATTCCCTATTCTTCCATCTGAAAATTATTAGTTTCATACTTTTATACAAAACAATACATAACAAAAATGTTCCTATTCTCTACAAAGATGAAGGCTCCTACCTTTTTGGTTTTCTTTGTCAAATCCTGAAATCTGTAAAAAGAAAATATTTTACCTTTATTCAACTATTCCGTTATTATTAACAAACCAAAGCAGGTTATAAAAACGAAACAATCCTACCAGTGATTTGTACAGACTGGATTCAGGGTTGATTTTAATGAGCTGTAATAGATCCTGCATAGTAAATACCTTAAAAAAAAAAAAAAAAAGTACACAGATTTTAACATCAACGTGTAAGTGATATATTCAGAAACATCCCAATTTAAGACTCAAAATCATGGTTCAGACTAAATAACATTGTAACTATGCTAATAATGTAACACGTAAGCTTTCTTATATTAAGTTACAATAAACGCTGCAGTCAAAAGGATAAAATTTTTCTCTTGATCACGTAATTAACCTCCAAATAATTCACATCAAAAATGATGTGCCTAACAGAAATAACAGAAATGGTTAATGCCTTACAGATAAGAAACACTCAAACATCTGAGGCACCAATGAATATATGAGTGCATTCCAGGGTCTTTCAATTGCAATGACATTTTTAAATTACGATTGCTTCAAAATGTAAATAAACTGAGTTTGTACTATCTTTACAACTACAAAATGTTTAAAACTATCTTAGATACACATGTGGTCAAAGAGTTTGAGTATTCTTAGTAAACAATACATACTACAGAAATACATGCTGTGTCTACCCTGAGAACATTGATACAATCTACAATTAGTTTTCCATTAAAGAATATTCTGCACAGTATTTTAGAGTATAGAAATCTTTAAGTGTATGAACTAGATAATCACTGCTATAACCACATAATTGACATTATTCATTCTAGGAGCAAAATTGTGAAATGTAATTAGAAAGTTAGATAGAAGGATCAACAAAGAATTCCTAATGCTGGTAAAATTTGATTGTTAATGAATTAATACAGCATATTTAAATTTTAAGTTTTTCCAATAATAACACTGCTGTTCTCTTAAAACAGCTGAATACCACACTTGTGGACAATCATGGCCAAGATAAAGAGTAAAAACATAGGGACAGCCCCAGGAGTCAACCCTAATGTAAACTATGGACTTCAGGTGATAATGATGTGCCAACGCAGGTTCACCGAACATACAAATGCTGATAGCCGGGGAGGCCTGCACGTGTGGGGTTAGGGAGCAGAAGGGCAACCTCCCTTTCTGCTCATTTTCGCTGTGAAGCTTAACTGCCGTAAAAAATTAAGTCTATTAAGAAAAATAGGGAAAGTGTGCTATATCTACCTTTAAAATAACCAAGCATGACTAGTATGTTCAGTGGTTGGTGGAAAGATAGTGACCATCATTAGCAAAGTGGTAAAAGGTGTTGTAGTATTTAAGAACTCCACAGGTTTTCAAAAGTTACTTATCCCTCACTTCTCTTATGTCATCACAAAGACGACAAATATCTGAAGAGACTGTAGCATACTGAAGACGGCACACTGTAGCTCTAGATTTACTGCCCTGCATTGCCACTTACCAATCATGTGACCTTGAGCAAATCACCCCACCTCTCCAGACTCTGGATCCTCATCTGTAATACATGTACCACCTGCAGAGTGACCAGCAGTGCCAGCCTCACAACAGACATTCAACATAAATGGCAGTTTTGCGTCCTCAGACCACATGGAGTGTCAGATCACTTCTAGTTCCAAAACGTCACAATTTTATAAAGACAAATCAAGATACCAAGGAATTGGTAACAATGTCAGATTTCATACTCCTTTGTCACATTATAACAAACACATGATGTAATTTCAAAGATAAACAAGAAAGGGACCCAGCTAGCCAAGGAGCACTTAGCTATTACCTGAGGGAGAAGCTGTGAACAGAAAATTCAGAGACAGAGAAGCAAAGGTGTTACCTTTTCTTTTGCCAAACCACTTTCGGGAAAGAAGACAGAAAGCGCACATTCGTAGCCGCATCTCTGTAAGTGATCTGCCACTAGAGAGTTGGAAGCGCGTATTAAGAGGGAGCTCCCTTCCACTGACAGGGAGAGGGACTGCACTTCGCCACTCAGTACAGGCTGCATCAGCTCGTGAATTAGCTGGTTTCGGAGTTGCGTCTAGATCAAATACAAAATGAAACAAGAGGGAAAAAAAATTTCAGCAGGATTTTTTCCACTGGCGGGACACAGACTTGTCACATGAATTAGAATCCTTCCTTTTGTTTCCAGAGTGGTTCTAAATCCATGGCCCCAAGTTAGGAACCTTCCCCTGGACACTCTGTCTTACCCTGTGAGACAAGCAGCCCAGTGGGTTCTAGAAAGAGTAGCTTGCTTTCACCAGCTTCCAAGTGAGCTGGTGGTGAGCCAGAACGTGGTGAGACTAACTTCGCTTCCCTACGAGCCCAGTTCAGCAACTTTTCATTGGGGTACCAAATACAGGAGGAAACTCTGCTACTTCCTCACCTCTCTGCAAATTGTTGGAGGATACGAAAATAATACTGGGTTAAATATATTCAAGTATATTGATCAAAATAAAATTAGGTTCCCAAAACGGAAATAGTATACACAAGAGAAAAATCAGTAAACCCAAAAAAGGCTTATTAAGATTCACTTTCACGTGGACTATTTACAATTCTAGACATTATGAAATATAATAATTTTCCCCTATTTTATAAATGAGGAAATTTAGGCTCAAGGTGGCTAATTTTCTCAAAGTTATAACACCAGTGTTATTATTCATTTTGGTTTTAAAAAAATCCCCTAATCAGACTGCTGGATATTTGTTCTAATTTATTTTGCATGTAATCTGAAACATACAATTGGGCAGAGCTTAAGAGTACACTGCCTAGATTCACGGGGTTCAGCAGTAAATGACATCTAAGGAATTGTTATTAATAGAATACAAACAAGAAACAAATGAAGTTCTCGTTACATCTCTTTCTTCTATCCTTTAGCTAAAGAGAATATATTAGTTCTATATATAGTTCTATATTAGTAGCATAGAACAGAACTTATATGTGTATCTAAAATCCTATAGTACTGGGCATATACCCAGAGAAAACCATAATTCAAAAAGACACATGCACCCCAATGTTCACTGCAGCACTATTTACGATAGCCAGGTCATGGAAGCAACCTAAATGTCCATCGACAGATGAATGGATAAAGAAGATGTGGCACATATATACAATGGAATATTACTCAGCCATAAAAAGGAACGAAATTGGGTCATTTGTAGAGACGTGGATGGATCTAGAGACTGTCATACAGAGTGAAGCAAGTCAGAAAGAGAAAAACAAATACCGTATATTAACGCATATATGTAGAACCTAGAAAAATGGTACAGATGAACCGGTTTGCAGGGCAGAAATTGAGACACAGATGTAGAGAACAAACGTATGGACACCAAGGGGGGAAAGTGCCAGGGGCAGGGGGTGGTGGTGGGATGAATTGAGAGATTGGGATTGACATGTATACACTAATATGTATAAAATAGATAACTAATAAGAACCTGCTGTATTAAAAAATAAATAAGATTCAAAAATTCAAAAAACAATAATAAATAAAATAAAATCCTAGAGTAAAAACACATTTACACTAAATAGAATATATATGCTTTCCCTCATCTGATACAGTTAAGTAACTGAAAAGAGAAAACTAAAGCCTCCTCCACCAGTAAAATTTAGTGGTTTAATTAAATTTGTAACATAGTAAAGAAGAAATATACTTAGATTCAGCTTAATTAACACAAGGATTTAGGGTGTCTTGCAAACAAGTACTGAAATGGCTAAGAATTAAATGAGGGATTTAAGCAAGGTAAAAGGAAGAGTAGCAAACAGTGGAATGAGATTACAGATGAATTTCCATCTTGATACACCCAAAAAGCATGCCATCTAGCACTTGCTGGAAGGAATCCAAAAACTGGCCGGGGGGGCTTTCTCACCTTCTGAGATGGCCCACACTCTGTGGAGTGTTTCTCTCTAAATAAATCCACCTCTTACCTTAAAAAAAAAAAAAAAAAAACTGGCCGGGGGCTTTCCAGCAGCCAGTGCAAAGAGGGAAATCTATTCAGAATTAAAGCTTGCAACGTCCCTAAGACAGAAGTAAGGACAGAGCCCTCACCCCCTCACCCCAAATTGTGCCTATGAGAACTTCTCCCCAAAAAACCATAGGGGAGTTCGGGTTTGAGCACAAGCCACCTGTTTTCCTAGCTTGGCCCTGCAATAAACCTTTCTCTGCTCAAAAAAAAAAAAAAAAAAAGAAAAAAAAGAAAGAAAGAAGGCCAATTATTGTGGGGGGAGGGGAAGTAGGAGAGACAAGACTTAGGGACCCGGAACCCTCAGCACATCTCTCAGCAATTGACAGAGTAGACTCAAAATAAGGAAAAAGAAGATTTTTCATAAACTTCATTTACCAGACACCCATATGACTCCGTACTTAATCATAAATACAAATTCTTTCCAAACACCCAAAGAGAAAGTGAACTAGGCCACTCAAAACTTCAATGAATTGTAAAAATTAGAACTCACTCAGGTCATTAAACTGAGAAAGTAAATTAGCTCAGACTGAGAAAGTAAAAATCTGCCCTGCCAAAATCCCCCCTGCCATTGATCACGCTAGAATAACAAACTGAATGGCCAGCTGCAAACAAGAAACAGTATTTCTCCTTAGGATAGGCTGCAGCTGTCAAGTGAACAAGGCTAGCATAATCCTGATACCAAAGCCTAACAAGGATAGCTCAAAATGGATAATGATAGGTCATTATCAACTGGACTATAGACATGAAGTAAAACCCTACCAAACCAAACCCAGAGGACAGTAAGAGAACAAACACCATGCCCAGACGCAAGAACCATTCCACCTAAGAAAGTGGACTAATGCGTGATATACTACAACTAATTTCAGGTGGGTTAAGGAATGAACCGTAAAAAAGAGCCTTTTTAAAAACTTAAGAAAAGTGAATATTCATTCTCAGTGGAAAATGACTGAGAATAATCAGCACAAAAAAAGTAAACAAGAGACTTGACCACATAAAAATGTAACTTCAGTATTTTTAGAGCCAAATTAAAATTGAAGACAGATAGTATTGCCACAAAAATGGGAAAAAAGATTAAGTTTCCATTAAAAGAACTCGTATCAATAAGAAAACACCAGCATCCTAGGGAAAAAAACGGGCAAGGGGAACATGAACCACCAATCAATGGAAAACATACACATGGCCAGAAAACATATGCAACCTCACTGATAAACAAAAGAAAGAATGTTAAAATAATAGAGTTTCTCAGTCTTAGATTGGTTTAAAACATGTCATGATCATACTATTGGAGAGACGTGCATTCTCAAACTGCTGGTGGAATACAAACTGAAGTTGACCCTCGAACCACCAGGGGTTAGGAGCCCCCTCCACGTCCCCCGTTTTGCATCGGCAGATTCAACCAACCACAGACAGTGTAGTATTCTAGTAGGTATTTATTGAAAAAAGTCCACATATAAGTGGACCTGAGCAGTTCAAACCCGTGTTGTTCAAGGGTCAGTTGTATTACGACCTTTCTAAAACAAGACGTGTACACCAAGAACCTTACAAATGTTCACGCCCTTTGATTCATTAATACCACTTCATCTATCCTAGGCAAAAAGTGAGAGATGCAATTGAAGGAATGTGTAAACCTGGGTATAACCTAAATATTCAATAACAAGGGAATGCTGCATAAATTACCCATATGTCCAAAGATCCAAAGATGAGCCTGGTGCCAATGAAAATGAGGATTTCAAGACACATTTAAGGACACAGGAAAATGCTCACCATATAATATTAAAGAGGATACACAAATACACACATTATGCCAATTAGTACTTGTATTAGAGATGACTTCTCTTGTATGCTTTTCTATATTTCAGATGAGTTTGAAGTATTTTTCAGATGAGTCTACAGTATTTTTAAGTTACAAAAACAATGGAGGAGACAAGAAAAAATTGTCCTTAATTTCCCATTTTAAGTGTAAAATGGTCTTTTGAAATGTATATGGTAATGAAAACACATTTGAGCTAATCCTACTCCTTGCTGTTAATTCATACATGAAGTGTACTAAGAAATATTTGCTGCTCAAGTATTTATACCTTTCAATATACTTTAAAGAAGAAATTTCTCATTCCCCCAACTTTTCAACAGTAAGCAGTCCCTTAATGTTTTCTATATGGTGACAATATCCTCTATTCAAATATGAGTATTACAAAACCACTTACTAACTCAGGAACCTGTAAGCCAAATTTTTTAAACAAACCTAACCTTACTAAAATGTGTTTGTTTTACGATTTAAGAGTTGCACAGGAACAGTGTAATTCACCAATACAATCTGTGTATCATGCTATTTTTAAAGCCCAACACATGGATGTATTTACATGTGGACTACCTGTTACAGGTTACACCTGTAAAATTTATGTAACAGCTATGCTTAAAAGTGATACCTTCAGTGAGTCCAGTATACCCCGATCCTTAAACGTCTGGTACAGCTTTTTGCGCAGTTCATCTTGACTCAACACGTCAGATGTGGGGAGCATGGTGGCCTAGAAGAGAAAACGGTTACGGGTTACCTGGCGGGCAGAGGGGACGTGAATTTCTGAAGACGGATCGGTGGGCTCCAAGGAAGCCAAAGGCGGTTTAACGGAAACAAACAAAGGCTTCACTTCCGCCCGCCCCGAGGAGGGGGCAGATGTATCTACCTGAGGTATCAGGTGTCAGCTTCCTCCCGAGCCCTCCCGACTGTGCCCAGAGTTAGAGCCCGAGACTGGGGTGCGAGCCCAGGCCTAGGGGAATCCCTGGCCGGAGAGCCCTGCCGCTGTCCCAGAAAAACGGGAGGAACAAGCTGAACTCCGAACTAAGAACTCAGGCAGAGACCCGCACTTCCTTTCTCCGCGGTTCTGATAGGTGGGCGTGGTTGTGGCCCACGCGGGACTCTCACGGGCGGCTGGAGGGCTGAGACCGGAGACAGAAGGCCAGAGAAGGCGCGGCACTAGCCGGAGTTGGAACCGCTCAGACCTGATCCCACCCCTCCCCGAAGTCCTCCAAGCCCAGCCGCCCTACTCTGGAGCATTACAGCGCAAGGCCGGAGCTGCGCCGCGCTGCGGCTGGAAGCTCCACCCACTATCGCGAGAGCGCAACAGCGGAGTCTCGCGAGGGCTGCTTGCAGAGTCCCTACGGAAGCTGCGGAACGCGGGTCTCGGCCGCGGGAACTGACTGGGCGTTAACGTTCCCGGCGTCTCGCCGCAGGTAGGGAATGGAGCGAGTGGGCGGCTGGCGCTCCGGGACTCTGGGGGATGTCCCCGGCCCCACGGGATCCGAGTGTTGGCCCTGTCTCTCCCCTCTGCCCCGGGGCCGGCTGAGCTCTTCACAACCCACCGGGCCAGTCCACACCGCGATTCAACCTGCAAACGTCCGCCTGCTCGGGGGCTTTGCTTCTTGTACCTTTCACTGGGTCATTCAGCTCACCCTGGGTTTCTTAACCGCGGCATTATTGCCGTTTGGAGCCGGAAAATGCTCCGTTGTGGGGCTGTCCTGTGTACTGCAGGATGTTGAGCAAGCATCCCTGGTTTCTACCCAATAGATGCCAGTAGCACCTGCTCTCCCCCGCCCCCGGTTCTGAGAACCATGAATGTCTCCGGACATTGCCACGTGTCCTCTGGGAGGCAAAATTGCCCCTGGTTGAAAACCAGTGAGCTAAACTTTGAGTACCCATGTTGTACGTGCTGTGAAGATAGGTGAGCCGGGTCCCCCAGATACTTAAATCTAATTAGAAAGAAAAGGAACCAGTCTCTCAAGAAGCAATAATGAAAACGTTACAGCCAGAGAATTGACTAAGAACTAAGATGCATTGTAGACTGGGTAACGATTTTAGAAAAGTGGTTGGAGATGGACATGAGTGGGCACATCTCTGAAAAGTGTGACTTCATCAGGGCCTTGTTGGGTTGAATTTGGATGGTGGGCAAAAAGCATGGGAGGAAGGGGGAACATTCTGAAAGGAATTAAAAAAAAAAAAAAAATCAGGACCCTTTCAAGAGCAGTGAGGCATCTGACTCCAGAGCCCCATGCTGTGGGTATAAGGTTTCTAAGCCCCGTGAGGACAAAATTGGGCCAGTGATGGTTTTGTAAACAGCACTGATGAGTACAATGAATTTTCACCCCTGGCGGTGAAAGGCTTAGAGAGTTTAAGAGGCATCAAGAGTGACAGGGCTTCCATAGGAGGTAGAGAGCGTGTAGGTTGGTGTTGGGAAATACCTGGAGGAGGAGGAATTTGGGTGGGCTTTGAAAGATGGGTGAGGTTTACACATGGAATCAGGGAGAGTATTCCAGGCATGAAGAGAGAAATAAATCTGGAGCGGACACAATCAGTTGGGGAGAAAAAGTATACCAGTCCACTGTAGCCAGGGTAGAGCAATGAGGTTGAGAAAAGCCGTACAGAGCAACGTGGGACTACATTTTTGATACTGGTACTTGATCCCTGTAGATGAGAAACATTAAGGCTTTTGAGCAGAATAGTGAGATGATGAAAAATGTTCTAAGACGATGTTAATATGTTGCAAGTACTGTTAAATAAAAACACATCTGTGCCTGAAGACCCTCTTACCCCCAACCTTTGGTGCCCAAATTGAATAGATTTAGATTAAATGTCCAAAAGCCAGCATAACCTCACTTATGGTGAGGTAGAGGAATTGCTTTTAATATTAATAGGAAAAGTGTCCTATTAGAGAACTATCAACAGGATTCATCCTGCTTATTGCAGTGGACATGTCTTGTGCCACACTAGGTTAGTCTTCCAGCCCCAGGTCTATGGAACAACTGAAGCCACTGCTGTTGGGAGCACAGGGAAGTTTTCCAGAAGTTCCTCTATAGAGGCTGTAAAGAGGTTTGCTGTAAAAATGGGTGGTTTTGGAACTGGCATCCATGAGTTGTCTCGGAGGGGCCTTCTAAGTTCATTGGGTTCATCCTCCCAGTCTGGCACTACTAGCGGTCTTCCAGCCTTCCCTTAACACACGTCTAGTGATCGGGGGCGGGGGGGGGGGCGGTGTCACTTCACAAGGCAGCCTGATAGTTCTTTAATTGTTACAAAGTTCTCAATTATATTGACCCAAATGTCTTTCCATGTAACCTCAAAGGAGCAGCCCTAGGCTTGGCCTCTGGAACAGTTTGGAATAAGTCTGTCTAGTTCAGAGCTAGCAAATACTTGGCGCTCCCATAGGCACTGCCCTCTCCCAAACCCGTAGCAGATGTGGGTAACTGATCACAGCAGCCTTTCCCCCTGACCACCCTTAGTCTCAGAATCTCTCTCAGCACCAGTTCCTGGCCTTCACTGCTAGTTGATTAGAATGGGCTCACGGGAAAAAACCCATTTGCCATCCCTAGTCAAATCCCTTCCCATTAGACAGCATCGTATTTAAAGAGTGCACCATAGCCCACTGCCCCCGCAAAAAACGTCTCCCCCCGCCCCCGGTTTAAACATCCTCAGTTCCTTCAGTAGCTTCTGTCTGCATTCCCTAGCCTAGATGCCTCCCTCCTCCCAGCACACACAGCTCAGAGTTAATGGTTTTAAAATGTGATTCCCAGAACTGAGCATGTCCCCCAGAGACGGTAGTATTAGCGATGAGGACATCATCTTCTCTTTGTGCAGCCTAGACTTGCATTCGCTCTTTCGACTGCTGTATCAGATTGCCGCCTCCGATTTAGCTGGCAGTAAATGAAAACGGGTTCTCACAGATGAGCGGCTCTTACACTAGGTCTCCCGCATCCTATTGTTGTGCGGCTGATTTCAGCCCAAGTACAGGACTTTATTCCAAATCCTTTTACATTCTGTCCTGCTCACGTCACCTGTTTCTCCTAGCCGTGGAGATCTTTTGAATCCTAACTTTAGCCTTCTAATGAATTAGGTGCCCTTAGCATGTTATCTTTGGGTGTGGTAACTTGGCTTCATCTCAGTTACTGATGCAAACCTTGAGCTGGACTAGGTTAAGGTCAACCTCAAAGGCTCCCTCGAGACTCCATGCTGTCGACTGACATGGAGCACTTTAACATTCCCGTCAGCCCTGCACTGTCCCTCCTTCAGCAGAGAACGAGCACTTCCTGGGCCCCGGCACTGCCGTGGCTCTGGGGGTACCACAGGCTGTCATCCAGGCTACAGGTCTCCCCTGGGTTCTTAGGCAGAGAACCACAGGACTTCAGAAAGTGACTCACCGTCTCCGTATTTCCCTTCCTCAAGAGCGAGTGTAGGTCTGACATAACTTGTTCTCCTAGAACAAGCGAGTGAGTCGTAACCCACTCTTTTTGTCTAGGGATTCACATTAAATGACTTAGTTTGTCATAAAAGCTCCCAGCATGGTGTCTGACTGAAGACAGGCATTTAATACCTATTTCTGTTGGTGTTTTAATCTCTTCGGAAGTACTCAGACTGGGAGGCAAGCCTCTCTGTTTCTCAAAGTTCGAGTAACAGTTACTGGCTCTTTTCTGTTCCTGTGATTTCTCAAACGTCACTGACCAGTAGTTATATTGTCAGTTGTCAACCCAACTGTTTCTTTAACATACCTGTCTTGGGGTTCCCAGCCTGCCTAACCTAACTGCTTCCACACTTGCCGTGTGAGAATCATTCTTTGAGAAAACTCAAGTTCAGCACACCTGTGTCCCGTGTTATTTATGTACCAGGTGCCTCAACTAATTGACCTTTCTCCCTTGCTTTTTCCTGTGGTAGCCTGAAAGCCTTCCACACATTTCAGCTTGTTTTGGGCTTTTGCCCTTCTAATGCTAGCCTCACAGGTTTCTGGTCCCATTTTTACGTTCATTACTAGTTAGTGCCCTCCTTCTTACATCCTGTACACGGTCTTTTCAGTGAAATCCTGAGCTCCTTGTTCATTTCTTTAGTTACCTCTCTCAAAAGCAGCTCAAGACGCTCTAGCCACCACAAACAGCTGTTTTCACCACAGATGGGAGTCCTGGCTCCCCTCCCTTCAGCCGACAAGTCCTGCCCTTACAAGGGAGGATTTCTTCATTGGTACTTTAACAACTATGGCAACTTCTCACAAACGTGCTGTTCATCACCCAGACACAGCACTCATCAATCAGGCCCCTGAGGCCCCGAGGGCCTCGGCACTGGAACTTTCAGAAGGTTCTCGTCCTTGTTGAGGAGAGTTAATCCCCCCAACGCCTCTCTTTCCTGCATTCCCTCTCCTATATTCCAGCACCATCCCCCGTGCCCCACACACACACTGCCCAAATGACAGCCCCCTCCTCACAGGTCCTTTCGGCAAGGGGGGGGGGAAGGGCTGTTAGCGGTAGGGGATACTTGCTGGAAAAACCCAGCCCCAGCTGCTGTTCTCTTCCATACTCTCATCCCCCTACTGCTCCGAGTGGCTTCACCTCGCCGCACCATGGCCCGCCCTCCCCCCGCTTGCCACAGGGCTCTGAAACCCGCGGCCCACGGAAAATAAACTCATTTTGTCCCCAGTCTCTATAGAATGCACCTTCTACCTTTATTGCTGACACTTCCTGGAGTATTTCCTTTTTTCTTATACCTGCAGTTTTTTTCAGCTTTGACATGTGTTAGTTTCCTACTGTGGCCACAACACATTACCACAAATTTACTGGCTTAAAACGACACAAATTTATCATCTTACAGTTCTGTAGCATACACGTCCAACACGGGTCTCACTGGGCCGAAATCCCCTCTGGAGGCTCTCGGGAAGAATCTGTTTCTTTGTCCTTTCCAGCTTCTAGAGGCCGCCCGCATTCCTTGGTGCACGAGGCCTTCCTCCCTCTTCAAAGCCAGCAACGTTGTATCTCCGTAGCGATCCTTCCACAGCCACGCTTCCCCCGGACTTTCCTCTGGGGCTGCCCTCTTCCACTTTTAAAGACGCTTGTAATTACATTGGGCCCACCTGAGTAGCCCAGGATCCTCGCCCTATCTGAAGATCAGCTGATGAGCAGCCTTAGTTCCGTCTGCAGCCTTAATGCCCTTTGCCGTGGATTGAATAGATTACTGCTCACAGGTTTCCCGAGATGAGGATGCGGACATCTTGGTGGGGCTCGGGGGGCGCTATTCTGGCGACCACCACACGTCCAAACTGACCTGTTCGTGTTCATCCCTCTTCCTTCCCTTTCTTATTTCCGTTCTCAGCGGACAGGTTCATCATCTTGATATTCTGCTTGATCACCTCAGCCAGACGTTTTGGAAACATGCTCGATTCTTCCCGCAGCTCCCCAGTTTAATCCATTGCCAAGCTCTGTGGGACTGCCTCCATACCTCGACACCTTGGAGACACCTGAAGGGCCCCTATTTTAGGTGATGGAAAAATTGAGCAGGTGTAGATCATCTCCATCCTCGCAGAAAGTTCCCTATATCAGACAGCACGGAATTCTAGAGCGTGTCTCACCTCTGCTCACCACCTAGGCAGAGAAGCCCCAAGTATTAAATGACTGTGGACATTCCCTTCCTGAGACAAAATGGTTATGTTCTCCTGCGGCTTCCTTTTCTTCCACTACACCTTTCAGCTTTTCCTTGTCAGAATGGAATCGAGAGTTGCATACCTTCTTCAGCTGTGTGTGAAATCACACGATTGGCAGCTCTGGTTCTGCGTAGCTGAGCAGTTTGTGATCGAACCTTTATGCGGTATTTCCTGCAGTTGCCTTTCTGTTTATCCTCACGCTTTTCTTAGGATGTGCTTCTCTCCCAAACACGGGTCTCCGTATAGGGTTGAGTGGGTTTGGGGGAAGGCGGGGAGGAGGGTAATCTTCGTTGTACATATATTGTCTCTTGCTGCTTCTAAATGTGTGTAGGGGGAGAAGTATCTTCCTTACAGTACTTTTTTTTCCCCTGCTGCTGCTTAAATGTTTGTGCTGAAGAAAGTAAGCCCTTCCCTTGGCAAACTCCAGCTATGAAACCTATTCCGGCAAGAATGAATGATGTCATTGTTTACTTGGTTAAAATTTCAGGCTCTCATCCCTCTTCCCCTCACTTGTGCTTGAGAATTACTGCCAATTCTCCTAGTTTTGCAGAGCTTTTGTATCATTCCTGCCTGCCTTTGTTGTCCAGTTTTACTGTTTGGGTCTTTTTCTCGTCTTTCCCCTTTTTCTGTAAAGGGCCAGACGGTCTCTGTGGCGACCACCCCACTCTGTCATTGTAGGGCAGGAGCAGCCTTAGATGGTAGTGAGAGGACGGACCAGGCCAGATTGGGCCCGCAGGCCGTAGTGTGCCAACCGCTGCCCCAAATAACCTTTTAAATCTGACTCACTTCATCATGCCACGAGTCTCCTATCTTCCTTTTCTTCCAGTCACGGCCTTCCAATTCCAGAGTGAAAGGGGCCAGCCGTGCCGTGATTTCCTCTACAAAATGTTGTAGTCATCAGGAAATACATTTCCAAGGTCTTCAGATGTCGTCGCGTGGAAGTCCCAGTGAGGCTCGATGGGCCCTGGGTTCGGACACACCTTACTGTACACTCCCAGTGAAGCAGATCCCCGCCCCATGAGGAGGCCTTCCTAGGCCCCATGTCTCCACGTGCCTGCGCTCATGTCACTAGAGCTAGACGTGAACCTAGCTTGGTCTGATTCCAAAGACCTCGTACGAAAAATACATACATAAATGCATCTGCCCATCTGTCCGTCCATCCATCCAGATTTCAATTGTGCTAAATGCCCCAGAATCACTGATTTCTCCCCCCCCCACTTTCTCTGTTTTATTCCTGTAGCAAACCTATTAACCCTCGTTCCAAGACCTCTTAATGACTCAGAATGTCTTCCTTTTGGATTATGACTTCTTCCATCTCTTCTAGAGTACAAAACTGTTTCTTCCTCTCTCATAAATGGTGTTTGAAGAGGCATATAACAGGCTCTTTTATGTGCATAGCCCCTTGAGGTGGGAATACAAGTACCACACAGCCTGTAGCTGACGGCTCCAGGAGCTCTCCTTTCTGTAAAGGACATGCGCTAGAGTGGTTCTTAGCTTCCTTGGAAGCATCCGTCCTGAAAATTTCCAAGGCAAGTCAGGTATTTCCTAATCAGCACCCAGGTGTTAGCGCCAAGGCTGACTGATCTAGTCCAAGTTTAAGCCAGCTTACCCTAAATGTTCCACACTTTCAGATCATGAGAATGTTGTTCTTATGATTTCATATTAGAGGTCTTCCAGTTTCCGTATGAAAAGGTAGTAGTGGATTCTCCAGGACATATCACAGATTAATGTGTATCATCCAAAAGCCATGTATCTATGGTGGCATACTGGAAAGCATGCCGAGCTTAGGGGCCACCTCCTCTACAATTCAGGTTTAAGTTAAAAAAAAAAAAAAATGGAGTTCGTCACTTCCTGGTTTTTGGTTTTCAGTATTGAGTACTAAAGATATGTGTTATTTTCATTTAATTAGGAGCTATATATTGAAGACAATGTCTGGAAGCTTCTACTTTGTCATTGTTGGTCACCATGATAATCCGGTTTTTGAAATGGAGTTTTTGCCAGCTGGAAAAGCAGAATCCAAAGTGAGTATGGAACCTTAAAAAATTGTTCTGTTGCTGTAACGATAATGGTGTGATGTGATTTTAGAACTGCAAGAGATCTGGACAGATGAGGTAACTACGAACCCAGCACAACTAAATGAGGGTTGCTCTGCAGTCCCACAGGTTGATAGAAGCCAGCCAGGAGTATCCTCTGAATTGTTCGTGCTCTAATTCAGCACACACTTAGCACGCACTAGCAGATGCCCTGGGTCTCCCCTCCCTGGTCATCAGTTCCCTGTGTCACCCCCTGTGAAGGCGGCTCCTTGAGCACATAGAAACATAGCTCACCTGCAGTGGGTCTGCAGGAGCACGTGGTGCTGCCCTGAAATGCCAGGAAAGTCCCTTCTGTCCCCGTGAATCACCTTTTTCAGCAGGACATACGTGCTAGATCCACTTACCCCGGGAGGGTTAAAAGAGACCCCGACTTACACGTCCTCCTGCTGCCCGAGACGGCGGCCTTTTTCGGCGACCCCCACGTGGCACCCACTGGCCGCGTGGTGCCCTCGTGCTCTCCTCTCCAGTGACGCCACCCAACCTTCTTGTCAAGAGTGGTTCCCGAAAAACAAGCTTCAAGAACATGTTGCCACCGAGAGTAAACAGAGCCATAGAGTCTTGGGATGAGCGTAGCTGGTCCCTTCCATCTCCCTGTACAAGTGCATATTCCAAATAAATTGCCGACAGGTTATGCTATTTCTCCCAACCTCCAAAAATAGGCTTGAATGTCCCTTAAGACCGGAACTGATGTTTGAAATTAGTTGTGATGCGTAATGTCCAGTGTAAGACGCTTTTCAGCTATTCAGCTATTCAGATCTTGCCACTAAAATATGATAGAAATCCAAGGTATTATCGTAGCAGGTGTTGTTGCTACATTACTTTCCCACATTCACGTGAGCACACTGTTCGTTAACACTTGGATGTGAGGCGTCCCTGCAGCAGCAGTTGCTCTGTGTGGTACGCGGCTGCTTACAGTTTTTCTCTCACTCCAGTGGCCTTGTGGTAGGCAAAGCAGTGCATGTAAAAATAGTGTCGCATGACTGGATCTTCTTTCTCCTGCTACCACTCACCTCCGTAAACCATTTCTACAGTTTTCTTCTAACGTCTCAAGACTGATCATCAGTGTAAGGGAAAGCACTACTGCGAGCCAGACAAAACACGTCCACTCCTCTGAGGGTTAAATTGGCTCCGTCACGGTGCCGTGGGTGAAGTGTAAATATACTTGACCTACGCGAGGGCTCCCAGGGCACGGGAACAGCCTCCTCAGCAAGGAAGTCATGTTCGTTTCCTAGGGCCGCCGTCACAGAGTACCCGGAACTGCGTGCCTTAGAACAACAGAAATGTCTTGTCTCACAGCTGGGGAGGCCTGAAGTCTGAGACCAAGCTGTCGGCAGGGCCGTGCCCGTCCAGAGGCGCTAGGGAAGGTCTGTTCCAGACCCTTCTCCCAGCTTCTGGCAGTTCTCGGCTTGTGGCAGCAGAACTGCAGTCCTCACGTGCCAGTCTCCCTAGGTGCGCGACTGTCTCCAGATTTCCCCCTTTTATAAATACATCCGTCATTGGATTAGGGACCCATTCAACTGCAGCATGACCTCATGGTAACTAATTACATCTGCAACGACCCTCTTTCCAAATACAGCCACGTTCTAAGGTACTGAGGGTTAGGACTGCAACACAGGGATTGGGGGAGGGGGCACAAATTCAACCTGTAACAGAGGTGTTCTTTGAAAAATGCATTTTGAAAGTAAGAATTCCACAGGAGTGAGACTGCATTCCAGGTTGTGAATTCCTTCTCCACATTCTGCTGGGACAGTCCCACCTTCTTCAGTTAGGCCTTTACAGTCCATGAAAAGGACACCCCCGGCTTTGACAGGACCACCTGGCGCTGTCGGCACAGGGGATACGCAGCTGGGGCTGAGCCTGGCCACCTGCCACTCCCAGGTCCCTGCCATGTGAGCTCCCTGTACCTCAAGACCCTGTGCCAGGCTGTCTCCACTGCTCACCGGGTGTCACCGCACATGAAGCCCCGCCTCCTACCCCCAGCCCCAGCCTACCTTGTTTTTTCCTGTCTTCCTCCTCTAAAAAGATGCGAGCTTCTTGAAAGCAGGATCTGAGCTGAGGGGAAGGGAGGAATGGTGAGGGGGAAGAAAGACAAAAAAAAAAAGCAGGATCTACTTTTTTTTTTAACGTAGTATCCTTTTTTTCACATGCTTAAATGGTTACAGAACTTGGTAACTTCCTTCTTGCAAAATTTTAAAAATATAATTTCTTGGACACATTTCATTTACTAAGTAATTGGCTGTTTCTATTTATTGAGCTTTCGAAACCAGATTATAAAATAGAAAATAATGTGAAAGCACTGAAGACCTCTGTAAGTCTCATGACAATAATCGAAGTAAAAGCAGAAAGCTTCCCCCCGCCCCCCCGAAAGCTGTGTCTAGAATTTGCAGAGTGAAGTGTGGCTGTTCTTGACGCTGTAAGGAAATGTTAATCTGGTGCTGCTCGCTGCCACCTAGGACGATCACCGCCATCTGAACCAGTTCATAGCTCACGCGGCTCTCGACCTCGTAGATGAGAACATGTGGCTGTCAAACAACATGTACTTGAAGACGGTGGACAAGTTCAACGAGTGGTTCGTTTCAGCATTCGTCACTGCGGGTCATATCCTTACCTGTTTAATAAAGAGCTCTAACAAAGGGTTGGGGTAACAGACTAGACCAAGGTGGGACCTAGATGCCAGGTTCTGAGTCTGTGGACTGCAAAATATTAGGTAAACATTGCCACTTACGGGGCTTTTATTTTTTTAGGGGGAAAAAACACTCACCTTTTGTTTAACAGATAATGTTAAAACCAAGTCTCATATATAAAGTTAAGGTTTATCTGAACCATATCAATGGTGATTTTATTTTGTAGTTATTTTCTAACTTAAAAAGATTATGTTCTCTTCAAGATAAAACTAACCTAACTTTGAACCCAGTGTACGGATTCACCTTTTCCATCGCAAAATACACTGCATGTGACTCATTTGAAGAATATTGTATCGACTGATCGCTTTTCAGTTTTCATTTCTAAAGAAGATTATACCTTAATTATTTCACATATGAGATTTATTATGCTGCATGACATCAGGCAAGAAGACGGGATAAAGAACTTCTTCACTGATGTCTATGACTTATATATAAAGGTATGGTATGTTCTGTACCTTGTAAAATCTGGTTATAAAAGAGATTCCAACTTTGGCAGCCCCCTTAGACCGCACAGCTCTCCTCTCAGCAGAGCTCTCCCCCAGCAGGACGGTTCCCGGCAGCTCCCTCACCAGGCAGGTCTCTACCACCAGCTTACCACGTAGGCAGGACAACAAGTCGTAGTTATTTTTAAATCGGTTTCATTCTCCCCCTTTTGGTGCATATAGTTGATTTTATGAGGGAACCCTAAAGCGAGAGACAGAAGCAGTCTGTATAAGGGAAGTTGCTTCATAATTTTAATGTAAAATGTTTTCCATCTACTTAACAAGTAAGTTACAGTGCAATGAATGTAGATCATAAACAGGAAGTGATTCATGTATTATCAAAGTCACTCAAGGAGAAAGGGGCCACGCGCATGTCTTGATACTCATTTGGAAAAAATGAAATTGTAATAAGATGTGAGTGGTTAAACTGCAGTGCTGACAGTATATTCTTAATAATTTAAACCTTCTCTATTTGGACAGGGTTTTTTTGCATATCAGCACAGTTAACAATCAATATTCCTAGTCAGAAGTAGCAAGTAAGAATATTTAGCCCTCTTATAAAGATGGACAACATCAAGTGATTAAGGTGTAAAAGTTGGTAACTCCTTTCCTCATTTGTGATTCCATCCAGTACTAATTTCCCCTCACACATACTATCATATACTCATTACATTATCTGAGAAACTGATCACTCACCTTGTGTTAAAGGAGAGTATTAAAAACCTGATTGTTAAAAACTACCGCACAAGAGTAACTTTTAAAAGCAGTGTGGGGAAAAAAAAAAAAAAAAAAAAAAAAAGCAGTGTGGGATAACCTTTCCTTCACTCTGAGCATATCAGATTTTTCATGTGTTTTATATAGCCAAAGGGCCTACCGGATGAATCCACATCTTGATAATGAACGTTGAATGTAGTTGTATTTCACACACAGGGTGGATCCCGGGAGTTGGTTTTGCTCACACAGGCAGCACTTACCATACGTGCCACCATGGGTTCTGCCACAGGTACTTCCCTTCAACACCAAGACAGAAATTTCCTTAAGGGGCTGTTAATATTTAACAGTGGAACATCTTCATTGAAACTTAAAAATGTGGTCTTCAGACTTTTGCTTTGAATGTCTTTAATGACTTAATTTAAAACTTTAAAAGATTTTCCTTTTAGAGACTTATGATGTCAGCCTTTTAACTTTGACAAGCTCACCTTAATACTTTCTTCTCTTCTAGTTTGCAATGAATCCATTTTATGAACCCAATTCTCCTATTCGATCAAGCGCATTTGACAGAAAAGTTCAGTTTCTTGGGAAGAAACACCTTTTAAGCTGAATGCAAAAAATTCGGACGTAAACAGTGTCACTACAATGGGGTGTACTCAGGAATGTGTACATTGTAAGTAACTTGATTAAACAGCATGGAAAAGTTTTAGTTGTAGTCTCAATTTATCTAAACCTAATGAAATTGCTTTTATATTTAAAAATAGTATATTCAGTTTCTTATGATTATCAACAGATTGATATTTGCTTGTGAACAGTGTTATTTATGAAGAGCTCTTTATCAGTAAGCTTGAGATATTTTTATTTTAAAAATTGAGAATAAGCTTTTGACTTTCCTCATTCAGATAGCTTGATCTTGTTTTAACAATCCAGAACCAAATGTCATTGTCAAGATTTGGTAGGCAGATTTAAAACCAAAAGCTTCTGCAGTAGGGAATGAAGTTGATAGCACATACATGGGTTCATCTATACATCTAGAGATGTTATGAAAACGTATAGGTAGTATACATACAAGTAGTATATGTACACTAAGAAGCCAAGAAGCCACAGCAGACAGCTTTGCAGTGCCAAATGCCACAGGCCTGCCCCTGTCAGAGACTGGGAACAGTGATCCTGCTGTAATACTAGAATCCTGGATCCATGTTTGTAAAGTGGGAGGCTAGGACCAAAGTGACAGGTTATGTTCTTATGTCTCCTTTCCCTCAGACAGTAAACTGAAGATTAAGTGAACCCGTTGCTAGCTGTACTAGTAAAAAGTTGTAAGGCAGTTTTAGAATTGTAAACAAAGAAAAGCTTGCATCACATTAACACTTGCGCTCTTGGCCATTTAGGCTGTATACCGGAGGGGGCAGGAGTAGCCTCTTTTTTGTACTGTAACAGCGTGGGATCTTACAGTAAACCAGTAAATGTCCATTGAAAAGCAAGTAATATAACTGCGTATTTTCTGTGCTAATTGTGAGCACTTGAAGAATTTTGTTCCATTCTGAATAACCTGAGCAATTAATTCTAAGTTTGGTCCTGTATCTTTGTATGAAGTTGCTAGCATAATTTTTTACCATATTTATTTGATTTCCTAAATAAAGATGTTTGTCCAAGATTGGGGAAGTTTAATATCGATTCTTTTTATTCTTTTTTTTTTGGCCACCCTGCGCGGCTTGCGGGATCTTAGTTCCCCGACCAGGGATCAAACACGGGCCCGGGCAGTGAAAGCGCCGAGCCCTAACCACTGGACCACCAGGAGATTCCCAATGTTGAATTTTTTAAGTGCTGCTCACCCCACCACTACTACTACCATTTTAGTCCTGTTTCCCCTAATGAAAGTCTGCATATTAACATATATCGCAACTCATTTTACAGGATTCAAATCGCCTCAAACTTAGGTGCCAGAGCTTTGGGAGCAGAAAAAGATACTCAGCTAGAAATCCAGGCGTAATGTCCGCCATGCTCACTGGAGAGACCCACACATGTACTTATTGCATACAGTTTGCTCTGCCTTCAGTGAGCGTATAGCGCAGAGGGTGGCAATGCTCCGGTGAGGAGCAGCGGCGTGGTGCTCCAGCAGGAGGCTGTAGGGTGGAGATGGTTTGGATCCCAGCTCGGCCACACAACAGCGGTGCCCTGCAAACAGCCTTGTCACCAGGCTTGTGACGGTGAGATGGGAACGAATAACACAGGCCCTGTGGGAGTAGATCACTGTAGCTAAGTGTCAGATTTCACGTATGACTGCCTCTGAAGGAGCCTGAAGGCAGATTCAGCGATGAGCATACGAGTGGGTAGGACCTCAAAGGTGGGCCGTGCTGGGAAAGCCTGTGGGCACATGGACAGGACAGCTGAAAGGATGGAACCAGGGCCGGTACAAGGGGAAAACCAGGCTCTGACCATTAAGAAAGCAAAAGAAACCAAAAAAAAAAAACAGCAAAAGAGCCAGCAAAACTCAGATCTGGTAGTAGGTGACTGTCACTTAAAGCTCTGGAACACAAGACCAATTGGGGGACATCAGTAGCACCCAGGGCATCGGGCTCCACTGAGCACACGCAAGTCAGCGTTAAACCTGTAATCTACGTTAGCACTCCCGAAGTGATCCAAATAGAATGCACAAATCGGGTTCGGTCCTCTTTCATTGCCTAGGACGCTTCGGTGGCGCCCACATTCTCCACGTATGCAGAGACCTTCGGTCTCTCCTCCACCCTGCTACACCCGTGTCCTTTCATTTTATGGTCACGACAGCACTTCCTGGTTGACAGTCCACGGTGTTAACTTATCAGAATCCACTGACTACACAGATCCTCTCTTCTACCTAACGCTTCCTTGCCCCACAAGCCCCGCTGGCACTGTGGATGGAACTGCCGTCACAGGGTCATGCTATTAAAGTGAAAGCTTACACAAGGTTTTATAGAAATGTAAAACGCCAGGTTTTAACATGAGGACCATCTAGGATGTTTTAACTTCAACTAGGGAGTTTTCCCCAAGGGGGAAAAAGGTGACAAAAGCAGTAATTCATTGAGGAACGTGCACTTTTCCATCTTCCATGTGGCACATTGTAATTGCTACATCGAATGGCAAGTGTACAACTGTCCATCCTCCCAAGTTCAGTAGTTTGCCTTTTTCTTAACCCTGAACTCTGTCTCCAAGGCTTTACATGCGCAGACAGCACGAAAGCACCTGTCATTACAGCGGCAGCCACCAGGCCTCGTAGGCCTCGTAACACCGGGCCCCGGCCCTGAACGGGACAGCTCCCTCCCCCGTCCTTCCCTCCTGCCTGCTCCCTTGGGCTCCGCAGCTGCTTCGCCCCTCTTGCAACCACCACCGCCACCGCAGTCACCTGCTTTGCTCCCCAGCTCTCACTTTTTCCCTAGTTCTCATCTTTGTGTCAATAACACCTGCCAGGCAAAGCCCGTGTTACTTTCTTAAAAGATTCAGATTTTCAGCTACCTTCTGCTGCTGTCTGAAGAGCTCCTCCGTCAGGTCAGCGAGTTGTCTTGTCGTTGCTGTGAAGGCGGAAGCTATTCAGTCAGGTCCTGTTCCTCCTCCTCTCGTCCCATTTCAGTGCTGGGTTTGGTCAGCCTCTGTTCACCGGGTCCCTTTACGTCACGCCGTGGAGCTGCATTACTCTCCCTTCCGTCAGCCTGTCTACACACACGAGGATTCGGTCCTTTGATCCTTTTTTTGCTGCCCAGCTCTAGACCTCTGGAATGCCAACTAATCTAATCCCTGAATATTTAGCTGAAAAGAAGGTTATTGAAAAGATGCTTAGAAGTTTAGAAAAACCACTAAGGTATTAGTTAAATCTATACAAGTATCAAAATTATACATTTTGTAAATACCTACACACACACACAGACGTATAACGGGCTGAATTGTGTCCCCCCCCAAAAAATTCATAATCAACAGGCCTAGCCCCCAGTCCCTCAGAACGTAACTATACTTGGAGGCAGGCCCTTTAAAGAGTTAATGTGAGTTCAAATGAGCCCATTCGGGTGGTCCCTTAATCCGGTCTCACTGGTGTTCTTATAAGAGGAGGAAATCTGGACACAGAGAGACAGGTGGGTGTGGAGGTGGGGAAGTGTTGTGTGCAGGGGAAAGATCCCCTGCAAGCCATGGAGAGAGGACTCAGGAAAAACTAAACCTATCAACACCTTGATCTTGGACCTCTAGCCTCCAGAACTGTGAGAAAAGAAATCCCCATTGTTTAAACTGCCTGAGCTGCATGTTATGGCGGCACTAGCGAACTAACACAATATGCTTTCCTTACGTACTAAAAACCTAGACGGATACCCAAGAAACTGACACATGGCTGCCTCCATGCGCAGGAACTCGGTGGCAAGGGTAGATACTTGTCCCTTGTGCCTTATAATGTTCAACCGTGTGACTCTATCACCTATTCAAATGGTAAACAACAAAAAACGTACTCCTAATATCCACTGGTGAGCAAGGTGTGGGAAACTTTACTACTGCTAGCTAGCTATCAGCAGAGAACAGTTTGAATAAACTGCTAGACATCCATGCAGCAAATAAATGAGGGAGGTCTACTATATAATGGAAATATATCCAGACCGATTAAGAGAAAAGGGCAAGTCACTAAACAATGGGTACACTTGATTTAAAATAACAAGGCAAGTCCCCTAGAGAAAAAAACAAAGGGAATATATAATATACACTCGTTTGTTAATGGTGGATTCCTATTTTGTTTTCTGAATGGAGGATTATAGTTTGGTGGGGCGGGGGCATAATTGATTATAAATAATAAAAACTACAGCTCTCTCTAACCTGAGACTACAGAGAGATTTAATTTCCCCAAATTTAAAATGTGAAAATGTTTTGCTTAGAGCCAAATCTGTTGTGTTAGGAAATTAGATTTTCAAAAGCTGAGCTTACTGTATTGGTGTTCTGTGTCAAGTGGTTCCAAGGAGCAGGGCCAGGGAGAGAAATCTCTCAACCTAGCTGTTCCAAAATGTACCCCCCCGCACAGGACAACCCCCCAAAAGCATGTGGCTTGATAACCCACCGCTCCACAGCCAAGGGTCCTGTCCTCACTAACGCGTGCGCCTGGCACTGGTGTGCCTCTGCGGGATGGGATCCACATGAATGGCGCAGCACGTGAACTTTACCCACGAAAGACCACAACTTGCTCATCAATAAGGCTGCTCATTGCAGCAGAATGACGAAAAATCTCCTTGAGACCAAATCACTAAACAAAGCTCAGTGACGCAGAAGACACTGAATAAATACATGACCAAATAAAGATGTCTTCATTTACCCGCACACACAGTACAATCCAGAAGCAGTACCTCCTCCAAGAGTGACAAAGCCGGCTTCTGTGTTGGGGGGGCGAGGGGGGCACACAAGTGACAAGTGATTACGAGTGAGATCACTCCTGATACGTAGAATGAAAAAGCGAACACGCACATAATTCTAAACCGAATGAACACGTCCTCAAATCACATGACTACACGGCAAATGCACTGGATTTTAATCTTTAATATCTAACGTTATTGCTTTAGGACATGTTTTCCCTAAACCAGGAACAGAGTGCTAATTACATAAAAATATACACATAGAAAAAGTAGTTCTCCATTTTCCCGGGGAAAAAACAGTAACTTCTAGAATACTCAAGTGTTTTGTTTTAATTATAAAGTCTTGGTCATCTCATTTATTAGCTGTGTGACATACATATTTAAATTAAACATTATTAGACAACCGTTACAACTTATAAAGGTAAGGTGCCATTACTGAGTAAAGAGATTCTCCTGGGAGTGGATGTGTCCCTTCTCCCACCCACCAACAAGGCAGCAACGTGGTTAGTTTAATTTCATGAGTACGTGATCCATCGCTGCAAACACGAATTCTCGTCTCCACCCTGTGCTTATCTGTGCATGTGTGTGAGCTGGTTAGATCGCACGGGCAACCTCTCGAACTTCAACAGCAAGATGAGCTGGGCTTGGGCTTTCGGTGCAGACTGACTGTGTCTGTCTGAATCAAGTGATCTGACCTATCCTCGGTAGCAAGCACTCTTCGAACTGCTTCCTCAAAGGCTGCTGCCACATTCGTGGCATCTTTTGCACTTGTTTCAAAGTAAGGATAGTCGCCGTTGTCCCTGCACCAGGCTTGAGCTTCTTCTGCAGACACCTGCCGCTCGCTGATGTCAACCTTGTTACCCAAAATCACAAAAGGAAAGCTTTCGGGCTCCTTCACATCCGCATAATATATGAATTCTTTCTTCCAGTTACTCAGATTCTGGAAGCTTTGAGAATCATCGACGCTAAAAGTAAGCAGGCAACAGTCAGAACCTCTGTAAAATGGCGTCCTCAGGCTTCTGAACCGCTCTTGACCGGCCGTGTCCCAAATCTGCATGGTAACAAAGTGTCCATCCACCTCCAAATCTTTATTTAAAAATTCCACACCTATTGTATGGAAGAGCTGGGCATCAAACTTATTAGTCACGTATCTGTTCATTAGAGAACTCTTCCCAACTCCACCATCTCCAAGGAGAATTACTTTAAAAAGCGATGATTTTCCTGCCATTTTTAATCTCAAGATCTCTGATTTCGGAACCCTGTAAAATAAAAGGGTACCATTACATTCCTTTAGACCTGTACATGGCTCTACATGCCTCTATGAATGTCAGTGTCTAAGGGAAATAAAACACAGAGCCCCAATTCCTTTCTGCGCAGGGAATACCGGATGGCAATAGATGTCACCTACTGAGCCCTCCGCCTCGTGCCAGGCACCACCCGACCGTCACTCTCTCTGACAGCTGCTGAGGGCTCATTCTTCCCCTTCCTCGGGTCACCGCTGACTGAGGCTAGCACTCAAGGCCAAGTCTGACCCCAAAGACTGTCCTCTCAACCGTTCCTCTTGGCTCACAATAAGCCCTGCCACCATTTGTTAGAGATGCGGTAGGAGACCGAAGTGGGCACATTTCTGTAGCAACTGCAAACAGCTCTCTGGTGGCACGGTGACAGTGTTCACTGATGGCTTTCCTCTCAGGCCAGGGGGTTTCTAGACAACCCCCTCTTTCTCTCTCCCAGCGCCATCACCATAGGAGCTGGTAAGCAGGAAACCAGAGACACAACTGACTGATCTGGCTGTGAACAGGCCGAAGCCAACCACCGAGTAAAGGACTCTATTCTTTTCATTAGGAACACTATTTTGAGTTGACTAACATTAATGTCAGCACCACTCGAATTTTTGATATAATATCATAACCTAGCACATTCTACCCAGAAGATTCATTTGGGCAGCTCCAACTCTTCTGAACAAATGCGCGCCTGGGCTGTTACTTGTGTGTTTCGAGGGGGAATGAAATGAACATTAAACAAAAATGTGGTACCATGCGTACCCTTCAGGGGAAGCCCTGGGGCAGGACTAACTCCCTCCCCGCCACCAGTCCCCCGGCGGGGGGCGGGGTGGGGCAGGTACGGAGATTCAGACGCCCTTGTGTAGGCTGGTGGGAGCGCTGTTCCTATTTAAGGCTTCTGTTTTAATTCTTTATTATGAAAATTTTCAAACATACACAATTTCTGAATAATGAGAATAATATGATGACACCTCACAGACCCTAAACCTACCTTCACCATTTATCAACTTACAGCAAATCTTGTTTCCTCCATAGCGTCCCATTCTCCCTTCTGCCCAATTATTTTGAATCAAATTATATCATTTAAACTGTGAATATTTCAATATTAAATGGCTTTTAAGATATTTGTAAAAGAAGACAACCTTTAGAGTAGCACTAACAGAATTTTCTGCAACGATGGAGATGTCCTCCATCTGGACTGTCTGATATGTCAGCCACTACCCGCAAGTGGCTAGTGGGAGCAAGGAAATGAATTTTAAATTTTATATAATTTTCACTAATTTGAAGAGTCACATTTAAAGAGCCAACAGCTGTATTGGACAGCACAGCCCTAGAGGAAAAATGGTAATTAACTTGAACATGAAAGTAGATATTGTGAATCCCTCAATGGGAAGGTAATAAAGGCATGAACAATAATTGTTGTATTGACTAGGATGAATTTGCAAAATCACTGCAGCAAACAAACATTACCTGGCAATCGCCTGGTTATATGCAAGTATGACCCGGTATAATGTAACTGAACACTTCCCATAACGTGCAAGAATTCTGCATTTCCTACTACATGCTACACACCATTCTTATAAATATGTGGCAACTTGTCCCTAACTCTTATTAGCTCTTTTAAATTACTGCAGTAATTACTACTATAATTAATACAATTTAAATTGGCCAACGAAAGTGTGAGGCAATTAAAGTGCATACTACTTGGAGACTTTTCGACTTCAGTGGATGGCTCTGCCCAATGCTCAGGCTAAATTAATATTAGAGAGGAAACTGAAACTATCTCAAGCCCTTTAATTTCCTGACATAGTAACAGTGCACTAAATCGGTTCCTTTGTTTAATTCTTTGGAATCTTGCTTACACGACTTCAACTTAGGAAAAAAGAGTAGCAAAACCAAAAAAGCACACCAACTATTCTGACACAAGGAGAGCATCTAACGCTCCCTCCTTAACATTCTTCAGTGCTTCTCCAGAGACTCAGTTCTAAGTCCCACTTCTAAGGCAAGACACCTGGCCCTGCTGCCCACTCTTGGCACCAGCCATTCAGAAGCGCACTGCCAGAGGGAAGTGAAATTCCCATCCACACGCTCGGCCCTCACACTCGCCCTTGCCTTCGTCCTGGCACGTGCTGCTCCCTCTGCTGGCGAACCCAACCCCACTTCACGAACTAACCGCTGGGCCCTCAGAACCGCTCAGCACCGTCACCCCTACACTGGGAACCTCCCCCAGCAGCCCCCCATCCCACGATTGTTCCTTTCTCGTGATTTTGAAGCTACATAAACACAGATGTTCCACGTTGTGTTACAAGGGTGTAACAGATGTGCTGAATTCTAGTCTATCATTTATCTCAGGATTTTAGTAAGTCTCTAACTGCCTCACTGGACACAAAGTTTCATTGTACAGCATCAACTTGTTAGGATCTGTACATCAAATTATAAACCAGACTGCAATCTGACAACCTCCACCCAGATGCGTGGTTACATACATCTACCAAATTAAGTCTTAGAAATTCCTTGAGATTTGTAATTCGTAACTCTATCAGGACACTTTCATAGTTCTTTTCTTTTTTCATAATAATGCGGGATTTCCTAGTTTGTGCCCTTATTCTGATCAAACAAATTTGGGATACGCTAGCCCCACACACCAGGAAATAGGGTACAATTTTTTACATTTCTCATGTATAATTTGGGGTCTCCCAGGTATCCTATTTGGGGGTACGCTGGCCTTTGCTCAAACAACTAACACAGGCACAAACAGCTCTCCGAGTCTAACGGTAGCATTGAACATAAACACGCATGGTGATACAGATAATTATACGGACTATCTTATTTCCCACTGACATCTAACAAAAGCTAGCTTCATGCAATCTCTACATTAACGTAACATAATGAGTTTATGAACATTCAAAATGCCCCCTTTTTCTTCTCTGAAAACAGTAAAATGCTTTGAAACTTCTTTAGTATAAGCTGAATGAATAAATGTATCCTGATACGCTCTTTTCAAAACTTACCTTAAAATGAAGGCCTTTTATACTCCAGTTTAGAAGGACTGCCCAAAGGCAATAATCTTCACCCAAGCTAAAACATGACTTTAGCAATCAGCTAAACCCTATAAAGAAAGCTGAATAAGAAAAGCATGTGACATAAGCCATAATCTTACCTTAATTGTTCAGTTCAAACATCATCATCTGCAAAGAAAAAATCAGAAAGCACACCTTAGCAATGTACAATCTGCTTTCATAACTTTAAGAGTAAACACAAGAATTAAAATGCAAAAGAAATCTCTGACTTCCATTAGTAGCTAGAGTCTTAATTTAAAAGGAAAACTGCACCTGAAAGCTGCCCATGACCCTTCTCAGCCTAAAAATAGCCCTAGAATCAAATACTACACTTTAACCATTGTTTTTTTCCAACAAGTTTTTCACCTGCCCCCACCCATCCTACCTTTCTAAGTATCCCATTTAGACAGCTGTAAAATTTGGTTAAGATGAAATGTAAAATATAAATTACTCAAAATTTGCCCAAATTTTGAGTGTTTTAGAATAATCATATTCCACAGAATAAAGCTAACACAAACAAGGAAAAAAGAAGGACCACTCAAGGGAGAGGCAGCCAATGTGACACAGGAAAAGTCAGGCAAAGACTAAGGCAGTGCAGAATTTCGTGAAGCTTCTTTCTGGGCAGCCAAGGCAGACAGGAAATTTTGTGAGCGAATGGAGGCCCACTGTCAGAAAGGAGGACTGGTTCCCTGTGCCAGAGGCCAAGAGCGCAGACTCGTGGGCAGGCTATTTGACATCCTGCAGCTCTGGCGACTCTGGTGACAGCAGTACCTACCTCTAGGGCTGTCTGGAAGATCCACTTGGACACGGACAACAGGGAAAGCGGTTCACCACTGTGCCAGGCTCGTTAGAGGAGTGCAGGGAGTTTCTGTGGAATGGACACATGAAGAAGTCTTTACTGGGAGTTTTATAGAAACGAGGTAATTTCTTTTATGGCCATTTCTTCAGTCAAATTTCAGAAGAGTCCTGGGCAGAACAAACGAGAGGGCAACGCAGGCAGACATTAGGAGGCCAACGGATCCTAGTCCTACAGACCAAATTCCGGGTGAAGGCCTCCTGTGCCGACCAGGCGGAGCTGTGCTGAAGTACTAGCCTCTTCCGGTCTAAACCAACAGTTCCAAACCCCTGTTCCTCCCTTTTTTAAACGCAAAGGGCATTTTTGTGGGACTTACGTAAAGCAGCCTTCAACTTATAAATTCAATGAAAAAAATGATACCCTTCAGAATCTTGATATTTGGGGGTTAAGGAGAAAATCACCACCACCACCACCACGCTAACACTGACTGAGCCCTGCAAGCCACTGACTCTGCTTCACTGTGTTCACTCCTCACAAGCCTCTCATTATCCCTACCCTGTGGATGAAGACTCTGACTCAGAGACGTTACGGTCCTTGCTCGAGGTCACACAGCTAGTCAAGGGGGGCAGTGAGATCGGAATGCGACCGGCTCCAAAGCCCAGTAGCTAACCCACAGGCGCGGCAGTCTCAGCTGCCTTTGCATTTATTTCAGAGGGCGCTCCTGTTGCTGTCTTAGGTATAATGAAAAGAAGGGGTAGCAGTGGGAAGAGTCTTCCACCTGCTTGCTTTATTTCAAGATCTGCACAAAAACAAGTGAACCTGACAGAACTACTATTCAATCCACTGACACATAGATAAAGCACATCTGAGTCTACCTAAGTTCTATTAGAGTTTCCACAGTTTGAACATGTTTTAAATGCAACTACAATCACACATCTGCAGAACCCTGCGGCGCCTCCCAGTAGCCGAGCGCGTGGAGCGGGTAGGAAAGCAGTTCTGCAGGAGTCCTCAGTGCGTGCCTCCCCGGGCCAGGCACTCAGGATGCAGGCCACACCCAAGCCCTGGCAGGTGGGGCTCGTAGTTAGGGGAGCTGACAATCCGGGCACAAACCCTCTTGCGTTATAACTGATACAAGTCTCACAAATGAGAGGTACATGCTATAGAGTACAACACCCAACCAAAACCCAAAGAACAGCTTAAACAGTGCAGGGATTCTGCCCCTGCAGCTCCCTAGGTCAGACCAGGCCCCACGTGTGAGCATCTCACGGAGCTGCGTGATTCCAGCCATCAAGGGAATTACATTTTCATCCAACATGATCCTGTAACAGAGAGAGCTACTTCACCTGCCGCTCAGTTAAAGAAAGAAGCGGTAATTTCCAACGCCAGAGGACCATCGGCAGTGTTCCCCTGTGTTAGTGCGAGACTATGCACCAGTCTCCAGCGTGGGCTGTTCTAAAGCAGTGTCTCCATGACCGTTTCAGGCGCACGCCGTCCTTAGAACCAGCCTCCCCAAAGGCTGAGCCCACTGCTGGGGGATTTGGTCTGACCACCGGCAAAGCTCAGCAGCAGGAGGAGGAACCTGTGGAAGGGGGAGGGGGCCAGAACCAGGAGGCGGGACCAGTGGTGCAAAGGCCCTGCCAAGGCACCGGGCACGTCCTGGGAGAGCCCAGCGTGGGCCGGGCACCCTGAGCCGGGGAGAGCAGAGCGAGCTGTGTCGACGGGACTGGAGGGGCGGGCCCTGGGGCGGGCAGGGCCTCAGCAGCCACGGAAGGATTCCTGCTGACACCCTCGGAGCGAGCGGAGCCCTGAAATAGCTTCTGCAGCCCGCAACCTGAACAGATGCGGAGTCCAGAAAGGCAGCTGGCTACGATCAAGAGCAGACTGCGGCGAGGGCGGGAGGGAGGCCTCGGGCAGAGCTGCGATGGATCCCTTACCACCCCTCTCAACTGTCAGTACCAATGGTAGCAGCGAGCTTTGGGGCTGAAAACTGCGGTGGTTGGGCCTCGTACTTGAGACTGCAGTAAGATATTCACTACAAACCCCTCCTCCTGCTCTCTGGCGGGCGGCGAACTCCTGCTCACCCTTGGAGATGCAGCTAGACCTCGTCTCCCCGTGAAGCCCTTCCCCTGCGCTCCTAGCACACCCTGCACGTACCTCTATGTGCAGAGACAATACTGAAATCAGCATGCCTATCACGGCAATTTCATTTTTTAAAACATTTATTTATTTGGATGCGTGGGGTCTTGGTTGCGGCACGCGGGCTCCTTAGTTGCGGCATGCATGTGGGATCTAGTTCCCTGACCAGGAATCGAACCTGGGCCCCCTGCACTAGGAGCACGGAGTCCTATCCACTGCGCCACCAGGGAAGTTCCAT
Organism: Balaenoptera musculus; assembly: GCF_009873245.2. NCBI lineage: Eukaryota > Metazoa > Chordata > Mammalia > Artiodactyla > Balaenopteridae > Balaenoptera > Balaenoptera musculus. The sequence goes on along the minus strand of NC_045806.1, from coordinate 10,500,864 downwards.
GGCAATTTCATTTTTATAATGAAACAAGCTCTCTAAAAAGATTCAGTTAATGGAAATGTATTATACCGTGACAAAAATGCCCAGACTTTTCCCTGAGTTGTCAATTTTCTAGACTCTACCAAAAAATACATCCCCGTACCATTCTAAAATCATCTTGAAAGAAAGGAAGGGAGGGAAAGGAAGGAAGGAAGGAAGGACTTTCCCAGTGGGGCAAATGGAAATGACCTAAATGCATAATTGGGGATCGTCTGCCGCCCTTGAGAAGACATGGAGACACGGGTCTGTAGAAATATTGTTAAGTGATAAACTTGAAGAACGTGCACGCCGTGATGACACCACGTAAAAGCTCACAGGTTAACATGAAAGTCTGCAAGAAAACCTCGAATAATCAATACCGAGTTCAGTCTTCAAAGTCTTGATTTGGTTGCAAATTCATACTCCTTTTCTTAATGTCAAATGTGTATTTTTTAAAGGAACCACAATAATTTATTTTGCTCTTGAATCTGCAATTTGGGCAGGGGTTGGCAGACTCAAAAGTATTTTTTAAAGCTTCATTTCACTTAAAGCCTAGCTTGACTGAATGCCGTAATTGAAATGAAATAGAAATGATTTTCTTTTAAAGTTTCATCAAATACTGCTATCCACCAGACCTTAAAGACAACTGCTTCTTAAATTTTTCTGTAACTCAGATATTAAAAATAACTCAATATGAAGCCAAAAATACAAGCAACAGAAGAAAAAATAGGTAAACTGAACTTCATCAAAATTTAAAACTTTTGTGCTTCAAAGGACACTGTCAAGAAACTGAAAAGACAACCCACAGGATGGGAGAAAATATTTGTAAATCATATATCTGATAAAGGACCTGTATCCAGAACTCTTAAAATTAATCAATAATAATTTTTCAAAAAACAACTTAAAAATGGGCAAAAATGGTCAACATCATTAGCCAGTAGTGAAATGCAAATCAAAACTATAATGAGACACCATTTCACACCCACTAGGGTGACTAAAATCAAAAAGGCAGACAATAACAAGTGTTGTTGAGGATGTGGGAAAACTAGAAGTCTCATACACTGCTGGTAGGAAGGTAAAATGGTGCAACGATAATGGAAAACAATCTGCAGTTCCCCTAAAAGGTGTAAACACAGAGTTACCATATGACCCACCAATTCCTCTCCTAGGCATATACTTAAGAGAAATGAAAACACATCCACACAAAAACTTGTACATGAATATTCAAAGTAGCATTATTTACAATAGCCAAAAACTGGAAACAACCCAATGTCCATCAGCTGATGAATAGATAATAAAATGTAGCCTATCCATAGAATGGAAGATTAATCAGCCACAGAAAGGAATGAAGTACTGATGCACGCAACAACGTGGATGAACCTCAGAAACATTGTATTTTAAAGAAGCCACACACAAAAGGCCATATATTATATTATCCCATTTATATGAAATGTTCAGAATAGGCAAATCCATAGAGACAGAAAGTAGATTGGTGGCTCCAGGGAATCGGGAGTAACTGCTAATGGGTATGGGGTTTCTTTCTTTCTTTTTTTTGGGGGGGGGGGTATGACAAAAATACTCTGGAATTAGATAGTGGTGACGGCTGCACAATTTAGTGTATATACTAAAAACAACTGAATTGCATACATTAAAAAGGTGAATTTTACAGTATGGGAATTATATCGGCCTGAGAATTAGCAATAAGACCCTAACATTAGATTTACACGTGCCACAGATGATCTCCTTGTCCCTTCAGCAGAATCCTTTTCAATAAGCCAGTTACACACACATAGATACTCTATTAGGATTACAATACCATGTGCAGGCACCAATGCGTGTCATACATGGCGCACACTAATCTGAACAGGAAGTTGGTTAAGTAGGTTACTGGCAGGAAAGAAAATGAACTATGCTTTCAGCAAATACCTCAAAACTAAAGATAAAAAGAGCGCATTGTATGCCAACCCTTTCCTTTTCATAACACTATTTTCCCAGCTTTTCTATTGTGTACTTTTATCTTCCACTATCAATTGTTTATGGATAGTGTATCAGTAATAGCCTTTTCCCTGGCCTTCTCCACCCCCATGCTGGCTTCCAAAGCCAATTATTATATTACAGTAAACCAAGGGGGAGTCAGATCCAAGCATGAAGAATATATATCTCAAATAGAAATGTTTGTACGGATTAAACGTAGACACTTTTTATTGGTTATGGATCTAACTGCCTCCATTCTTACAGATAATGAAACCCATTTATTTCTTTATTACTTTTATTATATAGGATTTTGGGCATGGCATTCCAAGAGCTATCCAACCTCACGTACCTGCCTGTCCCAATTATATCCCTACAAGTCACCATCCCCAAACTTATCACAGGCATTTACTGTCCAGCCTTTGCTCAGGCCCTTATCTGGGACTAGCAGGCCCCCCCCCCCCCACATCGAAAGCTAGGAAAATCCTAGTCATCCAAAGGCCCACTTTTGCCACCCACACCCCCCGCCCCCTGAAACCTAACCTTTCTCCTCACTCTCATAACCATCCCACCTCTATTACAGCTCTCCTTCACTTATGCTTTAACCATCTGTCAGTTGTGTATGTGTGTCCTAATTACAGCGTCAATTCCCTGGGAGGGACACACAACACCTAATGCCATCCATTCATTTGTCCTTTTTTGGTTCTGCAGCATCTAGTACAAAGCTTTCCATTCGATGAGGTACCAAATGAATGCTAAACTGAGAACAAAGAGTGAACTACTTCCTCCTTCATTCTTGTTATTCTATTCTTATTTTTCTATTTGTACTTACCGTACTTACAGTTCTTTGTTTCTCTACTCAATTAGTTCCTTCCCCCATTCTATTTTTGAGGTCTATTAAAATGTGTGGGGGAAAAAAAAATGTGTGGGAGAGGACAAAAAACTTGATTCTTACTTGAAAGTCACATGAGGAAACCACTTTAAAATAAGTACTGAATGCAACAGGAAACGCTGAAAAACGACATTCCTCTAACAAGTTACCAAAGGGAGAGTACGCTGGGTTTATAAACTGCTTCCTCAAAATTTCAGATTTTCAAATCTGAAACCCCGTGACTAACTCTCACTTCCAAAAACTTAAACTGAATTTATCACTCCTGGTTTAAATTTAGGAACAATTTTTTTTTTTTCCAAAATCACACATTCCTTTTGCACTCACTCTGAATGCCCTAGTGAGAGGCATGCCACTTCATTTCATAGCTTGAGAAACCGAGGCTTGAAGAAACTAACCAAGGCAACAAAAGCATGGATAATCCCTACATTATTTCTATTTTCGCCTGAGGTGTATTTGTTTCCTTATATCTTAATACAGGTGTGTCTCGCTTAACAGCCTATTAGCTCCACTCTTTATTTCCAGTCTTCCTAGTCGTCTTTGCTGAAACAGATGAACGAGAGGCAAGTCAAGGAAGTCATTAAGTGTAATAATGGGCGTGATCTCTTACAGCAAGAAGTCAAGCAAAACAGATTAAGCAAAATACCAGAAGAACAGACCAAACTGGAGGCACAACTTGTCAGATGAAATAAATTATCTAGGTGACCACTGAGCATTACCTCAGAGACAGCTAGACAAGGAGAACGCTGTGTAAATCAGACCACGCTACCACGATGTCAGAGCAGCTCACTCTACTAAAAGAACTCGTTTCAGTAAGTACTCTTTTATGAAGATGAGCTATCTAATTAAACTTTAAAGAAGTATATACTTTCAATTTTGCTTAAAACAAGGCACCTCTGTAGTTAGGTATACTAACCATTAACAGTGGTGGAGAGAGTGGGAAGGGAGAAGAGAGGAGAAAAAAACAGATGTGGTTAAGGAATTCAATTTTCTTAAATCATCCTGAAAGTATAGAGCAGCGTGATCCAACAGAACTTTCTGTGATGACGGAAATGTTCTTATACCCAGTACAGTACACTAACTACATGTGGCTACTGAGCACTTGAAATGCGGCTGGTCCAGCTGAGGAAGTGAACTGTTAATTTTATTTCATCTCAATTTGTTTAAACTTAAATAGCTACATGAGTATTGCATTACACAGTACAGGTATCGAGTGTGCTTAATTGGGAGTCCATGAAGGAGCTGCAGGGGGAAAATGCACCTCCTAGAATCACATGTGAAATAAGGATGAGGGTATGGATGGAAGCATGTGCTTGAGCCTTTCTCTGGAAAGAGTATGAAAAGGTTTCTCATCAGATTCTTAAAGGAATGTGGACCTCAAGAAATGATCAATACATGTCTGCAATATTTGTATATTTCCTGTGATCAATTTGTGTAGTTCATAACACCCTCAAGACTTTCATCTTTACTTGGCGTTACTATTTCCCTCACCCATAAGACTTTCCTAATATTACACTTTGACCATGAACTGTGACAGTTCAATGAAGAGACTTATGCACAGGAAACTGCTAATCCTATAAGTGAGGATCACATTTTGTTCTGTGTTTTATTTAATGAAGTCCTTAAAAGGAACAAGCATAAATCTACCTATAATAAGACACCTGAAAAAGGCACTTGAAATGCTGGACAGAAAAGAGTGGGGATAGTTAAAGGCTGCACTTTGGGGGGCAGAATTAAAATGCAAAGAAATGGATAAAGGTCACAAAATAGGAAAACTATACTGGGAAGTACAGCTAGGTACTTCAGGAAGAAGACTGCATTATGAAAGAAATGAATTTTTTTTTTTTTTGCCCTGCCGCGCAGCATGTGGGATCTTAGTTCCCTGATCAGGGATCGAACCCTCGCCCCCTACATTGGAAGCACGGAGTCTTAACCACTGGACAGCCAGGGAAGTCCGGAAAGAAATGAATTTTAATATGCACGTTAGAAAAATACATTAAAGCAGCAAAACACAAACTAAATGTGATTCCTAAATGATCTGCTGTAACTCAAGGCAACCTTGGTTCTGACTTGTCTCTTCAAGTTAGATAAGAAAACTGGTATCTTTAATTTGGAGCAGAAAAGGTTAAGGGCTGGAGAACTTCCATATAAGCTCAGGGAAGAGTCAGTATAGCAACAGTGCCCACGAGGGCCACAGCAGGTAGAACTCTTTGGCTGTTAGAGAAATTAAATAAGAGGAGTGGAATTTCCCAAGAAGGTCTATTTCAAGAGAACAGCTAAAAAAAAAAAAAAAAAAAAAAAAAAGAGAACAGCTATATGTCTGGCATACAGGACTCAACTAGATTAGAGGCTCCCATTCTGCAAGGAAGTTGTCACCAAGTCAAAATGAGAAGAAACGTAAGAGCGCCGCAGGCAGCTTTCCAGAAAGTTCACTTCATCCCACTCCTCCATCAGTGATGCTCCAGTCTGTCCCCACCAAGGTGCTGCAGGTGACCTTGCTTACAAAAAGCTTTCCCATCCCCCACGTACTCGGCCAGCACTACCCGTTTCCGCTCTGCGCCTGATCGGCCCTCCACCCTCTCACTAAACGCAGGTTCTCAACCCCTCTATCCCCCTGAATGTCAGCAAAAGTCACCAGAGACCTGCTAATGGCCCGTCCACTGGCTTCTCCTCCGTCCTCATCTAAATGCCCTAAGGCACATGCAGCCCTAAATGAAGAAGAAAGTGCCTCTCTTAGGACTTCCCTGTGTACACTTCTACAGACACACCCTCATGGTTGCCCAACGTCCTCACCAGAGGCCCACCTGGTAGGCCGTGAATTCTGAGATGTAGAGATTTATCTGAATGTACATGATATAGAATCTCAGAAGGGTACACAAGGCATTTTTTTTTTAAACAAATAAGGTAATGGAGGCCCAACTAGGAAAGGGTCTTGGAGGTATCACAGCCACAGCTGGAGGCCTCAGCGGGACCTTCAAGTCTCAGCCAGGACTCAGCCACCATTACTGCCTCTATTAGGGCTAAACGGCCTGGCAATGACCTTGAAAATGCTTCCCACTTCATTGTTCATAAAACTACTCTGATAATAGTTTCTGCTTTCTCTTCCCCTCACCCCGTTGGCTTTCTGCAACCTAGATGGCTCCCTTTTCTAACGGGCTCTTAAGGAGATGTATCGCAAGGCTGATGACCTTACCTCTTCCCAAACCATGTCTTCCTGGGATATAAAACCCAGTGATTCCTAAACTAAAGCCCACCTCTACCCTCCCACCCCTCGGGCACCAGATAAGAATTCCAACCCCCTTTATAATATATTCATCTGGTACCCTGATGGCAGTTCAAATTCAACATATCTAACACCAAGCCAACTCTTTTCCCCATTTTCAAAATCTCTTTCTTCTTCTGTCTTACCCACTTCATTCACCCACACGAGAAACATGTCCACTTCCCTCCCTACCTACTGCCATTCTCTTGTTTGCTCAAATAACAAACGCTATGACCACAGTAACATCAGCCACCACTGTTCACTGAATGTCTACTAGGTACCTGGCAGAGAGCACCTTGAAGTCACCCGCAAGTTGGACACTACCACCCATGTTTTATAGATCAATAAACCAAGTTCATAAAGATTAAATAAATTCTCCCTGGTCTAATTAAACAGGGCAGGTCAAACATGTGTGACCTTCACTCCCATCAAAAGACAGGAAAGGTCTAAAAAATGTACAAACCCGAAAAGGACAATAAGAGAGAACAACATGTTTTATAGATCAATAAACCAAGTTCATAAAGATTAAATAAATTCTCCCTGGTCTAATTAAACAGGGCAGGTCAAACATGTGTGACCTTCACTCCCATCAAAAGACAGGAAAGGTCTAAAAAATGTACAAACCCGAAAAGGACAATAAGAGAGAACAACTGTAGATGAGAGACAACAACAAAACCGAGAAGATGGAAAGCAAATAGTCCAGCAGTGACAAACTGAAGAGACAGGAATCCTAACTTGGCGAGAAGCAGCTGACGATGAGAAACCAGCCCCAGAGAGCACACAGACCCGAGAGGGCACGAGGCACTTCTCAACACTGACTGAGACAGGCTGGCCGGGCGGAAAGCACAAGGGCAGACCCCATGACACCTCCTCTGCACCCAGGGGCCCCTTTCCCCACCAGCAGACCCACTTCCTAATAAACTGTGTGCAGCAGAAGTTGGGGATGGAACACTCTGGACGATGAGGGAGGGGAGAGCAAGCGACAGTGCACACAGGAAACCGGGCAGGGCAGGGTATGTGACATTTTGGAGGGCACCACAGAGGTCCTGGCCGTCCACAGGATGCCACACAACTGGCGCTCAAGGGAGTTCCGTCCCCACGTTAGCTCACACCACATTCCTTTCGATGACACCATATCTTCGCGAGGCGGGGTTTCCCAGGGCTAGTGTGATAAAATTCAGGTACTGTGCAAATATTAATGTGGAACAGGATACGAGGGTAGGAGCTGTTTGCTCCCAAAGAGCATTGCTGAAATTTTATTTAAGAGTACTGGAACTCATTCTAGAAAATGCTCTGCACTCACCAATATGTGGCCTTCAAGCAGCTCTTCTGTTCTGACTTCCAACTAAACCACATATGTATGTTCAGGTGTGTTCACCTAATCACTGCTCTGATTACACATGCAAGTGTGAAACTGCGCAGACCGGAGAGGTCGCCTAGACACACACTGCACCCCAGGGAGTTCTAACATTTGCGAACCTGTTAAATCATTTGAACACTCCCTATCTGTTAAAGTTCTACAGAGCACGTTCCAGAAACAGGAATCTGTAAGGCGTCTTTCACGCTTCTCTAACCTTGATAACACAACCACTCTCATGAGAACAAACCTTCTGGAAACGACCTTGGCCTCTGTACCCCAAAACCTAATCCAGTTCACAAGAACCTGGAATGAAAACAGTTCACACTGACCCAGTAGCTCAGTTCACTGGCTGCACTGCTCTGCTGTCCTTCACACGTGGATAATGAATGTGGCCACGGGATGAAGGTAGAAAGTTGTTCCATACTGTTTCTCCATCCCCTTCAAACAACAGCAGACATTTGTAAGGCATCAGGCCTCGGACACAAGCGGAGCCTGTGTTCAGACTCCCCGAGATGAAATGAGCCGGTTCAGTGAAGCCAGCGTGAAGCCTCCATGGCCTGCTTCGCTTCTTTCTATATTTCTTCCAGAACACACAGCCCGCTCTCCCGAGCCCACGCTGATCCAGCTATGACCTCGCCTACCTTCACTTAGATCTGATCTTCTCTGTGTTCATGACAAGCAACAGCATCCTAAACCCTGTACTGGCCACGGTCAAAACCTAACAGAAAGTAATGCTGTACTGGCCAGGGTCAAAAACTAACAGAAAGTAATGGAAGAACCCAGAAGGTGGAAACACCCAGAGCTCAACTTCACTACACGTACAACACCAAGATTCACGCTGGGAAATGGAGATTTCTCCTCCCAGTTCTCTCCCGAGCGGGCACGCCCAGGATTTCTGGCAAGCTCTGGCCTCACCTCCCCAACCCAGGCTAGCCGGCCCCCCTCCACCTACACACCTGGGTCCCCGGCCTCCTTCCCTCAGGTACCCTGACCTTTCATCTGCATCACAGCTTTCCAAACTCGCTGAGGCGTTTTGTGAGTTCACCCCCTCAAAAAAAAAAAATCCTTAATAAATGTTCTGCTGATGACCTACTTAGTCACAGGCCCTATTTTCTTATCCTTGGTTTTGACTAACAAATTTATTACCTCTCTCTCTCTCTCTCTCTCTCTCTCTCTCTCTCTCTCTCTCTCTCTTCCATTTGGCTTATTTCCTCCTTCTGCTTGACCAGCAAATTGCCTGAGGCAGAACTACAGGCACAACTCGCTTTATTGCACTTCACAGATATTGTGGGCTTTTATAAACTGAAGGCTTGTGGGAAACCCTGCCTGGAGCAAGTGTATCACCGCCATTTTCCAACAGCATTTGATCACTTCTTGTCTGTGTCACATTTTCATAATTCTTGAAATATTCTAAACTTTTTCATTATTATTATGTTTCCTATGGTGATCTGTGATCACTGATGTCAGTACTGCAAAAAGATTACAACTCACTGAAGACTCAGATGATGGTTAACATCTGTTAGCAATAAAGTATTTTTTAATTAAGGTACAAGCATTGTTTTTTTTAGGCATAATACTACTGCACATTTAATAGACGGGTACAGTATAAATGTAACTTTTGTAAGCACTGGGAAACCAAAAAATTTGTGTGACTCGCTTTATTGCGATGGTCTGGAACCAAATCCAAAATATCTCCGAGGTATGCCTGTACTTGGAAGCCAATTATGTGACGTCTTTACTTGGTATCATGTATTCTCGTAGACATACATTATAAAGTACAACCATCTCATTTTATGAAGAAAGAAATGTGGTGACCTAAGCTGGCCAGAGTAGCAAGCCAACTGCAGATGCAGCAAGACTCCTCCGAGGCCAGTGGATGTTCTTCCTGCACCAATTCCTCTGGATCCTTCCCAGAATAAAACCCCTCCAGTAGTAACAGACCACACATCCCTTTGCTAGACGCCACGCGATAGCAATCATTTTTAGGTGTGTAATTTAGCATCCCCTCTACCCCATAGCAGACAAAAACTGATAAGAGGCAGAGAAATCTATCCATTAGCAGTGAACAACACACTGTCCATCAGCACGAGTCAAAAAGCAAAGCTCCTCACAAAAGATGCCGTGTTGACTGCATGAATAACAGAATAACACTCTCACAGCAATTCCTAAACAGAGCCAAACCCTTTTTTTTTTGGCCGTGCTGCACGGCTTGCGGGATCTCAGTTCCCCAACCAGGGGCTGAACCCGGGCCACAGCAGTGAAAACCCAGAATCCTAACCACTAGGCCACCAGGGAACTCCCAGAGCCAACCCTTCTGGACTCCTCTCACTCCCTCCCAAAGTTCACCTAAGAGTTGTATCTGCCACCAGAATGAAGCACTACATGGACTGAAGGGGCTAGTTTTAGGCATGGTGAAAACAGGCTGGAGATTGCAAGAGAAAAAATGCAAAATTCGATTTAAAAAAAATTTCATCGCTTATTTGTTCTTTTTTTTTTAATAAATTTATTTTTAATTTTTATTTTTGGCTCTGTTGGGTCTTTGTTGCTGTGCATGGGCTTTCTCTAGTTGCGGCGAGCGGGGGCTACTCTTCATTGCAGTGCACGGGCTTCTCACTGCAGTGGCTTCTCTTGTTGCGGAACACGGGCTCTAGGCGCATGGGCTTCAGTAGTTGTGGTGTGTGGGCTCTGTAGTTGTGGCGCACAGGCTTTGTTGCTCCGCGGCATGTGGGATCTTCCCGGGCCAGGGATCGAACCTGTGTCCCCTGCATTGGCAGGCAGATTCTTAACCACTGCGCCACCAGGGAAGCCCCATATTTCTTGATTTCAATGATAAAATGCATGCAGAACTATTATCTACTGAGGCTAATTCAAGGAAGAATTTTATGCTCAACAAGAATGGTTTCCCAATTTGTTTCTTGTAAATATTCACACGTGGTCAACTGACAAAACTATCAAAAACACATCAACCTTATAAATTAGGAGCTTAGGATTAACATACACACACTAATATATATGTAAAATAGATAACCAACAAGGACCTACTGTACTGCACAGGGAACTCTACTCAATATTCTGTAATAACCTATATGGGAAATGAATCTGAAAAAGAATGAATATACGTATATGTATAACTGAATCACTTTGCTGTACACCTGAAACTAACACAACGTTGTAAATCAACTATACTCCAATAAAATTTAAAAGAAAAACACATCAACCTTTCCCCATTTCACCTAAGTCCACCCACAGTAAATGCTATGACACAGGTACCTATGTGCTGGTGTGCAGCTGTTTTTTTTTTATTTTTAACAAATTTATTTATTTATTTATTTATGGCTGCGTTGGGTCTTCGTTGCTGTGCGCGGGCTTCCTCTAGTTGCGGCGAGCGGGGCCTACTCTTTGTTGAGGTGCGGGGGCCTCTCATTGCATTGGCTTCTCTTGTTATGGAGCACGGGCTCTAGGTGCACGGGCTTCAGCAGTTGTGGCACGCGGGCTCAGTAGTTGTGGCGCACGGGCTTCATTGCTCCGCGGCATGTGGGATCTTCCCGGACCAGGGCTCAAACCCGTGTCCCCTGCACTGGCAGGCAGATTCTTAACCAGTGCGTCACCAGGGAAGTCCCAGCTGTTTGGTTTTAAGACACCTGGCCCATGACCTTGGCTGGGCAATAAATTTTGTTCTAGGACAAAGTTAGAACGTGATCTCATGACTGTGATTAGACTGTAAGCTTCGGGGAGGTGGGGACTCCCCACTGCCCTTCATATCACCAGCACCTTTATATCAGCAACCGACGGGCTACTCAGAAAATGTTTGTTGACAAGTGGAATAATACAGAAACCAAATTCCCTAAGTCTACTTCAAGGGCTCTGAGTGACTCTCAAGTTCTGACACTTTTGCCTTCGGAAAAAAAAGGGCGGGGAGGGATTTCCCTGGTGGTCCAGTGGCTAAGACTCCACACTCCTGATGCAGGGGGCCCGGGTTCGATCCCTGGTCAGGGAACTAGATCCCAAGTGCCGCAACTAAGACCCGGCACAGTCAAATAAATAAATATTAAAAAAAAGGGCGGGGGGAGATTCTGTTATCAGAAATTTTTTGGTCAATCTTTCAAAAGAATGAATATGTCCCTTAGCCAAGGGAAATCTCTTCAAGTTCTCAAATCCTCCCCACCCGCTGCTCTTTCTTAAAATGAGGAGGAGGTACCCTAAATAGGAACCAACATCACATCTGAAGAACTACAGAAGCGCTGGCTGTGAGCTCTGGAGTTACACAGACTGAGGTCAAGCAGGGCTTCTCAACCTGGGCGCGAGTGACATTCTGGGCCAGACAACTGTCCGTCGTGGGGAGCGGTCCCGTGTACTGTAGGATGTTGAGCGGCATCCCTGGTCTCCACCCAGTAGATGCCTGCAGCACTCCCTCTCACGTGTGAACCAAAAATGCCTGCAGACACTGTCAAATACCCCCCGCCCCCCGCTGAGAACCACCGCTCCAAACTCACACAGGCCTGCTGTGAATCCCGGCTCTGCCCCCTCACCACCCGTGCCCGTGGGAATCAGACCTACCCCTCCTACGCCCCAGCAAATTCTTCATCTTTAAAATGGACCTAATACCACAGAAATGCTGTGAGAAATAAAGGAAATGAGGTACTTACAGGATTTACATGCACAGCACACCCAGTGCTGGAGTGGCGGCCCAAGAAATGGTAAGAAATGAGGGTAGGCTAAGAGTTCGTCTCTAGAACCAAAGGAACTTATGTGCAGGCCTCCAGGGTACCACAGTCTAGATGGAAGAAGTGGCTGAGGAAGAAAGAAATGAAAATAGGAGAGGCTGGGCAAGAGGGAAGAGCACTGACGTATTTCCTTAGCCTCCAAGAACCCGGCCTGCAGTCAAGGCCAACAACGTTCTACTTAGTTTTCCTCCGTCTATTCTAACCTCACAAACGATAAACCAAAAATATCCCCCACTCACAAAACTCTCCAAAGTAAATAAGTCAGCAAGCCAGAAACTTTTTAGTACAAACGAGGAATTTACAATGTCCACACAACAATACTGAAAGCCCCAGACGGCCACAACAGATGCAGAGAGTAGGAGACAAGCAGTGAAGACAACTTCAACCTAAGCTTCTAAAAGAGAAATACAGAACAGTTTTCTTAAAAGTCCCTGGCTGAAGAACACCGAGCTTCCGGCATCTCTTCAGTTTTGTTCCACCCAGCGGTTTTGAGATTACGGGCAATTTAGGGATTTTCCACTACAATGATGCCAGAGAAAGACAAACCCGGAAGAAAAATTTTTTTAATTGATTTTTTTTAAAGGGAACCAAAATCTATTGATTTTTATCAGGCCTCCGAAATCCTACAAAAAGCGCGTGGTCACGTGACAGTTTGGAAACTAGCAGAAAAGTCATTCCTCAAAAGAACCCCGGTCACGGGATGTGTCATCATTTGAAAAGAAAAAACCACCACCCAAAAACCAACTGATACCTCCACAACTACTTGGTCAGCACTTAAAATTTTCATCTTGCCTCCCTACATACTAAGCTGGAAGAAAGAGAGGAACACGATTCCGAAACCCTAGCGAGAGTCTGAATCCGATAACACCCCACACGTCCCAACTGGTCTCCCGAGTGGCCCCAACACCTTAGCAAATATCCACCTGGGAAGCAGGTCAGAGGTCGCCAATATCAAATCGTGCGCGCCTCTGCTTTCTCTCCATGAGTCATGCGGGAGTGCGCTGGGTTGGCGCGCCTGCGTGGGTTTCTCCGTGTGACCCTGTGTGTCTCCCCGGGGGTTGGTGTGGATGTGTCCCTCTCCCTGGGTGTTTGGGTATGTGTCACCAGGTATCGATGGATCTCCTTCCCCGTGTGTGTGTCTCCAGGATGTCTGGGCGTCTCTGTCTTCGGGCGTGTGTCTCTCTCCCCGGGTGCGCGACCCCATCTTTCCACCTGCGTCAGTCAGCAGGAGGCAGGGGGCAACAAGCCGCCCCGCCACCCCGGGGCGGGACAGTGACCCGCACGGGCCACGCGCGCCTCCCGCCCCAGCTGCCCGAGGCCCAGGCCGCACACGCGGCCCGCGCGCTCCTCTCAGACCCTAACGCCCGCGCAGCCCGCCTAGGCCCCCGCCCGGCCCCGAGGGGAGTCGGCGCCCCGCTCACCTCGCGGCCACACGGAGGAAGCCCGGGAGCTCCGGGCCGGCCCGTCCGGGTGCAGTGAGGAAAGAGAGAGGGTCGAGGACCCGGCGGGCAGCAGACGTCCGCGGCACTGCCCGGGTCCGACTACAGCTGCTCCCGTCCAGCACCGAGGGAACAACATGGCGACGGGGCGGGGCCCGGGAAAAGAGGGCGGGGCCTGGCCGGCGGGAGCCCTGAGAAGGCGGGGCGGGGCCTGGTCGGGGGGCTCGGGGGAGGCGGGGCCTCGAGGTCGCCGTCGCCCAGCCCTCACCCACTCCGTGCCTGTCAGTTCTAGCTAAATCCCGGGTTTTCTTCCGGTCGGCTATTCCTCTGGTCCTACGGCTGCGTTTCCGCGAGAGAGAGCACGAAATAATAGTTATCTTTAAAGGTTGACGTAAAGTGGAAATAAACAGATCGCAAAAGCACAATCACAGGATGCTGTGATTACGTTGAGAAATGAATATGCAAGTAGACAAACGAGTAGATGAAAAATGAGAACAGCTGTGATACTGTGAAATAACAGGATTTTTGATTAAATTTTTTAAATTTCCTTGCGCTTGTTAAAAATCGTACTGCCTCTGTCCTCTCTAAATAAAAAGCAGTAGTGGGAAACGGGGGTACTGAGGAAACTTCTTAATTCCTCACTTTAAATATGGAGTTCAGCGCACGGGTCTTCCGATACAGGCTCCTGGAGACCAAAGAGGGATTTTTAGTCCCTCTAAATATATTTTGCAGGGCAGATTTAGTTTGTTTTCCAAGAGAAGGATCTCACTTTTATTATTTCCTGGGCCCACAATCATTAACCTCTGGCTCTTTAGGGAGTCATTTTCAGGTAATGAATCTAATTTAAGACTTTTCATTCAGTACTAGAACGGTTCTATTTGAGAGAGTCTGTCACAAGTATCAATATAAAAGACAATTTTAGAATACTTGTGAAAGTGGGACATGTAATAAAGACTGAGTTCTAGTTTGAGCTTAAATGAATTTTTCTTTTATAGAAAAAAAAATCTTAGGGACTTCCCTGGTGGTCCAGTGGGTAAGACTGGGCTCTCCCAATGCAGGGGGCCCGGGTTCCATCCCTGGTGGGGGAACTAGATCGCACATGCATGCCGCAGCTAAGAAGTCCGCATGCTGCAACTAAGAAGCCCACGTGCTGCAACTAAGACCTGGTGCAGCCAAAATAAATAAATTAATTAAAGTAAAAAAAAATCTTATCCATACAGGTTATTTCCCCAAGGAAATATGAGTAAAGGCTTATAAAATACAAATCTATTGACAATAGGGAGGAGGAAGAGATATTCATTATCTTATTTTAAAACATAATTAAAACTACACAACAAAACAAACATATAAGAACATTAAGAGTTAATTTTCCAAAAGAAAATAAAAATACGTAGTGTCAGATACATTGGACTAAATTGCAACAAGCATTCCATAGGGTCACTAAGGAAATGGTACCTGAAAATCATGTGTCATAATCATAGACAAGGAGTGACGGGGTAAGGGTTTATCTCTGTAACCGCTAATACCAACCAGCTATTAACAGGTGCACTTACGAAATTACTGTATCTTGCCTTGAGAAATCTAAGAGTTTTCGAAAAAGGGCCCTAAGAAGGTCCTACAAGTGATTCTTAGGCTGTTCCAAAATGTGAGTGAGGCATATAAACATATCTGAGTGTAGCCATAGTCAGCACCTGAAGAAAGAATTGCAGAAAGCTCCTTCTTCTGAAATAACTCTTATTTGGACACTAGCCAGCTGACTCTTAAGAATACTTGTATATTTCGGTCTCTTCCACCATCCACTTTTTCTTTTTTTTTAGTTTACTTATTTTATTTATTTTTGGCTGCATTGGGTCTTCATTGCTGTGCGCGAGCTTTCTCTAATTGCGGCGAGCGGGGGCTACTCTTTGTTGCGGTGCGTGGGCTTCTCATTGCGGTGGCTTCTCCTGTTGTGGAGCACGGGCTCTAGGCACACGGGCTTCAGTAGCTGTGGCTCGCGGGCTCTAGGGCGCAGGCTCAGTAGTTGTGGCGCACGGGCTTAGTTGCTCCACGGCATGTGGGATCTTCCCAGACCAGGGATCGAACTCACGTCCCCTGCATTGGCAGGCGGATTCTTAACCACTGCACCACCAGGGAAGTCCCCACCATCCACTTCTTTACCTAATCGATTTGACAGTGCAAGAGTAGGGTGGGTGGAAAGATTTTTCCCTGAAGGGCAAGTTTGGGGCATTTCTGCTGTTGGATATGTGTGGCTGGCAAGCTGACACAAGTTAGACAGATGGTCTCTATCGCTCTTGCTCCATGAACTTGTTTACTGACGAAAAACATTGAAGAACTGACCTATTTTGGCTCCCTTCATCTAATTAGGGTTTTTGCCTTTATATTCTGTAAACATCTAGCGCATCACTCAAGGAGGAAAAAGAGATCAAGGTTGCTGGGCATTAATGATTCCTTTCCTTAAATAACACCTACTTATTACTATGAGCACTGGGAGTTAATACTCCATTTCAAGCTGGAGTCTGAAAGAAATCACGTCTGGTATCTCTGATGAAAAGCTACAAGTAAGTGGGCCCCAGATTCAGGTATCATAAATATTGATTATAATTAAACTGACTGTGGACTTCTTAAACTCCACGCTTCCACTGCAGGGGGTGCGGGTTTGATCCCTGGTCCCCTGGTCGGGGAACTGAGATCCCACATGGCCCGTGGCGCGGCCAGAAAAAAAGAAAGAAAATTAAATTGATTATACTTTTCACATACAGGGAAAAAACACAGAACTCAATGGTCGGCAATTTCACCATTAAATGACATATCTAAATAATCAGAAACGTGGACTCTCAGGCATTGAGACTACAGCGGGTAGACAAGACACTGGAGGAATTCAGGGGTGTCCGCAGGCACCCTCCCGCATTTTTGCTTCTATCCACCAGCTGTGTTTATATCATATGACCTTACGTTGCTGAATAAATTGGATTCAGTCCCTTTCCTAAGAGAGCTCAGAAGAGTGGAGGAGACATTCAATAAGCAACTACATAAATGTGCAGTTATAAATTGGATTAAGGGCCTTGAAGGAAATAAACAAGGTGCAGCTGGTGGGAATACAGGGTGATGGGAGCAGAGAAGGCATGAGCAAGGAGGTAACTCATGATGAGCAAGTGGCAGTGGGCAGGGCTGGTGCAGGTTGAGGGCACAGCAGTTCACCAAGAACCTAGCATGTAGCTGCACTCAAATTCTAAATACAGATGCAAACTATTACAAAATCTTCATCACTGATGGAGAAACTGAAATTATAATGGTTTCTCTAGCCATAACTAAATCTAATGTGCTCCCTTAAAAATAATAAGTACATGCGGAACAGTGCTGCTCTCTCTTTACCACACTCTAAACATAGCTTAACCTGGGTAATTACAGAGGGCAGAATGAAGCAGGCATTAACCTTCAGGAATGAAGTGGGGAATTTGATCCCTTACCTGATTTCCTGATGAATGTGAGTCATAAACTGAACTTCACCTTCAAAGGCAGTAGGAGGAAAATCCCAGGCACACCACGGTTACAATATGTAAATAGTATGTTTGTGTGTGTTTGTATGGGTGTTTGTGCACATGAGTGTTTATTTAAAAAAAAATAAAAGAATGGAAAGGAAGTAGGAAAATCAAAACAGCTGAATTGTTAGGGGAGTAGAAATCTGGGTAATTTTTATTGAAATTTTGAATCCCATGTTACAATATGCTTTTGAGCAATAAGTGGAAATATTTTAATGAAGCAATTTTAAGCAACCTTTAGAAATACTTTCTATGACATCCAAATGTAATCTTTGCCTTAGGCTACAATGGTAAGGGCCAGACAAAAATCCAGTTATCTTAGCAACTCGTTCCTTCAGACAGAAGCCCTTCCAAATCCACAGACACATATAAAAGTTTGAGCCGCTCCTAGAACTCAGGACAGTAAAGCAGAACTGTGCTCTTCCCACCTCCCCACTCCCATACGTCTGAGTACCCAATGCCCATCAACAGCTTTCTTGACCTTTTCAGTGTAAAAGCTGAGACCACTATTGTGCTCACATAAGCAACTTCTTTCCTCTCACCTCCTCCTGTCAGTGCCACCCACATAGGCATAAATAATCCATGCCGGTTCAGGCTGCTGGCCACAGCTGTAGCTAGGCTCAGCCTAAACTCAATCCCTGATTGGATTAAAGTGATAAATCCCTCACACTACCTGCCTAATGAAGGACCGGGGGAACTCTCAATGGTGAAAGATATTATCTAGAGCATTTATGTTTCATTTATACACAATGCACAGCATGCAACAAAAAAATATTAGACATGCCAAGAAGCAGCAAAAAGTGACTCATAGTCAAGAGAAAACAAAACAATAGAATTGAATATGTTATGACAATTTAAATG
Source organism: Balaenoptera musculus (assembly GCF_009873245.2). NCBI lineage: Eukaryota > Metazoa > Chordata > Mammalia > Artiodactyla > Balaenopteridae > Balaenoptera > Balaenoptera musculus. The sequence goes on along the minus strand of NC_045806.1, from coordinate 10,482,804 downwards.
TATCTCAGGAATGCAAGGGTGGTTTAAAATTAACAGTTTGAAAGAGGGAAAAAACATACAATCAAATCAACAGACGAAGGAAAAAATGCATTCAATAAAATTCAACAACCATTCGTGATAATCTCAGCAAACCAGGAATAAAAGGGAAGTTTCTTAACCTCATAAAGAATATCTACTGAAAACCTATACCAAACATCATTCATTCTTAATAGTTAAAATCTGTAAGTATGCCCTTTAAAGCAGGGAAAAGATAAGTATGTCTCTTCAACATTGCACTGGAGGTCTTAGCACACAGAAATAAAAGAACAAGTATCATGATTGCAAAGGGAGAAACAAAACTGTGTTAAACACAGATGATATGCTTAGAAAATGCAAAGGACTCTATAGAAAACTTATCATTCAAAGAGTTTAACAAGTTGTCTTGCTGTAGACTGAAAGTGTGTATCCCCCCCAAAACTCATATGTTAAAATCCTAACCACCAATGTGATACTCTGGCCAATCAGATACTCTCTTTGAAGATCTGAGTCTTGGGAAAGCAACACGAAGATGCTGGAACAGCTCAGAGTTCATTCTGGCATGGGTAGTGGTGGCCCCTGGTACCCAGTGACCACAGATAATGGCAGTGGTGATGATGCCAGTGGCAGGACCTAGTACCCAGCAGTGACAGCATCTCAATTAAGCCATTCATGATCTGGATTCTTGTTTTCCTGCCCACTGTCCAAACTCAAGCTCCAGCCTTGCCTCTAAGAGCTAGCCAGCATCTCCCCAAGAAACTCCTTTTCTAAGTTACAAGGAGTGGATGTCTTTATTTGCGACTATTGGGTTGGCCAAAAAGTTCGTTCGGGTTTTCCGTACGCTGTAAACACTCTCTTAACACTTTTGGATCAGCCAGCTTAGGCTAAGCCATGCAGTGGTAGAAAAAATGACCCCTCCTCAAATCTCCGTGGCTTACAAAAACAAGATTTAGTCCTTACCTTAATGTCCATTATGGGTCAGCTGTGGTTCCGTTCCATGTCATCACCCCTCTGGACCCAAACTGATGAACCTGAGCTAGCGGAGCAGCCTCTGTCTGATATACTGCAGGTCTCACTGGCTGAAAGAAGAGAGATCAAAGTAATACCCCTGCTGGCTCCCAAAGCTTCCACGCAGAAGCGATGTTCATCATTTCCACCCATGTCATTGGCTAAAAAGCATGTCACACACTGGGGTGTACAATCCTTCCAAAGGGAGGGGCACTGCAAGTCACATGGCAAATCTGATCTGAGGGGTGTGGTGTTCTAGAACTGGCCCACTGGGAGGGTCACCAAATATTTGAACAGTAACACAATATAACACAGCTCTTACAACTCAGGGCTTTGTTTTATTAATTTGGTAAGTTTCAAATTGCATAACATCAATGAAATAAATTTATTTTGAATAAGTTCCTTTTCTGGAGATTGGGTTTGAAACATGAACAATAGTTAACATTTGATCTAGTTTATTAAAGTTGGATGCGGGCTTCCAAAGTGTGGGGTGGAATATGCAGAAAAGAAACACATATGAACACAAGTTGAAATTCCGCTCTAAGTAAAAACCTATTTTACAAAGTTTCATTAAGCATCTACCATGCCCAGAGTTAGCCTCTGGGCTTTGAGGGATATAAATACAACTAAGAACTTGATGGACAATTCAAGGGGAAAAAACATGTCCACAAATAATATAAGGCAATGATAAAATAAAGATAGAATAGAGAAAAATTCATAGGATTAGCTAAGTGTGAAATCCCCCAGCCTAGAGATATAATGTAATTGTGTGAGGAAGGGACTACTTTACAACAAGGGACACAATTCAAATGCACAGTAATTTTATACCACAGGGTATGTGTGTTTAGATGGAGACGTGCAGGGGAGGAGAGACTGATCCAATATGTTGCTAAGAATTCCTAGCTTTAGTCCTTACAACGGTTATAGTGATGACATTTGATTGAACTCATCTTTGTCAACTAAACTAAGAAACTAGGGGAAAATATCCAAATTTCCGTTTTCTTAAAGAAAAAGAATTTTATGACCTTTACCTTATAAATAAGAGGGGTTTTTTTTTTTGCTTTCAGAATGTCAAGTTTGGGCCGCTTAAAGGAGCTTCAGAGACAGGCACGAACCGCAGCTATCAGCGCGGACCCCAGAAACGGGCATGGGACGCTAAGGCTGCTACTGCTGCCACCAAGAAACCTGTGTGCGAGCACAGGTCACTCTCCACACCGCCCCTCCTGGGAGCCTGTGCAGCCCGCCACTGCCGGGGTCCCCTGATCCAGGGACAACTTCCCTGGGAGAACGCACAGCGCGCCTCAGGCTGGTGCAACGTCACAACGCCTCTGACGCCGCAGGCTCGCCCCGCCTCCTCCGTACCCCTCCCTCCCCCCGGCCTGAGTGAGCCAGAGCCCCCGAAGCAGCTGCTCCTTTAACCCCGTCCTGTCTGAGCGAAGAACAGACGGCCTCAGGCGACCTACAGGCAGAGGCGGGGCCACATCCAAAGCTGAACCCCGGGAGCTGTGTGAACAAAGAAGAGAAAGGGAAATCTCTCCCAGCAGCCTCAGGAGCAGCGGATTAAAGCTCCACAATCAACGTGATGTACCTGCATCTGTGGAATACCTGAATAGACAACGAATCATCCCAAACTGAGGAGGTGGACTTTGGGAGCAACGATATATATATTTTTTCCCCTTTTTCTCTCTTTGTGAGTGTGTATGTGTATGCTTCTGTGTGTGATTTTGTCTGTATAGCTTTGCTTTTACCATTTGTCCTAGGGTTCTGTCTGTCCGGTTTTTCTTTGTTTTTTTTTAGTATAGTTTTTAGTGCTTGTTATCATTGGTGGATTTGTTTCTTGGTTTGGTTGCTCTCTCTTTCTTTTTTTTTTATTACTTAAAAAATTCTTTTAATAATTACTTTTTATTTTAATAACTTTATTTTATCTTCTTCTTTCTTTCTTTTTTTCCTCCCGTTTATTCTGAGCCGTGTGGAGGACAGGCTCTTGGTGCTCCAGCCAGGCATCAGGGCTGTGCCTCAGAGGTGGGAGAGCCAAGTTCAGGACACTGGTCCACAAGAGACCTCCCAGCTCCACGTAATACCAAACAGCAAAAATCTCCCAGAGATCTCCATCTCAACATCAAGACCCAGCTCCACTCAATGACCAGCAAGCTACAGTGCTGGACACCCTATGCCAAACAACTGGCAAGACAGGAACACAACCCCACCCATTAGCACAGAGGCTGCCTAAAATCATAATAAGGCCACAGACACCCCAAAACACACCACCAGACGTGGACCTGCCCACCAGAAAGACAAGATCCAGCCTCATCCACCAGAACTCAGGCACTAGTTCCCTCCACCAGGAAGCCTACACAACCCACTTAACCAACCTTAGCCACTGGGGGCAGACACTAGAAACAAGGGAAACTACGAACCTGCAGCCTGTGAAAAGGAGACCCCAAACACAGTAAATTAAGCAAAATGAGAAGACAGAGAAACACACAGCAGATGAAGGAGCAAGGTAAAAACCCACCAGACCTAACAAATGAAGAGGAAACAGGCAGTCTACCTGAAAAAGAATTCCGAATAATGATAGTAAAGATGATCCAAAATCTTGGAAATAGACTGGAGAAAATAAAAGAAACGTTTAACAAGGACCTAGAAGAACTAAAGAGCAAACAAACAGTGATGAACAACACAATAGATGAAATTAAAAATTCTCTAGAAGGGATCAATAGCAGAATAACTGAGGCAGAAGAACGGATAAGTGACCTGGAAGATAAAAGAGTGGAAATAACTACTGCAGAGCAGAATAAAGAAAAAGGAATGAAAAGAACTGAGGACAGTCTCAGAGACCTGTGGGACAACATTAAACACACCAACATTCGAATTATAGGGGTCCCAGAAGAAGAAGAGAAAAAGAAAGGGACTGAGAAAATATTTGAAGAGATTATAGTTGAAAACTTCCCTAATATGGGAAAGGAAATAGTTAATCAAGTCCAGGAAGCACAGAGAGTCTCAAACAGGATAAATCCAAGGAGAAACACACCAAGACACATATTAATCAAACTATCAAAAATTAAATACAAAGAACAAATATTAAAAGCAGCAAGGGAAAAACAACAAATAACACATAAGGGAATCCCCATAAGGTTAACAGCTGATCTTTCAGCAGAAACTCTGCAAGCCAGAAGGGAGTGGCAGGACATATTTAAAGTGATGAAGGGGAAAAACCTACAACCAAGATTACTGTACCCAGCAAGGATCTCATTCAGATTTGATGGAGAAATTAAAATCTTTACAGACAAGCAAAAGCTAAGAGAATTCAGCACCACCAAACCAGCGATACAACAAATGCTAAAGGAACTTCTCTAAGTGGGAAACACAAGAGAAGAAAAGGACCTACAAAAACAAACACAAAACAATTAAGAAAATGGTAATAGGAACATACATATCAATAATTACCTTAAATATAAATGGATTAAATGCTCCAACCAAAAGACATAGACTGGCTGAATGGATACAAAAACAAGACCCGTATATATGCTGTCTACAAGAGACCCACTTCAGACGTAGGGACACATACAGACTGAAAGTGAGGGGATGGAAAAAGATATTCCATGCAAATGGAAATCAAAAGAAAGCTGGAGTAGCAATTCTCATATCAGACAAAATAGACTTTAAAACAAAGACTATTACAAGAGACAAAGAAGGACACTACATAATGATCAAGGGATCAATCCAAGAAGAAGATATAACAATTGTAAATATTTATGCACCCAACATAGGAGCACCTCAATACATAAGGCAAACGCTAACAGTCACAAAAGGGGAAATCGACAGTAACACAATCATAGTAGGGGACTTTGACACCCCACTTTCACCAATGGACAGATCATCCAAAATGAAAATAAATAAGGAAACACAAGCTATAAATGATACATTAAACAAGATGGATTTAATTGATATTTATAGGACATTCCATCCAAAAACAACAGAATACACTTTCTTCTCAAGTGCTCATGGAACATTCTCCAGGACAGATCATATCTTGGGCCACAAGTCAAGCTTTGGTAAATTTAAGAAAACTGAAATCGTATCAGGTATCTTTTCCGACCACAACGCTATGAGACTAGATATCAATTACAGGAAAAAATCTGTAAAAAATACAAACACATGGAGGCTAAACAATACACTACTTAATAACCAAGAGATCACTGAAGAAATCAAAGAGGAAATCAAAAAATACCTAGAAACAAATGACAACGAAAACACGACAACCCAAAACCTATGGGATGCAGCAAAAGCAGTTCTAAGAGGGAAGTTAATGGCAATACAATCCTACCTTAAGAAACAAGAAACATCTCAAATAAACAACCTAACCTTACACCTAAAGCAATCAGAGAAAGAAGAACAAAAAACCCCCAAAGTTAGAAGAAAGAAAGAAATCATAAATATCAGATCAGAAATAAATGAAAAAGAAATGAAGGAAACAATAGCAAAGATCAATAAAACTAAAAGCTGGTTCTTTGAGAAGATAAACAAAATTTATAAACCATTAGCCAGACTCACCAAGGAAAAAAGGGAGAAGACTCAACTCCGTAGAATTAGAAATGAAAAAGGAGAAGTAACAACTGACACTGCAGAAACCAAGGATCATGAGAGATTACTACAAGCAACTCTATGCCAACAAAATGGACAACTTGGAAGAAATGGACAAATTCTTAGAAATGCACAACCTTCGGAGACTAAACCAGGAAGAAATAGAAAATATGAACAGACCAATCACAAACACTGAAATTGAAACTGTGATTAAAAATCTTCCAACAAACAAAAGCCCGGGACCAGATGGCTTCATAGGCGAATTCTATCAAACATTTAGAGAAGCGCTAACACCTATCCTTCTCAAACTCTTCCAAAATATAGCAGAGGGAGGAACACTCCCAAACTCATTCTACGAGGCCACCATCACCCTGATACCAAAACCAGACAAAGATGTCACAGAAAAAGAAAATTACAGGCCAATATCCCTGATGAGCGTAGATGCGAAAATCCTCAACAAAATACTAGCAAACAGAATCCAACAGCACATTAAAAGGATCATACACCATGATCAAGTGGGGTTTATTCCAGGAATGCAAGGATTCTTCAATATACACAAATCAATCAATGTGATACACCATATTAACAAACTGAAGGAGAAAAACCAATTCAACACCCATTTATGATAGAAACCCTCCAGAAAGTAGGCACAGAGGGAACTTTCCTCAACATAATAAAGGCCATATATGACAAACCCACAGCCAACGTCATCCTCAATGGTGAAAAACTGAAACCATTTCCACTAAGATCAGGAACAAGACAAGGTTGCCCACTCTCACCACTATTATTCAACATAGTTTGGGAAGTTCTAGCCACAGCAATCAGAGAAGAAAAAGAAATAAAAGGAATCCAAATCGGAAAAGAAGAAGTAAAGTGTCACTGTTTGCAGATGACATGATACTATATATAGAGAATCCTAGAGATGCTACCAGAAAACTACTAGAGCTAATCAATGAATTTGGTAAGGTAGCAGGATACAAAATTCATGCACAGAAATCTCTTGCATTCCTATACACTAATGATGAAAAATCTGAAAGTGAAATTAAGAAAACACTCCCATTTACCACTGCAACAAAAAGAATAAAATATCTAGGAATAAACCTACCTAAGGAGACAAAAGACCTGTATGCAGAAAATCATAAGACACTGATGAAAGAAATTAAAGATGATACAAACAGATGGAGAGATAGACCATGTTCTTGGATTGGAAGAATCAACATTGTGAAAATGACTATACTACCCAAAGCAATCTACAGATTCAGTGCAATCCCTATCAAACTACCACTGGCATTTTTCACAGAACTAGAACAAAAAATTTCACAATTTTTATGGAAACACAAAAGACCCCGAATAGCCAAAGCAATCTTGAGAAAGAAAAATGGAGCTGGAGGAATCAGGCTCCCTCACTTCAGACTATACTACAAAGCTACAGTAATCAAGACAGTATGGTACCGGCACAAAAACAGAAATATAGATCAATGGTACAGGATAGAAAGCTCAGAGATAAACCCACACACATATGGTCACCTTATCTTTGATAAAGGAGGCAAGCATATACAGTGGAGAAAAGACAGCCTCTTCAATAAGTGGTGCTGGGAAAACTGGACAGCTACATGTAAAAGAATGAAATTAGAACACTCCCTAACGCCATACACAAAAATAAACTCAAAATGGATTAAAGACCTAAATGTAAGGCCAGACACTATCAAACTCTTAGAGGAAAGCATAGGCAGAACACTCTATGACATAAATCACAGCAAGATCCTTTTTGACCCAGCTCCTAGAGAAATGGAAATAAAAACACAAATAAACAAATGGGACCTAATGAAACTTAAAAGCTTTTGCACAGCAAAGGAAACCATAAACAAGACGAAAAGACAACCCTCAGAATGGGAGAAAATATTTGCAAATGAAGCAACGGACAAAGGATTACTCTCCAAAATTTACAAGCAGCTCATGAAGCTCAATATCAAAAAAACAAACAGCCCAATCCAAAAATGGGCAGAAGACCTAAATAGACATTTCTCCAAAGAAGATATACAGATTGCCAACAAACACGTGAAGGAATGCTAAACATCATTAATTATTAGAGAAATGCAAATCAAAACTACAATGAGATATCATCTCACACCGGTCAGAATGGCCATCATCCAAAAATCTAGAAACAATAAATGCTGGAGAGGGTGTGGAGAAAAGGGAACCCTCTTGCACTCTTGGTGGGAATGTAAACTGATACAGCCACTATGGAGAACAGTATGGAGGTTCCTTAAAAAACTAAAAATAGAACTACCATACGACCCAGCAATCCCACTACTGGGCACATACCCTGAGCAAATCGTAATTCAAAAAGAGTCACGTACCACAACGTTCATTGCAGCTCTATTTACAATAGCCAGGACATGGAAGCAACCTAAGTGTCCATCAACAGATGAATGGATAAAGAAGATGTGGCACATATATACAATGGAATATTACTCAGCCATAAAAAGAAATGAAATTGAGGGCTTCCCTGGTGGCGGAGTGGTTGAGAATCTGCCTGCCAATGCAGGAGACACGGGTTCGGGCCCTGGTCTGGGAAGATCCCGCATGCCACGGAGCGACTAAGCCCGTGAGCCACTATTACTGATAAATAAATTAAAAAAAAAAAAAAAAAAAAAAAAAAAAAGAAATGAAATTGAGTTATTTGTAGTGAGGTGGATGGACCTAGAGTCTGTCATACAGAGTGAAGTGAGTCAGAAAGAGAAAAACAAATACAGTATGCTAACACATATATATGGAATCTAAAAAACAAAACAAAAAAAAATGGTCAAGAAGAACCTAGGGGCAAGATGGGAATAAAGACGCAGACCTACTAGAGAATGGACTTGAGGATACAGGGAGGGGGAAGGGTAAGCTGGGACAAAGTGAGAGAGTGGCATGGACATATATACATTACCAAATGTCAAATAGATAGCTAGTGGGAAGCAGCCGCATAGCACAGGGAGATCAGCTCGGTGCTTTGTGACCACCTAGAGGGGTGGGATAGGGAGGGTGGGAGGGAGACACAAGAGGGAAGAGATATGGGGATATATGTATATGTATAACTGATTCACTTTGTTATAAAGCAGAAACTAACTCACCATTGTAAAGCAATTATACTCCAATAAAGATGTTAAAAAAAAAAATGTCAAGTTTGGCATGTGGTTAACCAAAAACAACTACTGACACAAAAGTTTGAAGAAGTGTAATTGTGACAGATGTAAATGCTAAATTATTTATGTAAATTCAGTTAAAGCTGCATTTTAAATAAAGGTCAGTACAGTTCCTTTGGTTAGTAAATTAGTTTACTTCTTGAGTTTTCAAAAAACCGCTCATGTGAAAGAAGCCAGACACAACAGACCACATATTACATGATTCCATTTATAGGAAATGCCCAGGATAGGCAAATCCATAGAGACGGAGTGTAGATGAGTAGTTGCCCAGGGCTGGAGGGAGGGGGAATGAGGAGGGACTGCTAATGGGTACAGGGTTCCTTTTTGGGGGTGATGAAAATGTTCTGAAATTAGATAATGGTGATGGTTGTACAACTTTTGAAAACACTAAAAACCACTGAATTGTAACAAAAAATAAACACACATAAGCTTAAAAAAAACTCTTAAGTTGCAAATAGGGTATTTATATATGATTTGGGGATGATTATTTTCAAAGAGCCACTTTTAAAATTATTGACATACAGCCAAGTACAGTCTGTAATGCATAGATAATTAAGTTAAAACAATAAGGAAATCACCAAGCAACTCTTTAAATTCCATTCCTTATCAAATATTTGTAGGGTCTTCTGGCAAGTAAAACAGTGAACAAACAGAATTTTGTTTTTGATCTCCTTTTCCTTATTTATATCTGGTGACAATGCTATGGAACATGAAAATGGAAAATGCTAAATAAAGGGAAAGGTTATAAGACAACTGGACAATTGTACGCTAGTTTGAGCACGTGGCCTAATACTTGATGGTATATCTGATGCCCACTCAAAGACACTACATGGGAAAGAAAAGCTCGAAAATATTCCAGGAAAAAAAATGCTCTCTTTTCCAATTCTCCATTCACTCCACTCTGAAATTGTTTTGCCTATTGTAAACTACAATCACTCCCTCTAAACTTGTTTTTAATCCTTCGTTTAAATGTACGTATGTATTGATAGGTTATATTCCTGGCTCTTCTGGTTTTCTTAAGCACATAATTTCAACAAATATTTGTTGAGGGCTTTCTATGTGCCAGAAACTGTCCTAGGGGCTGGGGATAAGTTGTGAACCAAAAAGGCAAAAATCCCTGACCCCCATGGAGTGTACAATTTAGTTGGGGGGAGGGGGGAAGCAGACAATAGACCATATAAATAAGCAAGGCATTGTATTTAAATGGTGAATAAGCTCTACGGAAAAAAAAAATCAGAAAGGGTGCTAGGAAACGTAATAAACAGCCAGGGAAACTTCACTGCCCAAGATGACATTTGACCTAGGGCTTGAGAAAGGTTGGTTTAGTTGTTGGGAATTTGGAGTAAGAGTATTCCAGGCAGAAGCAACAGCTCATGCAAAGGTCCTGTGGCAGGCATGTGCCTGGCACAGTCAAGGACTAGCAAGGAGGCCAGTGTGACTGAGTGCAGGACGCAGCAAGGAGGGAAGTGGTAGTTGAGTTGGGAAAGTAAGGAAAAAGTCGAGGAAAGGTAGCAGAGGGGCCAGATAGGTAAGGCTTTAAAGACTTTGCCTTTCTCTTGGAGCCAGGAACCAACAGAGAGTTTTGGGTGGAAGGGTGACATGATTTGATGTGCACATTTCCCAGCATCACTCTGGCTGTTGTACTGGAAATATACCTAGGGGACAAGAGTGGAAGTCAGGCAACCACTTAGCAAGTACTGTGGTCATCCAAGTGGGGGATGATGGCTGAGATGCAGGATGGTGGCAGAGAACATAATGTGGTCAGATTCTGGATATTTTTAACAGCTTTAATGAAGTATAATTTACATACAACAAAATTCACTCATTTTAAGTGCACAGTTCAATGATTGCTAGAGAGTTTGTGCAGCCATCACCACAGTCCAATTGCAGAACATTTCCATCACCCTGGTTGGATCCCTTGTGCCCACTGGCAGACAATTCCCAGTCCCACTCCCAGCCCCCGGCCACTACTCATCTATTTTCTATCTCTATGGATTTGCCTATTCTGGACAGTTCATATAAATGGACTCAGAGAAAGTGTGGTCTTTTGTGACTGGCTTCCTTCACTTAGGAAATGTTTTGAAAGTGCATCCTTGCTACAGCATGTATCAGTACTTCATTCCTTTGTATTACTGAACAGTATTTCTTTGAATGGACAGACCGTATTTTGTTTATCCATTCACCAGTTGATGGACATTTGGGTTGTTTCCACTTTTTTGACTATTACGAATTATACTGCTATGAACATTTACATACAAGTCTTTGTGTGGATGTATGTTTTTATTTCTCTTGGATATATACCAAGGTGTGGAATTGCTGGGTCGTGTAGTAAATTTTTGTGTAACTTCTTAAGAAACTGCCGAGCTATTTTCCAAAGTGGCTGCACCATTTTACATTCCCACCAGCAGTGCACAAAGCTTCCAATTTCTCCACATCCTCGCCAACACTTGTTATTTTCTGACTCTTTTTATCATAGCCATCCTAGTGGGTATGAAGTGGTATCTTGTGCTGGTTTTGATTTGCATTTCCCTGATGACTAATGACGTTGGGCATCTTTTCCTGTGCTTATTGGCCATCCCTGTATCTTATTTCATCTTCTTTGGTGAAGTGTGTATTCAAATCTTTCGCCCATTTTTAAGTTGGGCTTCTGGATATATATTTGGAATGCAGCCAATAGGATTTGTTGACTGCTTGGAAGTTCGATGTGAGAGAAAGAAAGGTATCAATCCTGCATGCCTCCAAGGTTTTTAGCTCAAGTTATGCAAGTATGGAGTTGCCGTTAAGTGGACGAGCAGTACTGGAGAGAAGATCAGAAGCTTGATTTTAAACATGTTAAGGGTGAGATGCTTATTAGACATCCAAATAGACTTTTCAAGTAGGCTGTTAGACTTATGGGCCTGGAATTCAGAGGAGAGATGCTAGCCTGAAGATAAGGAAGGGAAGTCATCAGCATAAATGCTACAGAAAGCCATGGAACTAGATAAGTCAACAAAGGAATGAGTGTAGATATCCAAGGTGTCCAAGGACTAAATTCTGGACACTCCAAAATTAAGAGGTCAGGAAAATAACAAGGAAGCAGCAAATAACATTGAGATGGAGTGGCCAGTTAGAGGGAAAACCAGAGAAAGCACAACCTACTGCAAGCCACATGGAAAAAGGTGTTCTCAAGAAGGAAGCCAGTGTGTCAACTGCTGCTGATAGGTTTCAGGGCTGAGAATTGTCGCTTGGATTTAGCAACATGGAGGGTGGAGGTGGCTGGTAACCGAGACAAGTGGAAAGTCCAGTGCTGGCTAGGAACTCGGGCATTTCATCCAAAGATATAAGCAGGAAGGCAGAGTTCATAGGCCCAGTTCCTGAGGATGAGTCAGCATTTCACAAGCAGTAACATGCACTAGAATCACTGAGAGCTTTGTGAAGAGATAGATTTGGAGTCAATAGGTCCGGGATGGGGCTCCCGTTTCTGTATTTGCTCCCAGGTGATGCTGATGCCGCTGATGCCTGGGCCACACTGTGAGTAGCAAGGGTCTAGGGCTGATTTTATCTGCTGTTTCTTTTCTGAGTGCAGATCTAACCAGAGACATAAATGGCAACTGCTCTGGGTTGATTCTACATGATTTGCTATGTTCCAGGGGCTTGATGTCATTGATAGTGTAGCTCAAATCTGTGGCTTGAGAAACAGGGAAGAAAAAGAAGGGGCAATGATTGTGGATGGAAGCTTTAGCCCTGTTTGTTGTGTGCCTGAAAGAGGGAGGGGCTTCTACACAGAAATGCAGAGGCCAGGGCCCAGCACACTGCCTGGATAGAGGCCACTGCCTGCTGGATGGCTGTCAGTATGAGCTGGGAGGGCGCCTCCCAGAAGGCCCCTTTGAGGAAGCCTGCCAGTATTTCTCGATAATATGTATGCATAATTGGGATACTAAAGGTTTAGAACGACTCACTGAGATAAATATCCAGCAGAGATCCTGTCTCCAATTCCCTCCCTCAGTCCATATGATTTTTTTAATAGCTTTATTGAGATATAATTCACAGACCACAGAATTAAAATAGGGTATAATTAAAATAGGGTATAATTCAACGGTGTTTAGCATATTGGCAGAGTTGGGCAACCATCACCACAATCAATTTTTGAACATTTTCATCACTCCCCCGAAAGAAACCCCCAAGCCCTTGAGCCACCGTCTCATGTAAAAATGGTATCAAAATCCACTAAGATGTTTGGAAACTTTCTGCTCAGCCATTGTTGAGGTTTCAGAAAGCTAGCGGGTAAAAGTCCATCTGTTGCATGAAAAAACTCTGCAGAGATGGAAGTCCTCAGTCTGAGGAGACACTAAAGACCAGACCAGATGGCCTAGTAGACTCAGAGACGCCAACACATAGACCACTGACACATGGGAGTTCTTTCCCCTCGGACATGGGCGAAGGTCTACTTCAGCTGACGGAGGCCTTCCCGGGCACCCTTGGAAATCTCTGAATTTTTTGTTTCCACCCACAGAGGTGAAATTAGCCTATTATGATCCCATTTTGATTATTTAAAAGCAACCGCTGGGAGCTCTCTCTGTTTATATACATTTTGAAACTGAATATATTCCAAAAATAAGAAGTTTTTGAATGGGCCATGTTTTCATTTGCTTATTAATCAGATCTGTAACTTTTCCATGGCTGCTTTCGATTTTTTTAAAATGTATGTCATCATATGAAAAAGACTAACAACTACTTAGAACCTACTCCTATTTGTACCTTGTTTATATTTTTAAAAGAAAGCAAGAACATATCCAACAAATTTATTTTAATTCTGTTTTTTTTCACTGTCCAGCACGGATGTCTGTGATAATTTAACAAAGGATGCAAAACAGCCTGCCTCTTTTGTCAAAATTGATTATCTGTATCATATAGTTTCCCTAGGTCATAAAGAAAGAGAATGAAAATGTAAAGGCCACTATATTTTATAGGAAATGGCATTTGAAACTGCATTTATATACTTAGTCTTCAAATTCATAAAAAACATATGCATGTCACTTTAAAACTACATGTTTTCATATGTTTAAATTTAAGTATTTTAAAAATCACTTACTTTTCAGAACATCAGGTAAATCACATGGGTGCCACAAGAAGGTTCGGGAAGGTTTCCCTGTGCCAGGAGAGCCGGCAACCACTGCCAAGCGTTCCTGGCTGATCTCTCCACAGAGGGAAGCGTGCATAGCACTGCGCTGAGGTGTAGTCTGCAAACCACACACTCCTGTCATTGGAAAAACAAACCACAATTGAAAAACAGTTGTAACTTGCATGGAATTAACAGGAAGACTGGATGTTTCTGGAAGCAAACTGATATGCAAAAATAAAACCAAAAAACCCCACCTGTTCATTATGAATAGTCCTGGCTTTGTCTCCGTGTACCCTTGGGCAAGTAACTTAATGTCTCTCAGCCTCAGTTTTCTCATCTCTAAAGTGCTGGCTGGGTAGTTGTGAAACTTAACTGAGATGCTGTATATAAAGTGCCAGGAATCTAGCAAGTCCAGTGATGGAACATCGTCTCGGCTTTCTTTGCCTGGCTTACTTCATCTCAAGATTTACCCTTAGGGTCACAGCCTTTGTAAAGCCTCCCCTGATCCTCCTGGGTCCCCTGCACCTCTGCCTCTACAGTCTGTCTCTCTTATAGTTCTTGAACTGTAAAATGATTGTGGCTATGTCACCTGCATTTTGTGGGTCCTGAGGCCTGGGATGGCATCTAGCTCATCTCTTGGCCCCCAGCACTTGGCAGAGTGTAAAGCAATGTGCAATCATTACGGCATAGCATTTCTGGTAAAGCTTAGTAACATCTCTGGAAACCTAATTTTAAATAATAATATAAATGGGATTATATGAAGTTGTCATCAGTTCTCCCTTCAGATTGTGGGCTCTTCTGAAAGCAAGAAGGCACCTTTTATTTATTTATTTAAATTTATTTATTTAATTTATATTTATTTTTGGCTGCATTGGGTCCTCGTTGCTGCACGTGGGCTTTCTCTAGCTGCGGCGAGCGGGGGCTACTCTTCTTTGCGGTGCATCGGCTTCTCATTGCGGTGGCTTCTCTTCTTGCAGAGCATGGGCTCTAGGCGCACAGGCTTCAGTAGTTGTGGCACGCAGGCTCAGTAGTTGTGGCTCACGGGCTCTAGAGCGCAGGCTCAGTAGTTGTGGTGCACGGGCTTAGCTGCTCCGCGGCATGTGGGATCTTCCCAAACCAGGGCTCAAACCCGTGTCCCCTGCACTGGCAGGCGGATTCTTAACCACTGCGCCACCAGGGAAGCCCCAAGAAGGCACTTTTTATAATCTAGGTATTTACAGTAAATACCTCTGAGGGATGTAAGAATATTTTAGTAAAATATTTTGCATTTACTCGGAAGCTATAAATAACAAAGCAAATCTGACCTAAAAGATGAAGGCGCAACCCTTGCAAAGGCAGTGGAGCCCTGCCAGCTGCAGGCTTCCCGACCCGTGTTTAGAGATGGTGACAGGGAATGAAAGGAACCTCTCATCACAGGAAGTGCTCAGAGAAGAGACAGAGCTGCAACTGTATCCAATTTCTAGTCTAAAAAAAAAGTAACATGGACAAAAGGACAGTGATGTGTGAAATCCCATGAAGAGAGCCCTTCTACATTCAGGTATAACAACTGATGTTTATGCCCTGTGCAGGTATCACCCATAACCATGGCAACCAGGATCCAGGCTATACTGTGCTGAATTTCTGTGCTGTTTGTTATTTTTTATTATAGGCCATGGGTTGGGAATTCAGGGTTGGTTGTGTTTTATGAAACATCCATTTGCAAAACTGCCAATGTAGGGAAGGAAAAAAATCTTTTTTCTCCTAACCATCTAGGTTCTTGGTTGGGGCTGTGCGACAAAAGACAGATTAACAAGAAGAAAGCACACTTGGCTGGGAAAACTGGACAGCTACATGTAAATGAATGAAATTAGAACATTCCTTAACACCGTACACAAAAATAAACTCAAAATGGACTAAAGACCTAAATGTAATGCCAGATACTCTTTGACATAAATCACAGCAAGATCTTTCTCGATCCACCTCCTAGAGTAATGGAAATAAAAACAAAAATAAACAAATGGGACCTAATGAAACTTCAAAGCTTTTGCACAATAAAGGAAACCATAAACAAAACAAAAAGACAACCCACAGAATGGGAGAAAATATTTGCAAATGAAGCAACCGACAAGGGATTAATCTCCAAAATATACAAACAGCTCATGCAGCTCAATATCAAAAAAAAAAACAATCAAAAAATGGGCAGAAGATCTAAATAGACATTTCTCCAAAGAAGACATACAGATGGCCAAAACGCACATGAAAAGATGCTCAACATCACCAATTATCAGAGAAATGCAAATCAAAACTACTATGAGGTATCACCTCACACTGGTCAGAATGGCCATCATCAAAAAATCTACAAACAATAAATGCTGGAGAGGGTGTGGAGCAAAGGGAACCCTCTTGCACTGTTGGTGGGAATGTAAATTGGTGCAGCCACTATGGACAACAGTATGGAGGTTCCTTAAAAAACTAAAAATAGAGCTACCATATGATCCAGCAATCCCACTACTGGGTATATATCCGGAGAAAACCATAATTCGAAAAGATATACACACCCCAATGTTCATTGCAGCACTATTTACAATAGCCAGGACACGGAAGCAACTTAAATGTCCATCAACAGAGGAATGGATAAAGAAGATATGGTACATATATACAGTGGAATATTACTCAGCCAGAAAAAACAACAAAATAATGCCATTTGCAGCAACATGGATGGACCTAGAGATTGTCATCCTGAATGAAGTAAGTCAGACAGAGAAAGACAAATATCATATGATATCACTTATATGTGGAATCTAAAAAAATGGGTATAGGGACTTCCCTGGTGGTCCAGCGGTTAAGACTCCACGCTCCCAATGCAGGGGGCCCGGGTTCGATCCCTGGTCAGGAACTAGATCCCGCATGCCGCAAATAAGAGCCCGCATGCTGCAACTAAAGATCCCGCACGCCACGACGAAGATCCTGCACGCTGCAACGAAGATCCCACGTGCCGCAACTAAGTCCCGGTGCAGCCAAATAAATAAATTAATTAATTTTTTAAAAAAGGTACAAATGAACTTATCTACAGAACAGAAATAGAGTTACAGATGTAGAAAACAAACTTCCAGTTACCAGGGGGTTGGTGGGGGGAGGGATAAATTGGGAGATTGGGATTGACATATACACACTACTATATATAAAATAGATAACTGATAAGGACCTACTGTATAGCACAGGGAACTCTACTCAATACTCTGTAATGACCTTTATGGGAAAAGAATCTAAAAAAGAGTGGATATATGTATAACTGATTCACTTTGCTGTACACCTGAAACTAACACAACACTGTAAATCAAATATACTCCAATAAAAATTTTTTTAAAAAAGAAGAAAGCACACATTTATGTAATGTAAATTTTATCTGACCTGGGAGCCTTTATAAGGAAGTGAACACCCAAAGAAACAGTTACACCTGGGTGTTTCTATACTAGGTTTGATGAAGAGTGGAAAGTTGTGGGAAAATGTGGAGCTAAGGGTAGTCAACTGGGGGAAACCCAGCAAGACCTGTTCACTGCGATTCCCTCCAGCATCCCTCCATCTGCAGAGGTAAGGATGCTGCTTTCCTCGGTCTGGGGAGGGCACCTCTCACTTGAGGGTCTTATGACCTCCCTCAGGGGAAGGTCAGAGAGGCCTTCCTGCACCTACAGTTTCTCAAATTGCTTCAGCTTAAAATATTCACTATGCCAAAGTGCCAGATTTGGGGGTAGTGTGTCCTCAACCCCATCACCAAGGACTTTGTCAACTATAAGGATGCAGGGAGACCAGTCTTTGTGTACTCGTTTGAAACCAGTTAAATGACATTTGAACCATTGCTACAGCCACGTAACTGGTGTCCCTGCATCTGTCCTTGCTTCCCTCCTCATCTAACTTAACACAACAGCCAGAGGGATGCTTCCTAAAGGTCATTCAAGTCTTATCACTACCAACCCCTTAGCTTCCATGGCTTCCTATCAGGCTTGGAAAAATCCCAAAGTCCTTATCATGACCGACAAGGGCCCTCATGAACCCGATGGCTCTTGGACTTCACCTCTCATCCTTCTTCCCCTTGCCACTGTGCTTCAGCTCTGGTGGACTCTTGCTGTGCCTTGTCTGTGTCAGGCACCCTCCCATCCTGGGGTCTATGTACTTGCTGTTCTTGTAAAAATGATTTTAAGTGAAATGAAAGATCCTTTACCTCTTGAGCACTTAAAAACAAAACAACAACAAAAACCCTTTCTTTTTAGGAAATAAGCATAGGATATAAAAGAATTATTATCTATACTTAAAAAATGTAGTGCTCTCTCATTGACTAAAAAAAAAACAAACCAGATTACTGTTTTCCTATCTATAGTTGCAAAAGTCACTGACAAAGTTGATACAAAAGGAGGAAGACTACCCAGATTTTTATATCTTGGAGAGTAAAGGAATTTCCATTTCAAGTGCTTTTATTTGTCTGCAAATTTAGTTTGCAAAAGTCCAGTAAAAATAAAAACTACCAAAAAACCCCAAAAAAAACCCACCCCCCAAAACACACCCAAAAACCCTAAACCAAAAAACAAACACTGACATGAACTAATAACACATGGTTTTCATGTGCTGTGCTCTTTTATAACCACTGAATAGTTTTTAAGATCATTCCAAGTCACATGAAACCACACTTTGTGAAACTTGAAGTTTTAGGTGACTTTGCAAGTTTTTCTTTAAAAGACTGTTACATCATAATAGGCAGCCCTGGGAAGCCACAGGGACGAAGGTATCAAAATAGAATTGATAATTGATGGCCTCAAGCCCATTTCTTCAAAACCATTTGAAAACACGAACAACGTATTTTCGTTTCCTGCACCTTTGACAGAATTCAGTCATGAGGCAGGTAAGCTGTACATTACATTCTGAGCTCTAGCAAAAGAACTTAGAGTGAGGAGAAAAGAACTGGTGAAAATGTGTAGTTTGGTAGACAACTCACAAACTATAGTTAAAACTATAAAAAGTAAAATTCTATGAATTTTTTTAAAAAGAAAAAAATCACACAGAAGCCTTGTTGTGTTTAAACATTATGCAGATTGGTTAAACACCGTTAACAAAGGCCTTGAAGAAGTAATTTCCTCTTCGTTTATTAGAGAAACCTTGGTAGATTCAAAGGCTGAGGCAATGGACTTCCTCTGAGAGGTTAATGCCAGTTATTACAAAAGAAATTCTGACCTAAAGGGGTTCAGAGCGTGCCACCCCCAAAATATAATGGCAATAAGGATCATTCGGAGCTGAAAGCAAATGAGAAAAAGCAAACACAGGATGAGCTCTCTGCCCTCCGGCTACCTGCCTGAAAACAGAACACAAATTCCCCTTGTGAATTCCCTACCAGGAAGGGGGTAAATACCTCATCACTGGAGGCAAGATGGCACCGGAAAGGGCCTACACAAACAAACCTTACTAAATGACCACTGTCTTCCATTAGTTTCCACCCCCCCCTCACACACACACACAAATTCACCTTCCCAGAGTTTGCTGCCACTAAAAGCCTAAAGCCCTTTTCCTTTGTCTTGTTACTTCTCTACAAACGTACTGTTCTTTCTTAAAATGCTGTATAAGCCCAAGTTCTAACCATCCCTTTGAGTTACGCATCACCGAATTTCTCCTGCGGGTATGCGTGCTGCACATATAAACTACTTTTCTCTGGTTAATCTGTCTTTCGTCAGTCTAATTTTCGGGGTCCCAGCTACAGGTTTTTTCCCCCTCCCCTACAGACCTAACCCCTGATAACATGAAGACTCCCTACCATCAGAAACCTAATGTCATAAAGAGTTTATAAACCCTGGGGAACTTGTGTGAAGGCAACAAATACGTGACTCCTTCGACTGAGCAAGAGGACTGGCAATAAGATTCTAACCGTGGGATTCGTCACAGGGTAATTTCAGGGTCCACGGGAGACCTGTAAAGTGAGAAGAGAAAAGAGAGGGGACGATAACAAAGCTCTTGTTCCCCAATGTTAGCGCTTGAAGACACGATTCATTTAGTTCCACATCTCCAGGACTGTATTTCTCAGAAGTCAATACTGAAGCGGTCTCGGACAGGGAACTGGAAGGAAGAAAATCCGGCAGCAGTTCAGGTTTGACTATTTATGGTGTGTCACTGGGGCGAGTCATGGCACCTCTGTGGATGTTTCCTCAACTGTGAAGTGTATAGAATAACTTTCTTTTCTTAAAGGTGACAAAAGGATCAAGTGAGAGCCTATGGATGAGTAGTTCTCAATTCTGACTGCATCTTAAAATAACTTGAGGAATTAAAACCAAAATGTTGATGCCTGGGCTGCATCCCACAGATCCAGATGTAGTTGTCCCAGGGTGGGTCCTCAGCTCTGTGGGTTTTCAAAGCTCCCCAGATCCTGCTAATATGCAGCCAGTGCTGGGAACTACAGGCCTACTGCAGAAGCAGCACTTCTCCAATGACCTTGAACAGGATCACCTGGGGATCCTGCCAAAATGCAGATGCAGATTCAGCAGCACGGGGCGGGAGAGTCTGCATTTCTAACGGGCTCCTAGCTTATGCTAAGCTGTTCCCAAGCATACTCAGAGTACAGCAAAGTACTAAGTAGCCACTAAGCACAATGCAAACAGGCGTCTACTCTCCTTCCCCAAACTATCAACTTTTAGTGACCGTGGTGTGAGCTTCAGCAAACAACCTTCTTTCCTTCTTCGTAGGATAGTTTTGAGAGTAGTGTGTCTAACACACTACTATATATAAAATAGATAAACAACAAGGACCTACTGTAGAGCGCTGGAAACTATACTCAGTATCTTCTAAAAACCTATAATGGAAAAGAATCTGAAAAAGAATATACATATATGTTTCCATTATAGGTTATTTTATATATATATATAAATTAACTATACCTCAATTAAAAAAAAATA
The DNA here is from genome assembly GCF_009873245.2 of Balaenoptera musculus. NCBI lineage: Eukaryota > Metazoa > Chordata > Mammalia > Artiodactyla > Balaenopteridae > Balaenoptera > Balaenoptera musculus. The sequence goes on along the minus strand of NC_045806.1, from coordinate 10,461,997 downwards.
GTGTGTACAAGATTTTAAAAACAAGCGTAAAAGGGTAGTATGAATAAAAGGGATCACTCCAGTTATCTGTTAAGAGAACATTTATTACAATTACAAGCACTCCCACTTGCTATGGTACCACTGCTCCCCACATTCATTGCAGATTACATAGGTCATCATTTCTTCATCTGGGCTTGAATTCTGCACCCAACCTGGAAGGAAGAGTGTCCCCCTGGCGATGACGGTGACCTGGCAATTGAATTTCTCGCAGCGTCGGCACTTTATTTTCTTGGTCGGCGTGCCCTCCACCACTTGGGGCAGGTAATGTTCCTGTATGCCAGATTCCGTGTAGGAGGCTCTCAACTGCTTCAGTTCGTGGCTGGCCATTTCCATGGCGGTCATTTCGGCAAATTCCCTTGGAGACATGGTCCCAGAGAGCAAGTTTTGCTGTAAGTGAGACTTGTGGGGGGTTTTCAGATTGGCAACTTTGCTTCGGATGCAAGTTTTATATTTTTTGAGGTTCTTGGAGTGAAGGGTAAAAATGTGCTCTTCGATTTCTCGTGCAAACTTGTGCCACAGATCGGCTCTGGGCTGCTCTGTGGAAGGACTAGTCAGAGCTTCATACAGCAGCTCTGTGCATCTGGCTCTCACGGGCGCTGCAGGATCTGGCTGCTCACTCGCTCTCTCGTCGGGGGATTGAGGGTCACCGGCCCTGAGATGCGCTGCCTTAGGCTCCGCTCCACCAGGGCTATTTTCTGGCACGATCCTTTCAACAGCTCCTGCAACATCTTGGGATGCGTGCAGAGAATGACAGCGGGAGCTGCCCCGTATCTCATCCTGATTTGGGTCAGGAGAAAGTCCTTGATTTTCTTCTTTATTTCCACCTGGAGGAAATAGTTTAGGGCTGCCCCGGGGCTTGCAGCGAGCATCCTTATACAGAGCTTTCCATTCTGACAGCAAACACTTGGCTTTCTTTTTCAAAGCCGCCGTGGGGCAGTTTTTGAGGACTCTGTACACAGCCCTGACCACACCTGTCTCCTGGAGATGCTCCGGAGTCACACGCAGAGTTTCTAGCTCAGTGAGGTGGTTGCCCAGATCCTCAAAATTCCTTTTAGACATCAGTTGCTCAGTAAGGGAAGCTCTGGCAGCTATATGCTTCTTGTCAGACATCTTGTTACGGCTGCAAAGAAAAAAGAGGTTTCCGTTTTCTCAAACTTGCGTTTGCCAGGCGCAGCTTCCTGATAGGAGCACAGCACTCTCTGCCGGTTACCTATGCAGAGAAAGAGTTTGTAATAAAAATGGGTGCAATGGATTAGGAAATGCAATCTGCCATGTAGTATGGTTTAGCCTCAAAAGTTTGATTCTCAGTAGTTAAAAAAAAAATATATGGCCCTGTAAATAGCTTCTGCGTTAACAGTTGCTTAAAAGAAGCATGCTGAAAGATCTGCTGTAACTTTCCCACCTCTAATTTTACAAATGAATGATCTTTCCAAATCAAGATTAGTCAACTGCTTTTTGTGGAATTTGGTGGTTATGTTGGGGATGAAAACATGCCAGTGTCAGCGTCAATGGGGGAAGGCTGAGGAGGCTGGACTATTCTCCCCCATGTTCAGCTATTTCACTGAACTCCTTGCTGATGTTACAGTCTTGAAGTAGTACTTTTCTGAATATAAAAGCATGAGAAACAGGGCCAAAAGTGGATGCTGTTTAGAAGTCCCAAGGAATCTAAAGAAACGATGAAGCGGCACAGGTTGGGAGGCAGCTGGATCCAGGTCAGATGGGCCGCAAAGTCAACAGGCCACACTGTGCTGACATCTGACTCTCCTGAACAACGGGGTCAAGGTTCCGACTCTGTAGTCCAGAGGATTTATGACTTTGGACTAACAGGTCCCTAGGCCAGAGTTTGGTTCCATTAACTTTTTTCTTCTTTTTTTTTTTAACTTTTAGGTGTAAAAAATTGCTTAATGGTTATGTCTGTGTGAATCTCATCCTGGGCAGGCAAATGTTCACTTTATCTAACCAGTCTCTTTTTCTCTCCACATAATGCACATAACCTTGCCTACCAAATACCCTTGGATCTGTATCTGCCCATCTGGTCTAAACGTGAACATAAGCATCTTGATGGCAGGGATACCGTCTTTTCAACACTCCATGGACTCTCATTTTATAGCACGTGATATTAAATAAACGATCACCGATCACACGTAGGCTAACAACGCTGAAGCAATTACAGAGAGTTAATGCAGTCTTCCTAGACACCATCTGACAAGGGCTGTAAAACGTAAGGTCCTTGCAGTCAGCAATTCTACTTTTATAAATTTACTTTAAGGAAATAAGAGATGTGGAAGCTGTTTTTGTAAGAACTTCCTGCAAACTTAGAAGAAACTATGAGGTCCCAAATGGTTAGACTTGCACACGAATGTTCACAGCAGCATTGTTCATAACAGACAAAAAGTGGAAACCACTCAAATGTCTATCAACTGAGGAATGGATAAACAAAACATAGTATAGCCATACAATGGGATGTTATTTGTCAATAAAAGGAAACTCTGATACAGACTACAACATGGATGAGCCTTCAAAGCTCTATGTTAAATTAAAGACACAGAAGACCACATACTGTACGATTTCATTTACATGAAATGTCTGGAATAGGCCAATCTATAGAGACAGAAAGTAAATTAGTGGTAGGGCTGGGATGGAAGGAAGGGGGGATCCAGTGGGGTGGAATGAAGAGTGAGTGACTACTAACGGGTGCAGGGTTTTTCTTGGGGGAGGTGCAAAGTCTTCTCTCAAGTGGACTGTGGTGATGGGTGCACAGCCGTGACTACGCTAAAGACCACTGAATTGTACACTTCAGGCAGGTGAACCGCACAGTACGTAAACTGTATCTGAACAAAGCTGTTATTTACAACCAGCCTCTAGGGACTTCCTTGGTGGTCCAGCAGTTGGGACTCCGTGCTTCCACTGCAGGGAGCACGGGTTCGATCCCTGGTTGGGGAACTAGGATCCCGCATGCTGCGTGGTAAAAAAAAAATTTTTTTTAAATAATAAAAATGAAAAAACAGCATCTAGGGAATTCCCTGGCGATCCAGTGATTAGGACTCCATGCTCTCACTGCTGAGGGCCCAGGTTCAATCCCTGGTCAGGGAACTGAGATCCCACAAGCCATGTGGGGCAGCCAAAAAAAAAAAAAAATTTTTTTTTAATTAAAAATAAATAAAAAGAAAAAGAAAAACAACATCTAGAGTCTGATCCAAATTTTATTTAAAAATCACATGTGACAAGAAAAGGCCAAAAATAGATACAAAAAATTTCAGACAGAGGCATTTTCTGAATGGCAAGATTTTAAATGATTTTTGTTTGTTCTTTTACTCTTTTCTGAATGTCCTCTAATGTGTATGTATTGTTTTCCTAATCAGAAAAGTTATTAGTCTAATACAATTTCATGATAAACCCTATATATTTAAGATATTTGTCCGCTGGAAAATGGCATGGTAAATGGACCATTCCACTTCTACCACTCTCTGAAATCAGGACACCACAAAAGAGCCACCTCACCTCACCTGTGGCTCTGCATTCAGATCAGCTCTCACGATTTCTTCAGAAGTCCAGTGCTGCATCGAAAACAGTTCCATCTCCCCTCAAACTCTATCCCCAAATATGAACAGTTAAGTACCCATGACTACAACTCTGAGGTTCCTACTGGTTTTCCCCACTGCACAGCTCAGATGACCAAGATTCTGGGTCTTGCATTTTTACCGCCTGGGCAGTCTTTTTTTTCTCTATTTCTTTTTTAAAGTCAGTTAGCAATAACTCAATGGGCCATTGATTCTGGATCTTAAGTGGCATTTTCTAATTATCGAGAATTGGTACTTCAAGATCATTGTTTTTCCTTTTTGAATTCCACTTTCTTTTTTTGAATGATCAGAATGAAGATTTATTATTTATTTTTTTATAAATAAAGTTTTATTGGAACATAGCCCTGCCCATTTACTTACGTAGTTTTTAAAAAAATTTTATTGAAGTATAGTTGATTTACAATGTTGTGTTAATTTCTGCTGTACAGCAAAGTGATTCGGCTATACATATATATTCTTTTTCATATTCTTTTCCATTATGGTTTATCATGGGATATTGAATATAGTTCCCTGTGCTCTACAGTAGGACCCTGTTGTTTATCCATTCTATATATAATAGTTTGCATCTGCTAACCCCAAACTCCCAATTCATCCCTCCCCGATCGCCCCTCCCCCTTGGCAACCACAAGTCTGTTCTCTATGTGAGTCTGTTTCTGTTTTGTAGATAAGTTCATTTGTGTCATATTTTAGATCCCACATATAAGTGACATCATATGGTGTTTGTCTTTGTCTGACTTACTTCACTTAGTATGATAATCTCTAGGTCCATCCATGGTGCTGCAAATGGCATTATTTCATTAAATTCCACTTTTAAAGACTGAAGGGGCTTCCCTGGTGGCACAGTGGTTGAGAATCTGCCTGCCAATGCAGGGGACACGGGTTCGAGCCCTGGTCTGGGAAGATGCCACATGCCGCGGAGCAACTAGGCCCGTGAGCCACAACTACTGAGCCTGCGCGTCTGGAGCCTGTGCCCTGAAACAAGAGAGGCCACAATAGTGAGAGGCCCGTGCACCGCGATGAAGAGTGGCCCCCACTCGCCACAACTAGAGAAAGCCCTCGCACAGAAACGAAGACCCAACACGGCCAAAAATAAATAAATAAATTTATTTTAAAAAAAAAAGACTGAAAACAGTAAAAGAGGTCTTCCTAAGATTCAAAGGCTCAGTAAACAAAGAACAGGCAAGACAGCAGAGAAAAATTAAAAATACACATCCTCGATCGCTGAATATTGCTCTCAGCATTGTCTGCCTGAGATCTTGGGATCTGGAGGAAGTCAAGCAGGGGCGTCACAATGATAAGGTCTCAAGCAGCTCAATAAACTTGAGCCCTCCCCCCCAGCTGTGGGAAAGTTTCCTAACAAGTATTCATCCTACCCGCATCTATACTCATTCTATATGCATCACTACCAAAGAAAGCAAGCAAGACTGAAGTTGGCTGGATGTCAGCAAGGTAGTTAATAAGAGACCAGTCTAGAGTGCCCACAACGAGGTTAGGCAATATTTAACTCAGGTCGAATTTCTCAATGAAGGGTCAGAGCTTCAAGGAGATTCTGAAGGGGAATTTAATTGTGGCTTCAGGGCTTCAGGGCGATGGGAGCACTGTTTGTCTTAACAGTAAAACTTTTCCTTTACTCGTGGAACTCTACAGAAGTTAATGGCTTCATATATAAGCACTCTGCTCTGCATTTCATATGTCCTTTTTTTTTTAAAATAAATTTATTTATTTATTTTTGGCCGTGTTGGGTCTTCGTTGCTGCGCATGGGCTTTCTCTAGTTGCGGCGAGTGGGGGCTACTCTTCGTTGTGGTGCACAGGCTTCTCATTGCGGTGGCTTCTCTTGTTACGGAGCACGGGCTCTAGGCACACGGGCTACAGTAGTTGTGGCTCACGGGCTCTACAGTGCAGGCTCAGTAGTTGTGGCGCACGGGTTTATTAGTTACTCTGCAGCCTGTGGGATCTTCCCGGACCAGGGCTCAAACCCATGTCCCCTGCATTGGCAGGCGGATTCTTAACCACTGCGCCACCAGGGAAGCCCCTTCATATGTCCTTTTATTTACTGTTCCTCCATATTTTTTTGTTTTGAATTGTGGTAAAATACACATACCATATAATTTACCATCTTAACCATTTTTACATGGACGGTTCATTAAGTACATTCACATTGTTGTGCAACCAACTTTCAGAACGCTAGTCGTCTTGCAAAACAAACTTTGCACCCATTAAACAACAACTCTCCGTTTCTTTCTCCACTGCAGCCCCTGGCAACCACCATTCTACTGTCTGTCTCTATGAATCTGACTACTTTAGATGCCTTATATAAGTGGAATCATACAGTATTTGCCTTCTTGTGTTGGGCTTATTTCACATAGCATAATGTCCTCAAGGGTCAGCCATGTCGGAGCAGGTGTCAGAATTTCCTTCCTTTTCAAGGCTGAATAATATTCCATTGTATGGACAGAGCACATTTTGTTTATCCATCCATCCACTGATGGACACTTAGACTGCTTCTACCTTTTGTGAATAATGTTGCTATGAACATGAATGTACAAATATCTCTTTGAGATCCTACTTTCAATTTTTTTGGGTATATACCCAAAAGTGGGATTGCTGGATCAATATGGTCATTCTATTTTTAATTTTTTGAGGAACCACCATACTATTTCCCATTCTCCTCCATATTTTTAACAGCATTTAAATGCTGTCCAACTTTCTATTCTCCCTGTGGGACAGTCACGTGGATATAAAGCAATTTATTGCCCTAGAAGGCTACAGTGTGGAAGCACCTGGAATATAAAATTGTGAGAACTGCCACAAAAAGACAAAGTAGGCTGTGTGTCCAGTTTAGAGTTCTACACAGTTCATTCAATAAATATCTATTATGTATCTCATACACGATAAGTGCTGAGCCTAATGAGCTACTCTCTGCCTTGAAGGAGCTGACAGCCCAGTGGAAGGAATACAGACAACAAGCTGGCCAATTACAAGGACAGACACCGCTGCTAAGCGACACACGTAGGAGGAATACAGAAACCAAACCTGGGCTTCCCATCATCTGGCCGGCTCCAATTACTTCTTCGCTGCTTTCACTCTGATTCACGACATTTCGTTAGAGGAATCATCCTCCAGTACAGATCTCAGCAAGAGAGTCCCCCATTTGCCTGCTTAAAGCCCTTCAGAGGCTCCCCTCTGCTCTCAGGATGGAGCCCAAGGTCCCTGGCCAGGTAATGAAAAGCCCCCTTCCAGCTTCCACTGTGATCGTGCTGAATCGCTGACAGACACTGCCTACCTCCACCTCCCAGCTCGATGCCTCTGCCCCATTGGCTCCCTGAGCCTGCCTGTCTCTCACCAGGAGTGGGTCTCACTCCTGACTGCCAAGCTGAATCATCTGGAGAAATTAAACAGCAAAAGCAAAAACAGTGCCAGGGCCTCACCCCAGACGGAATGAATTCGAATCTCTGCGGGCAGGCCTGGGTATTCTGCAGCTCTCCGGGTGACTGTGATCTAAACCAGAGCTGCCACCACTGCCCTGTACACACAGGCACAACCCCCCTCCCGCAGCAAGACCAACCCAGCTCTGCTGCCATCAGCCCGAAGGCAGCTCCCGTCCTGCTCCCACACTGAACACACACAACCTCTCTGACTTCGCATTTTGCTACAGGAGCCTCATTAAATTAGGAAATATTAAAAACGCTGGCTGTGCACAACTCACCTGAGAACCTTCTCCACAAACCACAACCGGTGACTGCAATGTCCTAAGTGCCACGATGCAGCCAGTCCCGAACAGTCATTGCCACACTTACCTTCTAACAGCAGAAGACAGTGCACATCGAGCAACTCTGTGTGCCGTACACACTCACGCCATCTCCATCCTCACAAAAACCGCGACACAGGTATAGCGCTTAGCTCCATCTTACAGATGAGGAAACCTATTAAGAACATCAAATATTCGCACACTGGGTGTTTTTTCATGGTGCATATCACACTAAAAAAATTTTTGTATTGTCTGCCTTCCCTACAAGACCACAGAAGAACAACGTCTGTTTCATTCACCGATACACACCTGGCAAACACCTGGCCAGGGCTTCCTACGACTCAACAAATACTTTCTCCTCTCTGCTTGTGAGCGTCATCCTTTTCACCACGGACCAGCTTGCTTGTACCCACTTGCGTCTAAGCCCAGTGCCCCTCGGCTTCTTCCACGGGAGCCCAACCTCACCTCAATTCTAGTTCAGAAAATCATTTTAAAATATTCTAGTTCAAAAAAAAGAAAAAAGAAGCATGGTGCCTCCTGTGGGCTAATCAGGTGGGCTCCAGGAGTCAAGCCATTTGGGGATAAGGAGGGTCTAGAAGGTACCGTTCCCAGAAGTAGGGGGTGTCAAGTTTGTGGGGGGGGGGGGGGGGAAATCCAACATCCTAGAATTAATATGAGAATTAAACGAGAGAGTCCTTATAAAGTCCTTAGAACTATGTCACACACACTAAGCCTAACTGACAATTACACAGGACTACAATGAAAAGGTTTACTTATATCTACCATACCGGGCATTGTTCTAGAGCAGGGTGTCGGCAAACTTTTTCTATAAAAGGCCAGATAGTAAATACTTTGGCCTCTGCAGGCCACGCAGCCTCTGTACGGACTACTCAACTCTGCTGTTTTTGTAGCAGGAAAAGCAGTCACAGACAATACAGAAATGAATGGATACGGCTTCGCTCCCACAGATCTCTTTTTCAAAGACAGGAAGGCTGGATTTGGCTGCAGGCCACAGTCTGCTGACCCCTTTCTAGGGCAGTGCTGTCCAACAGCAATATAATGCAAGCCAAAGATACACTGTAAAATTTCTAGTGGCCACGTAAAAAAACATACACAGGTGAAATTAATAACACATTTTATTTAACCCAGTGTATCCCAAATATTGCTGTTTCAACACGTTGATAGATATAAAAAAACTGGGATAGTTTACATTGTCTTCTTCATACTAATTCTCCAAAATTCGCTGTTTTACACTTAATGCACATCTCAATTCGGACCAGGCACATTTCAGGTACTCAAGAGCCTTATGTAGCTAGCGGCTACCATACTGGACAACATAGTTCTAGAGCATATGCTAGTACAGATAATGCTGAGATACACACCTATACCCCTAGCTTCTGAATACATATTAAAAACAGTTTATACAGTGCCAACAACAGTAGGCCCTAAACATCTGTTGACTGAATGCATACAAAACCTTGTAAATATTAACTGGCATTACGGATATATGGACAAAGTGCACACATCCGCCCTAAAAGCAGATGAAAGATCAAAGAGAAATTTCCAAAAGCTGGTAACAAATCAGCAATAACCTAGATCTGTTTAGATCTTTAGATCTAAGATCTAAAGAGAAAATTTAAATTTCTAGCCGTAACCCACATACATCTCTCCGGCTACACAGGGAGCCCCTTCCTCTGTGGAGAGAAATGATGCCAAATGTTGGTAGGGGCGTCGCAGTTTCTGAAGTCACGCAGTACTGCTCTAGGGCCCTTTCGCCTTACGACGACCCCTAGCAAAGGTGCAGCGAGGGGACGGGACCTGCACAAGGGCCCACTCCGGCCCGGGTTCGGGTACCAGTGGGTGGGGTGGAGCGATAAGCAAAGCCTGCTGCAAGCCGTCCAAGGGTGACAGCCTGGCACCCAGCACACAGGCAGCGGCGGCCCCGAGAGAGCGGCCCACCCGGGAGATCTCGGCTGGAGGAGAGGTGAGGGCGAAGTCACGTTCCGGTCTACCGGCCCTGGGCACACCGAGAACCTCCCCAAGCAGGGGTGGGCTTCCACTGGGAACAAGGACTCGCCTGACTGCAGTGACAGAGACGCCCGCGAACACAGAGAATAGCTCACCGAGAAGCACAGGCGAAGCCCGGGAGGCCTCGGCGTCCAGATAGAACTTCCGGCCCCGGGGCGGGACCACGAAAGCTCAACCAATCCAAGCCCGCAGGCTGGAGAACACTGTCCGGGACCCAGCGCATGCGTGCTAGGGAAGTGGCGCCTGCGCAGAGCGGTCGGCGGCCCAGGGGGCCGGGCCCGGGGCCACCTTCCATCCCCCCATCCCCCATCCCCCCATCCCCGCCACACACCCCCACCCGCCGCAGCTCCCAGTATGGGGTCCTGTGGTCTGGGGCCGACGGTCCGCACCGGGCCCTGAATTGAAAGAAGCTAGCCTTTGAGCATCGAAGTGTGTTGAACTACTCTGCAACCTACCCTTTCTGCTTCCAGTCAAGACAGCGCTCAGCTAAATGTTGACAAAACTTTGGACAAAACTGTGAATTACCTATTTACTTAACGCAGTAATTAATTCAACAAGTACCTACTGCACCTTTGGCATGCATCAGCTGATATGAAAGTAGAAAACATTCATTAAGTAGCCTTGTGCATCCTGCACTTCCCACCTGTACGCATTCTTTACCTGCAAGGGTCCAATAAAGACAGTGTTGGTAGAACTAGAGAAAGTGGCAGCCTTCTTTGCTGACCCCATACTGGAGGGTAACTTGGGGGAAGGTTAAAGGAAGCAGGGTTTTGCTCTGGATTGGATGCTGTCAGGAAGCAGGGTGGTTCTATGATTGAGCAACGTAATAAACCTTACCTAGGAGGAGGGAAGACAGGACCAAGACTAAAGCTGTAATTAGTAAAGCAGCAGCAGCGACTCCATTTAAAAAACTGTTGAAACATCGCAAGTTTATCCTGGATGTAACCTCAGAGACTAGTTTCAAAGGCTATTGCTTCTATCACAAGAACAAAGTGAGACACCTATTAATCTACTTTATTGAACAGGCTGGGCTCTGTAGGGTGTAAGAAAGAAGAAACTTTAAATTTTTTCTCACCATTGCCTTGAAACAAGCTCTGTTGGCTCTCTCCTGCCCCTCGGCTGCTCTAGGGCTGGAGCTTGAGGCTTGAGCAAATCCCACAGCTTTTCTTTTTCCTTCCAGTTTTACTGAGATATAAGTGACATACAGCACTGTATAAGTTTAAGATGCAAAGCATAATGATTTGACTTACATACATCACGAAATGATGACCACAATAAGTTTAGTGAACATCATCTCATATAAATACAAAATAAAATGTTTTCTTTGTGATGAAAACTCTCAGGATTTACTCTTAACAACTTTCATATTTAACATACAGCGGTTGTTAATTATCTTTATAATATTGTACATTACATCCCTATTACTTGTTTATAACTGGAAGTTTGTATCTTTTGACTACCTTCATCCAGTTCCCCTTCCCCTGCCTCCCCACAGCTTTTCCAGTCACTTTCAGGTATAAAGAAACAATCTTATTTTTAGGTTGTTAAATCCATTCTAAATCTAGTATCAGAACTTCTATTACTCAACCAATTCAAAGTGCTGACCCTCGCTCAGCTCAGGTGTGATCTGTAACTCTGTGGCCCAGCAAAGGGGAAGACACGTGGATTAAGTTCTTCACTCTCCTTACTGTACCCTGTCTCTGCTTCCTGCGCTATTTTCTGGTCTCCCCAGGGTGAGGGCAGGAGAAGGAAGGAGTGGTAGAAAGGTCTTATTTGATTAGTATTGTGAATTGAATGGTCTCCCCACCCCCCAAGATAGATACTTCCACTTCCTAACCCTGGAACCTGTGAATGTGACCTTATTCGAAAAAAGGGTCTTTGTAGGTATAACTAAGTTAAAGATCTTAAGATCATCCTGGATTACCTGGGTGGGCCCTAAACCCAATGACAAGTGTCCTTAGAAGAGACAGAAGAGGAGAAGACACAGAGACAGAGAAGAAGCCACGTAAAGATTAAGGTGGACATCGGGGTGATGCAGCCACAAGCCAAGGGACTCCTAGACCCACCAGAAGCTGGAAGAAGCAAGGACGCATTCTCCCCAGAGCTTTTGGGAGGAGCATGGTCCTGCCAACACTTTAAGGTTGAACTTGTGGCTCCAGAACTGTGAGAGAATACATTTCTGTTGTTTTAAGCCACCCAGTTTTTTATGGCAGCCACAGGAAACGAATTCAGTTAATGATGTTGCTACCTGGTATTGGAGCTCTGTGTGCTGATATCCAAAGGCTGCCTTTTGTTCTTTTTGTGCGCTCACTTTGGGGATATTTTGGAGACCTCACCCCTTGCTGGGGGGCCCCTTCTTACCCATTCTCTGGTTCAGATGATACACTGGTTGACCACCAGCTCCTGCATTTGGTGGCACGTCCCACCCAGCCTTTTTCTGTTGGGTCAGCTCACCCGCAGACAGGCCTCTTGGGCGAGGTCCTTCCAGAACCACCCAGCTACTTGCTTGATGTGCACTTAGCCCTTGGCAAAGTCCCAGCAGCTCTGCCCCCACCAAGCCCTGGAAGCAGAGGCCGCTCCCTCTGCAGTCATACGTAGACTTAAGCAGTCCCAGCTGGCTCAGCTGTTGAGTTTTTTGGGAGAGTCATGCACCATTTCTTGTCCCTTTCAGTTCAATTCGGGAGCACCTGTCAATTTCTCTGAGTGGTTCTCTCAAGTTCCCCTCCACTTGCTGGGAAGGCGGGAGGAAGCTTCTAGAATTCTAAAGGCCATCTTCCAATTTTGCCTTCTCCTGTACATCAGCTGAAAAGGGGTGACAGGCCATGGGTGCCTGACATAGTGTTGGGCTCCCCACTTAGTACTGTGAAGATGGTCTAGCATGTCTCTCTATAAAAGTACTCAGCGGGCACTTAACACTGGGCTCAGATTTGGGTGAAACTCCAAGTCAGGAAAAGTCCCATTTAACATCCTCTTGCACCCAGAGTAATCTTTTTTGTTGTTTTATAAATTTATTTATTTTTGGCTGCGTTGGGTCTTCATTGCTGCGTGTGGGCTTTCTCTAGTTGTGGCGAGCGGGGGCTACTCTTCGTTGCAGTGCGCGGGCTTCTCATTGTGGTGGCTTCCCTTGTTGCAGAGCATGGGCTCTAGGCACGCGGGCTTCAGTAGTTGTGGCACACGGGCTTCAGTAGTTGTGGCTCACGGGCTTAGTTGCTCTGCGGCATGTGGGATCTTCCCGGACCAGGGCTCGAACCCATGTCCCCTGCATTGGCAGGCGGATTCTCAACCACTGCACCCCCAGGGAAGCCCCTCAGAGTAATCTTTAGCTCGTTTCCATACCTCTTGTTCTCCTTTCCCACACCATTTGCCCATTTTGCCATTTCTCTAGAATGTAAGTTATTGTACCCTAGATTTATGGCCACAGGTTGGTAGAGAATGAAGGAAGCCTGGCTTCCATCAGTTGGTGGTACATATCATACGATGGAAATTCAGAGGCAGTAAAACAATATTTATACTAGTTTGTTACTGGGGATGCTTCAAAATTCCATGTAATCAGAAAAATGGAGAAAAAGTACAAAAAGAGATGGGATAAAAGGATGCCAACTCAAACACCTCTGCCTGTCTACTCAGTTGCCTCCCGCACTGCGGTTAACAAATCTGAACCGAAGCCCACCCGCTGGGATTTCACTCTGTCCGAGTGGCTTGGTACCAGCAGGAACGCGTCTGCCAGGGATGTGGACTGCTCCGTGAAATGCCTCACCGCATTCTGGTTCTCAGGTTTTTCTTTTAAAAGGAGGTCGTTTTGTAACAGCAGTTCGTCTGAGGAGCAAGATGTGAGCACTGAACTAAAAACCACTGGTCTGTGCTGCTTCTTTTGTCTTTCGTGCGCGCACCCTGTAGCCTCAAGGCTTATTCTCATGGACTCGCCACTGTACACACCATCCACAGCCCCCCTTTCCCAACATGACCTGGGCGTGCTGCCAGAAGGGACCATTCATCAGAAACGACACTATAAAGGGGAACCATGCTCATCCCAGGTCTTCTAAGTCTTCAGTGGGAGACACATTTGGCCAGGAGTGTACCATTCTGATTTATGGTGCCCAAGAGAAGCATTTTTTCCATTTCAGCCTCATTTTCCCCCATAACAACCTAACGCATTGTACTTGCCACATGATTTGGCGCATACAATACTGTTTTTGCTACTTATTATTCATTTCAAACCAGACCCAAACACCACCTAGTTTTCTAGCTGCTGAAGAGAATGAAGGCGTCAACTCCTTAGTTATGACAAGAATAAATCACTTAGTTTGGTATGTTGGCTGGGACAATTACATGTGCTCAATACCAGCTTTTATGTGACAGGGTCTACGTGGTGGACTTTGGTGGGTTTTGGCCACCTGGCTTTCAGCCCACCTTCAGAACAGGCCATCGGGTGCCCCGCTCTGCCCTAGCCAGGGGGCAGCGACATGACCCAAGCGGGGCTGATGGCACACCCCTCCCTGGAATGTGAATTTCAAGCACAGTAATGTGGAGACTAACATAGTAAGAGATTATTCCTGCGATGGTGGCTTCCTGATCAGCAATGGCTTTTTCCCATTGTTCTGCTTCTAACCCTGCAGCTCATTTCCAAGGCTGGATTTCTGGTCTTTCCATTCACCTGCACACTCCTGTTTCCTTACTGTAATTTCCCTTTGCTGTAGGTTAGTGGAGGTCTGTTTGTTCTTGCTACAAGCAAACACTGACTCAGCCCGTCTTAATGTAGCTGTGTGATTTGAGTCATCAGGAGAGAATTCCTGATCTTACACGGTGCTGAAATTGCCTTCTTACTCGTTCCTTTGTATGAAGGCATTGGAAGCTGCTATTACAAAAGAGCAAATATTACTTAGGGAAGGTTACACTGCCAGCTCTTTACTCCTTACACCTGAGTTTTCTTATAAGGGTCGTTTCTCTTTACTTGTCAGAGATCAGCAGAATGGGACTTGAACAAGTAAATGTTGATGGGGTGAACTGGGAGAGAATGAGAGGTCTGCAAGATTAGATTCTTCAAGATCTCACGGGCGACTGATTGGAAGGTTCTCGGTACCCAGAAGAAGCATGAGTTCGCAAGACACTGGGGAGGAGAAACGGAGCCAGGATGAAGCAGGAGATGCTGGAGACAGCCCTCTTTGCTGCCTGCCCGCTGGCAGCCACACACATGCACGTAAATTGCCAGCAGGGGGCACTGCTGGAACTCTGAGAGAGGGTCTGTAAACCGAAAGAGGCAAGAAGAAAGTGTTTCCCTTTCAGCGGAGGAGCTGTGTGCGTGCAGCTCAAACTCAGGAGGAAAAATATTTTTAAAAGGACAGTAACAGGGATAGGAAAGGGGACGCAGAAACTTTTATCCCTGTGCAGAAAGAGCAATAGATGTGGGGAAGGTGAGCCTGCGTTCCAGGCTCCTGAGCAGCAGGAAAGGAAACCCTCAGGCCTCAGCTCCTGCTGAATGACTCCTCAAGACTCCAGTGCCCTTTGCCTTCAGTCACAACCCGCCTGCTGTTAAGAGACGAACTCACTCCAGGTGTCCCAAGTCAACTGGCACCAAGTCACATAGATGAGGTTCATCTTAAAGGGGGGGGGGGTAATACTTTTACTTTTTAAAGTAAATGTTTTGTTGAAGTCTAACACATATATAGAAAAGTCAGAGCAGAAATCATAAGTGTGCTGCTCAAAGACTTTCACAGAGTGAACATGTCCCTTTAAAAAGCATCAAGAAACAATGGCCACTCCCCCCAGAAGTCCCCCCACCTTGTGTTCCCTCGCAGCACCCTCTCCAAGGGTAAACACAGTCCAAACTTCTCCATCACAGAGTTATGGCCCCTGATCTCAAAACTTTTGTAAGTGAAAAGGGGAAAAAAATTATGTAAGTGGAACCATACAGTATGTACTTCCTGGCTTTTTTTTTTTTTTTTTTTAATTTTTTGGCCACACTGCGAGGCTTGTGGGATCTGAGTTCCCCAACCAGGGATTGAACCCGGGCCCTCAGCAGTGAGAGCGCGGAGTCCTAACCACGGGACCGCCAGCGAATTCCCTGGCTTCTTTTGATCAATGCCACATTTTAAAAATTCATCTGTGTTGCTGTGAGTAGCATTAGTTTGTTCATTCTCATTTCTTGGTAATATCTCATTGAATAAATATACCAGTTTATTTATCCATTCTGCTCACAAGGGACAGTATGGATATTTGAGTTGTTCTACTGTGATTATTACAGAAAGTGTCACGATGCATTTCTATTGAGTATATACCTAGGACTGGCATTCTGGGTTGGTAACATGTACTGTTTTCGGTCATAAATGACGCTTGACCATAAATCGACACACCATATCTTCTGTATGATTTCTGTACCTGAAGAAGGCACTCCCAAATGTGTTTTGAGCAACACTGTCTGTGCAATACATAATAGGCTCTCAAAGAAATTACTGAGAAGGAAGGGGTAATTAGTTCTTACCTAATTTCATTGAATCCAGCACTCATCATGCTCTAGGAAGTGGCCACAGGGTGGCAGAAACCATAACAAACAAAACCACAACCTAGAAGTGGAAAACAATTTCTATAACATTCCCAAACTGGTCAGAGATATACATAGGACAAGTTTTTGTCAAAAATATGCATACGTGTGCCCAGCAGTGGGATTGCCGGGTCATGTGGTAGTTCTATTTTTAGTTTTTTAAGGAACTTCCATACTGTTGTCCATAGTGGCTGTATCAATTTACATTCCCACCAACAGTGCAAGAGGGTTCCCTTTTCTCCACACCCTCTCCAGCATTTATTGTTTCTAGATTTTTTGATGATGGCCATTCTGACCGGTGTGAGGTGATACCTCATTTGCGACCACCTAGAGGGGTGGGATAGGGAGGGTGAGAGGGAGACACAAGAGGGAGGGGATATGGGGATATATGTATACGTATAGCTGATTCACTTTGTTATAAAGCAGAAACTAACACACCATTGTAAAGCAATTATACTCCAATACAGATGTTAAAAAAATATATGCATATGTAAACTTTTTATCCTAAACCCACTTCGGGGCAGCCCTTCTCAGCTCCAGGCCAGACTCTCACCACCCCTTACTACTGCCTCTAAGTCTATTTATAAACTGTTGTACAGAATTTTTTCACATGTATGCTAAGGATAGAATTTTTATGAAGCAGGACAGGGCGTTTAAAGATGTAAGAGTTCCCCAGAGGTCATAAGTAACTACTCCAATCTACAACTCCATTCTCCACGGAAAAAAAAGGACCCTTATTTGTACACATTTAGAGGAATCCCAAATTGTTTGTTGCCTTGCCATTCCCTGGCCAAACAGCATGAAGCTGCATCCACACAGCGCCAGGATGATGCTTTGAATGGACACAGAACGCAGCTATTTGGCATCTGCAGTCACTGTTTTACTGACTGGAAGAGAAAATTTAAAAAAAAGGTCGAATTCATTTACAATGGTCTTTTGAATGTTGACCCGGTCTAAGCCTTCTTGAAGGGCCTCAAGCTTGTTAAAGGAATTTGAAAACAATCTACAGGCAAATGTGGTTAGGGGCATTTCTCTATAAAAGCCAGTTTTTAAAAGGGAAACATGTCTAGCTACTACCCCTGCCCCTCATTCTTGCTTGGGGAGAAACTATTAGTGATTTGGATTGCCAGTCTGATAGCACTGCACCTACCAAAAGAACTGCATTTACTTGAAATGATGCTAAATGGTCATTATCCAATTGGCCCCTGTCAGATTTCTTAAATGTTCTAAAAGGCAAGAATACTTGATTCAAAAACAAATAACCACTATTGGAGGAAAGTTATCAAATTATAACATATTCTAAAACTTTTGGATGCCATTTGCAGCAACATGGATGGACCTAGAGATTATCATACTAAGTGAAGTAAGTCAGACACAGAAAGATAAATATCATATGATATCACTTACATGTGGAATCTAAAAAGATGATATAAATGAACTTATTCACAAAACAGAAACAGACTGACAGACTTTGAAAACAAACTTATGGTTACCAAAGGAGAAAGGCAGGGGGAGGGGGAGGGATAAATTAGGAGTTTGGGATTAACATATGCACACTACTATATATAAAATAGATAATCAACAAGGACCTACTGTATAGCACAGAGAACTCTACTCAATATTTTGTCATAATCTATATGGGAAAAGAATCTGAAAAAGAATGGATATATGTGTATGTATAACCGAACCACTTTGCTGTACACCTGAAACTAACACAACATTGTAAATCAACTATACACCAATGTAAAATAAAAATTAAATTAAAAAAATAAAAAATAAAATTTTGATAGTTCTCTGCCGCAATGCAGAATGATTTTACTCTATGTTTATTTTGCAGAAACTAATTTACCTGATATCTTATGGTCTGATTGGAACAAGATTTAAATAGCAGTCCTGAAAAAGAAAGCAGTAGTATCAAAGGTGAGAGTGTTATCTGCAAAGCTATAAATTTATAAGAAGCCAACCTTGCTACCCAGTCTCACTGCCATCACCTCATCTCACTGATCCCTGAAAGGTAATAAGAGTCTGATTTTGGGAAGCCATTCTCCATGGGCCTCTTGTGTTTCCACCTATCGTCTGCACAAAGGCATTGGCAGCTTTTGTTCTGTACTATCTTATCAAGGATGTTGGTAGAGCCTGGGAGAATAGAGATAGTATCTTATTTCTCAAGAGCAGATTTGTTTCCTGACAAAGATAAAAATATCATCTCCTTCTGGGGCAATGTTTGGGCAGGTTGGCTATTGGTCCCCTTATAAGATTGGGGCTTTCCTCAACTCAGAGTTCCTCACTGTGACACAAACTCACTGGGTACCCGGCATCCACCTGGACCCGCCTCTGCATTGCCCCACCCCCTCTGAGCCTCGGGGTGGGGGACAAGGGGCAGTGGTGTGACCCTGAGGCCCATGCTACCTGTTGTCCCGTGGGTAATAAAGTCCACCTCTGACCCAGGAGTCTCGTGTTTTCTACTGATATCTAGGAAACTGTGACAGGCCAACTTGTTAGCTTGCAAGTAGGGGAACAGTTCTTGACATCTGTAAACATCTTCAGGTAAAAGTATTCCAGAGTCATCCCACAAGTATTCTGTGCCTAAGAAAAAGAGAAAAGTACCAAAAATATAGGCTACATCAGGCCACATTAGAGATCAGTGCAATTTTAGGGAGGCATCAAGTGCCCGAGAAGAAGGGGTCATTCAGTACCCTTCCTTGCTTAGGACAGAGGCCCAGATGTGGTCTCAAAATCTTTAACTCAGTGCTTTGGGCAGCCGCTGACATTCAGCCTCCTGAGGAGGCAAAAACGGGGCTCATGCCATTGTTATTTCAATGTTAACATACACTCGTGAGGCTGGAGGATGTGGTAGATCCTGGTGAAGGTAATCTAGTCTATACCAGCAGACAGGCAGCACCATTCAGTGGTAAGAAATTTGGGCAGCACTCAGGGCCTGCGGCAGGTTGAAGATCTTGGTTTTGTTGCAGACCCAGTCTACACAGTCTGTCCTTTTCTCTCACAGTGCTTCACAGCCTGGAGACAAGATGGAGAAAAGAAAGCAGTTGGCTTGATCCGGATTGGGGCTCTGCCTGGCGGCTGTGGCAGAAAGACACCAGAGCACGGGCCTTGGGGAGGCAGTGGCAAGGGTGTCTTTGAAGGTATGGTGGGCCTTGGGGTCTAGGTTGTGTTTTATTAGAGAGGAGAGTCAAACCAGGAAGAAACCAAGAGGTGGGGAGAAAATGGAAATGTCAAGGGAATGGGGGTTTCATTTTAAAAAGGTCAAAGGATAAGCATGGGGAGATTAAGAAGAGAAAACCAGATCAACCAGGAGAGTTTGATATTGGAGTTCAAGAGCTCGGAGGTGATGATCAAGTTCAAGCGGTGGCCACAGGGCAGAGACTGAGGAGGAGAAGATGGTTACTGGAAGAGAGGAGGTCAAAGAACTGTGAGGGCAGGTTCTGAATGGGTCATGTGGCTAGATGTCACCACGATGGTTGACGACTATGGCTAGAAGGACGGAGGGCCAAAGAGCTATTTAACTGCGCCTTCAAGGAACAGTGGCCTTTACGTGCAAGTAGAGAAAGAAGAGACTGTGGACAAGAGTTGGAGCAACGAGGATGCCGCCCTCAACTCCAGCCCCTGAAAAGAGTGCCGTGGGGGAGGAGGAGCAGCTTCATGTGACCTGGCCGCAGGCAGAGCGGCGGCCCTGGGAGAGCTCAGTTCAGCTAAGGGAGAGAGACGGAGTCTGTCTACCAGACAACGGAGTACGTGTGATGGGGGAGGGGGCAGAAACGGTGGGCGTGAGTGCCCAGAGGAGGGAGCCCATAACAGTGAGGGGATGAGAGCGTGGGAGAGGATGGATGACAAGGGGCAGCTGCACACTGGGTGATGCCAGGGTCAACATCTATGGGAGTCATGGCTCAATTATCCGACCTTAGTTTCCCCAAAGGAACCCAAGTATGATTCCATGCTACTGCAGGCTGGAGGTCCATGATGCTATAGGCCGTTGACTGCAACTCAAAATAACATGTTGGTATTTAAGGTCCAAGAAGTTAGTCCCAAACACTGTGGTCTTGTGGTAGAAATGGCAGGGGAGCCCACCAGTGGTCAGGGAAGAATGGTCACCTGACTTTGGATTGTGTTTCGTTTGAAATCCTAGATAGGCCGAGAGAGGTTTATTTTTGTCTTACTTAATGTCAAGCAGCGACCAGTATGGGATGGGGTAGACATGCCACCATGTCATCAGGGACCCAGGCTTCCTCCAGCTATGTACTCCTCCATAGGCTGTGGCCCTTGCCCTCATGGTCACAAGGCAGCTCCCAGAGCTCCTGCCTTCACAACCACATTGCAGGCAGGAAGAAGGAGGAAGGGAAATGGCAAAAGGGGCTGCTAACCGAGAGCCTTCTTTAATGATCCTTCCTGGAAGTCCCACCAATGACTTCAGTGGGCTCCCCCATCTGAAAGAGAGGTTGGGAAATACAGCCTTTTAGCTGAGCACATTGCATTCCCCCCATATATATGGTTATACTAGTAAGGAAAAAGGTGAGAATGGATATTGGGTAGGCAACTAGAAGTCTCTGCTACAGATATTACAGAAACATGAAATATTATTATTCAATTTAACTCATCTTTGTGTATTGATTTTCTCCCCCATACGTAACATAATTGCAGGCCTCCCTATTTCGTTTCTGGTTCAATATCTCTTCCTGTAACCTGGATTACTGGGGCACTGTCCTTCACTGCAAGGTCTCCCCTCTATTTTCCTTTAATCTAAGCCAAACTATGCTCTCAAATCTCCTTGGTCACTGAAGAGATGGGGGCTGGGGTTGGGGGGTCCTTCTTCAAGTTCTAGCACAGTGTCAGAAGCCACCTGTGTCAGTTAGCTTTTGCTGTATAACAAACCACCCCAAATTTTCACATCTTAACACAACTATTTTATTACCTCTTGGTAATATCTGTGGGCTGATTTGACTGAGCCAGGCACTTCTCCATCTGGTCTCCCTGGAAACACAGTTTTGGGGATTTCTATAACTAGCAGTTATCCTAACACATACAGCTACAGTCCTGTATAGACTCTATGGCCAAAGAACTTCACACTAAGGGAGAACAATGTATTTTTTCCCACCATCTTAAGAGGTTGTATGTGTTGGTTGTATTAAAGAGAACATTGTTGAAGAAGGATTACTTTAAAAAAAAAGACAAAGAAGAAGGATTACTAAGAGTTTCAGTATAAAAAAACTCTAAGAGTAAGGCGACAAATTTTAAAGATTAGTAAGTGGACACCTTCTTGCTTTCCTTCCTTTTACAGCTCAATGCCTTCGTTGCTTTCGGGCTAACAAGCAAATATCTGGGGAATCTTCTGTTTCGGAGCTCTCTTGAACCTCTTTCTGACCTAGAATCTTAAAACAGAATACACTTTCATCCTCAGGGAATACACTCAGGATTCACTACCACACAAAGCAGTTCTTGAATTCAGAAGAAAAGAGAAACAGGAAAGGAGGCATTAGTCTTTTTTGGAACCTGGCTACTAGCATAATTTGGTTTTAGGTATTTCTCTGAGGCCTTGAATTCAACAACTTACGCTAACTGGCATTGCAGTTATGAGGCCTAATAAAGCAGTCATGTGTTCCCATAATGGCAAGTAATTTTAAGAATTTTTAAGAATGTAAGTAAAATAAATATATATATATCTAACTATTTCCATAGAGAAAAGAATGAAAAACACATTTTCTAGCAAAGCAAATAACCATACACATAATTAAACACAGAATCAACAACACATTTTCTTACTTAGAAACTATGACACAAGGTTATTTAGATATTATTATTACAAAGAATTTAAATATACAAATTTGGTTGTAAAAGATCAGGCTAAGCCACTTAGGTAAAAGTCTATCTGTGATGTTATAGTTTCCAAGAAGTGCCATAGAAGTCAAACAGTTAAACACTTCTCTGTGCTTTTTTTTTTTTTTTTAAATTCTCAAAATGTTATATAAAGTGGTTCATCAAATCACACAGACACATCAAATGTACTGGGGTGGGGGGAGGAGGGCTGAACTGACACATCCACATTTTATAGACTCAGAAATGAATGAGAAGACACAGTGGTACTATATTTAAAGCAAATATTGGCATATCTTGTACAAGAAAGGCATCTTACAATAATGATTCTGTTGATACATCACAATTTTTCAGTTTGTATTTCTAAAATGGGGGGAGGATCTATGATATAATGTCAAAAAAGAGAGAACTGACATAAAAAGCCAAATATAAAGATACAAAAGACAACAGTAACACTCAACCATCCACAGATAAAAGGCCATCTGGACATAAGCCTGAAACCAGCAAGACGCCATCCACCGCAATTTCTCCGGTTTTGCCCTTGCCACGTTCTGCTTCAAAAATGATCTAATAATGGAGAGGGAACAAAAAATTACTTCAAAATATTTAAAGCAATGATAAAGTCCCACTATTTAATAGCTATTAAACTGGACTAAATTCATATGTCCCTACTGCATAGAAACAGGCTTTGACACTGAATATATAATAATATATTTTCCAGATGCCAGGTATCTACACGGAGTGAATTACATTCAGAGAAAACAGGGTCACTGCAACACCTAAAAGAAGCTGGAAAGCCCTGGAAAGCTGAGAAGAGTAAGGTTTAAGAGGAAATTCTGGAATTCCCATTTAAAGAAAAAAAAA
The DNA here is from genome assembly GCF_009873245.2 of Balaenoptera musculus. Classification (NCBI taxonomy): domain Eukaryota; kingdom Metazoa; phylum Chordata; class Mammalia; order Artiodactyla; family Balaenopteridae; genus Balaenoptera; species Balaenoptera musculus. The sequence continues at coordinate 10,439,372 of NC_045806.1, read as the reverse complement.
AAAAAAAAGCAAAAGTAAAAGAATAATATGATTTTCTTCTCGAAAACCAGGCTAGAAGGAATCGAATACTCCCCGTGAACATAACGTAATCACAGAGCAGTGCTCAGGGCAGCGGAGATGAAGCAACTTTAGGCTTGCGTGATGACCAGTGCGTCCGGCTTTCCCTGGCTCTCCAAAGAGAAAAGTGGAAGCCTCAGAAGGACAAATGGGGGCAAAGACAGACTGAATGCCCACTGCCCGGGCTACTCTCTGTTTTCTTACGCTCCCTGGATTCATTTTCTTGAGAATGGCTGGAGACAAGCTATCACTGAGAAGCAAGTGATAGCACAACTGGATACAGAAGTCTCTTCCTCCCCTAGTCTCTTCTCAGGCAGGAACTGCTTTCAGAAAGATGTTCCTTTGGGATAAGTTTTAAAAGTAGTGAGCCGAAAAGCAGACCCCTCACAGCAGCTGCAATGGGTGGGATAATGAGGGGAGGCATGTCTAGATCTTGGGATGCGGTGGCTTTCCCATCACTAAAATCCCTGACTGATACTCCCAGATAACTAAAAAATAAATATCAGGATAACAAATTGACATCCTAATTTGTGTCTGTTTTTCCACTGCATTTTTGCCAAGTCTGGAACAACAAAAAAAATTCAGGCAGGCTTCTTATGTTCTCTTTTGTCAAGGAGATTTGGGATATAAAAATCAAAAGCAGACTTTTCTACAAGACATCCCCTTGCTGATATTTGCCCCCCGCAGGCTTAACCTCCTTGAGAAGGCTAAGCCAGTAGAAGGTGGAGTGAGGTGCCTGTGAGGGGTAGAAGCAGAAGGAATGAGGGGGAAAGTGAGATTCTCCAGGACTAGGAGCCACACCACTGTGTCTTCGTGGCCGAGCCCTGGGTGGGAAACGGTTGCCCGAACTTCCTATGGAGGATGGATTCCCAGGAGCAAGACTCCAGTAAAGTTTTCTGGGTCCAGTCTGGCATGGAAATTGAAGAGATGAGTCACTTGCAGAACCACGTGGGTGCACAAAATGTGGGTCTCCAGGGCCCTCACGATGAAGGGAAGATGTGCTGCCCATCTTTTAATGTCTGTGCCACTTTTAGCCTTTCAGATGCTCAGGCCACCCTGGGCAGGGTGGCCCTCACTCAACCCTGTGTGAGCAAATAACGGAGACTGAATCCCACGCAGCGCCAGCCCCCAGCCACACAGCCTAGTGGGATGGGGCTTTGGGTTCAGATGTAATTTGATTTAGAGAAAGCAACGCGACTTACCTTGCATGCCTGAATTTATGGAGTAAGACTCACATCTGCTACAAATATCCACAGCCAATATGACACTGATGAACTGAAATGCACGCTTTAGTCTGGACTGTTTGGCCTCCCCACCCTCCACTGCGCCCCATCAAGGTTTGCCCTAGCACTGAAAAAGTTCAGGGCACAGGTGCCTGCCTCAGGCCCCTGCTGGGCCTGCGTACCCTTCTAACAGGCCAGGCTCTTTGGGGGCATGTTTTCAAAAATGTGCATTTAAATAAAATCACTGTTTTGATAGCATACACCCCCAGCAAGCCACTGAGTTATGTAAAATATTTCTCAGTATATAAATTCAGTAAACATGGAGGTAATTACGAACGCTGTGCAGAGGCATGCTTCAATTCTCCAACAGGGATCTCAACCCTCTACAGCACGACTCAACGTTACGATCCCCAAACTACGCTACAAACACAACAATGTAAATATGTGGATTGGATGTGTATTGACTCAAATTTTTTGCAGTGAGAATAAACTAGAATTAAGGCATTCGTCGGTGCTAAGCCAGCCCTGGAATTGGGAAAGAACGGTTAAGAAGTTCATTAACTTGGCCCAACATATACTTTTATCCATAGTCATGTCTCAGGATGTATTTTATTTAATTTATTTATTTTTCATTATTTATTTATTTACTTATTTATTTATTTATTGCTGCATTGGGTCTTCGTTGCTGCATGCGGGCTTTTCTCTAGTTGCGGCGAGCGGGGGCTACTCTTCATTGCGGTGCGCGGGCTTCTCACTGTGGTGGCTTCTCCTGTTGTGGAGCACAGGCTCTAGGCACGCGGGCTTCAGTAGTCGTGCCTCGCGGGCTCTAGAGTGCAGGCTCAGTAGTTGTGGCGCACGGGCTTAGTTGCTCCGCAGCATGTGGGATCTTCCTGGATCAGGACTCAAACTCATGTCCCCTGCATTGGCAGGCGGGTTCTCAACCACTGCACTGCATCAGGGAAGCAGGCGGACTCCCAACCACTGCACTGCATCAGGGAAGCCCAGGATGTATTTTATTTATTTATTTATTAAAAAAAAAATTTTTTAGGTATCTATTCTTTTTTTAAAATTTATTTAATTAATTAATTTATTTATTATTTTTGGCTGCGTTGCATCTTCGTTGCCGCACGTGGGCTTTCTCTAGTTGCGGCGAGCGGGGGCTACTCTTCGTTGCAGTGCGCGGGCTTCTCATTGCAGTGGCTTCTCTTGTTGTGGAGCTCGCGCTCTAGAACGCGGGCTTCAGTAGTTGTGGCTCGCGGGCTCCAGAGCACAGGCTCAGTAGTTGTGGCTCACGGGCTTAGCTGCTCCACGGCATGTGGGAGCTTCCCGGACCAGGGCTCAAACCCGTGTCACCTGCATTGGCAGGCAGATCCTAACCACTGCGCCACCAGGGAAGCCCCCAGGATGTATTTTATATAAGATGTTCTGCTGTGATTCAAGTGTGATGAGTGAATGAAGAGATGCTGAATCTGACATCTGACACTAAGGGCCTGGCTATTTGGTTTGACGCCTAGTACAGGAGTTTACTTCCGTTGACTAACACATTCTCTTTCACAAGCAAAGTAGAAATGGAGTCCTGAACATTCTTCTTGTCACCACTGGTTGGTACTCTGCTCTTCGTGTATCTCCTTCCAGATTTCACCCTATCTTTTCCCTTCCCACCTCGAGCAAACTTCTCATAACGGCCTAGAGGGGCTGTCCCCAGGGCTCTGCTCCCTTCCCTCCTGGTGGCTCTACAGTGTGGCTTTCCCTCTTCGCCTCCAAAGACATGACTCCTGCAAAGGTCGGTAGCCACCTCCTGATGGTCAAACTTGACAGACTGTCATTTTTATCCTATTTGTTCCTTCTGAGCAGTACATCCCATTGGTCAACTTCCTCTTAAAACTCTGCTCCCTTTTCCTTTATTAAATCCTCTGGGCAGTAAAGGATGAACTCAGCAGGTCTGGGTTGTCCAAACCCTGCACATTCCAAAGACAGGTTTGGACCTTGACTGGTTCCTGGAAAATAACCTCTAAGTCCCTGGAATATCTTACCTCTTAAGAGTGTCTGTGGCCACGCCAGATAATTTATGCTAACAATGTGATTTACGGTGGGGACCTTGGGCCACACAGTATCAGCCTGTCCTCCGGAGAAGCTAAAGACTGAGTAACTAGGGTCAGCCATGTGCGCAGTCATGCGAGCAGACTGACCCAGAACAAAACCCCTGAACACCAAGGCTTGTGTGAGCTTCCCTCGTGGGCAGTACTTTGTGCATGTTGTCACGCATCATTACTAAGAGAATTAAGAGCTGTCCCTATGACTCACCAGGAGAAGAAAATTACACGCTTGTGCCCAATCTCTCCTCTGCCCTACATGCCTTTTCCCTCTGCTGATTTTAATCTGTATCTTTTCACTGTAACAAACTATAATCGTGAATATAACAGGTTTTCTGAGTACTTTGAGTCCTTCTAGGGAATCATGGAACTTGAGGGTGGTCTTAGGTACCCCAGACAATGGCCACTCTCTCAGTGCAGTCCAAAAAACATTTAAGGGCTTCCCTGGTGGCGCAGTGGTTGAGAATCTGCCTGCCAATGCAGGGGACACGGGTTCGAGCCCTGGTCTGGGAAGGTCCCACATGCCGCGGAGCAGCTGGGCCCGTGAACCACAATTACTGAGCTTGCGCGTCTGGAGCCTGTGCTCCGCAACAAAAGAGGCCGTGATAGTGAGAGGCCCGCGCACCGCGATGAAGAGTGGCCCCCACTTGCCGCAACTGGAGAAAGCCCTTGCACAGAAACGAAGACCCAACACAGCCAAAAATAAATAAATAAATAAATAAATAAACCCAACGTTCAAAAAACATTTAAAAAATGACCTTCTAGATGTGGTAGATATATACAATGGAATACTACTCAGCCATAAAAAATGAAATAATGCCATCTGCAGCAACTTGGATGGACCTAGAGATGACCACACTAAGTAAAGTAAGTCAGACAGAGAAAGACAAATACCATATGATATCACCTATATGTGGAATCTAAAATATGATACAAATGAACTTATCTACAAAACAGACCCACAGACATAGAGAACAGACCTGTGGTTGCCAAGGGGGAGGGTGGTGGGGAGGGAAGAAATGGGAGTTTGGGATTAGCAGATGCAAACTATTATAGAGAGGACGGATAAATAACAAGGTCCTACTGTAGAGCACAGGGAACTATATTCAATATCCTGTGATTTACCATAATGGAAAAGAATATGAAAAAATATATATATGTATAACTGAATCAATTTGCTGTACAGCAGAAACTAACACAACATTGTAAATCAGCTATACTTGAACAAAATAAATTTTTTAAAAAGTGACCTTCCAGTCTCCATTCATTGTGATAAGTGCTGGGCATAAAATGAATGAGCTTTCACATATTAAGGAGTTTAGAGCCTGGTTCGGAAGGAAGTTGGCGAGAGGAGCCTGACACACACCAACAGCTCATTCTCATAAAATGCTGATACGCACGCACTTGCCAAGTATTATCATTAGTTGTGCTATTAATTACCTCGTCTATTTCGCTCCAGAATATAAGCTCTTTAAGTGGAGGAAAGAGTCTAATTCATCTTTGTAGCCCCAGTGCCTAGGTACTTCAGTAAGTGTTTTGTTTTGTTTGTTATATCACTGAAAAAGAATGTAAATATCTCGTTTAATATGTTTTCCACTTACGCTTTTGGGAGTATCAATCCCTTGATACAGCTGAATCTTCCCCATCTTCCACCGTTCATCCGTGCTCCTGGTCTTCTCCCATGCCAGGGCATTATTACTGTTTTTCACAAACACTCGAAGTTTCCCTACTTTGTTTCCAGCCAGCCGGTAATGAAAGAGCAAACAAAAGTTGCTTTGGGGTTGCAGGTCGGGGAGGACAAGTTTCAAACGGCCGATGTCCTTCTTCTGACCTGCCAGGACCGGAACTGCCATATAGTAGCCAACAGCTTGAAAGAGAAGAAAAACCCACAGTTAATGAGGCCAATGTAAAGGGTTTGGCTATAGTGTATAAAATAGCTGTAAAAAATGAACGCTAGTCTCCTACAGGGAAAGCTGAAGTCCTTTTCATTTCAAACATTTAGGAACAAAATTTTCATGCTAAAATGGATTTTAGGGATCACGGGGCTGAAGTTCTTTGCTCTCCAAAGAAGGTAACTAAAAGTCGGAGAAACTGAAGAATTTGTTCACATTCACAAAGCTTGGTAATAGCAGATACGGGGCAGGAACCTAACTAAATGGTCTTTTAGCACTGTAGGTGACTTTCTGCTAATGGAGAACTTGTGTTCCAGAACTTTCCACATTGGTTGTTTGAACCTTGGAAGGCATTTCCCCGCTGAGTTGGTATGTATGATGGCCAGCTCGTTACGTGGGTCCACAGTGCGGTATTTAATCCACAACATACATGACTTTGTACTAATGGTATCATGGAGCTTAGCCACCATGTGTAACGTATCACTCCAAGTTCTGATTGAAGATGGCAGGAACACAGGTCACCTTCTGTTTCTAAGATCCTTTTCCCAAGTATTTTTTAACCAGTGTGGTGGATGTTTGCTCATCTCCAGTCTTCTGGTTGTAGCTTTGATGGACTTGGGCAAAACCTCTCATAGAGTGGGGTTTGAAGAAGTTGATAGGAAGAAAGAATTCCTCTAGAAGCCAGGAAAAAGACACGGTGGGTGGGTGAAGTCTTCTGCTAGCCCACAGACACTCCCAGGACCCAGGTTGACAATGTTTTGGTTTTCACTGGACCCAGAGACTGTCTGGTCTTCTTCCCCAGTCAGTGAGTTTGCCAGATTCAGAAAATAAAAATACAGGCTGCCCAGTGGAGTTTGCATTTCACACAAACAATATGTCTGAGATATACTAAAAAGTATGTGCTGCTTATCTGAAATTTGGCATCCTATATTTTATCTGGCAGCTCTTCTAGCTATACTCTCTTTTGTGACCCATTGTGGTAGGTTTCCCTTTCACGCCCAGCTCAAGCCCACTTTGATCTGTCCTTGAGATTTTATCCTTCTAAAAATGCTGATTCATCCCATGTTTCCTTTTTATATTTAACTCTGTAGGGAAGAACCAGCCCACCTAGAGATCTGATGGAGGCTCAGGAAGGGAGGGAGGACAATCTGAGTGATGCAACAGCTGAGAACCCCAGGGTCATTTCTGAATGAGGTGTTTGTAAATAGGGGACTTGGACCCTCTACCCTAATCCCAAGTTCTAAAAGGAATTTTTGTTAGGAGATATCCAGGTTTCCTGATTGCATGTAAGGGCTTGCAAGGAAAGACCTCGGGGGAGGAATTAGTCTAGAGGAAGGATCTACAAGAAGGATCTTTTTTTTTTTTTTTTTTTTTTAAAGATTTTAAATTTTTATTTATTTATTTATGGCTGTGTTGGGTCTTCGTTTCTGTGCGAGGGCTTTCTCTAGTTGCGGCAAGCGGGGGCCACTCTTCATCGCGGTGCGCGGGCCTCTCATTATCGCGGCCTCTCTTGTTGCGGAGCACAGGCTCCAGACGCGCAGGCTCAGTAATTGTGGCTCACGGGCCTAGTTGCTCCGCGGCATGTGGGATCTTCCCGGACCAGGGCTCGAACCCGTGTTGCCTGCATTGGCAGGCAGATTCTCAACCACTGCGCCACCAGGGAAGCCCAAGAAGGATCTTTTACCTGAGAGCTGAGCCTATACATCCCCAAATAAACAATTTGGTAAGGATCTGGATTTCCTAAAGGTATAACAGTTACCTCTAATTATAGACTCAGCCTTAAATGACCAAGATTCGATTTATGCTCCAAATGGGATCAGCCAGCCAAATGCTCTGCCCAAAAGGAAGTTAGAGCTCATCGACAGTATTTAAGTAGGCAGTGGAAAGCAGGCAGCTCAGAGCTTAGGCAGAGAAAAATCCAAGGTTAAGTGGAAAGAAAGAAATCCTCAAGCAATAGAAGGGAAATTCCAGTCCAAAAGTTCAGATTGCTGATGTGATGCTCATTACGGTTTCAATGCTCTGAGGTGTAACTCTATGAAAACTCCAGGTTTAGGCAGAGATCATGTTTCGTTTCCAGATTCATATCCCCTGCCTCCCAAACCCAAAGCAAAAGCACAGAGCACCACAGCTGGTAAACTGGGGAAAAGAAACAATTTCCTTCCCCCTTTCCCCAAATACTCTTAACCCTTATACGAACTCCCACATCTGTCTCTTAGCAGTAGGAGAGTGAATATGGAAGAGGTTTGCTGGAGAATCCTTTGCGGGGGTGGGTAGGTGAGTGGGAGAGGGATTAAGGAGGAGAATATATGCTGACCCAAGTCAATCATTCATCAGGGGAGACTTGGGAAGGTCTAAAAGTTTCCAAACTTTCAAACAACCCTGACCACACAAGTGATAGGAAAAATGACCCTCCCGTCATTGGAGCTCTCTTTCCCTGGGCCGTATCGCAGAACATGAAATAGTGAAATCTGAATACCATTATCTCGGTCAGCAGGATTCCAGTCGAAATCATCTTCTATATCCTGTTTCCAGTCACAGACCCCGTGGTCAAAGCTGCAGTCAACTGAGATATTTAAATCTGCTAAGAAAAAGGGTGCATTTCATCAACATTAAGATCATTACGAAAGGGAATTCCCTGGCGGTCCAGTGGTGAGGACTCCACACTTCCACTGCAGGGGGCCCGGGTTCAGTGTTCGAACCCTTGTCGAAAACTAAGATCCTGCAAGCCACGTGGCGCGGCCAAAAAAAACCAAAAAAGCATTAGGAAAATGTTTAACACTGGGAGCTTTGGAAGGCGATGCCATGTTTTCAGTTGCTGTCAAGAGTTTAGGGAATTTGGAGGACTTCCCTGGTGGCGCAGTGGTTAAGAATCCGCCTGTCAATGCGGGGGACATGGGTTCGATCCCTGGTCTGGGAAGATCCCACATGCCGTGGGGCAACTAAGCCCGTGTGCCACAGCTACTGAGCCTGTGCTCTAGAGCCCGCAAGCCACAACTACTGAGCCCACTAGCCACAACTACTGAGCCCACGTACCACAACTACTGAGCCTGCGCTCTAGAGCCCACAAGCCACAACTACTGAGCCCACATGCCACAACTACTGAAGCCCGCGTGCCTAGAGCCCGTACTCCACAACAAGAGAAACCACCTCAATGAGAAGCCCGCGCACCACAATGAAGAGTAGCCCCCGCTCGCCGCAACTAGAGAAAGCCCGCGTGCAACAATGAAGACCCAACGCAGCCAAAAATAAAATAAATAAACAAGAGTTTAGGGAATTTGGGACTAGCAGATGCAAACTATTATATATAGGATGGATAAACAATAAGGTCCTACTGTATAGCGCAGGGAACTATATTCAGTATCTGTAATAAACCATAATGGAAAAGAATATGAAAAAGAATATATATATATATATATATATATATATATATATATATATATATATATAAAACAGTCACTTTGCTGTATACCAGAAGCTATCACAACACTGTAAATCAACTATACTTCAATTTAAAAAAAAGAGAGAGCTTAGCCAAGCTACTCCACAGTATCGCTGCCCTGGCATCCGTTTTGTTTGGCACCACGGCCTGCGGGGGCCTCTAACAGGCACTAGCCCTTGTGCAAGTGCACGCCCTAGATAAGAGCCTGCAGAGTCACGAGTAAAAGTGAGTTCCTGATATGACTTCCCCAACAGCCCCTGTGATCGACAGTCTCCCCTGCTTCCCAGGGCCTTGCCCTTGTGCACTCCTTAGATAAGACCCCCTCGTAGCTTACCAAAACCCCTATTGTTTTTGTTGGAATCCAGCAATCCAGGCTTCGCCCAGCAACCCCAAAGCGCTCCACACATGGACCCTAATAGAGGCGTGTGCCCCACATCCTGCCTCGACTTCTCTCTGTGGCCCCTGGAGGCCTTGCCATGTAGTCCCCCAGGACCCAGAGTAATAAGCTTCTCTATCTCAATTTCTTTTGTGGGCTTTTGTTGAACCATGTGGCACCCAGGGGCTCTACTTAACGAATGTTAATTTAACAAATCCTAACAAGTGCATGGACTACAAGGCCAGTTAGTACAAGCTTTGAACCAGTGCCTCTGGTTACTTTTATGTAGATTGGGGTCAGCAATCTAACATCCTGGCCCACTGCTTGTTCTTGCAAATAAAGTTTTATTGAAACACACCACGCCCATTCATTTACATATTGTCTATGGCTGCTTTTGAGCTACAGTGACAGAGCTGACAGATGCAACAGAGACGGTATGGTTCACAAAGCCTAAAATATTTACCATCTGGCCCTTACAAAAAAAGTCTTGACCCCTGATGTCGGTGTCAGAAAACACCACTGGGAAAGAGGGGAAAGACTGAGATGCTTCTGATTCATAACAAATGCCAGCCTCTGGCTTGGATTTGGGGGTTTTGGCAGTTTATACTGAAGAATAAAGGACTGGCAAGGAAAGGGGAAAAGCTAAAGAGAGAAGTGGCAGCAACCGGTTGTTGACTCATTACGAATTGCAAAACATTTTCATGTACATTACATCATTTGATTTGGTTGTCACAAAAATTCTACAATCAGGCCCATTTTCAGGAAAGTAAAACTGAGGGTCATAAGTGATTTGGCCAAGTCCCCCAGACACTGAGGGCTGGAACTGGACCTGAATCCTAAATCAGACTGAAATCCAGACTGTCCGTCTGCACATATCTTAAGCCAGTACAAACACATGGCTTCTTCTCTCACTTTCCTTTCTTCCTAACCCCTATTTTTCCCTATTCCAGCAAAGATATTTTATTTCTAGTCCCAGTTTTAAAATTAAAAGATGGCAGGGGGATGGGATGAATTGGGAGATTGAGATTGACATATATACACTATTGATACTATGTATAAAACAGATAACTAATGAGAACCTACTGTATAGCACAGGGAACTCTACTCAGTGCTCTGTGGTGACCTAAATGGGAAGGAAATTCAAAAGGGGGGATATATGTATATGTACAGCTGATTCACTTTGCTGTACTGCAGAAACTAACACAACATTGTAAAGCAACTATACTCCAATAAAAATTAATTAAAAAAAGGAAAAATAAATAGATAAAAAGATGCCAGGTAATACTTGCTTCCAGTTTTCAATATTCTTTAGTGAGTGCTATTACTCGTTTGATAAGTCGATGTTAGCAGCCCACAAATAATGCAACATAAATTTTTCAGTTGGTTTATAACTGTAGTGGCACGTTTGTCCCAAACTCTCCCTTCTTCCGCATCATGTGGGACGTGGGGAATGTAAACTGGGGCAACCATTCCGCCAAAAGATAAAACTCAAGGCTTTGGTCTCACCAGCACCATATTTCATTTGTATAGCGCTTTAGGGTTTACAAAGTACTTTCAAATACATTCTCTGATTTAATCCACACCACCCTCCAAAACACATGCTGTTGGTGCCGCACCAGTACGTGTCGGCACGTTATGTTCCCTTGCAGGCACAGGGCTTCCTACTGCAAACACCACAATTCTCTGAGTGAGGGTATTCTCTGGCTGGAGCATGCTTCGCCCAAGCCAGGCAGACCAGAATACCAGGGAGCTCTTTCCCTGGGAGAGCTCTCAACCAGTGATGGACACGACTTGGTGATTAGCTACCTCTGCTTCCCTGCCTTTGGGTAGGACCACTAAGTGCTGGAATTGGACCTGGACCTGAAGTCAGATTGGAATCCAGGTTCTCTCCAGTCTTGTAGAGGGTCCAACTGGGATGGAGATCCAGTTGCCACAGTGGTGTCCCTCCCTGATTTTATGGCAGGCCAGGAGCACCAGGGAATTAACACCCTCCTGGGAGTGGCCTTCAATCAATGGCAGATGGGAGTTGGTATATAAATACCCCAGCTCCCTTGCCCCTCCAGTAGGATAATTCTGAGCCACGTGTTCTATACACTGACTCCCAGATTCCCCAGTTGGATCCAGCTCCAGGCACCTACAGTGGAAACTTGCTCAATGACATGTCCTTTATTGCCTCCTTCTCTTCCCTGGTCTCCAACCGCTGTTTCCTGGAATCACCGCCCACATAAACCACTTGCACACAAATTCTTGTCTCAAGGTCGGTTTTTGAGGAAAAAACAGCCTAAGACAGCACCTTAGAGAGGAGTGTTGCTCTTATTCTGACTTTACACATGAAAGCCATGAGACTTCACAAGCCTAAGTGACCTGCCCCAAGCAAACATCAAGTGAAGAGTTGGGGGGCCCACCTGAGTCTACTCATTGAGACTGAGCGCTCCGGACACCTTATTCAAAGACCTTTAAAATCAGAGGCATAAGCTAATAAGCAAAATTGTAAACTTGCCGTGTTTCATTGAGGATTATGGAAGAAAAAGTAAAGTAAGAAACCTGGTTGATTTGGGGATCCAAAGAGGACTCAAATAATTTATTAATGTCACTTAGAAGTGTAAAGCAGAGCTGGGGCAGAAGTTCCAAGCACCTAGAGAAGGTAGCTTATCCCCTGAGCTATAAAACATTTTCTTCCTAACCAGGAAAATGGGCAATAAGATGTTTGATACAGATAAATTTAAAAAGCGGAACACTAGGACATCTCTGGCGGTCCAATGGTTAAGACTCCACGCTTCCACTGCAGGGGGAGTGGGTTCGATCCCTGGTCAGGGAACTAAGATCCCGCATGCAGCAAAAACAAAACAAAACAAACAAAAACGTGCGACACTTAGGAGAAATATGGAAGAAAACAAGATGCCTACAGGAGCTGGGTCATGGGTCACTACCCTTGGAGAGTTTTTCGTAGAAGCTTCTCAGATTAAATTTGGAGGAGTGAAGTAGAGAGGTACTTTCTTCATGGTGGAGATTGTCCTATAAACTAAAAGGACAGAATTGGAGAAGTAATCACGGGGTAAACACAGAAGGAAATCCAATTAGCATAAGCTTAGGACATGTATAGTGGTAAGTGAAAGTTTGAAAAGGAAAGAGATCAAGGCATTCATATTTACACGAAGTAAAAGGGATACATATATAGGTAGGCTTTCCCCTGATGTCTGTGTAGAGACGCGCATGTAATTTGTCGTGGGTAGTGAAAGTGCTAAATAAACTCAGAGGAAATTAGGGATCATGCCTAAGAAATTCCAGATCATGAGGCTTTGCTAGAATGATCACAAAAATGGTCCCAATTTTTACCCCTCCCTGTGTCCACGCTCTCTGCAATATGACGTTGTCGTGCCTTCCCCAACTCTTAAGCCTGGGCTGGCCTTATGACTTGCCTTGGCCAATAGAGTATGACAGAAGCCATGCTGTGCCAGTTCTGGCCTAGACCAGGCCTGTGTGCCTCTGCTCTCTTTCTGGGAACCCTGCCACTGCCTCACAAGAACAAGCTTGGCTAGCCTCCGGGAGGATGAGAGACCCCATGGAGCAGGGCAGAGTCAGCCCAGGGGTCCCACCTGAGGCCCCAGGCCTGCGAGACAGCACGGCTAAGATGAGCGAAGTCACTGAGCGGGCCCACAGCTGATGCAGAGACGTGGGCGAGCCCCACCCAGACCAGCTCAGATCAGCAGAACTGCCCAGCCAATCCACAGAGTCACATGCAAAGCTAAATATTTATTGATATAGGCCCGAGGGTTTGTGGTTGTCTGTTACAAAGCGCTACTGTGGCAATAGGTAACTGACACAGGCACTTAGGGCCAGATTTTAGTACACGATGATATTCAGGTCGTGGGTCACCACGGGTTGGAGTTGAAGCAAATGAGTCATTTTCTGCCATCTCCATACATAATGATCCGCCTCACTTCTTTACTCTAGGTGTCAGGTGGAGAGGTGGAGAGAAGACAGCCTTACAGTATCATAATCATTGGTATTAATCACATAAGGACCTCCTATTTTCACACTGGCACTGGGTATCATGATGTAACGATTTTTCCCTTGGGTATTTAGGAATGAAGCAGTGATTCACACACAACCATCTCATCCTATGAAGAAATGAAAGGACCACGGGACACCGTGAGACAGTGTATACTCGGAAGAAGGCATCACTCACCTCTGTGTTCCAGTCGGGATGCTGTAGCTTTTCTTTGGACCAGAACCAGATCAACTTCACCCGCTTCGTTCACCTTAGGGGCTAACAATGAACACTTGATCAGTTAAAAAAAAAAAACAATAAAACCCTAAAGCCTCACGTGCTAAGAAGTTATGAATGAATGAACAAAGAGGGTTTTATCATATACAGCTGGCCCTCCATATCCATGGGCTCCACATCCACAGATTCAACCAACCACAGGTCGAAGATATTTTTTTAAAAATCCAGAAAGTTCCAAAGAGCAAAACTTGAATTTGCCTTGCGTGCCAGGCAACTATTTACACAGCATTTACATTGTATTATGTATTTTAAGTAATCTAGAGATTACTTAAAGTATATGGGAGGATGTGTGTAGGTTATGTGTGAATGCTGCACTATTTTGTATAAGGGACTTGAGCATCAGGGATTTTGGTATCGCATCAGGGATTTTGGTATCGCATCAGGGATTTTGGTATCGCATCATGGATTTTGGTATCTGTGAGGGCTCCTGGAACCAATCCCCCATGGATACCAAGGGACAACTATGTTCTACGGACAGAATAGGTTACAACTGTATTTCCCTAACATTTCCAAAGCATCCATATTGGTTCCAGTTTCCTCATGTAGAACATCTTTTTCCACAGGTGCGACCTAAGCATCACCCAAGTAACCTAAATAACACATCCCTTCTCACCAGGTTTTGGAAACATACTCTCTTGAGATTTTGACTCTATTAATGGAGATAATGTCATTGGTATGCTAGTTCTTGGACAGGTGGGGCTGAAGCTACTTTTCATTTGGTTAAATCCAACAGCCATGGAGCAGGAACAGACAAGACAAAATATAGAGGGAGCAACAGACGCCTGCTGAGAATGAAATGGGAAGTCTCAGTGTGAGGGATCCAGGGTGGGTTAACATGGAAACCACCCTGGAGGGGCCGAGGCTGGTGATGGGCTCTGCTCGGCCACCAGTGACAAGGGGCAGTTCTCCAGCTCATACAGGAAACCTAAGCTTAACCTCTCTATAGAATTTTCCTCCAGCTGTCTATCTTGCCTTTTTAGATCATAACCACACAACTCTGAAAATCTCCTTTCATTGAGTGCGCCTGTAAAAAGTGCCTCCACGAAGGAAAAAGGTAGAGCTAGGCAGATCCACCAGGGGGCGCTCTCTGGGGCCTGGGGGTGCGCTGCATGCAAAGCTGGGCGTCCAGACGGCCGTGCTGGCAGGACAAATGGGCTTCCTTGGCTGGGAGCGGAAAGAGGGTCTGCATCAAATAGGAAACCCCCCAGGCAAGGGGAAGGGCCTGACCCTCCGTGCGTCCCACAGCAGCAAATTGGATTTCGTATCTGTGGAAGACTAAGTTTCCAGACCTTATAGAGAGCCCTGCTTCTTAGGACTTAAAGCTGACCCCATCTTACTTAAGGCGTGAAACTGTCTTCCCTTTTTCTCTCATTTGCCAGGAGAAACTACAATTCACTTTTCATAAGATGTATAAATTAACAAAAGTGATACTCACAAAACACATCTCCCCGAAGGCTTTGCTGCTCCTCCACATGGTTTGCCAGGGCTTTCTCATCTCTTCTCTCTTCCTCCAGCTCCTCTTTCTTTCTCTCTTCATCCCTCTTTTTTTCTCCATGAGGGTTCCCATCTCTGGAAACGCTCTCTTCAGAGTTGAAGGGCTGCGAGTCAACCTTAGGGGCAGGAGTCCCCCCAGGTTCTGCGATGTTTTTCATTTTTACCTTCTTTTTCATGTTATTTTTGTGAGCAAGCAACTTCTTGATCCTGTCTTTGATGGTACCAGGTGCTCTGAGGAATTCCTTCACAGAATTTTCAGGGATAACTAAAACCAACAGTAAAAGAGAAGTTCCACATTGGCCAATAATTAGATCTCTCACAAAAAATGGAGCATTTAAAAAGCGTCAAAGTGCAGTACATGAATGCTTCCAGAATCAACACATATGAGGCTCAACCATTTGATATTTTAGGAAGAACTATATTTGCAGCTGTTTTAAGCAGTTCCAATGTTACGGTAGGATCTTAAAGACTTTAATTGTTAGAGGACAAACTTTCGTTCTGCTTCAGAGACTATGATAATGAAATACCTGCTCCTACCAAGCTAGGCTACAGATTCCAACGTGATGGATTTTCCAGGATCCGCTAATATTTCTGCTTTCACAGCGGTATTCGCCAAAGCTGCTGTTGCCCAGGTGGTCCTGTAATTTGTTTAACTGTGATATTCAAAGATTATGGCTAGCATTATGTTGAACCATATAAATTGCCAATAATGGGCCATTTGTGACCTACAGAATGGTGATTTTTAATTCAATGTATACATACCTAATTTTTCTTCCCTGTTCTCTCTCCCCTTCGAATTTCTTCACCTCAATCAACTACTATCAAAAGCTAAGTGAGGGCTTCCCTGGTGGCGCAGTGGTTGAGAATCTGCCTGCCAATGCAGGGGACACGGGTTCGAGCCCTGGTCTGGGAAGATCCCACGTGCCGCGGAGCGGCTAGGCCCGTGAGCCACAGTTACTGAGCCTGCGCGTCTGGAGCCTGTGCTCCGCAACAAGAGAGGCCGCGATAGTGAGAGGCCCGCGCACCGCGATGAAGAGTGGCCCCCACTTGCCGCAACTGGAGAAAGCCCTCGCACAGAAGCTAAGATCCAACACAGCCATAAAAAAATAAATAAAAAATAAAAATAAAGGAATTCCTTTAAAAAAAAAAAGTAAAATAAATATCCTTCTTTAAAAAAAAAAAAAGCTAAGTGATTTTACTTATTGCCTATTTATAGAGAGGCATCTATATTTACTGTTTTACATTCATTTCCTTTCTCATCACTAAATTAAATTCTTTTTTAAAATGCACCTTTAAATAGACTGACAGACATAGAAAACAAACTTATGATAACTAAAGGGGAAAGGGAGGGATAAATTAGGAGTTTGGGATTAACAGACACACACTACTATATATAAAATAGATAAACAACAAGGACCTACTGTATAGCACAGGGAACTATATTCAATATCTTGTAATGGGGCTTCCTTGGTAGCACAGTGGTTAAGACTCCGCCTGCCAATGCAGGGGACGTGGGTTCGAGCCCTGGTCCGGGAAGATCCCACATGCCGCGGAGCAACTAAGCCCGTGCGCCACAACTACTGAGCCTGCACTCTAGAGCCCACGAGCCACAACTACTGAGCCCATGTGCCACAACTACTGAAGCCCACGCGCCTAGAGCCCGTACTTCACAACAAGAGAAGCCACCGCAGTGAGAAGCTTGCGCACCGCAACGAAGAGTAGCCCCTGCTCGCCGCAACTAGAGAAAGCCCGTGAGCAGCAACAAAGACCCAACGCAGCCAAAAATAAAATAAATAAATTTATACAAAAAAAATATCTTGTAGGGCTTCCCTGGTGGCGCAGTAGTTGAGAATCTGCCTGCCAATGCAGGGGACACGGGTTCGAGCCCTGGTCTGGGAAGATCCCACATGCTGCGGAGCAACTAGGCCCGTGAGCCACAATTACTGAGCCTGCGCGTCTGGAGCCTGTGCTCTGCAACAAGAGAGGCCGCGATAGTGAGAGGCCCGCGCACCGCGATGAAGAGTGGCCCCCGCTTGCCGCAACTAGAGAAAGCCCTCGCACAGAAATGAAGACCCAACACAGCAAAAAAAAAAAAAAAAAAAAAAAAAGTCTACTTCAAAAAATATATATATATCTTGTAATAACCTATAATGGAAAAGAATCTGAAAAAGAATATATATGTGTGTGTGTGTATGTATAACTGAATCACTTTGCTATACACCTGAAACAAACACAACATTGTAAATCAACTATACTTCAATTAAAAAAAATACAAACAATATGGATAAGAACAAACTCTCCTTTGACCATCATCCTCAGTTCTAGAGCTCTCCCCAGAGCTAAGCACTGTTATCAGGGTGGAAAGCATCCTTCAGACTTTGTCCACACTATTCATTTTGGTTCACACAAATGGACTCAGACTCTCTGTACTATTTGACAGCTGCTTTTTTTATTCATGAATGTCTGGAGATACTGTCATGTTTGTATATATAAATAGTTCTACCTTAAAAAATGTACCTCTAGGGTGCTTCCTCATACTCCCCAGTGGATCAATGACCACTGGGGGAAAATGTTAGTGTAGAACTTGAGAGGTAGAAAAAAAAGGTCTTTTAGCCCAACATCTTTGTTTTGTAGATGAGGCAATTGGGCAACGTTAAATGACTTGCCCAATGTAACTCAGCTATCCAGGGGCAGAGCTAGATTTGAGGGTAAAGCAGATGAATGAGTCTTTTTCCAGTCCTATTTCCATGACATGTTTCTTCCTGCTTTAGGGTTAAGGGTTACTTTTCTCTAACTGCCTCAAATTCCTCGAGATCTGGAGTCTAAAGATACATGCCGCCTTTCTGAGGATCTAATAGTGATAATAAACAGTATTCAGCTACACACTACTACAGATAAAATAGATAAACAATAAGGAACCTACTGTACAGCACAGAGAACTATATTCAATTATCTTGTAATAACCTATAATAGAAAAGAATCTGAAAAAGAATATATATATGTATAAATACATATATAAACATATATATGAATCACTTTGCTGTATACCTGAAACTTATACAACATTGTATATCAACTATACTTCAATGAAAAAAAAAAGAATATCCAAACTGATGCGAAAAAGTAATTTAAGGGAATTCCCTGGAGGTCCAGTAGTTAGGACTCCACGCTTTCACTCTCGAAGGTCCAGGTTCAATCCCTGGTTGGGGAACTAAGATCCTGCAAGCCGCTTGGTGCAGCCAAAAAAATTTAAAAGTTATTTAAAAAGATTAAAAACCCCGACCTTTAAAATCAAATATATTGTCCTTTTATAAAACATCTAGGCATGTGCTAGTCTAAGACTAAGCAAAAAGGGTCTAATACCACTGAATCAATTCACTCAATTCTACAACCTGGATAGAGTTCAGAGGGAAATGAAATAAGGGAGTAGGCACCAATGTCAGTGTCCAAGAAGAATATTACAAAAAGACATTGGATTGAGTTTGTTAGAATATTTTTCTTGGCAATATTTTAATCTCTTCTGCTCAGTTCCTTCTCCAACATTTGGCTGATTCGCTCTGTACCAAAATGGTAGAAAAATAAATAAGAAGAGGTCCACAATATTTTGTGTAATCAAAAGGAAAAAGAAAAATGCTTTGAAAATATATATACTCCTAACTAATACATTGCTCTTACTTTGAAATCAATCTAAGGTTGTGATGACAAGAGGTACATTTCTCTTTTCAATGAAATGTCCTAGTTATTTATCAATGTGACAGCCTGTAGTTACAGGTTCGAAGCCAATGACTACTAATACAAATAATCCATCATTATTCATCTTCGTGAACTTCAGATGGCCTGTTTCAGCTAATCTGCCAGAAGTTGCATAAGCTCTGACTGTAATGTGTGTATATACCCCTTCCTCTGAAGGCTCCACTGCGCAATTCTGTCTACGGGTCTCTGATTCTTTTCCCAGGACCCAGCATGAAAAATTAACAGGAAATACCTATTCCCTGGAAATTTCCTTTATGCAGTCAGTAACCTAACACTGAAGACCTTTAATAAATAATGAGGAGAGGGTTTCAATCCACACCAGCCAAACCTAAACATCTGCCTTTGTTTTCTGCTTTGAAGTTTTGATTTTTCCTATTGAAAAAAAATAAGTCAAACCACCACAACCTTTGTGGTGCCAACAATTTCACTCCTTCAGTATGTAAAGAGCTGGGGCAAGGATAAAGCAAACTATGCATATGCATGACTATGAATGGATAGATTTGGCTGTATCTAGGTGTTGCTATTTCAAATCTGACACAGCTGATGACGGTTTCTCTTGAAAATTTCTTGATTAGCGTAACATCTTTTTGAGAATATACAAACGTGGGAGGAAGCTGCCACAGTAGGAGGATCTGGCACATTTGGGGATCTCAGACATAAAAACAGGGAATTCCAGAGTTTTCAGACTCACAGGCCAGTCTTCTGTAAACGAGGTTGACAATTTCTCTTTCGGAGAGATCTGAGATTTCTCTAAATATCCACTTTGTCAACAACTCTACCTACCTGAAAATCCTCACTTTGCTTAGAGAAGACCACTATGATGTGAGAACATCTTTCCCAGGAGGAACATGACTTTGACATTCATTTACCTGTGCCAAGTTCACCACATGATCTCCTATCACCTGTCAGGAGAAACTCTCCTCTCATCTGAGCTTTAGACGTGGTCTTGGGCGGAGAGGCTTAATCATGAATGAGGAACATACTGCACCGTGAGATGCAGGCATCAGGAAGGGGCTGGATAGGAGAGAAGCTGACCCAGGAGAGTTTGCTGGGGAGGGGTCCAGGAGAGGTGCCCACCCCAGAGGAGTAGCTGTGGGTCCCGGACACACTTATCCTGACTTCAGGCACACAGCCCTGGAGCCCGGTTTCCTGGGTATGACTCCCAAGTCCCCACACCTTCTCGTCCTATGTCCTCAAGCCCATATTTAACTTCTCTTTGCCTCAGTCTCCCCATTTATAAAGCTGGGATAAGAAGAGGGTATTTGTGAGGCTGAAATGAGTGAACACATGTCAATTACTAAGATTAGTGCCTGACATATATTTGGCCTGTGTTTGCTATTATTTTTAGATTTCATCACCAGAATGTTGAAAATCTTCTACTGAGTTAAAAAAATTTTTTCCAGGCCATACCTCCAAACTTCCGTTTATGTTATTACTGAAAGAAAAAATATTCAATGACCTGGTTGTAGCAACACCTATGCTCCTAAATATGCTCTGTATAAACTGAATTAATAATGACTAAAGCATATTCCTAATGACTAAAGAAGCCGCTTTCCAATGGGAACGATCATTGAATTTTGGTAAAGAAGCCATTACCACTATTACTCCTATTACTAGTGCATGGTTATTGAACATTTAATAATTCTGGGCTGGAGCTAAGCCCTATATGTGGATGTTTATTGATTATGTATGGATTATTTCACGTAATCGTCAAAACAATATTAAGGGCCAGATACTATTATGTATATTTTGCAGATGTGGAAACTGAGACACTGAAAGGTTAAATAGTTTCTTCTCAGTCCACAGGCAGTAGGCTAGGGAGCCAGGAATCAAGCCAAGGTAATTTGATTCCAGAAGCCACGCTCCTGGTAACTAAATGACTTAATGTCCTTTCCTAAATTGACTGGTACTACCCAAGTCGGGTAGTACTAAAGTTTTGATTTCCTTAGAATGACACACAGCTGCTGTCAAATTAAGACCAAATTATCGAACAGTGTATTATTAATACTAACATATGTTAGAACGGTAAAAAAAAAAAAAAAAAAAAAAAAAAACATACATCGACATTTAGGCTGCTTTGTCCTTTGGGTACAGATGGTGCATAAGGATAACTGACTAACTCCTCTTCTGTACTGCCACATAGGGTCTAAACTTTCCCCAAAACAATGAACTCATAATAAAAGTTGCTATGTTATTATATAATACAATTTACATGGATACAAATGTATTTTACAACGTAGCATCTTATAATGTTGGATGCTAATTGGATGCAATTCTCTCATTTTTGTATGACTTTTCTTTGCACATAAGGGTGGATTTTTTGGCCATCCTTTAAGCAATGTGTGTTAAGACTTTAAGATCAATTTTTAAAAGAGACATGGCTGTCTATTTTACAGAGAATCAATCGAAGCAGAATGGAAAGGACTGGGCAAGGAATACAGTGAATGACCCAAAGATAACTTTCTCTTGTAAATAAATATTCTGGCGAAAGACTAAAGAAATGATTCTGCTGCAGAAGGGATAGTAACAAAATGAATGATTTTCAGATATCAAACAGAACATTGTGATGCATTTGAGGTTTCCAAGAATCAGGAAAAATTTGTTTTACCCACCCCCCTCTACTAAGCTTAGAGTTAGATGGTCAAAGAAAAACGTAAAGTTTTCCTGACATAAGAAATGTTTGGGGCTGACCAAAATATACAAACAGCTCATGCAGCTCTATGTCAAAAAACCAAACAACCCAATCAAAAAATAGGCAGAAGACCTAAACAGTCGTTTCCCCAAAGACATACAGACGGCCAAAAAGCACATGAAAAGATGGTCGACGTCACTAATTATCAGAGAAACGCAAATCAAAACTACAACGAGGTATCACCTCACACCAGTCACGATGGCCATCATCAAAAAGCCTACAAACAATAAATGCTGCAGAGGGTGTGGAGAAAAGGAAACTCTCTTACACTGTTGGTGGGAATGTAAATTGATACAGCCACTATGGAGAACAGTATGGAGGTTCCTTAAAAAACTAAAAATAGGGCTTCCCTGGTGGTGCAGTGGTTGAGAATCCGCCTGCCAATGCAGGGGACACGGGATTGAGCCCTGGTCTGGGAAGATCCCACATGCCACGGAGCTACTGGGCCCGTGAGCCGCAAACTACTGAGCCTGCGCGTCTGGAGCCTGTGCTCCGCAACAAGAGAGGCCGCGATAGTGAGAGGTGCGCGCACCGCGATGAAGAGTGGCCCCCGCTCGCCGCACCTAGAGAAAGCCCTCGCACAGAAACGAAGACCCAACACAGCCAAAAAGAAATAAATAAATTAATTAATTTAAAAAAACAAAAACAAAAAACTAAAAATAGAACTACCATACGACCTAGCAATCCCACTACTGGGCATATACCCTAAGAAAACCATAATTCGAAAAGATACATGCACCCCAATGATCATTGCAGCACTATTTACAATAGCCAAGACATGGAAGCCACCTAAATGTCCACTGACAGATGAATGGAAAAAGAAGATGTGGTACATATATACAATGGAATATTACTCAGCCATAAAAAAGAACGAAATAATGCCTTTGCAGCAACACTGATGGACCTAGAGATTATCATACTAAGTGAAGTCAGACAGAGAAAGACAAATATCATATGATATCATTTATATGTGGAATCTAAAAAAATGATACAAATGAACTTATGTACAAAACCAAAACAGACTTACAGACTTCAAAAACAAACTTGAAAGGTGGGGGAGGGATAAATTAGGAGCTTGGGATTAACAGATACACACTACTATATATAAAATAGATAATCAACAAGGACCTACTGTATAGCACAGGGAACTCTACTCAATGTTCTGTGATAACCTATGTGAGAAAAGAATCTGAAAAAGAATGAATACATGTATATGTATAACTAAATCACTTTGCTGTACACCTGAAACTAACACAACATTGTAAACTGCCTATACTCCAATAAAATTTTTTTAAAAAAGAAGTGTTTGGGTTGATGTAGGATTTATAATTTCTAAACACTGGGCTACAACACTGAAAACGCGGGTTGCAAACGGCTACCCCCTTGCATGCTTAAAGACAGTGCCTTCATTTCGATGTTGATAACACACTGTGGTTTCAAGAGGGAGCAAATGATCGAGAAGGAAGAGGACACCAGATTTACTCTGGCCAGTTCTTCCTAATCCCTTTGATTCTTTGGCTTGCGGGCAGGGGTGGGTACGTGGAGGTGAGTTGCCCACTTACTGACACAAGTGTTTTCCCAAGGCACCTTTTTTTTCTCTGCACGGCATTTTTTTTTTTTTTTTTGCATTCACTTTTATAGGATTTCAGAGTCAAGAGGAGTTAGACCTTAATGAATATGATTGAAACTGTGCTAATAACAGTCACAGCCTGAGCTAACTTTATTGAGCGTCTACTATGTGCCCAGCTCTCTCCACCTATATTAGTTACCTCATTCAAATCTCGCAACGAACCTATGAGAGAGCTACCGGGAGGAAGGTGGGCTCCCCCAAAGTGGTTTACTCAGGAGGTGGTTCCAGGAGGCAGAAGTGGGGGAAAGGGCACAGTGAGATGGGAAGGGAGAAAAGTCGAAAAGGTACCTCAATGGGCAGGTAATCACTGTGGGTGACTGCGGCTCAGTCCTGCAGGGGACGTCTGGGAACCAGCACAGAACCCACCTCAGAACTGTTCCGCTGCACAGGGGAAGCTGGGGGATTTACGCACAGACCCCTGGCTTTCACTGCTTGAGGACTGTCCCCAGGGGTGTGAACTCAGGGGTGTCCATGGCACCAGGGCTCGGGGCATGCACAGAACTGTCCACTCGCCTCACTGAAATTAGGGGTCTCCAAGGGACTGTGGCCTGGCCCCTTATGAGCACCCACCACAGGACCACCAGGAGCCCCATTCTGGATAGGAGGAAACTGAGTTTAGAGGGGTGGAGCAACTTGCGAAAGGTCACAGCCAGCATGGGGCACAGCTCAGGTTCAAGTTCAGGCCTTCCTCGCCCCTGAGCCTGGGCTGTTGACCATTACATCACACAGCCTGAGACAACTGAGGCCGGAACAGACGTGTGCAAATTTGGTGGCGTGAAGGAGCCCTTGACCACTGATCCTATGTGGAAAGCTGACTTATTCCATCTCTTCTCTGAGGGCCTCTCAAAATTACGGCATCTTTCCCCCCATCCCACCCGTGCACAGCCCTGCACAGGCAGCCAGTCTCTCTCTTTCTTTGGATAAAGTTTCAGAAGGACACCATGGGCACATCTACACAGAGGGAGAGAAACCACAGAATCAACACTGAGTAGCCACTGAATCCCAACTGCAGCCCAAGGCGGGAGTCCCTCCCGGAGGCCCCGGTCCCCACTCCACGGGGTGCCCTGCTCCACTCTGAGATACCCAGTGGGAAAATCTGTAAGAGAGAATGCAACCCCACCCACTGGCCTTCGTCGGCTTTGGGAAGGCAATTTTATTTTACATTCGTCAAGATATTTATGGGCACAATGTCTGCTTTTCAACACTTTTTTTTCCCTTCCAGGTTAAATGCTGCCCGGTTCTTTTGGCAGTTCTTCATAGAATGTGATTTCCCGACTCGTTTTCTTTTCTTATATTCTTCTGTACCTCATCTCGTCCAGTGCCGCTGGGGTATGGTGAACCTTTTATGGGTGTGCTGCTCAGGTTCCGTCACGGTGTGGACCGTTCATTTCTGCCATCGCTGAGCGGCCGCTCTGTTGTGTCATTGGGAGCATCGGCCACATGCGGGCACGGGATGGGATGCAGGTCAAGGGACCGCTTGCGACCGTATTTATTGGAACACGTGGGAACGCTGCTAAGGGGCCTGTGAGAGAGCAGGGTCAGGGCAGCCAACAAATCCAGGCACGTGATGAGCCAGTGCTAAAAGGCACATGATCAGAGGAGAAACCTGGGTGACTAAACACAGCGGGACACGGTTGGCCAGGGGAGGGACGGTGCTGTAATCGTTGCTGGCTTGTCTTGGTAGACATTCCGGGGTCTCACCATGATCTCTAGTTTTCTTCTCTTTCAGGACGCACAGCAGGATTATATATATTTTTGCCCCTGATTCCAAGCTGAATTAAGTAAGAGCTGGTGGGTGACTGTCCAAGCTTCTTTCCATGCTGTGACAAACCCTACGGCCTCAGATTGATACCGTGGTACCATAAGACGGTGGGGCCTCTGTCAGCCTGGGTTCCTAAGTGACAACATGGAGAAGAAACGGCCTGACAACACTCTCCGGATATAGCACGAGTGACAAAGAAACTGTGATGGCTGTTGCAGCTGTCGACAGCAGTGACATTTTCTTGTTATACATTCGCTGTATCGATTTCAGAGTTTACCACCTGAGCACTGAGGAATTCAGCAGCAAGAACCACGGGACTCAGCTAGCCAACAAAAAAAGTGAATACAGGCTTGAGGATGATGATAAAGTGACGTCAGCTCCATACTTTGTTTCGGTTGTGCGTTCCGGAAAAAGTCATGATTCACATGTTTAAAAACCTTCTGGGGTTCTGGGCCACTGACAACTTGGGATTGCTCGTCACTGCGCCATAACCTAGCCTATCGCAAGCGATGCATTTGCTCAGTGTCACTTGTCCTCAAATTTTACTTTCGGTATTTGAAAATATGTTGTGACCAGCAGAACCTCCAGAACGCTTGCTGCACTTTAAGCACAGTGCCTATGGCTTCCGTGGAAATTGGAGATGTGGTCTGATTAGCCGAGAAGACAAGCCTGAGGCAGAGGTAAGTTCCCAAACACCGTGTGCACGCATCTCGCAGCCCCCCAACACACACACACACACACACACACACACACACACACACACACAAACACACACACATACACACAGAGGGAGGAACAGGAGGGCAACATGGAGAGAATGCTTTATGGGGAATAGTGAACACACCATGACCGAGTGTACTTACCAGAACACTGAAGTCCACTGCCTTTATATCCCTGCTTGCACTTACACTTGAAGGATCCTTGGGTATTGAGGCAATTGGCATGGAGGCTGCACGTGTGGGTGTCCGCAGCACATTCATTTATATCTGAAAAATGTGAACGGTCCCATGAATAATCCTGTGGTGACAGCACTTGCTGAAAGACTACCCCTTGAACTTGAGTAACTCCAGGGTCAACCACTCGACATTGCCAGTGAACGCTGTGTGGCCTGGGAGCCGAGGGGTGTTGAAGACTCCCGGGCCTTGGCCCAGAGCCCCGGCTTTGCCTGACACCCAGTAGGTAGGGAGCGTGTCTGCAGCTCGCCTTCCCCACCGCAACCTCACCTCCCGCTTATCAGCACTTCTGAAATCTCTAAGATGTCCAGGTGTGATTTCTGAACTTTTTCACCAGCCTAACTTAGAACTAAATAACAGTATCAGAAAATAAATTCTATACATGGAAGGGCTTGGAACTCCTAAACAACAAAGAACAAGATGGGCTAGGAACCGCTGACATCATCTGAAAAATCTGAACATTTTGTTCAAAGGCTGCCAGGAGCAGGGGTGAGGCTGGTCTGAGCTTGTCTGCTGGGTTTAGACTAGGAAAGTTTGCCAAATGTCACCCAAGTGAGAGCTTCCTTGGCCCTCTTCTCCCTCCGACTTTCTTTCTATACTTATCATATGCACACAGAATAGGCTATTGTTTTTAACCTAGGCACAAGGGGGCTCAGGTGCTAACCTTAATCACTTTTCAAATCACAAAGGTTTGTTTCCCCGGACAGCTCTCCACGTGGATTCCCACCCTGTCCAACGGCACCTCCCTTTAGGTATCAGGAAACAGGCTCCGAGTCTGTGACACAGCCCAGCTGCACTGCAGAGCTGGAGGGGTCTGGAGCGGCACATAGGATCCTAGCCCACAGGAAACGGGGGTTTTATGAGCCGGTCTAGGATGGCCTTTGAGCTTGAGGTAAGACCTATGGAGGCGTCATAAGACAGTTCAAGACCCAGGAACTGAGTGTTGCCCCAACACGATTACACAGGACACATCCTGGGCAGCTCTGAGTGTAGAATGGAAAGAAATCCTACTTTTTCCCCCAATGTTAGCATTCCATGTTATGCACACGTTTGTTACGTGCATATTATGTAAACAGGAATCTACAGGGAGCCCGGATGTCCCTTCACTGCAGGACAGGCCCCATCTGCGTCTATCAAGGGCAATGGGAAGGCGTCCAAGGGCTCCCCAAATGCCTTGCTCACTGAGACTTGGAATTCCTTCCCTAAGGGACAGGATCTTTTATTTCACCCAGATCAGGCGGATAGCTGAGTGATACCCAAAGCTTATCAGAGTGATCTTGGTGACCCTGGAAAGGGGCCGTGGAGCTTGAACGATGGAAAGGCTGAAGGAGGAGAGAGGAAACAGCACGTGCCTTCAACTCCTTTATAGGTTTTTCTAAAGCCACTCCTGAAGGAAACTTATGAACAGACCACTGAGATCAAGATGAAGCAGGCCTTGTTATTCTTCCTTTTATCAAATATAAATATGCTTCACTGTTCCCATTTTTAGCTATACCTGGAGACAGAACCAAAAATATAAACAAAACCAAACCAAACCAAACCAATTTTTTTTTAAAAACCCACAAAAATCATCTCAAGCTATTTACCTCCATAATAGAGCTGCAGAGACTAAAGTTCCTTACTTTAAATCTTGATGGACCTGAATTCATATAATTCATGTCATCAGAATTCCCTAAATGCCAAAAACTTAAAAAAATATAACTTTTTCTGTGTTGTTAAGCTGGTCAGTACAGTAGATGGTTCAACTAATAGACTGAACTGATGTCAAAATATCTGTAGAGAAGGCCTACATGTTTGATGGGGAGAGGAAAAAAATAATAGGTGCCACCAATTCTTACCTACACAGTCATATCGGCCACTGAGATATTTTAGTTCAAAACCAACATGACATTTGCAATAGTAGCTTCCAAATGTGTTCACACATCTTCGATCATGGGGGCAGACGGCTTTATCCGAGGCACATTCATCAGTATCTAGGATGGAGAACCAGGAGATGTCAGGGATAGCAAGAAAGCACCCTCCCTCCAAAATACTCTCATGCACTCACCCACAGCGCACAACACACACGGGCACACGCAGCTTCTTCATTGGAAAACTCTGATTATTCGGGTACCAACATCATACCCTCCGGGAAGTGTTGTAGATCCCTGAGGCACACTCACTGCCTTTCTATCACCTTGTACATCTTGTTTTAGAGGCATTATCTCACTGTAATGGCATTACTTATATTCACATTTTCTCTCTCTTTAGGCCCCGCCTTTTCTGGGGCAGGGAGTGTATGGCTGGCACTTACTACACAGACATTACATTTTTCTGAAGGAATTATTATTTTTCCAGCTATGGATATTGTATGGCAAACCCAATACACAAACATTTAAATTTTGCATTTTACAAAAGAATCATTTCATTAGCAAGCTCCTCCAAATCCTGCCATATTGTCCCAAGTCACAGAAACGTGGTTTCCTAAGAATGCACCTATACATAAACTGTGGGTCAAGCGGAACGACGTGATGATGCAGCTTCGGCAGACAAGAGGCTTCCTTCCTTTTCTACCATGGAAAGCCACGTCACAGAGGGGCTGACTGCTATGCTGACCAAACCATTACGACTCAGACTTTGCCTTAACTTTCACATGTCAAATCAAACAGATTTGAAACTGTGGTCATTTTGGAACTGTGGTTAAACATGCAGCTTGGTTGGTGCTGGCTTACTGTTCCTCTTGCATTCTTAAAATAATTAACAAATAAGTGTTGGATTGACCAGAATTATTTTTCAGGGATCACTTCTGTGCACGTCATGTTTCCCTTCTAATAAAAATGGTACCCGACAAGTCAAAGAGGTGGGTGACAATTTGGATTCAGTTTGGTCAAGAATTAGCCTTGTCATATAAATCTGATTTTACTGAAGAGTACTAAATCCTGTGAATCGATCTAAACCTTTGACTACTCTCAAAGGACAGAACCAAATTTTTAATTTACACAGATTTTTTTAAAAGTGTTTATCTGAGTTAGGATCTATTTGGCTGAGCTTTCTAAGTCCGGTTTATCAAGTTATGTACATTTAGGGTAAATAAACACCAACCACCTTGACTAAAAATATTTCTATTGTGGTACAGAAGTCAGAATATTAAATCATACTGCTATTTGCTTATTTAAATCAAACGAGATTAAGAACTCTTTCAACATTGTTTCGTTTGACATCCTATATTAATGCTATGTGCTCACTTGGTCTAAGTATTATGTATCTTTAGTGCAATATAGTTAAATACAGCACTATGAGTATATACAATTTGGTAGTTGAAGTAAAAAGTGCAGGGTAAACAGTCAAAACTAAAATTACTTTCATCTTTTTCCACTATGGCATCGGGCAATCCAAAAATTATAGAGAAGCGTTCTTTCTAGCGTCGCAAAGTGTCTGTCTAGAGCACAGGTGGCTATAAACATTGCCTTAGAAATGGACATAAATCTGTCATTTTAGGAGCTTTCAACGTCTAGTCAACAAGCAGGTTGTGATGAATGGAAAAGGAGGAATTCAGTAAAGGGAGAAGTCAGGGGAGGAGATGATTCCGGTTGCTCTACCTATACAAGCTCTTCCATTTGGGGCCAGGCGGAGTCCCGAGGATGGACACAGACAGTGCGGCCCCTCTTCTGTGTCTTTACAGCCATACTGGCAGTTTGTCATGGCACACGTCCGAGAATCTGCAAAAGGAGGCACAGATTAGCCTTTTCCCCACGAAATGATAAAAAGTACTTACAGACCGAGAAATGATCTCTAATCTCTGGGACATGAAATGTAACACGTGGAATGGTATTACAGGATAAGCTTCATCGTCTGAGTCCCAAATGGAGAGCCAAATGGAATCTGGGCAGGGGTGGTGTCTTGGTGGCCCCGTGGTCTATTTTGTTGGCCAATGCATTGCATTTGACTGTCTTTAGGCTGAGCATGCACCACTCAGTTACCAAAGACGGCATCTCTCTCTCTTCCTGTACAAGCTCTAACCACTCCTTTATGTCACCCGGCTGGTCTCTATTATTGGCTGAAATGCAACCTCTGATGTAGATGATTCATCTGAATAAATAGGGGAAAAGAATGCAAATTCTAGCCATCTCTCCATTCATATCTAGCCTCAGTGAGAGTCACCTGAGTCACAAAACCTTGTCTTTTAGGTGCCTGTATTAAAACATGTAGCAGATAAGACTGATCAGCTACCCAAAAGCCATTCCCGTCACTGAGGCTGGAAAACCAGTAACTCGTCTTTTTCCCAGCTTCCCTTGCAGCAACAAGGAGTGGCCATATGACTCAGTTATAGCCAAAGAGATACTAAGATAAGTCTGCTGGAGCTTCTGGAAAGGATGCTGCTGCATGATAAAAGGGACAGGCATAAAAGAGGCGTTTGTGCCTTGGCATCACTCCTTTCCCCTTTGTCTTGCCTACCTTTGATGTGTGTGTGTGTGATATCTGGAGCTCGGGCAGCCATATTGTGACTATGAGGCCACAAGCATGAGCATGAAATCAATACCCTGAGGATGGCAGAGGCTGAGTCCTTGCTGACCTGTTCTGGAACTGCTTGCCTCCAGCTTTTTAAAGATAATTTAGTTGGATTTTTCTGTCACTCTTTGCTAAATAGAACTTATCTCACAAAAATGCATATCCTTAGCAGGGTTCCAGTATGTATGGATCAAAAATGCCTACAACAGGGGAGCACGGTGAATAGCCTGTCTTTATCCACCTGCATCTATAACATGCCAATCACCCCGCTGGATCAAAGAGACTGCAAGGGGCCAGGTGAAATAAAACCAGCATCCAGGAGAGAGATTTAGGGCCACCTGGACACCGTGAGCTATAAACAGGGAGGCACAGGCAACCCTCACATACACAGAAACAGACAAAGAGAGTACAGGGACAGATACTAGGCCACGGTAATGTAACAAACACCGACCGATGGTTATATTTCTAGTTTACTCTTTTTCTCTTTAGTTGTCTTCTTTCAAAATTGATCTTCAAAATTTACCTCATTCTAACTTTCCATTTGGAGAATGGCACTCATTAGGCTTTCTTGGAATGTTTCAGAAACATCCATTAGGACAGATCTTTTGAAAATGTTAAGTGATGACTAGAAACTCCTGGATAGTCATTCCCACGGGGCTGGGGAGTGGGGAGGGTAGGTTCTGGCCAAGTTCTGTTTGGTAGTGCCCACACGGGTGCTGGCTTCATAAGAATTCATTAAGCTACACATTTGTTTCTTGGGGGTTTCTGTTTAATTTATAATAAGGATTTTTTTTAAAAAAAGACTCTTTGAATGCCTGCTTTACCTGTTAAGCACGCTTGCTAATGGAGAATCTAGGTGACCGGTGGTGTGGGGGCACTTTGCCAGGCGGGAGGGGGCAGCAGAAGGATATGCTGGTGGTGGGGCAGTGAGCTGTGTACAAGCCCGGATTTCACAAGCGAGGGAGAGCCCAGGATAGGCTGGGGAGTCCGAGGGACTCTGCAACCACGGGAAGCTGGCAGACGGCGCAGGTTCCCGGTTTGCTGGGGGCTACAGGGCAGAGGAGAGAGAGATGGGGAGGGAGGAGGGCACCGGGGGAGGCAGGGAGGATGGGTTTGCTTTTCAGCTGCAACATAAAACCTGAAAAGCCTTCCTTCGCAATAAATGAATGGATATAGACACTCACCCTCCCACAGGACGTGGGTTCTCTTTATCAGAGAAGGGCTTTTCTTTTCAGGAATGTGAATCGGAATGGATTTCCAAGAGGAGTCACTAATCTTTGAGCGCGGGGCAAGGGGCGTGAGAAAGATAGTTGGTGGGAAGAATGGACGTCCCAAGATGGAATTGAAATTTATCACCTTCCTAAAACAATATGCTTATTTTCTTCAGTATGCTTATTTTCATGAAGAAACCCAATACGTCCATGCATATAGAGAGATATATAATTTATTTTTCTCCTCAGTTAGTCTTTTTATTTAAAAACTAAGTGGCCAGCAGAGGCGAACCCATAGAGACAGAAAGCAGATTAGTGGTTACCAGGGCCTGGGGGGAAGATGAGAGGAGAGCGACTGCTAATGGGGATGGGGTTTCCTTTTGGGGTGATAAAGATGTTCTGGATAGTGGTGATAGTTTGTACAACACTGTGAATGTACGAAATGCCACTGAACTGTACACCTCAAAATGCTCACAATGATGAATTTCACAATGTATGTGTTTCACCACCATTAAAAATAAAATAAGTGCTCAGGCTTCCCTGGCGGTCCAGTGGTTAAGACTCTGCGCTTCCACTGCAGGGGGCGCGGGTTCGATCACTGGTCTCAGAAATCCACAGGCTGCGTGGTGCGGCAAACAAATAAAAATAAAAATAAAAATAAATAACCTAAAGTAAAATAAGCGCTCCAAGATGTTTTAGCCTGGGGTGATGTTAGAGCCTTTGGGGTATTTTCCCCCCAGTTAAGCAAGTCAGCTTTTCCCCAAGCATCAAACGGCAGAAGTCAAGCTTCCGGGTTGACTGAGAGCGGGCTGGCTGCTGAAACTTACTGGAGCACGTGGCATCCGGCATGAGCAAGTGGCCGCTGAGGCAGAAGCACTTGTAGCTACCGTGTGTATTCACACATCTGTGTTGGCACGGCCGGGGTTTTAATCCACACTCATTCACGTCTGCAGGGAGCAGTTAGAAAATGGAGAAAGATGAACTGAATGAGGAAGCGTCCAGACGGGGTTGGGAATGGGGTTGGCTTCCCTGGACCCCACCCGCGCGGGTGAGCACAAGGGGCGGTGACTCGCCTTGTCGCCAACCATCAGGGAAGGGCTGGTGAGGAAGTGGAGCAAACTGGATGGTCACACACCGCCGGAGGGACTGTAAATGGGTACAACCGCTTCCGAAAACTGTTTGGCAGCACCTGCTACAGCTAGATAGAGACATACCCGTGACCCAGCAATTCCACTCCTGCGTGTATGCCCAACAGAAACACGGCTATGTGCTCACCAAAACAACATATGCTAAAATGATCACAGTAGCACTATTCTTAATAGCCCCAAACCGGAAAGAATCCAAGTCTCTCCCAAAAAAGGATGGATAAACAACTTGTATACTCATGCGATAGAATACTATACAGCAAGACTGAACAAACTATTCACTACAAGTACAAGCAACCGTGGATGAACAGACATGATATTGAGTGGGAGAAGCTGGACACAAATGAGTACATTCAAACCAGGCACACGTGAAACAAACAAAACAAATCCAGGCGCAACTGTTCTGTGGCGTAAGAGGTCAACGTATGGTTCCTTGCTGAGGGCTGGGGGCAAGTGATGGAGGGGAGCATGAGGGGTCTTCAGGTAGGCTGTTAAGTTTCTATTTCTTGGTCTGAACACCAGTTACGTAGGTGTTCTTGAAAATTTACTGAGTGTACATTTTTGATAGATGTACAATTTTGTGTGTTTCTTACTTGAATAAAAAGTTAGAAATATATAATTTAGATACTTCTGCCTTTAACGCTGTCCCAGGTGGCCTATGACAGATGCCAACAGCACAACCTCCTCTCAATCATTATTTCGGGCAGCCCCATGAGGGCTAAATGGTCTTGGCTCACACCTTTCCAGAGGGAGCCCTGCCAGGCAGCTATTATTGGTGGTGAGGTCACAGGACAATATTTAATCCCATATAAAGATGCTCAGAGGATGCTGTTAAATAAGAAGGTTGCAAAACTATGTATACAGATCGATGCCAAAATTTCTTAAATAAAAAGCGTAGAAAGACAATGTCTGGGGGAATTCCCTGGCGGTCCAGTGCTTAGGACTCGGTGCTCTCACTGCCAGGGCCTGGGTTCGGTCCCCGGTTGGGGAACTAAGATCCCACAAGCCACGCAGCACAGCCAAAAAAAAAAAAAGCCTAAGAGGCTGTGCTCTACATGTTTATAATGGTTACCTCCTGGTGGTAAGATTGAGGGTGATTTTCTTCTCTGTGCTTTTCAGTGAATACTTAATGTTTAACAAAACATTAAGAATGAATTAGCTTTTTATAAAATAAAAAGTGATACAGAAGGAAAATAAAACTTGAAAAGCAATCATGGGTCTCGTCTTTGGGAATGTGGTCGTGTGGGTGCCTCATGTCTTAACTCCCTCAAGCAAGAAACAGAAAGGAGAAAAGAACCAAATTCCATGTAAGACCAAAATCCAGTGCGGCAACAGGTGAAGTCCAACCTGGAAAATAAAGAAGTGGCGCTTTCGCCTCTGAAAAGACCCTTATGTGGGGATTTTCCGACGCCTTAGCTGGACATTTGAACCCACTTCTCCACTGCTGATTCCCTCTACGCTACCATCTCCTGCATGGACGCTAACTGCTTCAAAAGCAGAAATTTAAAAATACTGATTGGACATGATGGGAAAGCCAGGGCTATCCCATCACTTGGCCCTAACTCAGAGGGGTCTCTTGGAAGAAGCATTTTGGGGAAAGACATCAGTTGACGGTTGAGGCCTGCGGCCATCAGTGGATATAGACGGACTTTGACCAGGCTGCCCCGGGGCAGGGAGGCTGTGCAGGGGAGACGGAAGGTCCCAAATCTGAGCCAACTGGACCACTCCCTCAAAGTGAATATTTTGCTGGGACTTGAAAAGCAGCATGAAAAATACCCTCTCTATTCCAACTCTCTTGAGAAGGTATCTTGGTACAGAATCCAAGACATAGGGAAAAACACGGTTTTCTGGTGTGAAAGCCCTGGTAAGGGACACAGCTGAAGTATTACTTATGAGAGCATGACTCTTGACGCGCTTCCCTCAAGCCACTGGACGCGGTTCGAAGAAGCACCTTAGCGGCACTGGCCGCTATGCTGGCGGTGGGACAGAAGAGGCAGAGTCCTCTCTGAGGCTGCAGGGCTGGCAGCACAAAGAAAGGCTATTTCAGGGTCTGCAGCTAACCTCTGGGCTTGGCAGTGAGGGCTGGGGCGACGGAGTGGAGTGGGTGCCTGCTTGTCTCTGGAACCCCATTCTCCCTTCTAGAATCCTGGCAAGGCTCTTTCTTAAGGGCAGCTGAACTGGATTTGCTGCTCTCTGCTCAACTGCATTACAGAACTAGGGACCCTTTCTTAATTAGTGCAGCCTTCTTGGTGCAAGGGTTCCTCAGCCTCGGCACTGTGGACGTTTGGGGACAGATCATTCCTAGTGGTGGGCGTTCCCCTGTGCACTGTAGGAATCTTTAGCAGCATCCCTGGTCCCCACCCACCAGATGCCAGTAGTAACCCCGCCAAATGTCTTCAGACATTGCCCAATGTCCCCTGGGGTAAGGCTTCCAGGTTTATCAAATAAAAATACAGGATGCCTGGTTAAATATGAATTTTGGAAAAATGACTCATACTTTTTCAGTGTACATATGTCCCATATAATATTTGGAACATACTTACACTATAAAATTATTTGTTGTTTATGTGAAATTGCAATTGAAAATAAAATTTAAATTTAAATCTAATGGGGGATCTGTATTTTATCTGGCAACTCTTCCAGGGGGACAAAATTGCCTACTGTTCTCGATATTATAACCTCCTTAATATCTTCAGATAAACAGCATATGGCAAAAGTCATAAATTGCCTTTTAAGAGATGCCAATTACAGGGACTTCCCTGGTGGCACAGTGAATAAGACTCCGTGCTTCCAATGCAGGGGGCCTGGGTTCAATCCCTGGTCAGGGAACTAGATCCCACATGCATGCCGCAACTAAGAGTTCCCATGCCACAACTAAGGAGCCGGCTAGCTGCAACTAAGGAGCCCTGGAGCCACAACTAAGGAGCCCGCCTGCTGCAACCAAGACCCGGTGCAACCAAATAAATAAATAAATAAATAAAACATTTAAAAATAAATAAATAAAATAAATCAATTACAATAAAAAATATGCATGTCATTCAACCCAACAATTCCATTTTTAGACATTTACCCTACAAAAATACTCAAGGGTGCAAGGATATGCATAGGATGATGTCTGATTTAGCGCTGTTTGTAGTGGCAAAAAATTGGGGACGACTTAAATGATAGTGGTTAAAGTATTTACATAAATGATAAAAGCATTTTCTCTACAGACTAGGATACAGCCATAAAAAGTATGAGACAGCTCTGTGTGCACTGACATGCAAAGATGCCCATGAGAAATATTCATGTCTGTACTATAATAAAAAAGGAACTGCAGAGATAGAGGACAAACTCTTAACTATGGGTAGAGGATGTACTGGGAGCAGACATGCTCACTTTTTAAATAATATCTTGTGCAATGTTGGATTTTTTTAGTAAAAGATATGCATTTCTTCAGTAGCTTAAAATCACAATAAACATGATTGGCTCAGAGGGAAAAAAAAGCCTTTTACCTGGTATCTTAACAAAAGCATCAGAACGACTTTGACATATTTCTAGAAGATATTGATTGAAAAATCTTGTTCTGAAACCACTTTCATTTGAAGATTCGAGTTAGAAACTACAGAATTCTGAGCACCTTACTGTGTTCCAAACCCCGCTGCACTGCCCGATCTGCTTCTGAAAGCTCTGGGGTAGGTCTGTATTACCACCCTGGTCTGTAGTACTGACCTTGACTGCAGGTTTTCCCGGTGTATCCTGGAATGCATCTACATTTGTTCGGTCCCACACACTCACCAAACTTGCATCCAGGTTCACACGTGGCTGTGGAAAGAAAAGGTGTTTGGACCATAAAACAACAGGAATAGTTAGCCCAGTGAAATGCACAGATGTCAAACTCAGGTGCCTTCTGTATGGCAGAGAAATCCACGGCAACATACAGAGGATGATCTGCTTCCTCTCTAGTCTGTTTTCACCTTTAAGATACTGGAAAGCGTTTTGCTTGTGAACTAGACCACTGGCCCCCATCTCCCCACCCCCTTCCACCCCATGAGTACAGGTTGATCATGACTGCTTAGCAGTACCACACCTCCAGTTGTAATAAGGAAAAACAAATCTGACTCCGTATTAGATCTGTTTCTTTTACTTTAACCTTTGCTTTTGCTTCGAGTTACGATTGTTGCCTATAGGGACTTCCCTGGTGGTCCAGTGGTTAAGAATCCACCTTTCAATGCAGGGGACATCGGTTCGATCCCTGGTCGGGGAACTAAGATCCCACATGCCGCAGGGCAACTAAGCGCGTGTGCCACAACTACTGAGCCCGTGCGCTCTGGAGCCCACGCGCCACAACTAGAGAGAAGCCCGCGCCACAACGAAAGATCCTACATGCCGCACCGAAGATACCGCATGCCGCACCGAAGACCCGACGCAGCCAAATAAAAAATGAATTAAAAAAAAAAGAATGTTGCCTATAGCCTGAAATATACAAAATAGCCCATTCTCAAGGCTCTGACCTTAAAGGGTATAACACTTTTCCATTCCTATGGAGATGAAATGTTGCAGAGCGAAGAATAACATTTGTCTTGGAGATTTACAGGAACATCGTGACCTGACCTACGTGGACAGCTGCAAGAACAAAGGATTCCAGCACCAGGAAGTTTGCCACATCCGACCACGCGCCTCCCTCAGATGGCCTTTAAAACGCTTTGCTGAAACCCTTCGAGGAGTTGGGGGCTTTGGGGGGCATGAGACCCTCCTTCTCCTTGCATGGCTCTGCAATAAACCCTTCTCTGCTCCAACCTCTGACGTTTTCGTTTGTTTGGCCTCACTGTGGGTCGGGCACACAAATGTGCATTCGGGAACACAGTGGCACTCAAAGAAAAAGAAAGCCTCCCAGGCCACAGTCAGCCATTTTTGCATGTAAACACATAAGATTTAATGAAAGGAATATGATTTGTGAGCTGGAAGAGACTCCATCTTGGAGCAAGGGCCAAGGTCCCTCTCCTCCTTTCTACTGTTTGCTTCTTTCTTCTCTCCCATATTGTCTCTCCTATTTTTCTTTTGAACGATCAAAATCTTTTTAATGCTGTGTGTTATCAGTCAAAATGAACAACCCACAGAGAGATGTTATCTCCAGCCCCAAGGATGGGAACCACAAGCGTGATGGTGATGGTGATGGTGACGGTGATGGTAGTGGTGATGGTGGTAGTGATGGTGATGGTGATGGTGATGGTAGTGGTGATGGTGGTAGTGATGGTGATGGAAGCATGACAAAGACAGGATTTGTTTTTCTCTTTTATGCACTTCTATATCCAGACACCTGACACAAATTAGGC
Organism: Balaenoptera musculus; assembly: GCF_009873245.2. Classification (NCBI taxonomy): domain Eukaryota; kingdom Metazoa; phylum Chordata; class Mammalia; order Artiodactyla; family Balaenopteridae; genus Balaenoptera; species Balaenoptera musculus. Next base: position 10,401,561 of record NC_045806.1, on the reverse strand, counting down.
ACTCAGTAAGTATTTGTTGGATGAGTGAAGTGGCGGGAGAAACAACAAGGATGGGATGGGGAACAGCTTGGGTTGGGGGCAAGAAAACACAGTCAGAGATGGTGGAAAGTTTGAGTCCAGCTCATAGGGAAGGGATAGGGAGAAAAAAGCTACAGATACGAAGAAAGGAAAATGCAAAAACCCAAAGACAAGAAGAGGAGAGAGAGAAAAAATAATGAATGAGAGAGAAAGGAGGCATGTAGGGAATCACGGACCCTCGTATTTTCTGGATCTAGTAGGAGCTCCAGAAACAGCCAGCATATGAAAGGATGACTGAGCAACTGCCCAGAAATGCTTGCTTAGTTCTCTGCCCACTGCTTCCCTGGCTCATAGTAGGCCCACCCCTAAGCAAGCTTGCTCCTAAGGACCCCAGCATCTTCCCCTCTGACCCCAGCCCTACTTTTTGCTGTCACCATTCATCTCCCAGCTACCTGGACTCAAAATCTCAGCTGTCTGTATTTTTTCTTGTCCCCAACCCAATCAGTTACAGCATCCTATCTTTCTATCCCTGTTTCTACCGCCAATTCATTCAAAGAACAAATATTTATCTAGCTAATGGGAACCACTTTGCCCACAGATATCTGGGAGATTACACCGCACGCCTCTCTCTCTTCCCCACTTTCCCCACGTCAGCCTGTGACCAGTGGATGCAGGGGTCGAACAGCCTAGCCCCTGGTTTCTGGGCAGGACAAATTCTGTGGTACAATTAACACTCCAGAGCTCCCTGTGGGATCAGGCTGAAGCCAGACTTCTCTCGAAGCCACATCCTTTGCCTCGCTTCTTCCCCTGCTCCCTCACTCCCTTACAGTTTTCTCCTGAGAGCGCCTCTCAATAGAATATCTGTACAAGAATCGCCTGCAGGGCTTCCCTGGTGGCGCAGTGGTTAAGAATCCGCCTGCCAGTGCAGGGGACACGGGTTCGATCTCTGGTCCGGGAAGATCCCACATGCCGCAGAGCAACTAAGCCCGTGCGCCGCAACTACTGAGCCTATGCTCTAGAGCCCGCGAGCCACAACTACTGAAGCCCGCGCGCCTAGAGCCCGTGCTCCACAACAAGAGAGGCCACCGCAACAAGAAGCCCGCACACCGCAACGAAGAGTAGCCCCCGCTCGCCGCAACTAGAGAAAGCCCGCGCACAGCAACGAAGACGGAAGGAAGGAAGGGAGGGAGGGAGGGAGGGAGGGAGGGAGGGAGGAAGGAAGGAAGGAAGGAAGGAAGGAAGGAAGGAAGGAAGGAAGGAAGGAAGGAAAGAAACTAACAAAAAGTTAAAAAAATAAAAATCGCCTTCACACTCTCTGCTCCTAGGAAATCTGATGTCAGACATGACATTAAACTGATATTCCAAAAGCATAGCTCTGATCATGTCACGCTTTGCACAGGAGTCATCAAATAATCTTTGCTGGGTCCTGAATACAGGACAGGTATCGTAACTGTGATCTGGCCTCCATCTTCTTTCGCAGCCTTAGCTTACTCTGTTCCCCAGACCCAGGCGGCACTGTGGTCAAACTAGACTGCCTGCTATTCTCTAGACCTGCCCTGCGCTTTCTGCCCCTTCCTCTCTATGGTGACCCCACACTGGGGGGCCCTTCCCCGAGCCTCCAGTGGTTAATATCCTCCCAACGCTTCAAGGACTACCTTGTATGGCCTCTCCTTCCAGAAGCTTTCACAGATTTCTCCAGCCACATGTGAACTTCTGCTCAACGCTGAAAACTCCACAGAACTTTGGCGGGCTTCTCCCATGAAATTGATGTCTTCATCTTATTAAATAATTAGGTATATATTTTGCTTCAATCCTTGACTTCCATCTACTACCTGATTCTAAGTGCCTTCAGAACAGGGACTTCAATATTCATCTTTGTTTCTCCTGCTGCATTTAATAGTGTTGTGAACATGTTAGATACTTAAATAGTTCTGAATGATAAATAAAGTAATAAGTGTAGAACTTTTAACAGGGAAACATTTCATGGCTTGGAATGGATCATAAGTGAGAGAAAGTAGGGGAAAAAATGCTTCCCAGCAAAATTCTTCTACTTTTGGAGACAAACGAGATGGAATTTGATTTCCAGGGTCTATTTTCTTATGGTTATGTTCTTGGAGATGCAGCTTTATGTCTAGATGTTAGAAAAATAAATCTTTTATTTTTCTAAGCCCTGAAGACCTCTGATTGCTCCCTGGAAATTTATTTTCAGTGTTGTCCAGACAGGAAAGCCCAGGATAAATGCCAAATAGAAGACAGGAGAAGTGGTGAATATTAATACCCTTGCTGCTATAAGGTCAACACTCCAGAAAGATGTTTTCAATTTACAGTAACTTTGGATCTGTGATTTGACCAGCCAATTCACAGCACAGGGAAATTCCGTTTACGTCTAAAATGGCCTGAGATTTAAGTGTCCTTTAGATAAAGAACACTCTCTTGTTTAATTTTCTCGCAAACTCCTCTATCTGCAGCTTTTCACTGGGGATCTGTTCACGGACAACTCTTTATCCCATATCTCGCTAAGTGACCAACATGTGAAGGTTAATAATACTGAGTGGAGCGGACCCTGCCCTGGGAGCAGATTTAAGCAGGGCAGAGGCCAAGATCTAGAAAGCCCTGGCACCGAGGCAGGGCCTCTGAAGGAATGAAGGGTGATTAGACAATGGAGATGACGGCCTGGGCTGACTATGACCTCACAGGCTAGGGTGTGGCCCTGCCTGTGCGGGCAGGTTGACATGCGTTCCCGTCTCATTACCACGCAGGCCACACTGGCTGAGAAATCAGAGCCCTGGCAATCAGGGACTAACCATCCTGTTATTCGGTGCTTCAAGGAGCATATGACTTTACCATCAAGAAGGACCATGCCAACTGGATATAATACAATACAGATTTTAGATATAAAAATCATTGCAATTGACTATGTGAACATTAGACTGGGGCAGCGGGAGGGCTGACCAGATCTTCAGCTTGCCGAACGTGCACAGGGAGCATTCTGCTGGAAACCCCTTTAGCATCTTGCTTTCAATTCTTTCATGCCTATGGTATTATACTGTCCACAAAAGCACTGAGAGTGTGACTGGCTGTGTGTACCGTGGCCAAGCTGCTCTGATCTAGTTACAGAATAGCCCTTCCAGAAAGCCAAAGCTCCCCCTCATTTATTCACCAGAGACACGCAAGTTTATGGCAGTAAAAGGTTCGTGCGACTGTAAGAGAGATTCCAAATCGGGCATCCCACGTGGTTTTTGACCCTTTCCACCTGACTGACTTCAAAGAAAAATGTGTCATGTTGTGCCTAGAAAAAGAATAAAGCAACACTGAATTCCCCCGTCACCTGCTGCTTTGAGGGACAGAAGTCTGCAACGAGAGTTCTGGGTCCTTTCTGGATCAAGGGGAACTTATGAGGCATTTTCTACGTGTGTCGGGGAATGAGCTCAGCCTTTGATGCATACACTCCTTACCTCTGAAGTAGGTATTCAGCTCTCCATGCTGCAGAGGAGGAAATGCAGCCTCAGCGAGCTTATCTACCTCGCCCAAGGTCACCCACATCATTCGGGTTCTCAAGTCAACGCCCTTGATCATGACACAATACATCCAATCAGTGTGAGGACCACCCTTTTCAACCGACAAGGTCCCAGGGGAATGTTCTAACTTTCTTTCTCTAGGCAAACAGTGATGAGCTTCAAACATTTTTTCTAGTATCTTCATACTCTTGTCAGATCCTCATAAGGAAACTGTGACAGTGGGAGGTTTTACATAACATCAAGCGTGTGAGAGAGAGATCCATGTCCTCCAACGTTTCATGGATTTCAGACATGATCAAGTTCTGCCCTCACCGATGGTCTATCCAGATATTTTTGAACCAGCTAAAGAGGAGGAGGTTGGGGCAGGGAAAGAGCAGCAAAAAGAAGGTAGCATTGTTATTCTAAAAAATAGCTAACATTTTTGTGCTTTACAGTTTATAATCCAATATGATCCACACCAGTGCCTGAAGCATATGGGACATGCAGTCGTGTGTTCATCCCATTTAACAGATAAAGGATCCGGGTTCAGGCCTATGCCACCTACTAGGTACACAGGGACCCTGAGACCAGACTCCTGTGCTGAAGGAATGCACACTTGGTCAGACAGTCAGCTAGGAGGAACGCAGATGTGATTCTTCTACACTGCGAGTGTCGATTACTATAGAAAGTTACATAAAAAACAATGCGACACAAAACTCTGTGCTCAGCCCTAGCCTCCCCAGCTCTCTTGAAATTATCAAAGGCCTCTCTCGGAGTTCCTTACACGTGGACTGAGAAACAACGTCCAAGGCAAATTATGGTACCTTAGTTTGAAATCTACACAAGAGAACCATGCATATTTTGCGTGTATGCATGGATCCCTTGAAACCATCCAGAAACTGGCACAAAAGACTTAAAAAATGTGAGTAACCAAACTGTAAAGTAAATGGCTAACCTTCTTGTTTGTGGTGATTCATGATCAAAAAGTGAATTTCATAAGAAATCAGTTGGAAAAATTATAATTAGAAGGAGGGATTTACTGACCTATTTATGCCCAACTCAGTTTCTCTAGATTAAAACAAAAATAGTAACAAACAACCCAGCCCCGTACTCACTAAGATAGCAGCAGAAATCATTGACGAGACGGCGCTCCTGAAACAAATCATGTCGAGGGTGACGGCGTCAGCCATATTTTGAATGGGAAGAGATCTCACAGGAACCGGACCTTGGGTGTTGGCAGTTACCATGTCCCTCCCTCTAGGGAAGCCACTGGCAATCTGGTGACAGCTGACGGTGCCACAGATGAAAACCGAAGGACCCAGGCCTACTACCTGAGCACAGGGCGGTCTGAGTTTTTACAGAATTACCTTCACAGACTCCCTTGCTGCTCCTTCTCCAGCCATAGCAGCAAGCCAGTTTGGTTCCATAGCGACAGACCCCGGGCTGGAGTGGCGATGCCGACAGCCCGCGACCCCTTGGACTGCGGAGAAAGAGCCACATGTTAGTACTGAGAAAACGGGAAGGGCCACAGAGACTGCCCTGCTACTGTAGGTACAGGAGACGTGACGATTACCTGCTCAGTTTCCATAAACCTGCTACAAGCGCGAGGTCAGATTTTGAAAACCTGGATTCTGGGGTGCCAGCCTCTGCTACCGCCTCTTGCCAGCCTTCCCCAGTAATTAGCGTCATCCGTTTCCTTCTTCGCCAGGGTTCGAAGAATTGGGTTACATAATCTACAAAACTAGGACACACAAAAGCGGCCACAAACGTCTGTTTCTGAACCTTGTAGAGGGCCAATTTTCAAATCTGCGCTGTACAGACACAGCGGCTACCCAGGTCTGTTTCCACCTCAGGGCCAAGTGTGCTGACGTGACTCCCTGGCCCCATGGCTTTGTCCCAGAAAAGAGCGCTGCACTTCTACCCCACTGGCCACCTGGGGACCACTGAACAAACTGGACTCTCGATACACTATAGACGGTTAAAGCTGGGAAGGCTCCAGAGATCTTTCATCGAGGCCCTCTCATGTCACAGATGAGGAAACTCCAGCCCACCGGAGCAGTCACAGCCCCAGCAGAACCGCGTCGGGAATTCCAGCCCAAGGCGCCTTCTCATTCCTGGAAACACAATTCACTCAACTCTTCAACCACAGAGCAGGGGTTGGCAAACGTTTTCCATACTGGGTCGGATGGTAAACAGTTTTAGGTTTTCTGGGCCATAGGGTCTTTATCCAAATGCAAAAGCAGCCACAGGCCACAGTAAATAGATGGGTATGGCTGTGTTCAATAAAACTTTACTTATGGACACTGACATTTGAAATTCATATACTTTTCACGTGTCGTGTCATGCAATAAAATTCTTTTGGTTTACCTTTAACCATTTAAAAAGGTAGAAACCATTCTTAGCTCAAGGGTCACATAGAAACAGAGGGCCACCCAGCCTTGGCCTGGGGGCTGCAGTTTGCCAACCTTGATCTAGAGGCCAGAGAGAGCGGCCCCGCCCCGAAGCACCATGGCGGAAGCTCCGTGTTCACCCATTATTCACTGGTCTGGGATTGGACGGGGTTGCTAACAGATTCTGGAAGAAAAGACTTAAGTTGTATGTTTTGTGGATGGCTGGGGTTGTTTCCTCATGCATATTAAATACACTGTAAAACATATGCCTATTAAATACCTGGGCACTTTAACAGACAAGGAATGCGCTTTCACCATGTGCTTTCTGCTGCACGACTGAATTCTATGCAAGTTAATAATACCTTAGTCAAGGTCAGGAAGTTAAGCAACCCTGCAGCTTTCCCCTGTGGTCTGCTTCTCCCACCAACTTGGTTATTCAGGGAAGAGCTGCAAACATATGGTCTGGGACGTTTCATTAACTGAGGACACCAAATGCAAGGACGATTTTACTAGTGACTTTTTCTTGAAGGGGACTTTTTTTTCACCCTCTAAAGGAATTCATTTGGGAGACTTATAAGTCAACCACTCGATCATTCAGAACAGGGTTTTTCAACCTCTACATGACTGATATTTGGGGCCAGATGAATCTTTGTTGTTGGAGGCTGTGCTGTGCATTGGAGGACATTCAGCAGCAACCCTGGCCTCTATCTGTAGAGTCAGTAGCAGCCAGCCCTGCAACTGTGTCAGCCAAAAACGTCTCTGGACATTGTCAAATGTCCCCTGGGCTGGGGGGCAAAACTGTACCCTGTTAAGTACCACTGCATTCAAATGAAACATTTATTGAGCACTTGCTATATTCCAAGCACTGTCTTAGGCACATAGAGTGATTAAAAAGACCCGACCTTTGCTCTCTTAAGTTCATAGTCTATTGTAAACAGATGTATTAGAGTATAGGGCAGCATGGTAAGTATCATTACATTGCTCTCAGAAAGAGTTTTGACTGAGAAATAATAGAGCCATCTGTCATAATCTAATCTGGATATTACTAACAATTCTGCAAGGGATACCATAATCTTGACCCAGTCTGCACATAACTGACAATTCCCAAACAAGAAACTGTGGACAAATGAACATCAAGTGCGTGGAGTGAATAAGTGCTAGTTCAAACACACTGATGTACTTAAGAATCTTTTTTTAGCATTTAAAAAATTGAGTTAGAATTCACGTAACATAAAAGGCACCATTTCCAGTGGTTTTTAATATATTCATTGTGTTATGCAACCATCACCACCATCCAATTCCAGAACATTTCCATCACTCCAAAAAGAAACCCCATACCTAACAGCAGTTAGTTCCCAATTCTCCCCTCCCTCCATCCCCTGGCAACCACAAATCTACTTTTTGTCTCTGGATTTGCCTATTCTGGACATTTCATATAGACGTAATCATATACTATATGGTCTTTTTGTGTCTGGCTTTTTTCATTTAGCATGTTTTCAAGGTTCATTCATCTTGTGGCACATAAAAGTACTTTGTTCCTTTCTATTGCTGGATAATATTCTATGGTATGAACAGAACACATTTGTTTATCCATTCATCAGCTGATGGACATTTGGGATGTTTCTACATTTTGGCTACTTTGAATAATGCTGCTATGAACAACTGTGTACTAGTTCCTGTATGAACATATGCTTTCATTCCTCTTGGGTATATACCTAGGAGTGAAATTGCTGGGTCAAAGGGTAACTCTACGTTTAACTTTTTGAGGAACTGCCACACTGTTTTCCAAGATGGCTGCATCATTTTACATTCCCACCAGCGATGTATGAGGGTTCCAATTTCTCCACATTCTCACCACCACTTGTTATTGCCCATTTTTTAATTACAGCCATTCTAGTGGTTGAGAAGTAGTATCTCATTGTGGTTTGATTTGCATTTCCTTGATGGCCAATGATGTTAAGCATCTTTTATGTGTTTATTGGCCTTTTGTGTATCTTCTTTGGAGAAAGGTCTATTCAGGTCCTTTGCCCATTTTCCAATTGGGTTATTTGTCTTGATGTCCTTAAGATTTGAACACAAAGATCGAAACTAGTCAGTAGAATGAGCTATCCCCATATCCTGGTGAATAGGTAATGTAACTTTATCTCACCCTGTGAACAAAATCTTCCACCTAGATCCTCAGAGAGTCAGTTTCTTGACCATACATGCTTGTAATAAACCTCGACAAAGTGCCCACATCTCTTTCCTCTTCCTTTAACAACATGGAGCTGATGTTTGGGGAGCAGAGTGGAGGGAGAAACTAACTTTGCCTGAAAAAGAGGAGGAAGATGTCACAGGGGAGGCGACATTTCAGGTGGATTTAAAAGAAAACATGATAAACAGGAAGGCTATATGGGGGGAAATTCTGCCTATGGGAATTTAATTCCATATTTTTATAAGGAACGTGGGATTCATTTAATTAGATTTCAATCTAACAACAAAACCACAGAGATCACTTGCCAACTTCTTTTTTTTTAACTTTTATTTTATATTGGAGTACAGTTGATTTACAATGTTGTGTTAGTTTCAGGTGTACAGCAAAGTGATTCAGTTATAAATATACATATATCCATTCTTTTTCAGATTCTTTTCCCAGTTAGGTTATTACAGAGTATTCAGTAGAGTTCCCTGTGCTATACAGTAGGTCCTTGGTGGTTATCTATTTTAAATACAGTAGTGTGTATATGTTAATCCCAACCTCCTAATTTATTCCTCCCCACTACCTTTCCCCTTTTCCCACTGTTCCTCTTCTTGACTGCAGGTTTGCAAGCAATAAGCTCTCCAGCTCCAATAGGAAGGGCCTTACCTATTTCCTGATGCCAAAAAACCCAGCTTCATCCTCAACAGGAGACACCAAGAACATGAGGAGTCGGGGGCCTATAAGCTGGAGCATAGACGGTGGTATGTGTTTGGAGCAGGGGAGTGGGAAGGGAAGCAGAGAAAACAGTGGGAGGGAGAAGGAGCAGGAGATAAACAAGGGCCAGAAAGGAAAGGCCTGCATCCATGTGAAATATTTTGTCCATCATGAAGGCGCCGGAGACTTATACAACGATTTCAAGCAGTTGGATATATCGAGGATTTTGCAAAACACAAAGCAGCCTCCACAGAGGTGGGGTGGACTCAATAAGAGCCAACAAGATTATTGAAAAATTACACCAAAAGCAAAGGCAACAAAAGTAAACAAGTGGGACTATACCAAACTAAAAAGCTCTGCACAGCAAAGGAACAAAATGAAAAGGCAACCTACCGAATCGAAGAAAATATTTTCAAATCATGTATCTGATAAGGGGCTAATATCCAAAATATAAAAGGAACTCAAACAACTCATTAGCAAAAAAAACCAAACAATCTGATTTAGAAATGGGTAGAAAATCTGAAGAGACATTTTTTCAAAGGAAGACGTATAGATGGCCAGCAAGCACATGAAAAGATGCTCAACATCAGCTAATACTCCGGGAAATGCACACCAAAACCACAGTGAGATAACACCTTACACCTGCCAAAATGGCTACCATTCAAAAGACAACAAATAACAATGGTTGGCGAGGATGTGGAGGAAAGGGAACCCTTGTGCACTGTTGGTGGCAATGTAAATTGGTACAACCACTATGGCAAACAGTATGAAGGGTCCTCAAAAATTTTTTTAAAAAAAACTACCATACAATCTAGCAGTTCCACTTCTGGGTATTTATCCAAAGAAAATGAAACACTAACTCAAAAAGATATATGCACCCCTATGTTCACTGCAGCATTATTTACAATAGCCAAGATATGGAAACAACCTAAGTGTCCATCAATGAATGACGGATAAAGTGGTATGTGTACACAATGGAATATTATTCAGCCATAAAAAAGAATGAAATCTTGCCATTTTCAACAACATGGATGGACCTTGAGGGCATTATGCTACGTGAAAGACAAATATTGTATGACCTCACTTATACGTGGAAAATAAAAAATAAACAACAAAAAAACCACCCCAAGCTCAAAGATACAGAGAGGAGATTGGTGATTGCTGGCAGGGGCCACAAAACAGGTGAAGGCGGTCAAAAGGTACAAACTTCCAGTTACACACTAAATTAAGTCCTGGGGATGTAATGTACAGCATGATGACTATAGTTAATAATACTGTACTGCATATATGAAAGTTGCTAAGACAGTAAATCTTAAAAGTTCACATCACAAGAAAAAAATTCTGTAACTACATATGGTGACAGATGTTAACTAGACTTATTGTAGTGATCATTTTGCAACGTATACAAATATCGAATCACTGTGCTGTACATCTGAAACATAATGTTTTATGTCAATTATACCTCAAAAAAATTACTGAAACTGTTAGATGTGAAATTACAAAGAATCAAATTGAAATTTGTTGAAATGTGATTTTTTAAAAAGCTTACTTAGAAACTTTGGTGAAAAAGCCCAGGGTCCCCTGTACAAGTGGCCAAACCCATTTCATATGCACTTGTCAAAGTCAATTACTTTTGATTGTGGAGAATACTGCCTGGGGTTAACTAACAGGAGAAAGTTACCAGAAGGTGAAATTCATACACTGTTTGTACATTACCACAACTCTCCAGAGAAATCCTCTTTCTCGAGTTTTACTGCTTTCACATGCTTGCCTTTAGGCGAAAAGGTGAAACTGAGAAATGTGAGGTGTATTGATTTCTCCCAAGCCATCATTTTTGACACTGTACAAAGTATCACTTGTAAAGTTCTCCAAAATGTTAATGACTAACACTTGAGCCATCAAAAACTTGTTAATAAAGTCAGATTTCTCATCCACTGTAAGGAAATTCCTTCCCCAGTCACAAATGCATTTTAATATTACAGCTCTGTTGGAAGATATCAGAAATCTGTCATGAAATCTAGCCTTATTCTCATTTGTTTAAGAAATGGGAACAACAGTTAAGACTCATCTCACGATTGAGAACGATAAAATGGATTCTGATATTCAGGCAACTACACAAATCAGAAAACACCAGTTCGGCCTCCAGCTGCTCTGTGGATGCAGTGACATGTTCTGTGCATATTTCCTAAAGGAGAGCAAGCAGCTTGAACACTGCAGGAAAAACCGTCAGAGAACCATGTGAGTCCATAAATGAGCAACATGCCTTTTAATTAATGGGTGTGCCGTCCATGTATTCACCCAGTTTTGAGAGACAGCTTCAAAGGGACAGGCACAAATGGGATTTTACTGGTTTAATCATCAAATTCTACATCTGGTCAGGAAAATGGGAAAACAGTTTAAAAGAGGGAAATCACTAGTGGATAGAATGGCTACTAATTACTTGCTGATTCGTGGATGCTGGAGGAAATTGATTTATTACACCAAGAATCCAGTTCTGCATTCTATGCTTGCTAGTTTTTTTTTTTAAATTTACATATGCAGCTATTTAAAATTATGGGTAAAAAGAAGATTAATTATTAAAAATGTTTCTAAGTTGAAATGATATTATTGAGGGGAATAAAGAATCCAGCACAGGCAAGTACGATATTGACAATAACAGTAGGACACACTATCTTATAAAATCTTTTAAAAAAAACTGCTAAAAAAGCTTTAACTTTTTGTTTCTGCATAGCTCTCAAATGACATTGGAAGTTAATGTTAGCAAGTAATTCAGATCACTTTCCCAGCATCGTCTCCTTCTACCTGCCTTTTGCCCTAATTCCATGCCCAATCACTAACTTTCCCGTCACTAATTCAACTACTCCTTTACTTTAATATCTAGTTGTGAGCATTCTGGATAAAGGACACAAACCGTTAGGTTAAACTATATGAAACTACCATTTTATAAGTTAAAAATGGCCAAATATCTGTAATACCACATGTTGCAATTTAACGATCACGGAAGAGAAGGTTAAGTGCTCCTTAAATCCACTCCTGTGTCTCCTGGGCACAAAGCTACACTATACTTCCCAGCCATCCTGTCGGTTAGGTGGGGTCACATGACTGGTTTTGGCCAACGAAATGTGGGTACACCATCTCCAACCCTGCGCACAAAGCCTCCCATGGGATCCCTGACTCCTTTTCCATCAGCCCACTGAATAAAGACGGCTCTGCGCACCGGCAAAATATGGCGCCTCAAGATGGATGGTGCCTTGTCCCATGTGCAAGCACGTAGCAGATTCTCTCAAACATGCATTGGACTTGGAGGCAGGCCAAGAAATAAACTTCTACTGTGTTCAGCCACTATGATTTTGAGATGGTTTAATGCATAAGTTAGCCCACCCTGATCAAGAGAGTAATATTCCAAGGCCATTTCTTTTCCTAAAGTCTAGTACACATGATTTTTTCCTCATGTGTGAATCCATTCAAACAAAAACTTATAAAGCTATCGATATGAATTGCATTTGCTTCCATATTTAGTGAAGCATGTGTTTTTTTTTTTTTTTTTTTTTTAGCATGTGTTTTTTTAATGTACAGAATTGGAGCAGTGCATTCTGGGATATCAAGGTTGCATGGTTAAGGCACAGTATCAATCACCTGAATTTAAGAGATGTCTGAGTAGAATGAGCTTATATGCATTGGGCTGGATTGAACCAACACCACGGAACCTGATAAACCTGCGGTAATCAATAAAAGGAGTCTATAAACCTGGAAAGAGAATTCTTGGTCTTGGACTGAAATGATCCCACCAACATTCTCTGCCACCGTGGGAGGTATGGCTGGGCTAGACAGCTGCTTGCCCACGCGTGCTTGCTCTCTCTCTCTCTGATCTCTCTTCCTAAACAACATTGGACATACTGAAGGCTCAGGGCACCCAGTACTGAGGCAGGGAAGTGGCAGTTTAGGTGAGCAAGTCTCTGTGGGGAGGAGGCCCTGAGCCATGGGAGTCTGATCTAAATGCTGAATTGCCCAGAGTTCCTTTAACACATTATACAGCTTGCTGTCTACATTGATCAAATTAATCACAAATCGCTGTCTCCACAGCTGAAGTTAATTTAAAAACATTCCAGGGATTGTGTAAGCAGTATAGTATTTCTTCATGGGATTCCTTATTTTCTGCAAAAATATACTGTGCCAGAATTCTTAGTATGCTTGCTTATGGTCAGGTTCCAGGAAACTTTCTGATATTCTCCAAGACAAATTGGGAAGTTAAAACTTTCTTGCTGATGTTTAAATACATTTAAATATTGCCAAATGAAATAAAAAATTTTCTAAATACGGACAACAAGGGCCAGCCATAAGTGATTTGTTTTTGTTTTCTCTTGTTTTCATCATGGCTCCCAGTGTGGCAAGTCCATAGTGCCCAACCAGTTCAGATTAATTCTGGGTTCCCATCCACCGTCGAGATACAGAGTCCAAGTCCAGCAGCCCCAGGGATGCCCCAAGGCATCTCGCTTTCCTGGATGTGCAGGGATTTGAGAGCCCAGTCAAATGCCCAAACTATCCAGTGTGTACCAGTGTGTGTTGATGCATCTGCAAATTTCCCATGCCATGAGTAGGCAAAACTTGGAACTTTCCAGTGTTTCCCCTATTTCTCTCACTTATCTTCCAAGCTCAGAGTTAGGTAGAAATTGGGAATGGGGCGTGTCTCAGCTTTGGCTCCCCCAGAAGCAGACCATGAGACAAGGATTTGAGTGCAGTGGTTTATTTATGAGGTGAAGAGAATGTCCATGAGGGATTGGGGAAATGAGACGAGGAAGGGAAGGTTGTCAATAAAGCAAGGGTTATCCAGACAGTTACATTTATTTTCCATCACATTCATTCGTTCATTCATAGTGAGCATGAAGGAGAATAATATAAGATGGAGTTAGAGAAATAGGCAAACGCTAGATCAACCAAGGCCTTTGATACCATTTAAACTAGAGGACTTCCCTGGTGGCGCAGTGGTTAAGAATCCGCCTGCCAATGCAGAGGACACAGGTTCGAGCCCTGGTCCAGGAAGATCCCACATGCCGCGGAGCAACTAAGCCCGTGCGCCACAACTACTGAGCCTGTACTCTAGAGCCCGCGAGCCACAACTACTGAGCCTGTGTGCCTGGAGCCCGTGCTCCTCAACAAAAGAAGCCACCGCAATGAGAAGCCTGCACACCGGAAGGAAGAGTAGTCCCCGCTCACCCCAACTAGAGAGAAAGCCCGCGCGTAACAACGAAGACACAACACAGCCAAAAATAAATAAATAAATTTATTTAAAAAAAAAAAACAGAACGGATTTTATTCTTAATCCAATGGGGAGTCACTGGAAGGTTTTAAGGAGAGGGCTGACATGATCTGACTTAAATATTAAGAGGAACACTGTGAGACATGGACTAGAGCGGACAAAAGAAGCAGCAAAGGGAAGCTACTGTGGGGATTCAGGTGAGAGATGACGGTGATGTGGCTGGGCGGTGGCAGGCAGGAGGGAGAGAAGATGGGTTTGAGACATGGTCCAGAGTAGGACGTAGCACCAGATTGCATACAAGTGGGGACGAAGAGTGAGTTGTCAGGAATGATGCCCAGGTTTTTGGCTCGAACCAGTTTAGACACTGTTTGCTCTGGAATAGGCGGAATGTGGGCAGCTGAGGCCTCCTGCCCACAGCCATGTGAGTATGCCATCTTGAAAGCAGATCCTCCAGTTGGAGTCACGCATTTGGATGGCTGCAGCCTTGACCAACAACTCGATTATAACCTTGTGAAAAACCCCGAGCCCCATCCAGCTAAACCGCTCCTGAATTCCTGGCTCACAGAAAGTGTGAGATAATAAGCATTGTTTTAGACCACTAAGCTTTGTAGTATTGTAGTATCAATACAATTTGTAGTATCAATATTTTGTTAAATAGCAATCGATAACTATAATACATGTGGTACCCAGAAATCAAACAAAGGGAATACTCAAAGAGCAAGGTGATGATCTTTATAAAGGTATTTGCTGCTTTGGTATTTTGATTTTTAATTTTGCATTTGTATTCATCAAAGCTGAGATACCACAGACTAGAAGCACACTATTATTACGTATATTAGGAAAAATACTGCCAGGTAAAATAAATTATCGTTAATTACCTTAAAAATAATTTTGTGTAACTGTGTGATAATTCTGAGCATGAATTGGGCATGATGGGTTATCTTTAAAGAAATCAGCCGGTGATGCCCTGCTTTGCTCTCTACTGCTGTCAGAACAAAGTTCAAATTCCTCAGCTGGACATGCAGGGCTCCTTACAGCCTGGTTCCAGCCTGGCTTCTTTGACCTTGGCAGTCACTTGGCTCATGACCCCAGAGGCTGACCACTCCACTCCATACCTTGGGCCAATGCCTTCCTTTTGCATTCCTTTTGCAGGTATGTATCTGTCCAGCCAGCCATTCATTTATTCCTACGCAAGACCTGCTATGAATCAAGCACTGGAACACTTGCCTTCTCCCCTGTTTTATATCAGGTAGGCTCACATTCATTCTATACGCATAACTTCGGTGTCATCCCATGTCTTCCACTTCCCCTGACTCTGTCGTGCTGACTAAATTTCTCTTAACTGTATTCTACGGCATATTTATATGTGTGTGTATATATATATGTTTATAAATAAACACATATAAATATATATAATTTATAAATATAATATACCCATGTTCATTCTTTTGAATGTTTATATACATATAAATATATATCTTATTTACATGTAAATAACATTATTTGCTTCTCCATCGCCTTCCTTTGGTCATTCATTTAGGCACCAAATTTTTTACTCAACACCTACTATGTACCAGGCACTGGACAAAAAGT
The DNA here is from genome assembly GCF_009873245.2 of Balaenoptera musculus. Classification (NCBI taxonomy): domain Eukaryota; kingdom Metazoa; phylum Chordata; class Mammalia; order Artiodactyla; family Balaenopteridae; genus Balaenoptera; species Balaenoptera musculus. The sequence goes on along the minus strand of NC_045806.1, from coordinate 10,385,913 downwards.
TGGAGTTATAACTCTCCCCCTGCACCCTCCTCACCAAAAGAGAAAGACAGGTAATTTGCTTGCCCTGCAAAGTTGTCCAGTGCAGGTAGCAGACACAGGTTTCTATCTTTGGCATTCAGGAGAATGTTTGGGCATGTCAGGTGTTCAGTAAATGTGGTTGACTTGAACTGAATGAATTTTAAACTACTTTCAAAATATTGGTGTTCTCTTTTTTTTTCCATAAGACCTTCAGATTTACAACAGGTTAGTTACTGAAACCAATACACTGGAACCAGCAAGTTAACTAAAGAAACTGGAAGTACTACTGATTACTCTGGACAAAATATTTGATGGAAAGTGATCTAATTATCTTTGGAAGCTACCACGGCTCCTTGTCTCACCAGGTCATTGACAAATGGTGGTACATTGTGGTTAACGGTCAGCCTCATTTCCTGACGCCCAAGAACTTCCTCTGTTGGCAGGAGCCAGCTCTGCCTGTGAGTGTGGTAGGCTGAACACGTAGAATCCACCTCCTCAGAAGTCCTCAACCAATGACTGCTGGGAGTATAGATACCCCAGCTCCCTTACCTCAGGGGGGATAATTCTAAGGCTTGTGGCCTACTGTCTTCTAGAATTCCCCAGCAGAATTAAATCGCAGTGGTAACTTATTTATATAACATGTCTTTCCCTTCTCTGTCCTACTTCCCAGCTTCCCTACTAGAACTTTCTGGGAACACCTCCCAAATAAACCATGCACACTTGAATTCTGGTCTTAGAGTCTGCTGCTGAGAGAATGCAAAGTTGAGAGGAAGGAGTTGGGAGGATGGAGTATCAAGAATTCCCCACTTATTCTACACATATCCCTTGATGGTGCTGGACAAGAGTCAAGCTCAACAGGCTCACTGGTGATAATGTGTGAGAAAGTACTCTGTAAAAATGTCAGCTTTTATGTATTCAATTTTTTTTTTTTGAGAAACAAATTTGAAATATTGGAATGTCACTGTTCTTAGAGCACAAGACCAAATCCAATGCAGTTATTGAGGAATCATCTAATTTCTTCAAGTTTCTCCATCCCATTGTCTGTCAAATAGACACAATATTTCTTAGGATCGATGAGACAGGTGATTGAAATCACACTGAAAAAGTGTTGACAAATAGTAGGGTCTCAACAAAATTTGTTGAATGCCAATCTGATTTATGAAGACTAGATAATATACTTATTCTCATTTTAATGTTTACATAACCTTAGATTATATACGTAAATAATATATAGAAAGGACTTTAATACCTTCTAAGCCAGTGAAACTAACTATTGAAATAAGATTGCTCAGAGGGCTTCCCTGGTGGCGCAGTGGTTGAGAATCTGCCTGCTAATGCAGGGGACACGGGTTCGAGCCCTGGTCTGGGAAGATCCCACATGCCGCGGAGCAACTAGGCCCGTGCGCTACAACTACTGAGCCTGCGCGTCTGGAGCCTGTGCTCCGCAACAAGAGAGGCCGCGATAGTGAGAGGCCCGCGCACCGCGATGAAGAGTGGCCCCCGCTTGCCACAACTAGAGAAAGCCCACGCACAGAAACGAAGACCCAACACAGCCAAAAATAAATTAAAAAAAAAAAAAAAAAAAAAAGATTGCTCAGAAATGATTTCTATGTTATAACTGTGCATTTCACGGTCACCATTTCCTAGAAACACCCAGCTCCTGAGTTTTTGGTATATTCCCATAAATTCTGGTTTTAAGAATAAAGAAATGAGGAATTCCCTGGCGGTCCAGTGGTTAGGACTCCATGCTTTCAAAGCCAAGGGCCAGGGTTCAATCCCTGGTGGGGGAACTGAGATCCCACAAGCTGTGCAGTGTGGCAAAAAAAATAAAAAATAAAAAAAATAAAGAAATGAATGGTATGCTAACCACTCATAAATCACTAAAATCATGTTTTAAAATAAGATCCAACCCATAAAAGCAAAAACAACAGACTCACAGCTCAGGCTTCCTGTGGAAGGCTAAATAATGGCCCCCCAAAGACAGTCATGTCCTAATCCCCGGAACCTGTAAATGTTACCTTATATGGCAGAAGGAAATTTGCAGATGTGCTCAAATTAAGGATCTTAAGATAGGGAGGTCACCCTGGATTTTCTGGGTGGGCCAGGTATAATCACAGAGTTCTTTTTAGAGGGAGGAAGATGACTAACAGTCAGAGAAAAGGCAAGGTGACAAAGGAAGAAGAGAATGGAATGATGTGCCCACAAGCCAAGGACTGTTGGAAGCCTCTACGAGTGTAAGAGACAAGGAATGGATCCTCCCATGGAGCCTCCAGAAGGAACAAATCTTGCCAACAGCTTAGTTTTAGCCCCATAAGACTCATTTTGGACTTCTGACCTCCAGAACTCTAGGAGAATAAATTTATGTTTTTTGTTTATTTGTTTTTTTGCATGCGGTGATCTTAGTTCCCTGACCAGGGATCGAACCTGCGCCCCCTGCAATGGGAGCATGGAGTCCTAACCACTGGACCACCAAGGAATTCCAAAATCTATGTTATTTTAAGCCACTAAGTTTGTGGAAAATTGTGACAATGGCACTTCCTTTAGCAGGGCTCTGAGAAGAATCAATTCTCAACACAGGGTGTGGTTTGCAGAAAGCAGGCCTCTCTCCGTGAGTACATGAATCCAGACATTCCTCCATCTCTCACGTTATTTTTACTTGAACTCAATAGAGAGAAAAATGTATAACATAAATATAAGTAGGGAGTTGTTCCAAACTTCAAACTCAAGAATAGCAAAGTTAATAACATATTTATTTTATGTACCCAAGGCAGAAAGATGCCAGCGTCAGGACCTGGAACGCTGGAGATGGAGTTCAGATCAGTAAGTGTTCTGGATTAATACTGTCCAATAGAAATATAATAGCCATATATGGCATTTAAAATTTTCTAGTAGCCATAGTTTTTTTTTCTGGCCATGCTGCGCAGCCTGTGGGATCTTAGTTCCCCGACCAGGGATCAAACCCGTGCCCCCTGCAGTGGAAGCTCAGAGTCTTAACCGCTGGACCACCAGGGAAGGCCCTCTAGTAGCCATATTTTTAAAAATGTAAAAGAAACAGGTGGAATTAATTTTAGTAATATATTTTATCTAATGCAGTGTATCCACAACATTATCATTTCAACATGTATTCAATATAAAATGATTAGTGAGATATTTTATGTTCTTTTTTCATACAAAGTCTTCAAAATCCAATGAATCCAATGAGTCTTTTACACTTACATCACATCTCATCTTGGACTGGCTACATTTCAAGTACTCACCAGCCACATGGGGCTAGTGACTACCGTATTTACTGTATTGAACAAAGCAGGTCGAGCGCATCTAAATAGTCCCAACGCCCAAATGGCATTAAAAAGTATGAGGATCAGCAAAGGGAATATAGTCAATACTTTATAACAACTTTGTATGGTGTGTAAGCTATAAAAATACTGAATCACTATGTTGTACACCTGAAACTAATATTGTAAGTCAATTATACTTACAATATTAGTTTGAAGTAGTATACAAAATAAAGAATAAATGGTTTAAGCCAAATTCTGATGCTTAAGATCAGAAAACCGCATGCTGCTAAAGATTTACTCATTTGATGAGTGTTAACTGTCTACTATGCACAAATCACCATTTAAGAGGCATATAATTTTCTAGGTCACTGAAATTATGGACCAGCATTTTTATTTAAAAAATACAACGAGTACTTATATTAGAAATCTCTATATAGCAGTCAGTTTTTACTATAAGTCGTAAAACCTCGGGAAATAATCAGTAGACACACTCTAGTGCAATGAGCACCTTGCCTTTCTGTAAATGTGCCGTCTGTAACTTGCAGGCTGGAATTGATGGAACCTGGTCCCCGGGCAGTTCCTGAAGAGCCGAGCATTAGACATTTCCAAGCATGCTGCACAGATAATAAACATAGCAGCTTGTGAACCTGATACCATGTAAAGAAACCACAGTTCACATCTTGAAAACTGTGAAATTGCAGAATCCTGACGTAGATTCTCCATTGTAATATTCTTGGGTTTATTTGGGAGCTTTTCGGCTTTTAATTTAATTTGGTGGCCCTTTGAAACTGAGGCTCCTGGGGGTCAGTTTGCCTGCTGCTAAAAGAACTAGTAATCTCATCTCCAAATAGCACTTGATCTTTTTAAGTGGGCTTTCTAGGGATACCAGAACCTCCAACGTTCAAGGAAATGTGATCATGAGCAAATTGCATCTCCTTACATTTTTATCATGAAAAGGAAATTGAAACTTGCGATCATACATCCTAAGAACCTGGTTTGAAGTTTTTTCTGTTTGAACTTGAAAATCCCTTAATACTGTGACTGACGCTGATAAAAGATTTTTTTCCTGCAAGTCAAACAAAGATAGTCAGGCTCACCTTTAAGAAGCCTGTTCCAAACCAAGGCTCGCAGCCAGCTCTCCCCAGGAATTGTCTACTAAAAAAATCATAATAGCGCAGATGTTCTCACTCAGCTGGAGACAACTGTGCAGCCTCCGCCCCGCCCCCGTACCTTGGGCAATGTCTGGACACAGTTTTGATTGTCACAACTTGGGGAAGTTGCTACTGGCATCTAGTGTGTAGAGGCTACACATGCTGCTAAGAATCCTGTAATGCACAGGACAGCTCTCCAACCACCCCAGACAAACAACTCTCCAGCCCAGCCCAAAAGATCAATAGTGCCACAGTAGAGAAACCCTGCTCTAGGGGACACCTCGGAAAGCAAAACATCACAGCCAGAGAACCAAGAAAACTTTTCCAGTGAGTGATCCCTAAAAGGGTGCCCTAGCACACTGGGGAAGAGCAGGGTCTCCAGGCCAGACTGCCTGGGTTTGAACGCTGGTGTTTTCACTTACTGGCTGTGCCTGTTGGGGCAAGTTACTCGACCTCTCTGTGCCTTGGTTTTTCTCTTCTACAATACGGGGATTATAATAACAGTACCTTCCACACAGAGCACTTATGGGCTTTAAATGGGTTAATAGCCCTCAAGTGTTTAGGACTGCCAGGCCTACAGTATGCACTAAAAGTGTGTATTTTTTTTTAACATCTTTATTGGAGTGTAATTGCTTTACAATGGTGTGTTAGTTTCTGCTGTATAACAAAGTGAATCAGCTATACACATACATATATCCTCATACCCCCTCCCTCTTGCGTCTCCCTCCCACCCTCCCTATCCCACCCCTCTAGGTGGTCACAAAGCACCGAGCTGATCTCCCTGTGCTATGCAGCTGCTTCCCACTAGCTAGCTATTTTACATTTGGTGGTGTATATATGTCCATAACACTCTCTCACTTCGTCCCAGCTTACCCTTCCCACTCCCCGTGTCCTCAAGTCCATTCTCTACGTCTGCGTCTTTATTCCTGTCCTGCCCCTAGGTTTTAAAAGTGTGTATTTATTAAGTGGCTTTGCTGATCTCTGGGAAAATAAGTTTCAGGGCTTAGGAAAGTTTAAGGGAAGTAAAGAAACGGCTTCAAATTCTGAATTGCCAGGGCAAGAATGAGTCGATTTCATCTGACAATCACGTCCTTTCTTTCCAGCTCATGAACCTTAATCAGAAAGGCATTGAGCAGAGGGGCCCCCTTCATGGCGCAGCCCAAGCACGGTAAACGCTGACTCTGTGCCGTCCTCAGTTTCTTTCCCTCCTTCCCCAGCAAAACTAGCCATTGACAATCAGTTGGCGCCCTTCGGAAAGAGTGGAAAGCAAGACGGCACAGGCACGGAACCTAGCCGCCCATCCACAGACAGACACACGCCCGCCGGAACAGTGGACGTCTGCAGACCGCCGAGCCAGACCGCACACGCAGGTCCGCGCAGAGCCTCCCTCCTCCTGACCCGCAGGACGCAGCCAGGTGGGGCGCAGCTGATGCCGAGGAGCCGGTGCGAAGCGCCGCCAGAGCGGCGCGCTCCGGGCCAGGCATCCTCTTTAAATACCGTCTCGCGCGCACAGATACACAGGTGCCTAAGGGGACGCGAGACAAAGAAAAGGGGCCAAACGGGGGAGCTCAGGCCAGGGCCAGACACTCACCTGGCCGCGCTCCCTACTCCACCTGCCACCCAGGGGAGCAGCAGCGGGAGCGCCAGGGCCCAGAGCTGCGGCATCTTCGCGCTGGTCCTCCCCCCGCCGCCTCCTCGGGAGGGCGCAGCGGGGCCGCCGCCTCCTCGGTCCTCGGCCCCTCGGAGCCTCGGCTTGTCCCGGGCGCGGTCCTCGCGGGCGGAGAGGTGAAGCCGGGCACTGCAGCGGGGGCGCCCCGGCGAGGCGCGCAGCGGCTCCTCTACGCGTGAAGCGGCCACGGGCGCGCGAGAGAGGGCGGGGCGGGCCGTGCACATCTGGCTGGGACCCGCCTCCAGCACCACCCGCGCATCCTCTGCGCTCGCTGCTCGCCGCCGAGAAACTTCCCCCAGACTCAGGTCCCTTCCCTCTTGTCAGAGTCACCGCGTCTCGCCATCTGTTTCAGACACGGGACAGGTTTCGGCGATACCCGCGCTCCAGGATTTCACAATTTAGTTGAGAAGTCAAAGCAGGAACCAAGGGATGCCGGTTCGGAAAGACACTTGTGTCTTACTTCTAGGTTTTCATACTCTGCGGGCTTTTCTTCCCAGACTGCACATCATGGGCGGCCAGAGCTGGAAGGTCACCAAGTCCGGTGCAACCCTGGCATCTGACAAGTGATCTCTCCTGCTCATTTGCAACACCTTCCTAACACGGGACCACCAGAAGATACTGTAAGGCAGTAACCAGTTCAGAAATGAATGGCAGAAACTCGAGCGCTATATGAGTTCAGAGAATTCATGTGGGTATTTAGATGTTCTTCGTTTTGACAACTGTTATAATAGAATGAATGCCCACACCCTGTGGCTTCAGGGTGGGCAGACCCTATGGTCCCCACACTTTGGCTTTGGACGTGGCTGTGTGACTTGTTTGACGAATGGCATGAGGACCAGTTCCAAGCCTAGGCAGTAAGACACCTGGGCCTCTATTATGGCCATGAGAAGACCACACCCCAGCCAGCCTCTTGGCCCAAGAATGAGCATCAGGTGAAAGAGCTACCTGGTCAACTGCAGACTCACAGCAAGCCTAGTGTATATCAGCCAACCCATAGATACATGAATAAACTCAGCCAAGGTCAGCAGTGCCAGCCAAGCTACTGAGGCTTATTGTGATAATTTGTTACACAACAATAAGTGTCCGATACACCTGTGACCTGGTATTAGAAATAAAATGAAGAATATAGAGAAAGAGGAGATTTGTCTTGATTATAAGCTTGACTCATGGTTAAATCATGGGCATATGCCTTAATTCTAGCCAGTGAAATGTGAGAAGTGGGGATGGGGCAGATTCTTGCTGCAGACCATGGATGTCCTTATTGGCGTGAGCCGTGCTACACTGGATCTTCTGTTTTATGGATGAAGACATCCTAATGGATTCAGTGTCCTTGGTTAGTAACCAGTTAAGCCATTGAACTGTTCATAGCTAACAGTGACAGGCATTATCCTAAACGCTTTACACACATCTTACTGAACACCCACAACTGTATAGGTAGGGATGATTAGCTCTCCCATGTTTGAAGTGTCAAACTGAGAGGCAGAGAGGTTAAGTGACTTGCCCAAGTTCACAGAGCTAACGAGTATAGAACCAGGATTGGAAACCAGGGCCCATCTCCCCCTGGCCTGTGCCACTCTTATATTGATCCCTCTTCTTCATCTTCTTACTCCTTGGTGACTTCAGATGCCAAATGAGTCTCATGAACAAGGTAATAAGATGATCTCTTCAAGGCCATTACCAAAACCCTTTGAATTCTTCATATCATAACTAGTTTTAGCAACTGAAAATATTAAAATTGAAAGAAAAGAATATAAAGGTATGAACTGTATACCTACAAATATCTTAAAGCAAATGCAAGATTAAATTTGTCTAAGTGTGGGTTTTCCCACAAGCAGACGCTAAGGCAAGGATTCGAGCGGAAGTAGTTTGCTCTGGAGGCTCCTAGAACACTGGCAGGGGAGTGAGGGAGTGAGGGAGTGAGCCGGGATAGAACACTGGCAGGGGAGGGAGGGAGGGAGGGAGTGAGCCGGGATAGAACACTGGCAGGGGAGGGAGGGAGGGAGGGAGTGAGCCGGGATAGAACACTGGCAGGGGAGGGAGGGAGGGAGCCGGGAAGGGAAGGAAAACAGTAGCACGTGTGTATCAAGTTATCACTGGGGCCGCTGGAGCCTCGGGCCGCTGAGCATCGCCCAGAGCCAGCTGAGATGGTGCACCTCCACATGACCTCGCCCGACAGCCGAGGGAGCTGGGCTACTTTAGCCCGCATCTGCATTCAGTCATCGCCTGAAGGCTTCTACCAGGCCACTGATCCTAGGACTTCTGCTTGCTGAGCTGAGGGCAGAGTGGGGGGCGACAGACAAAGAAAGCCCTCAGCCCTGTAGATGCCCACTGTTGACACCGTACTGAAATGTTAAGGCCAGGGGGATACAGGCAGGGCACCACATTGGCTGTTACCTAAAGTCTAGAAATTGAAGTGAACTGAGAATTATGTTTTTACCCATGCCACTGCTCCCTAAACTTTCAGAGCCAAACCACTCCCTCCTCCAAACACACCATTATTCAAAAAAGTCCGACTAAAACATGACTAGCCTCAAACATGGGGGCCATCCCACCTGCTTAGCCCTGAGTCATAAAGGGTCAGAATAACATCTTGCATAATGTTTATCTGTCACTTTCTAGCTTTAGTTTCAGCATTTTGATGCTGTTTCTGCTTTTTTTTTTTTTTCAGAGCTGACTTCTCTTCTGTTTAATTAAAGGAGGTGATGAACATGACAACGGGAAACTTCCAGAGGAAGTCAAACACTCCTCAGCCAACGCACCTATTATTTCCTGGGGAGAACTATCAAGAAGGGCACCATCAGGAAGCATGAGGAACAGAGAAGGAACCTAGAAATGATGTGCTGCCAGGTGAGAAGATGTTGGACACAAACTGCCACGTCGAGGCAGGTGTTTTTAATAACCACACTGGTGTGCCTGACTTTGAAGAGAACTGCTCTTTAGATGGCCCTACTCCATTCTACAAAGGCAAAACAATCTTTGATCAGAATCTCATAAAATCATCTGCCCCTTTTACAGGAATACGTTTTGTTTTCCAATCTATTTCCACTTAGCCCCCTGCATGGAACAGATGTGATGGGGGTATTTTTGTGCTGAGTATATACCCATAACACACATATAAAGCTTTCAACACTTACGATGTGCCTGGTGCTGAGATCCAGAAGTTATATTGAAATATCAGCACCAGAAGCAAAGCACTGTTGGACAAAAGGGCAGGGTGGAAGGGTGTCTAGGCCAGAGTTTTCAAACTTTAACATCAATACAAATTACCTGGGGGTCTTGTTTGTGGTTCTGTTACAAAAAAGAACCCAAGTGTTGCCCATGCAGCTTGTTGAGAACCACTTAGTGTAGTGAGGGTCCAGAGACGACCTGGCCCAGTTCTCAAGCTCAGCTGCACGTTGGGATCATCCAGGAAGCTTTGAAACTACTGATGCCTGGGTCCCACCTAAGGCGATTCTACTGTCTGGACTATGGCTTGGGCATGGGGACAGTTGGAAACTCCTTGGCTGGTTCTAACGGAGAACCGAGATTGAGAGCCATTGATCTGGACCAACTCTGACATCTTACAGATGAAAAAGCTCAGCGTGTGAAGCGCCTTGCCTGAGGCCACGCACAGGATGAGTTCACATCCCTGTGTTTCCATCACATAGGCCTCCCCCTCAGACTTCATGACGTCTTCTCCATCACCATTCCTACTGAAGAAGAAAATGGCGTCTCTTCTTCACCTTCTCCATTAATTGTAGCCCACAAACATGTTCTAGAAATGGAAGTCTTTTCCTTGTCTGTTTCTTTCCACGTCTTCTTGTTCCATGAAAGGAGGCAGTGAAGAAGTGTAAGACTCAATGCAGACACTGCTAAATTCTGCAGGGGAAGGTGTGTCTTGAGGTTCACACTGCTTTTCTTCATTCTGTGCCTGTCAAGGACCCTGTTCTTGGAGCTTTATAGTAGAAACAAATTCCAAACACTAACAGTCTTCCTTCCTTTTCTCCCTCCCACCTCAATCCCCACCCCCAGATCCTTCCCTTTCTACTCCTACCCTCTTCCCTTGCTCAAACATTTACCCGGAACCTACAAAATGCCAGGCCCTGGGCTAGGCAGCGGGGACAGCTTGTTGGAAATGTGTACACCAGACAGTCCCTGGTTCCTTTTTCTCCCTGATGACATGGGCTGGACAACCAACATGTGCTTCTTAGAAAATCTGGTCTTCAGCAATATGATTCTCACTTCTTAGGAAGCAGGAAAAAACTAAGGTACGATGAAAAGACCAAAAAAAAATGACACCATGATCCATTTTCCCCTCAAATTTGGCCAACTCCCCGCTTGATATTTGAGGAAGAGAAAGAAATTGATATTCGTGGAGTGATTATTACACGCTAGACATTTGAGAGAGAGTAATTGTTTACTCTTAACATCTATATAAAGTAGCTATTACCACACCATTTTACAGATGAGCAATGGGAGGTTTAGAGCAGATAAATACCTTGTCTAAGGTCACCTATCAACGTAATGGAAAGAACATGGATTTTGAAGTCAGGTCTCACTGGAGATTAATTTTGCCAGCAGATTTCATTCTTCATGGCATGACGTGGTGGTTGGCGGGGGGGGTCAGCTCACCACCGGGAACAGTGAATAATATTTTATGTGTAGGGGAGGCGAGTGTGTTCCAGTGAGGAGCAACACGACTTCAGATTTTTAAGCAAGTCTATGACCCTTTAAATGTCATTACTATATAGAAAAGTCCCCTTGCCCGTGAATAAAATCTCTTTGTCTGAATGTTAGCTCCCTTGACTTTTACCGAATTCATAAGTTTCCAGCTTAAGGCACTCAGTCATTCGGGGCGTTTTTGTCTTTACTGGGGGAAGGTGTGGCTTGAGTCCATCCCCTGCACTTCCTTCCCGTCCCATGTGGAAATATCCTTAGCTATTTTCCTGTTCACAGTTGAATGTAATAATAACTTGGCATACACCTACAGCTTGCCTATTGACTGTTTCCTACATAAACCCTATAGAATGGCTCGTGAGGACTAAAGCCAGGAAACTCAGTTTAGATAGGCCTTAAAAGTAAACACTTTTACTCAAAGTCACTCCAACTTGATTTGGGAAAGTTTGGTTGAGAAATGTTCTGTGGACTATAAAATTAGAACTACATTTGTGATCTTTTTAAAAAAAAATAAAAAATAAAAAAATAGGGCTTCCCTGGTGGCGCAGTGGTTGAGAATCTGCCTGCCAATGCAGGGGACATGGGTTCGAGCCCTGGTCTGGGAAGATCCCACATGCCATGGAGCAACTGGGCCCGTGAGCCACAACTGCTGAGCCTGCGCGTCTGGAGCCTGTGCTCCGCAACAGGAGAGACCGCGATAGTGAGAGGCCAGCGCACCGCGATGAAGAGTGGCCCCCGCTCTCCGCAACTAGAGAAAGCCCTCGCACAGAAACGAAGACCCAACACAGCCATAAATAAATAAATAAATAAATAATTTTTTAAAAAAATAGCAAAATTTGCTAAAACAAAAAAATTTTTTTCTTTTCCTTTCTTCTTTTTTTTTTTTACATTATCCACCTATTTTCAAAAGTTCTCCTATATGGTTTACAGACTTATTCATTCCTTTAACAAACATATAATGTTCCCTAGTTGATCATGTACTGGACACTGTTTGGTTGAGATACAAAAATGACTGAGACATAATCCCTTGCCCTAGGTGACAGAAATGTAAATATATTATTACAATTAATGGCCTAAGTCTTCACAAAAGTACTTCGGGATGCTGTGGAAATAAGGGAGGGAGAAGATAAATTCTTTGTGTTCTATACATATAAATGTTTGTCCCTGTTTGATCCCCTGCTTTCATGAATCATTTTATAAAATGATTTTCATTTTTAAAAAATATTTATTTACTTATTATTTATTTTGGCTGTGCTGGGTCTTAGTTGCGGCACACGGGATCTTTAGTTGCAGCACGCAGACTTCTTAGTTGCAGCACGCGGACTCTTAGTTGGGGCATGTGGGCTTCTTAGCTGCAGCATGCAAACTCTTAGTTGCGACATGCATGCGGGATCTCGTACCCTGACCAGGGATCAAACCCGGGCTTCCTGCATTGGGAGTGCAGAGTCCTGCCCACTGGACCACCAGGTAAGTCCCTAAAATGATTTTTAGATGGCAAGATTTCTAGAAAATAGAAAACCTTGAAAGTTATATTCGCTCAGATAATAACTTACCCCAAACCACATTGTCCTGACTCAGGAGTTCTGCTATTCTTGAGTGAGACAGTATTTGGTTAAAAAAAAAAAAAAAAAAAAAGAGCCCAGGACTGGAAATTAGGAGAATCAGGATTTAGTTCCAAGTTCTACCAACTTGGCAAGCCAGTTTGCCTCTTTGGTTCTCACTTTCTACATCTATCTTGCAAAGGGTTCTGGATCCTTCAGCATCTTTCTCCAAAGTTGCATGATTCAAACATTTTCATTGGCAGGAGGGTGGAAAAAAATCATCTATGTCCCCAAAGACCGTATTTGAAATGGCAAAGTTGGGTTAACTTCAGCAAAGGAATCTTGATCTGATTGGGTGGATAAATGAGTGAATGAATTTTTTCTTCCATTGTGGTTAAGATTCATCCTGCTTTGCTTCTGGAGTTTATTCCACACTCTGTGAGACCTTTTACACATATACATTAATTGACTGAGTACCCACTTGGTGCCGGGCACAATGCCTGGGGTTGGTGATATAAAGTTCAGGATGTCTAGTGTTAACTGACATTAGTGCCCCCAATCATCATGTCTACCTAAAAACCCACTGTGCATTTCCAAAACACCCTCATGAAGGTGGTACTGTCCTGTTGAGAACCACTGGCCTAGCATGATGGGGAGCTTCATGAGCTTGGCTGAAGGGTTTTCACTTCATCTTATGGGCTCTGGGAGCCACTGAGGGAATTGAAACAGGGAGTAACAGGATTCATGATCATATGTGTGTTCAAGAGCACGGAGACTTCTGAATCTACTAATTGCCAAAGGCTGCATTCTGTGAACACCTGCAACTCTTTGAGGGTTTCTTAGTCACTGATGGCAGCCAGAAACCAATGATGGATAGGGACTTGGTGATTCAACACCCCAGGCACCTCACCCTGTGGTTGGGAGAACCCTGAGGCATATTCTGCATGGTCTCCCAGTGATCCCCAGTGGGAATGAGGTCCAGATGCCCAGAGTGGAAATAGGCTTGATAACTTACTCTTTCTTGGCTGCCTTCTCTTCCCTGTCTCACTTTCCCACTCCCTTGCCAGTATTTCTGGGAATCACCTTCCAAATCCTGCTGGCATTCACCTCCTTGCCTCTGGGGAAACCCCAAACTAGACACCTATATATTCTGGTAGGAACTATTTCCATTCAAACTTTGAATTACATCTTATGGCAGATTTGGAAAGAGAATCCCCTTTTAACTCCATTTAACATAAATTCTATTGTATGTGTGAGCTGTGAGGTTCCCCAAGGCCAATTTGAGAAGAGTGGGGTACTTTGCCTTTCTTTAGATGGAGAAGTAGTCACTTCGGTATGGCGCATGCATTTATCCTAGTCTGACTGTAACCAAGGGGATAAAACCCATGAGTCTAACCCTAACCTCACCACTTGGCCCCATACCTTTCATTTAGTGACCTTGTAAGGATGTGATGTTTTCTGTATGCTATGAAATTTGTATGGTGTGAAAATGAAGAAAACACATCTTTTAAATTTTGTTTTCGGCGTAACAAAGTACACTATAAGTTCCCTAAACGACAGATTTATGGTGTATGTAAATTCTAGTATTTCCTTCTTTTGTCAAACTCATGATACTGCTTGGATGCCAGGGACAAGAATTTATGCAACTAGAAGCATATGGCATAAACACAATATGACAACTATTATACATTTCTTTGATAAACAGAAAAAGAATATGTAATTTTTTTGTTGTTGTTAACTACTCTTCAGATTATGAAAATAAGTTACCCCATGTTTGCTACTGGGCTCCATTAAGACCAGTTAATTACTAAAACATTTTAGATGACTGCATATTTTCAGGAATTAACAATACAACATAGATCTGATGGAAATATCTGACTGTGCTCAAAGTTTACTGTTAAAAAGTTGATTTTGTCTGCTCTTTCATTCAGTAAATGTTTATGCAGCACAGATCTGGGAACAGAGCAAGGAATGAGAGAAAATTCCTGCTCTAAGAGCTTCCTTATGATGAGGGAAAACAGGCAATTAACAATCAGATAAAAGAAAACTGAATTCAACAATACATTAAAAAGATCATACATCATGATCAAGTTGGACTTATTCCAGGGTCACAAGGATGGTTCAACACACGCAAATCAATCAATGTGATACACCACATTACCAAAGACAAAAATCACATGATCATCTCGATAGACACAGAAAAAACATTTGACAAAATTTAATGTCCATTCATGATAAAAACTCTCAAAGTGGGTATAGAGGGAACCTATTTAATATAATAAAGGCCATTTACAACAAACCCACAGCCAACATAATACTCAATGGTAAAAAGCTGAATGCCTTCCCACTAAATTCAGGAACAAGACAAGGATGCCCACTCTCACCACTTCTATTTAACATAGTATTGGAAGCCCTAGCCACAGCAGCCAGACAAGAAAAAGAAATAAAAGTTATCCAAATTGGAAGGGAAGAAGTAAAATTGTCACCTTTTACAGATGACGTGACACTTTATATAGAGAACCCTAAAGTCTCCACCTCAAAACTATTAGAACTAATAAATGAATTCAGCAAGGTAGCAGGATACGTGATTAATATACAGAAATCTGTTGCGTTTCCATACACTAATAATGAAATATCAGACAGAAAGTAAAAAAACCTGTTTAAAATCATATAAAAAAATAAAATATCTAGGAATAAACTTAACCAAAGAGGTGCAAGACCAATACTCTTAAAACTTTAAAACACTGATGAAGAAAACTCAAGATGATTCCAAGAAATGGAAGGCTATCCCATGCTCTTGCAATGAAAAATTAACATTCTTAAAATGGCCATACTACCCAAAGCAATCTATAGATTTAATGCAATCCCTATCAAAATACCCATGACATTTTTCACAGAACTACAATAATCCTAAAATTTATATGGAACCACAAAAGACCCTGAATTGCCAAAGCAATCTTGAGAAAAAAGAATAATGCTGAAGGTGTAACCTTCCCAGACTTCAGACAATACTATAAAGCTACAGTAATCAAAACAGCGTGGTGGGGACTTCCCTGGTGGCGCAGTGGTTAAGAATCCGCCTGCCAATGCAGGGGACACGGGTTCGAGCCCTGGTCTGGGAAGATCCCACATGCCACGGAGCAACTAAGCCCATGAGCCACAACTACTGAGCCTGCGCTCTAGAGCCCGAGAGCCAAAACTACTGAAGCGTGCGCCTAGAGCCCGTGCTCCGCAACAAAGAGAAGCCAGTGCACAGCTGCGAAGAGTAGCCCCCGCTCTCCGCAACTAGAGGAAGCCTGCGGGCAGCAATGAAGACCCAATGCAGCCATAAATAAATTAATTAATTAAAAAAAAAAAAAAACAGCGTGGTGGGACTTCCCTGGTGGCACAGTGGTTAAGAATCTGCCTGTCAATGCAGCGGACATGGGATCAAGCCCTGGTCCAGGAAGATCCCACAGGCTGCGGAACAACTAAGCCCGTGCGCCACAACCACTGAGCCTGCGCTCTAGAGCCCACGAGCCACAACTACTGAGCCCATGTGCTGCAACTACTGAAGACCATGCACCTAGAGCCCATGCTCCGCAACAAGAGAAGCCACTGCAATGAGGAGCCTGCACACTGCAAGGAAGAGTAGCCCCTGCTCGCTGCAAATAGAGAAAGCCCACACGCAGCAACGAAGACCCAACACAACCAAAAATAAATTAATTAATTAATTAATTTTAAAAAAACCAAAACAGCATGGTATTGGCACAAAAACAGACAAATATATTAATGGAACAGAATGGAGAGCCCAGAAATAAACCCACGTACCTACAGTCAATCTACAACAAAGGAGGCAAGAATATACAATGGAGAAAAGACAGTCTATTCAATAAGCAGTGCCAGGAAAACTGGACAGCTACATGTAAAAGAATGAAATTAGAACATTTTCTCACACCATACACAAAAATAAACTCAAAATGATTTAAAGACCTAAATGTAAGACCTGAAACCATAAAAATTCCAGAAGAGAACATAAGCGCAACACTCTTTGACACAAATCGTAGCAATATTTTCTTGGATCAGTCTCCTAAGGCAAAAGAAATGAAAACAAATGAGACCTAATTAAAGGCTTTTGCACAGCAAAAGAAACCATCAACGAAATGAAGACAACCTACTGAATGGGAGAAAATATTCGCAAATGATGAGACTGACAAAGGGTTAATATATAAAATATACAAACAGTTCATACAATTCAATATCAAAAAACCCAAACAACCCAATCAAAAAATGGGAAGAAGACCTAAATAGACATTTCTCCAAAGAAGACATATAGATGGCTAACAGGCACATGAAAAGATGCTCAATACCATTAATTATCAGAGAAATGCAAATCATAACGACAATGAGGCATCACCTCACACCTGTCAGAATGTCTATCATCAAAAAGTCCACAAAAAAAAATATTGGAGAGGATGTGGAGAAAAGGGAACCCTCCTACACTACACTGTTGGTAGGAATGTAAATTGGTGCAGCCACTATGGAAAACAGTATGGAGGTTCCTTAAAAAAACTAAAAATAGAGCTACCATATGATCCAGCAATCCAACTCCTGGGTATATATCCAAAAAAGACAAAAACACTAATTTGAAAACATACATGCACCCCAATATTCATAGCAGCATTATTTACAATAGCCAAGACATGGAAGCAACCCAAGTGCCCATCAACAGACAACTAGATTTAGACAATGTAGTATATATATACAATGGAATACTACTCAGCCATAAAAAAGAATGAAATAGTGCCATTTGCAACGTGGATGGACCTAGAGAATACTATGCTTAGTGAAATAAGTTGGACAGAGAAAAGACAAATACCATATGATATCATTTATATATGGAATCTAAAAAATAACACAAATGAATGTATAAGCAAAATGGACTCACAGATATAGAAAACAAACTTGTGGTTACCAAAGGGAAGAGAAAAGGAGAGCAGGGACAAATTAGGTATATGGGATTAACAGATGCAAACTATTATGTGTAAAATAGATAAGCAACAAGAATATACTGTTTAGTGTGGGGAATTATACCCATTATCTTATAATAACCTATAATGAAATATAATCTACAAGAATACTGAATCACTTTGCTGTATACCCGAAACTAACACAATACTGTAAATCAAATATACTTCAATTAAAAAACTATAAAAATAAAAAAGTACATAAATATACAAGTAATATAATGTGCTTTTAGTTGTAGAAAAAATTTTTTAAATAATTTGGACATCCTGTTACATACCTAGGCCCTTCTTGATTTGGCTTTATAATCACAGAAAAACAGAATTGGAAATTTTAGTCAAGTCACTGACTTGTGTTTGGCATTACATGTCATTTATTTAAACTGCATCTGCTTTCTAAAACCTGTCTTTCAAAGCAACATTTTAATAAAGATTTTTTAAAACAGCAAAACATTCATTTGGTCTCCTTTGGATAAATGGAGAGGGGTATTAATCACAGCATGTGTACCTTTCAAATGTGACCTCAGACCTCATGCAAAATAGCTGTCCAAAGCTTAATATTACTAAGTCCCAACTGATCATGGATCATTCAACATCAGGAAATGCAGAGAAATAATAAAAGCACAAACTTCAGCAATAAGGCAGCACAAGATATCCTACTTCTCAAAGCAGGAAAAATGCCTTTACAGTAGTTGAGTTTTTATATTGTTGAGTTTTGCTTCCACTTTGGGGAGCTAAGTTAAGAATCTTCTATTCTCTATTGTTCTTAATGAACTGAACCAGAGACATGACCCAAACCTGCCAATGCGTGTCAGCTGGATGTCAACAATACTACTGAAGTGCAGCCCAGCTCCAACCTCCTTACGTGAATTTTATGTGATCTGTTTTCCTGGAATGAGAGAGTCACAAGCATGTAATTATGAGATCAAATACAGGTGGACTTCTTCTTTCTTTCTTTATTTTTGGCTGCATTGGGTCTTCATTGCTGTGTGTGGGCTTTCTCTAGTTGCAGCGAGTGGGGGCCACTCTTCGTTATGGTGTGCAGGCTTCTCATTGCAGTGGCTTCTCTTGTTGTGGAGCACGGGTTCCAGGAGCACGGGCTTCAGTAGTTGCAGCATGAGGGCTCAGTAGTTGTGGCTCGTGGGCTCTAGAGCACAGTCTCAGTAGTTGTGGTGCACAGGCTTAGTTGCTCCACAGCATGTGGGATCTTCCCGGACCAGGGATCGAACCCGTGTCCCCTGCATTGGCAGGCGGATTCTTAACCACTGCGCCACCAGGGAAGTCCCTAGATGGACTTCTCAGATTCACAAATCAAGTGATCTATCTCAAGCTGCTACTAATTCTTGGTAAAGGTGAGCCATTTGATGACGTTATTTCTTCACCAGTCTCAGGGGTCAATGAGAATACTCTTAGGATGTGAGATATTTAGAAAGTTTGTATTCTGCTTTAAGTGTAAGTGCAAATAGATATGAGACACCCCCTTTGAAGGAGGTGATCAGAGCCTGCCAGCCATGGTTTAATCTCGTCTTGTGCTTTTCCCTTTCTGTCCTACTCAAATTGGTGCAAGGCTAGCTGAGAGCTCTGGTTTCCATTCTTATTCATAAAGGCATGGACATGAGAAATAATGAATAAGACAAGTTTGGAAAACAAACTTCTAAAGAAGTAGATCCCATTTTACTTGGTATTCTCCATCTTTATTTTGTTTTGACTTTGTTTTATGACATAAAATTTCAGAGCTTGATGGCACCTTGTGAATGACTTGGATCATTTCTACAAATATGGAACTAAGGTTAAAGCCCCACCTCTTACTAACTGTACCACACGACATGCGTTAAATTTCTTCTTTTTTAATTTCCTCAGCTGTGAAATAGGAAGAAGCTATAATATTTTCCAGGGTCATTGTGAAGTTAAATGAGCTGATACAGACTCAGCCCTTAGAATGGTGCCGGGCACAGGGCAAGCACCCACAAGTGTTAGATGTCATTGGGGTTGCAATTGCTTTTTATGAAATGTATCCAAGGCCCACAACTACAGAAAGGCAACCAGGGCTTCAGACTCCCAGCCCAGTGTTCTTTCCATAACACCACACTATAAAACTAACATTGGTTTTGGAGTTTGGGGGTCAAACAGAAGTTAATCTCCTGGTTATATTGTTGATTAGCATACCAAAGAGGTATATGCATTTGGTAGACCTAATTTTCTGCATAATGACAAATACAGAGACAGTATTTATTGCAAGAATTCTGCTAATACTTTCTAACATAAAAAGCTTCTTAAAAAGCTGTCTTGTTTAGCCTCCTGTTTTCTATAATAAATCCACTAAAGCTTTACTCTTCAGCTGTTAGATCCCAAACACAACCACGCCAATGAGAAAACTTAGTCAAAAAATATATATTATCCACATACCCCAAGGTTCACAGCAGCACTATTTATAATAGCCAAGACATGGAAGCAACCTAAATGTCCTTCAACAGATGAATGGATAAAGAAGATGTGGTACATATATACAATGGAATATTACTCAGCCATAAAAAAGAATGAAATAATGCCATTTGCAGCAACATGGATGGACCTAGAGATGATCATATTAAGTGAAGTCAGACAGAGAAAGACAAATATCATATGATATCACTTCTATGTGGAATCTTAAAAAATGATACAAATGAACTTATTTACAAAACAGAAAGAGACTCACAGACATAGAAAACAAACTTATGGCTACCAAAGGGGAAAGGCGGCAGGAGAACGGGATAAATTAGGAGTTTGGGATTAGCAGATACCAACTACTATATATAAAACAGATAAACAACAAGGACCTACTGTATAGCACAGGGAACTATATTCAACACCCTGTAATAACCTATAATGGAAAAGATTATGAAAAAGAACGTATATAAATATATAAAAAACTGAATATATATACACATATATATGTGTACATATGTATATAACTGAATCACTTTGCTGTACAACAGAGACTAATACAACATTGTAAATCAACTATACTTCAGTTTAAAAAAATAGTAAAAGAAAAAAATGTATTATCTTATGGTGGTGTAGAGAAACATTTATGCTTCAATAAAAAGAAATGTACTGTTTAGATGACACCCTTCCTGGTTTTCTGAGTCTAGCCTTTCATTGTCTTTAAGCTAGTCTACTGCAAGTTGTAAATTACTGGTATAACAATGCAAAATCATTTATATCTATAGACGTGTACATTCTGTCTTCTGGAGGTTCAAGTGCCTTTCCTCCCTCATGATGGAAGAGGACAGTTTTGCCTCCACTTGCAAGCTCATTTCAACATTCCTGACCTATATGTGTCTATTCTTTGGTTTCTCCTTTGAACTAGTTGTAATATTTTACTAGTTCCCACGGTAGTTAAATACAATCTTTAACATGTGTTTATCTTATATCTTTATGATTTTGCCTTTTTTGAAAATTATCTTAATCTTAATCTTTAATCAGAGCTAACTGATATATTTATGAGTTGAAATATATGAAATATAATATGAACATATATAGTACTATATATATATATATATTTTAAATTTACTTATTTTATTTATTTATTTTTGGCTGCGTTTGGTCTTCATTGAGGCGTGCGGGCTTTCTCTAGTTGCCGCGAGTGGGGCTACTCTTCGTTGTGGTGTGTGGGCTTCTCATTGCGGTGGCTTCTCTTGTTGTGGAGCACGGGCTCTAGGCGCATGGGCTTCAGTAACTGTGGCACGCGGGCTCAGTAGTTGTGGCTCGCAGGCTCTAGAGCGCAGGCTCAGTAGTTGTGGCGCATGGGCTTAGTTGCTCCGCGGCATGTGGGATCTTCCCGGACCAGGGATCGAACCCGTGTCCCCTGCATTGGCAGGCAAATTCTTAACCACTGTGCCACCAGGGAAGCCCACAATATATTTTTTAAATATTGGGTTTTTTAATTTGTGGGGCATTGGTTTAATAACTAAAACATTCCCAGTTGCTTATGATCTAGTCTGTATTACTTTCACCAACTTAGATTCCCTAACCAGTTTTTTGGGTCACAATTTATTTCCACTTAACTCCAATATAGCTTTTAAATTTGAATAAAACAAAATATCTCTCCCACCCAAATTTATTCCAATAGAGATAATGAAATTTAATTTTAAAATTAATATATCAGATCACATCAAAAAGAATAAAATACCTAGGAATAAATCTAACTAAGGAGGTAAAAGACCTGTACTCAGAAAACTATAAGACACTGATGAAAGAAACTGAAGATGAGAGAAACAGATGGAAAGATATACCATATTCAAGGATTGGAGGAATTAATGTTGTTAAAATGTCCATAGTACCCAAGGCAATCTATAGATTAATGCAAAATCCCTATCAAATTACCAATAGTATTCTTCCCGGAGTTAGAACAAATAATTCTAAAATCGATATGGAAACAGGAAAGACCCGAAATAGCCAGAACAACTGGAGGTATCACACTCCCTGCTTTCAAACTATACTACAAAGCTACGGTCATCAAAACAGTATGGTACTGGTATAAAATCATACACATAGATCAATGGAAAAAATAGAGAGCCCAGAAATAAACCCACACTTATATAGGCAATGAATCTATGACAAAGGAGGCAAGAATATACAATGGGGAAAAGACAGTCTCTTCAATAAATGGTGTTGGGAAAACTGGACAGCTATGTGCAAAAGAACCGATTGGACTACTCTCTCACACCATACACAAAAATAAATTCAAAATGGATTAAAGATTTAAATGTAAGACCTGAAACCATAAAACTTCTAGAAGAAAACATAGGCAGTAAGCTCTTTGATATGAGTCTTAGTAGTATGTCTTTGGATATGTCTCTTCAGGCAAGGGAAACAAAAGCAAAAATAGACAAATGGGACTACATCAAACTAAAAAGCTTTTGCACAGCAAAGCAAACAATACACAAAACGAAAAGGCAACCTACTGAATAGGAGAAAATATTTTCAAACAATATATCTGATAAAGTGTTAATGTCCAAAATATTCAAAGAACTCATACAACTCAACATCAAAAAAACAAACAACCTGATTAAAAAAATGGGCAGAGGATCTGAATAAACATTTTTCAAAGGAAGACATACAGATGGCCAACAGGTACATGAAAAGATGCTCAACATCACTAATCATCAGAGAAATGCAAATCAAAATCACAATGAGGGGGTTTCCCTGGTGGCGCAGTGGTTGAGAATCTGCCTGCTAATGCAGGGGACACGGGTTCGAGCCCTGGTCTGGGAAGATCCCACATGCCGCAGAGCAGCTGGGCCCGTGAGCCACAATTACTGAGCCTGCGCGTCTGGAGCCTGTGCTCCACAACAAGAGAGGCCGTGATAGTGAGAGGCCCGCGCACCGCGATGAAGAGTGACCTCCGCTTGCCACAACTAGAGAAAGCCCTCACACAGAAACGAACACCCAACACAGCCATAAATAAATTAATTAATTAAAAGAAAAAAAAGTGGGACTCCTGATATTCATCCCACTTTAAAAAAAAAAATCACAATGAGGTATCACCACACACTGTCAAAATGACTGTTATCAAAAAGACAACAAATAACAAGTGTTGGCAAAGATGTGCAGAAAAGAGAATGCTTGTGTACTGTTGGTGGGAAAGTAAATTGGTGCCACTATGGAAAACAGTATGGAGATTCCTCAAAAAATTAAAAACAGAACTACCATATGATCCAGCAATTCCACTCCTGGCTATTTATCTGAAGAAAACAAAAACACTAATTAGAAAAGACATATACACCCCTATGTTCATTGCAGCATTATTTACAATAGCCAAGACATGTAAGCAACCCAAATGCCCATCAATAGATGAATGGATAAAGAAGATATGGTATATACATATAATGGAACATTACTCAGCCATAAAAAAAATGAAATCTCGCCATTTGCAACAACATGGATGGACCTAGAGGGTATTATGCTAAGGGAAATAAGTCAGACAGAGAAAGACAAAAACTGTATGATTTTACTTACATGTGGAATCTAAAGAACAAGACAAATGAACAAACATAACAAAACAGAAACAGTTATAGATACAGAGAATAGACAGGCTGTTGCCACATGGGAGAGGAGTGAGGGGAGGAGAGAAATAGGTGTGGGAGATAAGAGGTAGAAACTTCCAGGTGCAAAATAAAGGAGTCACAGGTATGAAATGTACAGTGTGGGGAATATAGTCAATAATTAAGTAATATCTTTGCGTGGTGACAGATGGTAACTAGTTTTATCACTGGTGATCATTTTGAAATGTATAGATAAATCGAATTACTATGTTGTGTAACAGGAACTAACAGTGTTATAGGTCAACTATAGTTCAAAAACAAATGAACTCACACATAGAAAAAGAGATCAGATTTGTGGTTACCAGAGGTGCGGGGCTGGGGAAGTGGATGAAGGCAGTCAAAAGGTACAAACTTCCAGTTATAAGACAAATAAGTAGTAGGGATGTAATGTACAACATGATAAATATAATTAACACGGCTGTATGTTATATATGAAAGTTAAGAGAGTAAATCCTAAGAGTTCTCATCACAACGAAAAAACTTTTTTCTATTTCTTTAATTTTGTATCTATACGAGACGATGGATGGTCACTAAGCTTACTGTGATAATCATTCCATGATGTATGTAAGTCAAATCATTATGCTGTACACCTTAAACTTACAGAGTGCTACATGTCAATTATACCTCAAGAAAAGTGGAATAAAAAAAATATTAGGACCACCTATGTTGACTGGGGAGGGCTATTAAAAAATTAAACGGCAAGATGGGAGTAGATTGATTTGTCATCAGAGAAGCTAAAAAACAACAAAGACAACATGGTTAGCAGTTATTCTTATGACCTTCCAGGTGTGTTGTTTTTTTTCCCAAATACCACCAAGCAATTAACTCAGTTTTCTGAGGACACTGACTACGTGTCCCAAAATTCAACTAATTCTGACTCCATCTACCCAGAGACAGCATCAGATCCCACAGACTAAGGGTTCAGTCCTACAAGACCACACCTCCCCCTCCTGACTTCAGAGGCCAATCACAAGTCCAAGTTGTCACCTGTGCTTCTGACCAACGCCCTTGTTTTCAACTGCTTTGCTAGAGCAGCTCACAGAACTCAGAGAAACATTTTACTTACTAGATCACTGGTTGATTATGAAAGGATGTAAGTCAGGAGCAGGCAGATGGAAGAGATGCAGAGGGCAGGTATGGGGAAAGCGCACGGAGCTCCCAAGCTCTCTCCGAGCACCCTCCTCTCCCCAAATCTCCATGTGTTCACCAACCTGGAAGCTCTCTGAACCCTGCCCTGGAGGCTCTGTTACAAAGGCACGATTGATTAAATCACTGACCAGTGGTGACTGAAAATGTCCACTCCCTCTCCCCTCCCCAGAGGTCTGGTGGTGGAACTGAAAATTCCAACCCTCTCTAAAGGTTGGTTCCCCTGGCAACCAGCCCCCCATCCGGAGATGCTTTCCAAAAGCTACCTCATTAACACAACAAAAGACACCTTTATCGCTCCCTTTACCTAGGAAATTCCGAAGGTTTTAGGAGTTCTGTGCCAGGAAGGAGACAAAGACCAAATACATCTATTTCTTATCATAAATCTCAATATCATACTACCATTTTACCCTTGTGGGCAAAGTCAAGGCAATTTTGTAGATAAACTAATCTTGCTCTAAATTCTTTGGAATTGGGTGGGGAGGGCTGGGGTTTGTCTTACAGGGTGACCAACTCGGCTCAGTTTGCCTGGGACTTCTTGGTTTAGCACTGAAAGTCCTCCGTCCTAGGAAAACCTTCAGTTCAGTGCAAACTGGGGTGGTTGGTCGCCCTAGGTTTGAGTTACCGAAAAAAGCTAACTACTCTGTGTATAATCATATTAAGTTTTCAATTATCTTCCTGTCTCAGCAAGGCTGCAGTGCCCACGGCTCACAGATACTGCCGGGGGTGCTGAGGCGGGAGGCGCAGGGCTAAGAACAACGGCAAAGGTAACATTTGTGGACAGCACTATGGGCTGAGTCCTGAGCTAAATCCTTTACCTGAATTAACTAACTGAATCCTCATTCCTCACAGCCACCCTAAGAGGTAGATACTGTGGTTACTCCATTTTACGGATGAGGAGTTGAGACACAGAGGTTAAGTGACTTGTCCAAGGTTTCACTGCAAATAAATGGCAGAGCCAGGGTTCTGATCAGGAGATTGGGATTGGCTTAAATTGGAGGGGCCTCTGGGGTGTCTAACAGGCAGCTAGAGATGCAAGTTGCAGGCTCACAAGAAAGGTCAGAGCCAGGGCTCATGATGTCAGAGGGATTTTTTTTTTTTTTTTTGGCTGCACCGGGTCTTAGCTGTGGCACGAGGGATCTTCACTGTGGCATGCTGGATCTTTCAGTTGCAGCATGTGGACTCACAGTTGTGGTATGCGGGCTTCTTAGTTGCGGCATGTGGGATCTAGTTCCCCAGCCAGGGATCAAACCCGGGCCCCCTGCATTGGGAGCATGGAATCTTGCCCACTGGACCACCAGGGAAGTCCCGGGTTTTTTTTTTTTAATTGAAGTATAGGGGCTTCCCTAGTGATGCAGTGATTAAGAATTAGCCTGCCAATGTAGGGGACACGGGTTCGAGCCCTGGCCTGGGAAGATCCCACAGGCCACGGAGCAACTAAGCCTGTGCACCACAACTACTGAGCCTGCGAGCCACAACTACTGAAGCCCACGCACCTAGGGACCGTGCTCTGCAACAAGAGAAGCCACCACAATGAGAAGCCCGCGCACCACAACAAAGAGTAGCCCCCGCTCCCCGCAACTAGAGAAAGCCCGCGTGCAGCAAGGAAGACCCAACACAGCCAAAAATAAATAAATAAAATAAATTTATAATTGAAGTATAGTTGATTTACAATATTATATTAATTTCAGGTGTGCAACATAGTGATTTACAATTTTTAAAGGTTATACTCCATTTATAGTTATTATGATATATCAGCTATATTCCCTGTGCTGTATAATATATCCTTGTAGCTTATTTCATACATAGTAGTTTGTCCTTTTTAATCCCTTACCTCTATCTTGCCCCTCCCCACTTCCCTCACCCCACTGGTAACCACTAGTTTGTTCTCTATACCTGTGAGTTGGTTTCCATTTTGTTATATTCACTAGTTTTTTTTTTTTTAGATTCTACATGTAAGTGTTATCATATGGTATTTGTCTTTCTCTGTCTGACTTATTTCACTAAGCATAATACCCTCCAAATCCATCCTGGTCATTGCAAATGGCAAAATTTCATTATTTTTTATGGCTGAGTAGTATTCCTGTGTGTACACGCGTGTGTGTGTGTGTATCACATCTTCCTTATCCATTTATCTGCTGATAGACACTTAGGTGGCTTCCATATCTTGCCAATTATAAATAATGCTGCTATGAACATTGGATGTGAGAGTGGTTTTCACAGAATGGTCATGTCTAGGAGGGCAAGAAAGGAGTAGTGAAGAAAACTCAGTAGGAAAGACCAGGGAGGAAAAGAAAGTAAAAATGAAAGGGAAACTTTCAAGAAAGTAGTCAACCATGTCAACAGATTCAATGAGATCAAGGATGACGAGAAAAAGGCCATTGAGTTTGGCAGGCAGGCCCCTGGAGGCTTTCTAGCACAGTTCCAGGGGCTCAGGGAGTGGAATCCAGCTTTGGGCAGGTTATGGCTGGTCCTCCATCCTGCCTGTCCATTAGCACCATCTGAAAAACTTTACCAAAAATATGCATTAGACCCTAGGACTTATCTCCAGGGATTCTGATTAAATTGGTGGGAGGTATATCCCTGGCTTCCAGATGTCAGTGTTTTTCTAAAAGCCCCTGAGGCGACTCTAAGGTACTAAAGTACCACTGAGTTAAATAAGGGCAGTGGGTTGGAAAGAAGTGAAGGTAAAGTTGCAGGTAACTCTGTGAATAAATTTAAAAGAAGGCGACAATAGCATCCACTCACTGTGAGCTCCTACTATGGGCCAAACTCTAAGCCCCTGGCAAACACTTTCGCATTTGGCCATCAAACAGCCTATGATGTAGGGACACTTATCATCCTCATTTTTCCCATCAGGAAACTGAGGTCTAGAGACATCCAGGGACTTGTCCAAGTAAGCAGAGAAATCAGGATCAAACCCTGGCAGCTTGGTCAATACAAATTATTTTCCAGGTTATCAGAGAGAGGAGCATATTTATGGTCAGGAGGGAAGAAGTTCCTGCCACCAATTTGCCATTCACTGTGACTTGTGTTATTAACTTCCTCGTTACAGATTTACCTTTTTTCTCGAAACAGATTATACCCCTATATTTTCCTCTGTACCTTCCTTCCTCCCAACTCCCCGAGAACAGACGGCATCTACAAACACACGTGACGGTCTTCAGAGAGGAAGCCACTCTTCTGGGAACACAATGCTACTGCTGGCAGAAGTGGAATCCCCCGTGACAGCGTGAAGGGGTCTCCAGGATTCCTCGCTAGTGTCTGGTGGCCCCAAGGAGATGTGAACATTCTGCAAAAAGTTCTCTTTGGGGATCTGAAACAACTGACAACTCCTCCGTCCGCTCATCGTGCCATCTCGTCTGTCTGACTCCTGAGGGCAACTGTCCCTTGGGAGGGTACAACTAAGATTGGGTCCCCATAAGTAGACCCTAAGATGAGATTCAGCCATAAGTGTTACTAGGGAAAGTCAATGGGGAGGTGGGAAAAAGGACCAGGAGAATTTGCACAGGCAAGGATGCGATATTGGGCAAAGTTCCACAGGAGAGCTCTGGAGAAAGCGAGGGTCATTTCTTAGAGTTGCCCCAGTCAGTGTGCAGAGGAGCTGGGGTATTGATACCTTCTCATTCATCAGCCTTGGGTTCAGGGCTATTCTTGGGGAATATATAAATTCCCACGTGCGGTTAAAGTGGGTTCAGGCAGCTGGAGGCTGCTCCGCCTACGAATACATGCAGGTGTTGGCTATTGAGAGGAACACACACTGGAAGCACCGTGCCCCCCAGTGTAAGGGGTGCCAAGGGCATGTGGGTGGAGAACTGTCAGCGTCCACCACCAGTTGGGAAGGGGACAATCACTTGTCTGTGACGGGGACAGACAGGCGTGAGAGGGGCGGTAGTTTCCTGCAGGATCTGAAAGTCGGAAGGCAAGGGCGACGGACGAGAGCAGCAAGACTAAAGCTTGTCCCTCAAGGGAAAGAGACAAGCAGCGACCAGAACAGATCGGGGGACCACGCAGACCTCTTTCACACCTCTCAACTCCGGTGCACTGGAAAGGGGACCTGGCAAGACTGGATTCCACATTCAACGGGGGCTGAAGGCTTTGGTAATTGGAAAAGGAAGTTATCCCTGAAGCCTGGAGAGTCTGGAGACATCTGGGCTACAGAAACGTATGTACACATCCTCCAGCGGGCGAACCGCAGCACCCTCTCGTCTCACCACGCCCGCCCCATATTCCGCAACAGATGTCACCTCACGCCACGATGCTGGAGAGGACTCTGCAGCCCAGCTTTCTGCCCACGTGGGCTTCCCGTGGTGGCAGTCACACCCCGCCCTCTGGTGATGTACATTATGCCAGAGAGGTTCTGTTTATCACCCGCGGGCTCAGCTGGGCTGCTGGTTGCGCCTAAGCACAGATGCACGGACTCAAAGATCCCCAGACCTGGATCTTCCATGAGTGTCCCGCCCCCGTGCCCCTCCCTGACAACTCCCGAGAGAAACCGGGCACTCGAAGCATCTGAGGCGAATATCCACGCTCTGTCTCTTCACCGCTGGCTTAGGGCTAGGCCCTCCTCTAGTCGAGGATTATATGGAGGTAATCCTGAAGAACTCCTTTTGCTCAAGACCAAGGCTAATGCAGACCTACACAACTTAACCTCCTAGAGGAACATGCTTTTTGTATCTTCTGAGAGGGAGACAACCCAGGGGTGTGGCCACAAGGACTCAAAGAGAGAAAGGACAGTGGCAGAAAAGATCCTGCGGAGTAGGGGTGACAAACTTGCTCTGCAAAGGACTGGAGAGTAAATGATTTAGGCTCTGCAGGCTGTATGGTCTCTGTCACCACCACTCAACTCCCCTGCTGCAGGGCCAAAGCGGCCAGAGACGGTACATAAATGAATGCGCGTGGCTGTGTGCCCATCAGACTTTATTTATGGACCTTGAAATTTCAATTTCATGTAATTTTTATGTGTCAAGAAGTATTCTTCTTTTGATTGTTTTTCAACCATTTAAAAATGTAAAAACCACTCTTAGCTCCTAGACAGGCTGTGGACAGGCCCATGGACAATAGTTGGCTTATCCCTGCTCTAGAAGGAAGAGCAGTGAGCCCCACCCAGTTATATTTACACACTCCTTATGTCTGCCAGGGCACATTTCCCCGCCTTAGCAGACCAGCCTTGATGTGTGATCTGAAAAGTCCATTTTGCACTCAACTCAAGTTTCTCTTTCCCGAAGTAAGAGTTGGTAAGAGATCAACTCGCCTTGGAAATGGTGGGACCCAACTAGTCTCTGTTTCCTGGAATTTTAAATTGAAAAACATTAAATTGCAACCTGATGGAAGATATTTCCCCCCCAAATTAATGAAGCCATGCCAAATAAACACCTTTTTTATTTTTTCAAATAGAACCGGAACACAAAAATATTTGGAAACTGAAACTTAACTGAATAAGCGTGTCATTTGGTCTGAGTTTTTGGAGAAAGAAGAAGATGATATGGGAAACACCAAACCCATTTAAACATTCATCTGTGGACGGTCCTCACAGACAGAACAGTAGTTGATTCAAAGTAACAGTTTTAAACATTTAACTGGGTGTTAAACATTTTGGGTATGAGGGCCTCATGAGAGATCATAGGCAATGCTGTATTTCCTGTCAAGATGCCTTTCCCACTGTAAACCCAGAATAGATGACTGTCATTTTAGTAAACGCTCTGTCCTTAGTGTATAAAAAAAGGAAAGTCACAAATGACACACATCTAGAGATTATTATACTAAGTGAAGTACTTCAGAGAAAGACAAATATCATATGATATCACTTATATGCAGAATCTAAAATAAGAATACAAATGAACTTATTTACAAAACAGAAACAGACTCACAGACATAGAAAACAAACTTACAGTTACCAAAGGGGAAAGGGGGGGGGGATAAATTAGAAGTTTGGGGTTAGCAGATACAAATTACTATATACAAATAGATAAATAACAAGGTCCTACTGTATAACACAGGGAACTATACTCAGTATTTTGTAATAACCTATAAGGGAAAAGAATCTGAAAAAGAATATATATATATATATATACACACATATATAATGACTCAGTCACTTTGCTGTCTACCTGAAACTAACACATTGTAAATCAACTATATTTCAATAAAAATTTTTAAAAATTAATATTTAAAACCAGAAAAAACCCCAAATGACACATGTGCTCAGTGAGTTGCATATGACACAAAAAAAATATAGCTAAAGACTTTGTAAATGTCAACCTCTGGGTACTATAAACGTTGACATTCAAAATCAATCATTTAAGCAGCGGAAAGAAGCCGAGGAGCCTTTGGGGTTTAAGTTGCGAGAAAGAATATATATCTGGAAGGAAACATACTGGCAGGAAAGTTATGGTTCCAGACCTTAGAGAGTTTAAAGTTGTTTTTTTTTTTTTAAGAGAGTTTGTAGTTGGCTGAGACAGGACTGCTGTTTTAAATAAAATATGGGTTTTGACAGCACCCCATACTTTGCATGTTATAAAGATGCTATTTTGAGTTTAGAGCTGTAGAGTTGAGGATTTTTTTCCTGCATTTTACTTCTGGAGAGGCACAGGACAGACCATTTCATCCTGAAGTCTAAGCGGCAACAATGGTTCTAAGGAGGCCGCAACAAGGTGTCCTGATCATTCCTAGAGTTGTACTCCAGGGACTATATATAATCCATAGGTATGGAGAGCCTGGACCTTGTTGGAAAAATGAAGGCTTTAGGATTCTGGCAGTAGCAACTGAGGAAAAAGGGTCAGAGAAGAAAAAAAAAAAAGAAACCAAGATTTGATAACAAAATGGATATAAATAATAAGAGGGCAGGAACAAAAGTTAAAAAACAATCCTAAGGTTTTCATCTGGGAACCTCCCACTGCTAGAAAGCAAGTAGTTAAAAAAAGACATCACATTTGTAGGAGAAAGAAATAAGAGAAACTTATTCAAAGAGTGATGTCCGGGACTTCCCTGGTGGTCCAGTGGTTAAGACTTTGCCTTCCAATGCAGGGGGTGTGGGTTCAATCCCTGGTCAGGGAGCTAAGATCCCACATGCCTCACAGCCCGAAAACCAAGACATAAAACAGAAGCAATATTGTAACAAATTCAATAAAGACTTTAAAAATGGTCCACATCAAAAAAAAACAAAAACAAAAAGTGACGTCCTATGTACATCTGGAAGCATGGAACTAGGGTTTAGATAAAAAGTTGGGACTGATCCACATTAAAAGATAGGTATCCACAATCTTAGAGCATTGTTCAAATGAATAAATTAATAAATAAATTAATGAATAAAGATTAATTTTCTTTGTAGGCGTTTGAGAAGAGACTCTGAACTATCATTTATAAACAAAAGATTGAGATTTACTGATTAGCAATAGCCTATCCTCTGAAGTTGTTATAACGGTGTTGAAAATGTTCAACAGAACGATAATTTCTGGCAATACGTAACTTCATTGGCAACAAATTCCTCTGAAGAACAGTGGCATTTATTTCAAAGAGCGAGAGGCAGCCCTGGCCCTTGAGAGAGACATGATACAGACATGGTCCCTCTGCGTACCGATGCGGCGAGTCCTGGTGAACCCATGCAGACCCCGTGGAACACTGAGCTATAAGGACGCCCACCGGCTGTGTCTTAGGAACTTGCCTTCGTGCCTTCAGGCCTTAGCAAAGACTGTGAAGGTCAAGGGCAGCGCTGGCAAGGGGTCAAGTGAAGGTCTCCAGACATAACTGGAGAGTGGTGAAGAGCGAAGTTGAGAAAAGCAAATTCTCCCTGTTGTCAGGTCAATAACTCTTCTTTTTAAAACCCTCCTATGGCTTCACATCTCACTTAGAAGAAAATGCAAACCCCCCGCCCCAAGAAGCCCAGCATGCTCCAGTCCCCATATCCTCTCCTATGTTCTGCCCTCACTCACCCCGTACAGGCCCCGCTGGTCTTCCCCTGTTCATTCCAATCACAGGAAGCTCTCCTTTGCTGTTCCCATTGTCTGGACCACTTTGTCCTGATCTCTACATGCTGGGTCCTTCTCATCATTCAGGTCTCAGCTAAAATGCCCCCACCTCCGCTAGAGAGGTCTTCCTGACGACCACATCTGAGGTTGTATCCAGGGTTCTCAATCTGCACTGTGCACACGGATCTCCTGGGGAACCTGTTACATTGCAGACTTGGACCCAGTGGTTTGGAGGGGAAGACAGAGCGGGGGCAGTGGGGGGAAGGCACTGAGATCCAGCATTTCTAACAAGATCCCAGGAGATGGGCAGCACCACCCCTCAATCTCCATCACACTAGCTGTTTCATTTTTTTCATGATGCTTCACATTTTGAAATTACTTATCTGTTTGTGTACTGGATTGTTCATTGGTGGGTTGATCTATTTGTCTACTAGTAAGTAAATTCCATAAGAGCAGGGATTTTTTTTTTGCACTATTATTCTTTATTCTTTTAATCTTTATATTCTCAGTGTTAGCAGAGTTCCCTGGCGATCAAATCAAATAAGTGAAAAATACTGTAAATTGCTTATCTGAATCCTATCTCCTTGTGATAATCTGCTCCCAGTATACAACACTGCCTAGATTCTGGCCTACAGCAGGGCCAGGCTCAATATGATCTCAGATTAGCTTGGCTAAAATAGGACTCTGGTGGAGAGAGTTAGACTTTAGTGAAGTGAACGGAGAACACCTGCCGGGCAATCTAATCAAGAGATTCAGCTTCAATATTCTGCATTGAAGGGATAATCCTCCAAATGAGACAGAGGGTTCACGGTGCAGGCCCTCTAGTTTCTGCTGAAGCTGAGTATGATCACCATCTCTTCATCATTCAATTTGAAAGTCAAGGCCTAAAATTTCTCAGCGATGCATGTTGGTGTCACAGACTTGGGGATTACAACCACATTCCGTTGGATACAGAACCTGATGAGAACCTGGCCTGTAGTTTTTGTGCTTTGCAGCAATATCAACCTTGAGACCCTCCAGTAGGGAAGGGTACTCTGGGTTGGCCCAAGGTTTCACCGGAGAGCCCAGAGGGCTGTATGGTGTGACAGTTATGCCCTTGGAGTGGCAGGACTGGCTCCATTTCTCCTGCATGACGTACAAGTGACAATCTGGTAAGTCACTGCTTTGTATTGTTTCGGGCTTCTTCAATAGTTTTTTTGGTTACACAACAAGGCCTGTATAGCACAGAGAACAATATTCAAAACCCTATAATAAGCCATAATGGAAAAGAATATTAAAAAAAAAGAATGTATATATATGTACAACTGAATCACTGCTGTACAGCAGAAATTAACAGTACTGTAAATCAACTATACTGCAATTTAAAAATTTAAATTAAAGCAAATTAAATACAGAGTATTTTGATCTGGAGGTCGCTGAAGTTGGAGATTCCAATGGCTTTCACCAACCCCCTCATCCACCAGCTCCTCCATGGCCTCCCAGGCAACCAAGAATGTTACTTCACTGGCGAGGACATTGCCTTTATTGTCTTTGGAGAAAAGTCATCCCCAGGCTATAATCCCAGTGATTAAGATAAATGTCCAGATGGTCCAGTTTCAGATCCTTGAGGGTCTTCTGACAGGTTTCCTTCACTAGGTTCTTTCAAAGAAGAGGGGCCATAACTTGTCAATGATGAAGAGGTCCTCCTTCTTCACAACCTTCTTTCAGTGGCTTCCGCCATCTCATTCTTCTTCCGATAGACACAGGCACAATGTGGTGATATCTGCATCAGTCGCCTCCTTCACAGGCTCCTTGACTTTGCCTGGGGGAGACCTTCAGGTGCCCAGATCCACAATGGACATCTTGGCTTTGGTATTGAGTACCACTAAGGTGGCCACGGTCAGCGCAGAAACAGTTCTGAGCAAGCAGATAGGTACCTTGTGCCCTGGTTAAGGAAACTGGCCTTCAAGCAGGGACTTTGTCCAGAATGTTTACTTTTGTATTCCCAGCACTTAACACAGAACCTGGCATGTCACAGATGCTCCGTAAGTACAGTAGAATAAATGATGTTGTTCCAGATTAATTCCTTTATCCCTTTACTGCCCTCTTACCGCTTCAGCGACTGCTCCTTTATACAATAAGATCTAGACTGTAAGTGATAAAGGGCAGTGCTACCCTAGTGCCACTCCAGGAAGTGCCAGTTACTGGTCTAAACTAAGACAAAAAGCTTATACCAAAATGTAAATCTGATATGGCACTCAGCAAAGTGTTTAGTCAGGATGACTTTTTTTTTGTTTTCATAGAAAGACTTTATTTATTTATTTTTTTTTGATGTGGACCATTTTTTTTTTTAATTATTTATTTTTATTTATTTATTTATTTATGGCTGTGCTGGGTCTTCGTTTCTGTGCGAGGGCTTTCTCCAGTTGCGGCAAGTGGGGGTCACTCTTCATCGCGATGCGCGGGCCTCACACTATCACGGCTTCTCTTGTTGCGGAGCACAGGCTCCAGACGCGCAGGCTCAGTAATTGTGGCTCACGGGCCCAGTTGCTCTGCGGCATGTGGGATCCTCCCAGACCAGGGCTCGAACCCGTGTCCCCTGCATTGGCAGGCAGATTCTCAACCACTGCGCCACCAGGGAAGCCCAGAAAGACTTAATTGATGAAGGAAATTGCTTTCCCTTCTGGCACAGGCTCATCTCATAAAACAGTGTGTGAACTGGCACCTGTAGGCAGGCTGTCTTGTGACCAGCACAGACACAGAGGTTAAACAACTTAATATATACATTTTATATATATTTTATATTTTCCAACTTCAGAAAACTCATAGGTAAGAGAAATACACACTTTAAGACATAATTACAAAATTTTGTGTCAAGTCCTATAATAAAGAGTTGTGGGACAGAAAACAGAATTGTGGGAGTGACAAGGAATTGTGGGAGAGAATGGAAAACTGTGAGAGAGAGTTGTGGCAGAAAACAGAACTTTTAAAGAGAATGGAGAAACGACAGAGAAAAAGAAGTGTGAGAGTAAATGTAGACTATTGAGAGAAAACAAAATTGTGAGAGAAAAATGGAGAATTGTGTGGGAGAATGGGAAATCCTAAGAGAATAGAGCATTTTCGGCTAGGGGACTGTAGAAGAGATATGGAATTGTGGAAGAAAATGGAGACTGTAGGAACTCTATGGAACTGTGGAAAAAAATAGGGAATTGTGAGAGAGCTCGGAATTGTGAGAAAGAATGAAAAACAGAGAGAGGACAGACAATTGGGAAAGAGCACAGAGAAGTGCCCGACAGAAAAAAAGTGGGAGAGAAAACACGGAATTGTGGGAGATAATGGGAAATTTTGAGAGAAACAGTGACTTGTGGGAGAGAGTGAGGACTTGAGGGAGCAAGTGGGGGATTGTGGGGGGCCACATAGAATTGGGGGGGGTTGCAGGGAGACTGTGGGAGAGAATGCAGAACCGAGGGAGCAAACAGGGGATTGTGGGAGCTATGGTGACGTGGGGGGAGGCTGCAGGGGACTGTGGGGGAACAGTGATGAGTGGGGGAGGGGGAGCATGGAATTGTGGGGAAAACAGGGAATTGTGGGGGCTGCCTCTGATTGGGCAAGAGAATGAGGAATTACAGGAGAAACAATGACAGGGCAGTGAGTGGGGAATGGGGGAAAAGAGAACTATAAAAGAGTAAAAAGAATCATGGAGAGGGCTTCCCTGGTGGCCCAGTGGTCGGGAATCCGCCTGCCAGTGCAGGGGACATGGGTTCGAGCTCTGGTCCGGGAAGATCCCACATGCTGCGGAGCAACTAAGCCCGTGCGCCACAACTGCTGAACCTGCGCTCTAGAGCCCGCGAGCCGCGACTACTGAGCCCGTGTGCCACAACTACTGAGCCCGCGCACCTAGAGCCCGAGCTCTGCAACAAGAGAAGCCACTGCAATGAGGAGCCCGCGCACCGCAACGAAGAGTAGCCCCTGCTCACCGCAACTAGAGAAAGCCCGCGCGCAGCAACGAAGACCCAACGCAGCCAAAACTAACTAAATAAATAAATTAATTAAAAAAATCATAGAGAGAGAATTGTAGGAAATATAAGAAATTGGGGGAGGAAATGGAGAATTGTGGAAAGACGGGATTGTGGGAGAGCAGACAACTGTGGGAGAGATGGGAATGGGAATTATGGGAGACAATGGAGAAATGGGGGAAACGGAAATATGAGAGAATGGCAAGTTGAGGAAGAGAAGAGAATTGAGGGAAGAGATGGGAATTGTGGAAGAAAACAATTGTGAGAGAATGTAGAACTGTGAGAGAAAATGAAAACGTAACACTGTAAGGCAAAACAAGAAATTATAGGAAAATATGGCAACTGTGGGAGAGGCGGGGAAGTGCAGGAGAGTATGGAGGGTTGTGGGAGACAATGATGGGAGAGAATAGCAGATAAAATGTACATTTGTGAGGGAGAAGAGACAACTGGGGAGAGGCTGAGAATCGTGGGAAAGAAGTGGAATCGTGGGAGAGACTGGAGAATAGTAGAAGAGAATGAAGCATTGAGAGAGACAAGGAATTGTGAAAGCTGGAGAAAT
Source organism: Balaenoptera musculus (assembly GCF_009873245.2). Lineage (NCBI taxonomy): Eukaryota > Metazoa > Chordata > Mammalia > Artiodactyla > Balaenopteridae > Balaenoptera > Balaenoptera musculus. The sequence goes on along the minus strand of NC_045806.1, from coordinate 10,348,844 downwards.
ACAAGAGGAGCACTGATAAAAAAGATGAAGAACTGTAGATTTGGAAAGGTGACTCACTTTACCAGGACCAACCCTAAATTCAGTTAGTAACTCAGAAAGAGTCGCTGATTTTGACTCTGCTAACACCCCAGGTCTGACAGCAGCCGTTCCTCCTACAGTACCATGGATTAGCAACCTCCTAGGCACCGCCTCGTGTGTTCCAAGGTCTCGTATTATTATTCCAGACCATGTCCATTCTCCTCTCCTCACAGGGCTGGCTCAGCCTCAGTTCAGAAAGTTAGACGCAGTGGTTTAGTGCCTCTTGGCTTTGCTACACCTGAGACCCTACCCTTAGGAGCCCTGAAATTAGTGCCTCACACTCATTTTTCATGTCACTTTCAGTAGTCAGTCCAGAACAACAAGGAACAGAGGTGTTTGCTCAGTGACATTTTCCCCCTTTTGTACTTTATTTTCCATTGAATGCTAGGAAATCTGCTCATTCATCAGGAAATGGCTCATTTATCATTTTTATGAATACATGTAATGAGAATGCTAGTTTCAGCTTGGAAGTGTTATAAATACAAATCACTGGCTTTGGAATGAAAAAAAATCTTTGCTCACCTCTGGCCAAGAGCTGAGGGTTTCGTATTGCTGCATTTATACGTCGATGATTTCATAAGTGTTTATAATTATAACCAGGGAGACCTCCTGGATGTAATTCAGGACTCTTTCACTTCTTGGTCTATAATACTTTCCATATGTTAGTTTAGAAGTGCCGTACCTCTCTGTTAACAGCCTTTCCCCGCTTAAAAAGCCATCAGCTTTTAAAGACGTAGGGATATTTTACTTTTTCAGTGGGAAGAACATCGTCACGTTACAGATAGTTAACCTTCTCTTTGAGGTACTTTTGTGCCTATACATATACATGGACCCTTTAAAGACTTTATCATCTTTAACTGAAAGCTGACCATCATAGAAAACAAAGATGGTTAAACTAATACCCATTCCCAGGAGCAAATGAGTGAAGGTGCAGTGAGAATTAGATTCTACATTATTGCGAACAGAAAGGCATTAGAGGAGAGAGACGGTAGTCAGTAGAGTTAGAGGTGGAGTCAAGCAGGACTGTCACCATCCAGTTGTTTTTGTTTTTGTTTTTTGCTGTGTTGGGTCTTAGCTGCGGCATGCGGGATCTTTCTCGTTGCAGAGCACAGTCTCTTCGTTGCGGTGCGTGGGCTTCTCTCTAGTTGTGGCATGCGGGTTTTCTCTCTCTAGTTGTGGCACGCGGGGTCCAGAGCGCGTGGGCTCTGTAGCTTGCAGCACGTGGGCTCTCTCGTTGAGGCGCGCAGGCTCAGTAGTTGTGGCGCATGGGCTTAGCTGCCCCGCGGCATGTGGGATCTTAGTTCCTTGACCAGGGATCAAACCCACATCCCCTGCATTGGAAGGCAGATTCGCTACCACTGGACCACCAGGGAAGTCCCAGTCACCATCCAGTTTTGTTTTTTTTCACCATCCAGTTTTGATGGCAGCAGACCAAGCATAAGATTCAATCGGTTAGGTAAAGGGAAAGGTCTAAATAATCAAAGGAGAATCACATTTTCATTGTTTGGTTGCTCATTATGAGTTAATTCATTTTCTGTTGTTAAGAACTTTTAGAAAAAGTAGTAATACTTCCTCAGCCCAAAGTAATTCAAAGTGTTTAGGCCAAAAGTCAGCCTCCCTTTTGCCTGTGTCCTCTCATCACTCAATATCCCTTCCTGGAGATAATATTACCATTTCCTATGTAGAGATGATTCATTTTCAAAACGAACATGTTCTTGAACTCACACAGTTTTCTACTAATATTATTCAATATTCGATGTGGCAAAATTCCATTCCAACAAAATAATTTGCAATGAACTGAAATGATATGACCTGTATGTGTGTAGCCCCACAATGACTGTAAAGGGGTTAAGTAGTAAAACAGTCAGTGGGTACACCAGAATCAGACACCTGAATTATCATTGAGTCAGTGACTTCTGGGCCAGGGGAAACTTTTGGGGTCATTTTCAATCTGTAACTTGCTCTCCCTGCACCAAAAATTCCTACCATTTTAACCCTCTTCAACAACTTCAGTCCAACTTAGACTGAAGGCAAAGCCCAGAATGTCCTGAAATTCTGTAGTACAGAGACAGACAAAAGACAGGTCAAGTCACTGGGGAATGGCAGCCAGTGTTTTCCAGCCTCTATCAAAGGTGAGACGTAATTTGATGGAATTTCTCAAATGTATGCTGTAACAGTTAGGGACAGCAGAATCTAAATCTTAAAAACACAACCTGTAAAGGATGTGCACCTCATGAACAGAAATCACAGAAGACTAAGACTTATTATACAGTAAGTCCCCTACATGCGAACTTTCAAAGATGCGAACAAGCTACTACCCAGACATCACTGGATCGTTTTTTTCAAGAGGGTAGATAGAATGGAATCCAGCAAGGAACCAGTACCTGTGCCATCAACGTCAGGCGTGAGTGAAGCTGCAGCTTGCCCTCTGTCTCCTATTGCTGACGATCCTTCAGCTCTACCATCTCCCACCTCCTCTCCCTCCTCCAGTCGGTAACTCTTCTTGCCTGTTCACTCGACGCCAGCCCCTGTATGCCAGCTGTTGTGCTGTACTACTGTACTTTTCAAGGTACTGTACTGTAAGATTAAAAGTTTATTTTTTGTGTTTGTTTATTTTTATGTATTCTTTGTGTGAAAAGCATTATAAACCTATTAAACAGTACAGTACTATATAGCCGATTGTGTTAGTTGGGTACCTAGGCTTTGTTGGACTTAGAACACATTGGACTTACGAACATGCTCCTGGAACGGAACTCGTTCGTATGTAGCGGACTTACTGTAATTGAAACAGAGCCTCTAAATAAAAGAAACCATACCAATAAGGCTGGCACAAGATGTCCCCCAGTGTGGGGACATGAGGTAAGAAGGCCCAAGGTCCACAATGAGGCCAGCAGACAGAAGCAAGGATCTGGATACGGCCATGGGTTAGTGTAGGTCCTCCGCGAAGCACTCACCATGATGGGGTTAAACATGCGAGGATTTTACCAGGGGAAATGCCTGTGGGAGGAACTGGGGAGAATGCTGGGGAAGGCTGGAGCCACTTCAATCCTCAATGTAAGTCTGACCCCAGTGAAGGAGAGTGGGAGAGCAGGTTGATGGAAGCATCCTAGACTCCTGCGCAGACAAAGGAAGGGTCGCCAAAGCTGCTGGGATGTGTTGGAGCCTAAGTCCACCAAGAGAAGAATGTGTGTCTCCCAGTGACAGGCTGCCTCAGTGTCCCATCACACTTGGTTACTGGCAGGGAGCACCGCATGGGAGTTGTGGCCTCAGCACAGACGCTGTGACGGCTTCAGAGCACAGCTGCTGGGGCCCTTAGTTAACTCTGCTCCTGCAGGTAGAGGTCTGCAAGGTACATTCTTATGTACATTCTCAGGCCTTCCTGTTGAAGAATCAACCATTTCCATCTAAGGCCAACTTGGGAGTTGATGTCACAACTAGTCCATCCCCAGCCTTGTCCTGATCAATCTCTATTCGCTCAAGTTCACTACAATCAGCCGTCTGTATCCACAGGCTCCAAATCCACAGATTCGACCAACCATGGATCAAAAATATTCAGAAAAAAAAAGTTCCAGAAAGTTCCAGGAAGCGAAACTTGAATTTGCCACACTCTAGCAACTATTACCGTAGCACTTCCATTGTATTAGGAATTATAAGTAATCTAGAGATGATTTACAGTATACAGCAGGATTGAGTAGGTTATATGCAAATGTTGTTGAACAACAATCAGTATCGAAGCTGTAAAGAACAAACAGCTTTGCTTGGGGTCTTAGGAATTTCAATTCAGGAGACACAGATTTGGGTAAAACAAAGAGTGACCCTGGGAAGAGAAAGGATAAGGGGCTTATAAAGGCAAAAGCCATGAGGTTGTTAAAGTTGTCTTGCAAGAATTATGATTGGCTCTGATGCAAAAAGGAAGTATTTGTCCTTAAGGGATAGGCTGTCACAGGTTATTTAGGGTAAGGGTCCCATAAGTGTCTTGAGTTTCTGGAACACTGTGCAGATGTTCTGGATGCCTGCGTTAAGACAGAAAGTGGTCAAAAGTTCAGATTCCATCTGGGCTGAGATGTAAGTCCCACTTCCTCAGTGGTCTCCCAGCTCCATTTTAGAGAGCTCTCTTAGCAATACCAACTCCATTTTTATTTTCCTTTACAATACTACACTATTTTATATAAGGGACTTGAGCATCCGTGGATCTCGGTATCCAAAGGGGTGGGGGTGGGATGTCCTGGAACCAATCCCCTGCAGATACTGAGGGACAACTGTATTTAGAAAGCTGTATAGGGGCTTCCCTGGTGGCGCAGCAGTTAAGAATCCGCCTGCCAATGCAGGGGACACGGGTTCGGGCCCTGGTCTGGGACGATCCCACATGCCGCGGAGCAACGAAGCCCGTGCGCCAGAACTACTGAACCTGCGCTCTGGAGCCCACGAGCCACAACTACTGAAGCCCACGAGCCTAGAGTCCGTGCTCCGCAACAAGAGAAGCCACCGCAATGAGAAGCCCGCGCACCGCAACGAAGAGTAGCCCCCGCTCGCCACAACTAGAGAAAGCCCACGTGCAGCAATGAAGACCCAACGCAGCCAAAAATAAATAAATAAAATTTTAAAAAATCTAGAAAGCTGTATACAGTTCATTTCCCGAGAGTGGGTTTAATTATTCTGTTATTATGCTATCTTTAGTAAGAGAACCCTTTTAAGTACTGTTAAGAGAAGTGGACTCGTGAACTTTAACTGGTGATTGAAATCAAGTTTCTGGTGCTCGTGAGGCAGATCAAGTTAACAAACGCTCTGTACAACCTGCGTCCTGCCAAGGCCGGCATCTTTGGGTGTGTAGACGCTGCCTAAGCACCTGTAGGACGGAACAGTGGCACGCTGATGAGGGAATGGTAAGACTTCTGGCTGAGGTCGAAAATGAAGATTAAAATAAGATTAGTCCCCAGTGGTGAGAGAAAATCCTCCAACTCTGCCAAACTGTCTTCAGTCTGCTTAACAAGGGCTCCATGTGACAACCACAGGGCTTCAGCAAAATCCCTTTCAGCAGAGGAACAGGAATTCTCTACTTGCATATATTTGGGCTACAGTTTGTCTCCTGTTTCATGATTTGTTCTAGTGTAGGAGAGGTGGAGATAAGAAAACTCAGCACATTCGTGGGGAGTACAATGCCTGTCTGTGAAATTAAACCCAGAGAGAGATAGGAGTGGTTTCTGCAGCCAGCAGTGTGCCGCCTTCACACCCACAGCGCCCTTCACATCTGTAGGGCGGACGCTCAGAACCGAGTATTCAAAACACTGGATAGTTCCTAACCTCAGCGCTTTCACCAAAGTTTTAAGAAACACTCCCCAAGACTCCTTTCTGCATCCAGAGCCTTTTGGAAGAATTCTCAACTGTAGCAAGGAAAGAGGTTTCTGGAATTTGTGATCTTCTACTTATTCATTTAAAATTTATTTTAAGATTTTGCATTTGTTTAAACTTCTGATTTTTGTTTTCCTGGGGTTTTTTTTTGGCCACACCGTGCGGCATGCAGACCTTCCCTGATCTGGAATCGAACCCGTGCCCCCTGCAGTGGAAGCGCAGAGCGTTAACCACTGGACCACCAGGGAAGTCCATAAACTTCTAATTTCTGGATAGATAAAATTCACAAGTACAAAAGTACATATGCCATGAAAAACACACCCTGTTCCTTCTCTCTCCAACGACAACATTGTTCTCTACCCGAGCCCTATGCACCTGGAAAACCGCAGAAAGCTAAGAAATAACCCCACGCTTTTGTGTTCCGGGAAAAGGCTTACTGCAAAGAACCACCTTTCCCCATGGGACTTAGATAAGACTTGTGGACAAACCCTTGTTACATACGACAAGGCCAGACACAGGCTCGAAATTCCCATTTTTTGCCTTAAAAATGATTCGACGAACTGTCGTACACACTGGTCCATCAGAACAAAATGCTTGACAACCAAACTTTGGTTAAGCTCCTCTCCTTCGCCGAGACCCTGGAGCTTTGGCCCACCCTCAGCTTGAGCCAACAGATAATCCCTCCTGAGGACAGGCAAAGCCTCACTCAGGTGCAGACATTCTCTGATGACTGTCCCAGGACTGCCTTACCTGGTTCCTTCCCTAGGAAAGAAGACCGCCTCTCGTCTAACCCTTGAGAGCTGGCAGATCGGTGCTGGGAGGGTTTGCTCTGCTGCAATCACCTCTTGCACCCCATCCCAATAATCCTTTTGAATAAAGTCCTGAATTACTTACGAAATCTGGATTTGTTTTTCATTTGATACCCGTCTCCCAATTCTCTGCAGGCAACCACTATTCCCAGATACTTACACATCCCTCCCTAGATAGTCTGTATTGATAAAAATGTCAACATTTACATAGTTTCTACTTCCTTATTTCCATGTAACAGTGTCATTTACAAATTATTCCCTGTTAGTACACGTGGATGGCCTTATTGTGTTTGAAGTCTAGAGTCTTCTATGGCATTCTATGGATGCACCATCATTTATTTAAACAGTTCCCTACTGATGGACATTTAGGTTGCTGTACAAACTCTAATGTAATGAATTATGCATACATATGTCATTGTGCACCTGTGTATGTCCGCAAGAGAAAGACTGTAAGCAGAGAGGGTAGGGGGTCCCTAGAGAAAGAGAACCAGGCGTGGCTTTCTTGATATAAAAGAAGCCATTTTTGGCTTAAGCCGTTTTGTGATCTAAGCCTGGCCACAATGCTTTGCCCTTGAACAGGTCTCAGTAATTAATGATCTTAAGGGAAAAAAGAATGCAGAAACATTGCCTGTTATCACACAAGAGAAGTAACAACAGCAAAGATCAGTTGAAGAAACAGACCAATGAACATAGAAAACAAATTTATGGTTACCAGAAGGGAAAGGGGTGGGGGAGGGAAAAATTAGGAGTTTGGTATTAACATATGCACACTACTATATATATAGTATATATATATTTTATATATATGTATTATGTATATGTATACAAAATAGATAACCAACAAGGACCTACTGTATAGCAAGGGGAACTATACTCAATATTTTGTAATAACCTATAAGGGAAACGAATATGAAAAAGAATATATATATATATCTGAATCACTGTGCTGTACACCTGAAACTAACACAACACTATAAATTAACTATACTTCAATTAAAAAACTTTTTTTTTTAATCAGTTGTAAAGACTTCCAGTTCTGTTTCAACGGTAAAGACTCGCCTGAAGCACTGAACCACCAGATCAACTGGAACCTAAGGGATGATAATATTGACCTTTCTGATCCTCATGACTTCAATCAACTAAAGCTTGGCCTCTGTTGACCGCTCAAGCCCCTTCATTAATATGCATGCACCCTTAGCTTAAAACTTCCCCAGTTTTGCTGTTTGGGAGACACAGCTTTGGGAAAGATCCCGGGTGTTCTCCTTACTTAATGCAAGTAATAAATCCTTCTCCCGAACTTTGGCTTGGTTGTGGCTTTTGACTCGACACCTATGAAGAGGCAAACCCAGTTTTCCAGTAATGATACCTTTTGGGGGAAATCTGGGTCAGGCACATAGGTATTTTTAATTTTGGTAGATAGTGCTGGATTGTTCTAAGGAGTTCAAAGTGTCAATTTACACTCCACTGACCAATTTTTAAAAAAAAGCAGAATCTTGGGACGCAACTCAGATTTACTGAATCAGAGTTTGCATTTTACCAAAGCCCCAGGTGATTTGCCCGCACATTCCAAGTGTGAGAAGCCGCCCCCAGACCAGTGGTTCTCATGCAGCCAGAGACTGGAATCCCCTGGGGGGCTTTAAAGAATTCTGATACCCAGGCCACTCCACGCCACAGATGGAGGAAATCAGAATCTGGGGGGTGTGGGTGGGAGAACCAAGTCATCAGGATTTTTAAAGCTCTCCTTGAGGCAGGACACAGATGGGCCCCAGGCTGAGCAGCTAGAGTTTCTCCCCTGCAGGGGAACAGGAGCGAGGAGAAGCTGAGCCCTGCCCAGATAAGAGATAAAGAGACCACATATTCCTCGCTCTCGAGGTCAAGGAGACCTTCCCGACTACACATGCGCAGAAAGGCTCCTCGGGGGTCAAAAAGGGAGGGGGCGCCACCCCATAGTAGGTGATGTCAACCTACCCACAGGCCTCTTCGCCAGAATCCATCTTGCCTAAGACATGAGCGCGCACACAAGGGAGGACCCTGAGATGAACCAAATACGGACTCAGAGCTCGGCAAAGCAAGGTGACTGGCCAGAGGAAACCTGGAAGAAATGCCCCATATAAGTGATTCAAACTACCACGAGGGCGCAACTCTCTCTCTGAGTCCACCCGTGTTCACATGTATTCTTTTTCCTCCTAATAAACACTTTACTTGTTGCACTACTTTCCGTCTCTTTGTGGGAATTCATTTCTACACAGCTGACGGGCCAGGGCCTTGTCACCGGCCACTGTCCCTGGTGGTCTAGCGGCCGGGATTCAGCTCTCACTGCCGCGGCCTGACTTCACTCTCTGGCCGGGGAACCGAAATCCTGCTTCAAGCCGCTGCAGGCCGAGGCCACCCGGGATGATCCCCAGTGACCAGAGTGGTCTTGAAATATCATTTCTCACTAAAAAACCCCCAGGGCTTCTTGGAGAAACGACTGACTCCAGGTCTGGGCCAGGAAACATACAAGATGAATAAGTGCCTGACGTTAACGAGGCACCCATTTCCCAGACAGCCATCTCGAATAAACACATAACCAGCTGTACAACACAGCTACTAGTAAACCAACTAGACAAGGAATCAGGTTGCCCCCACCCATGAAGTTCCCCTTTTAGAAAGCCCTGGGTGGCCTAGATAACTGACCGCTTGTGTGACCCCTTACCTCCCTTCCCCCTCCCTCATTCCCGCTCTTATGCTTTACATTTGCCAATAAAGAGTGAATCCACGAAACTCTACATCCCCACATTCAGGCTCTAATAAAGGTAGAGCCCCAGGTCTGTGCTTTCTCCTTCTCTTCTCTCTACCTACGACCTCCCTGTATGGCCCTTGGGTGTGTCAGGTACCCTCCAAGATTTGTGAGTAATAAATCTTATTCTTCAAAGTTCCCTGATGGTTGTTGCTAAGGTACATCCTGTGATCTTAAGAACCACAAGGGCTGGTCCAGCCACCATACTGGCTCTGGTCGAGGAAGCGTCTGTGAAGGCTGCCACAAGTAGCGCCTCAGGCATTCCTGGCCAAGAGCATTGCTATCAAAAGGCTGACGCGACACAACAGAACCTGCAACATCTTCTAATACCAGATAGCAAGGACACTCTCAGAAGCAGCCAGGATCATGTCAAAAGACTCAGGAACCAACTCGATGAGGCTCCCACTGGCCAGATATGAGCCCTAACAATGATAATAATTGCCATGGATTGAAATCCATCAAATATGTTTAAATACATGAGTTCATAATAATATTTAGAATGATGATGATGATAATTGTCACCTTTATAGGAGGACAGGACACCAATTTGTAGTCTTAAAAAGTGATAAATAAAGAAAGTGAATCAAAGCTTTATCCCACCTTTCCTCTATGAACTATACCAGTGGGTAATAGATAGTAAATGAGGAGAATCTTTCTCTATAAAAGTATTCCAACTAATAAATGAAAAAGACAGGATAAAGTTCAAAAATAAACATTTTGCAACCCCTGATGAAGACACAGATATAGGCGTTAGGCATCATTGGCTGGTAACATCATCAAAAGAGAGACAAACAGACATTGTGAACCTCCTGATAGGAAAACACATCACCATCCTGTGGTCTTGCCAAAGGGAAATGAACTGAGTCTGACAAATCTCAGGATCCAGATGCTGAATTGCAGGAAATATGGAGGACAGAGGAACATACTGAGCTGCACCAAGAGTGTTGTGTTAGTTATTTACTGCTGCATAACAAATTACCCCAAAACACAGTGGCTTAAGACAACAATTCACACTTATTATACTCACAGTTTCCCTGGGTCAGGAACTCAAGAGTGTTTTAGCAGGGTGGTTCTGGCTCAGGGTCACACAGGAGGTCACAGTCAAGATGTTAGCTGGGGCGGAAGTCATCTGAAGGCTTGACTGGGGCTGGAGTACCTGCTTCCAAGGTGGGTCATTCACATGGCTGGTAAGTTAATTCTGGCTATAGGTGGGAGGCCTCAGCTCCTCCTCACGTGGGCCTCTCCCAGGCTGTCTGAATGTCCTCGTGACGTGGTGGCTTACTTCCTGCTGAGTAATCTAAGGGAGAAAAACAGAAGTAGCACAATGTCATTTATGATAAAACCTCAGAAGCCACACACTATCACTCTGGCTGTATTCTGCTGGTCAGACAGATCAACCCTGACACCACGTTGGATGGGACTATACAAGCGTATGAATGACAGGAAGTGCAGGTCATTGGCACCCATCGTGAAAGCTGGAAACCACAAGTATGCAATCAGCAAACTCCATGCTGTGAAAACGCTACTGTTCAATTAGCCTATGATCTTCATCAGATAAATTATAAGCAAAATAAAGGAATGGGAAGGGAACCTAGAGATTAAAAGAGACTTAAAAGCCATCAAATTTTAAAATATCAGCAAAACTATATAATATCTAGGTACATGTATCTGGGTAACAAAACTTAAAAATTGCAAGGAAGTGATTACTAGAAAAGCCAAAATGGTCACTTATGGGGAGAGGGTAGGAAGGGACCAGGATTTAGCACAAATAAGGGGCTTTTGGAGTGGCTAGCAAAACTCTTTCTTGACCTGGTAATGGTTACAAGCACAAGGGTGCTTAACTTAGACTACTTCACTAAGACATGTATTTGCTTTATGTGATTTCCTGTATCTGTGTTTTATTTTACAATAAAAATTTTAAAAATAGAAATCCTAGCCCTGAGATACAGGGTTAAAGCTTCCTAAAGATAATTGCTGGACTTTGTGCAGAAGTCACCGTTCCTTTGAATACTAGAAATTAGGAGGCCAGAACACAGGTCTTTTTTTTTTAATGAATTTTTTAAGAAGTACAAAAGGAAATGCAAGCATGCCAGCATATTTGCATTTCTACAGTTTTTTTTATCCCACCACTCTTCAAGGTAGTAAAAATAAGAAATTTCAAAAGACTTCTCATGAACTATATAAGCACAAATATTCTCTCTTTCCTCAAAACCAGATCATTGCATTTGAAATGGGAACAGGAAACTGAATGTGATGGAATGTTCTTCCACCCACCTTTCATGAAAGGAATTTTCAGTGCAAGTAGCACCAGTATCCCAGGCCTGCCTTTTGAATGAAAGAATGAAATCCATCTCCCCCTACCTCCTGTCAATAAGCTGTAGCTACCCCAAATATTAACAGAGATAACCCCCCAGCCAAAGATGTAGGTTCTCATAGTTCCTTATAAGCCAGAGAAAAAGAAAAAAAGAGAACATAACACCCTAATCCCAAGTCATTACTTAGCCATTGAAGCTAACACAGAAAATCCAATCTAATCCAATCAAAACTCATCTTGTTTCTTAAGTGAAAACCATTTTGCAGTGGAAATCAGGGTTATTTTTACTGGTGAGTGGCTGAATGAATTGCTCCCATAGGGTATCTTTGAGTTTTCTAAAAGCTGTTACAAGTTGGGTGCCACTCATTTTTAGTGGAGAGAAACCAGTTTCTGATCAACGTCCCTTCAACCAATCCCAGAGTCAGCTGAATTCCCTGTGCATTTACCTCCCTGTAATGCCCTACTCTCATTTCCAGGAATTTTTTTTTTAATGCACCTGCAACTATGTGCATTTGTTTGTTTGTTATTTACTTTTATTTATTTATTTGGCTGCGTCGGGTCTTAGTTGCAGCATGCGGGATCTTTAGTTGCGGCATGCAGGCTCTTAGTTGCAGCATGCATGTGGGATCTAGTTCCTTGACCAGGGATCGAACCCGGGCCCCCTGCATTGGGAGTTCAGAGTCTTAACAACTGGACCACCAGGGAAGTCCCAGGAATTTTTTTTTTTTTTTTTTAACTGGATAGCAAGAAGGGAAGAAGAGCCCTAATCAAAGTATCTCTGGGACACTTGGGGGCTGGGCCAGAGTAGAAGAAATTTCTGGAGCTTCTTCACGCATCTGTCAGGAGTGGTCTGGCCTGTATTGCCTCCGCAACAAACTGAGGGCTTAGCTGTCCTTCTTTTTTCTTCCTTTTTCTCTTTTTCTCCTCATCCTCCTCCTTTTATATTTTAGAAATTAAATTTTATTACTTTGTGTTGGTTCAGGAATCTCAAGGCATGTCAAATTACCTGGGCCAGGTGGGTAGTTTCTCTATCTGTACTGTTTGATAAGAGTGAATGTCATTCACATCACCATTATTATATATAAATTTAATTTCAATCAATTCAGCAAACACTGAAAATATTTTAGGTGTCAAATTTTTTTAGGCATTAAATATAGAACATCAATATGATCTCTTTCCATCAGTGGCATTTTGAGCAGGGCTTAGAGGTATAGAAGCAGAATCTGAAACTATGGGGCACCTCCAAAGGTCAAAGATCTAAAGAAACAGATGGAATCTGGATTCTGACCAACAGACTATCTACTATCTTACCTGTGTCCAGAGACACGTGAGTAGGCGGAGGAGGGAGACTGCCTGTTAGGAATGCCTCTCTGTTGGTATCCCCTGCTTTAAATCAGTGGCTGTGTTGGGATGAGCTAACTGGAAAATCCATCACAGGACTGATCAACTGGAATGACAGAGGAGTGGCACTCCAGCTGTGTTCATTGGGGAGTATAGTTTGCAATTCACTCTTTTTGACAATTTTTCTTGAAAAAAATATTTACAGTTCACTCAAACAGTACATGTTCCACCCGTTGCTCTAGTTAACACTTCTCAAAGGAGTTTTGCATCAGAACCTCCTGGTAAGGTAGTTAAGAATACACAACCCGGCTCCATCCGACACACTGATTCCTCGGTCTAGGGTGACGTCAAGGCAGTTCATGGAGAAAGCTCCCTAGGTGGTTTTTGTGTCTGTTCCTGGTTACCCTCTCACCACAGCCTCCATTCTCCATGAGGTTCGTACCCTAACACACGTGAGGGATTCACTACAAGCTCATTGTTAGTAAATTTGGGGACAAACATCCTAGAGTCCTACAATGGAAGAGAACGTAAAAAGAGAATATACATATATATGTATTTATATATGTATAACTGAATCACTTTGCTGTACACCGGAAACTGACACAATATTGTAAATAGCTGTATTTCAATTAAAATAAATCCTAGAGTCCTATCAAACCTCAAGGGAGGATGGCAATGGGGAGGTGCTTATGTAGTTTGAAAAGGTTCCCAGTTGATTCAAACATTTGGATCATCTCCTCACTTACACCAAGAACCACAGCTCTACAATTTATCCTTGGATTAAATGATCCATCAGAAAGATTTTTATCCAGACAAAAATATTTTGATCCCCAAGCCCCTTGCCTAAGAATTGCTTTTTGAAACTTTCAGAGTTGTACACTTCCATTGGCCTTACTAGAAGAACAAACATATCAAACTTGTCCATTTTTCATGGGGTCACTGAAGTCCTCGTTCACTTTTATACTATTCTCTTTGCTAGGACCTGGGACAACAGAACTCCTTAACAACTAGTTTATTCTTCGTGGATGCTGGACCATGTGACTGCCTGTGTTTCTCTTTTTGTCTTGGCTGCTTGGAAGCTCAGAACCAAATATATGGCCACAGCATGGATGTTGGGCAGTTCGGTCTATTTTCTTTTGCCTGATTTCTTCACTTACTTTTAAAGTTAACCTTCTCTCTTATGTTTAATTATTATTCCAATTGATACACTTAATGATAAGATATACCCGTAACAATACATTTGACACAATGTATAAGAAGTATATATGTAGCAATCAACATATTTATAATGATTGACAAATTTGTAGCAGTTGATTACAAAGTATGTAATGCTTTATATTTGTCTTAAATCCATTCTTGGAAGATACCCTGGTATAAACAAACAAACAAACAAAACAACAGACAGACACTACTGTTTTCTAGACGTACTGATGAAATACTTGGTAATTTAAAAAGAATATGGAGGGACTTCCCTGGTGGCGCAGTGGTTAAGAATCCGCCTGCTAATGCAGGGGACACAGGTTTGTGCCCTGGTCCAGGAAGATCCCATATGCCACGGAGCAACTAAGCCTGTGCACCACAACTACTGGGCCTGCGCTCTAGAGCCTGCGAGCCACAGCTACTGAGCCCACGTGCCACAACTACTGAAGCCCACGCACCTAGAGTCCGTGCTCTGTAACAAGAGAAGCCACCGCAATGAGAAGCCCACGCACTGCAACGAAGAGTAGCCCCCGCTCGCCACAACTAGAGAAAGCCCGCGTGCAGCAACGAAGACCCAATGCAGCCAAAAATAACCAAACAAACAAATAAATAAATAAAATAATAAACCACTAATTAAATAAATAAATAAAAAGAATATGGCTAACTATCACTGGGGGAAATAGAGTCCAGTATGTGTTCACTTCAGTCAGTGGCTTTTCCAAATGGTTTTCATCTAGGGCCTCCCAAAACGGGATCACTTAAGGAAACTGAGGCAACTTAATGCCTTTTAAATCTGGAATAACAGGTCTGTTTGCTCAGCTGCATCCAAACTGATGATCCTTTCTAGATTTCCAGGGTTCTCGCGGATGTCTGATTCATCATTGTCTCTACCATCTTCTTGATATTAATGGGGAGCCCAGAAACAAACAAAAAACTTTCAATTTTTGCATATATACAAACACACATACATGCATACACCCACACACATATATGTTATATAAAGTGTATTTTAAGAAAAATAACTTTTTTTTTTTTTGGCTGTGCCGTGCGGAATGCAGGATCTTAGCTCCCTGACCAGGGATGGAACCCATGCCCCCTGCATTGAGAGTGTGGAGTCTTAACCACTGGACCACCAGGGAACTCCCCAAAATAACATTTAAAAAGGAGCCATTCCTCTTTATCAATTCTTCTATTCCTTCTTATGCCTAACTATTTCCTGACTATGGTGGTATGTATTTTATATGGTACCATAAAATATGTACCATATTTTATATGGTACAAGTATTTTCTTTAAAAATAAGAGAATGACCATTCTATAAATAACTGCTTTGAATCTGGACATATTTTCTTCTTTACTCTGGTGAGATCCTTTATAATATATCATAAAATGAGGCCCCGATCTCCTCAGCCTATAAAATATCCAGAGGTATTCAAAGCTGCCTTCAAAACGCTGGAAACCATACGATCTGAGACCAGTCCCAAGAGGAATGGCCTGGGCCTCACATATGGGGAAGCTGTTAAAACCTCACCCCAGAAGTGTTCAGTTCTCCTTCACTCTGGAAATCCTGCCTTCACATGTGTGAAATGTGTCCTGGTGGAAACAGCATGTGAGCTGGTTGGGGGCTGCTAAGACCCTGTGAGCGGGTGGCAAGGGCAGCGGGGGGTTGGCTGGAAATAAAAGAAATGGAAAATAATGAGCTTGTGCTTGACGGTGATCGCTGGCTTAGTTGTTCCTAGCTCCCTTTCGTTCCATTCAGAGAACTGGTCTTAATAGGCAAGGTGCCCTCAGAGCGTTTGGAGGACGATCAGAAAGAAGGCTCTAGGGGCATATTTAGTGAAGAGAAAAGAGTACAAACACCACTTTGCTGCACACTTAGACACATACTGGACGACAGAACTCTCTGCAATGATGCAAATATTATATGTCCGTGGTGTCCAAATGGTCACCATCAGCCACCTGTGGCCACTAAACGCTTGAAATGTTGCTAACACAAGAACTGAATAATTTTATTTCATTTTATTTTTTATTTTATTTATTTATTTGGTTGCGCTGGGTCTTAGTTGCGGCTTGTGGGCTCCTTAGTTGTGACATGCGAACTCCCAGCTGCGGCATGTGGGATCTAGTCCCCTGACCAGGGATCAAACCCAGGCCCCCTGCATTGGGAGCGCAGAGTCTTAACCACTGCGCCACCAGGGAAGTCCCTTTATTTCATTTTAATTAATTGAAATTTAAATTGCCGCATGTGGATCGTGGCTACTCTATTAGACAGTGTAGCCTCAGAGTTTCATGTGGATAATGGAGTACGATTTGGCTCACATAAGTGCAAAATGCTAGGCCTGTTCACACCAAAATGCTGTGGTCCCTGAGGATTTGTATCACTCACAATAAGTGTGTCTGAGCTCCAGCTTGTCCTCTGTCATTGCTGCTATCGGTTCCTCCTTTGCAAATAAACTTGTTTTCTTTCTTCCCAGCCTGCTTCTTGCACAAAATGCCAGAGAACAGTGCTGCCTGCCAGCACTCGACCCCAAGGCTTAACTCAAGAGGTTGAGAGGTAGTCCCTCGGGGAGGATTTGCTGAGACAGATCTCTCCAGCAGAGGTTTGGGGCCATCTGCCTTGACGCTCGACTCGGCTACCTTCTCCAAACAAAACATCAGGTGAATTTAAATTACTTACGGATGTGGAATGTAGGTCAATGGCAAGGGTGAGAGCCTGAACAAATTGCGAGCTTGACAACAGCTACTTCTAGTTTCACTTGAGCCAGGCTGTGTGATGGCTGAAAATCGATACAGGACCCTAAATTTGGGTTTGCTCACTAAGTGACTTCAGTGCCCCACAAGTGGTAACTCTGGTGGTGTTAAGCCCAACTAGGAACTTGGCCCAAAACACAAGGTGCGGTAAACCATTGTGACCACACTTTACAGTCCTGATCTCGATCACAGCAGGGCCCCCAGATCCCCAAATCTGATGGTAGCAGCTGAAAACTAGACCCAAAGTGCGTGAAAAACAATAGTGTGTGTACCTATCAACACAATGATTAATTTAAAGAACGGGGATTAGTGGTTACTATATGCCAGGCCCTAAGCTGGGAGCTGGAAATGCAGGAAGAAAGGAAACCAAGCCTCTGCCTTCAAGTTGCTCACTGTCTAGTAGAAGAAAGAGCAAAAAAGACCCCAATATTGTAATAGGCTGTGGTAAAGACTCTCATAAAAGAGTGGATGGGATACTGTGACAGCACATCAAAGAGCCTAGATTCAGCCTGAGATTTCACCAAGGGGGCTTCCTGGAGGTGGTAGCATGAGAGCAGGACCTGAAAGCAGAGGAGGAGTTTGCCAAGTGGGCAAAGGCATCCTGGACAGAGGCATTTGTCCAAAGGCATAGAAGCAAGAAAAGCTTTGTGTATCTGGAGTAGGTCAGATGGTATATCCTGTCCCTCAGTGTGTAAAGTATGCTTATTTAACGACTCAGGCCACACAGAACTGCCTAAAGTGGAAAGTCACGTGAAACTTTCTGCTCCAAATTCCATGCCCCAGAGACGGCCCCTGTTAACTGTTTGATGTATCCTTACAGACCGTATACATAGTGGTAATAAACAGTGCTCTGCGCAGAGTAACTGCTCAATAAGGTTAGTTCAATAAATGCTGACCTCCTGTGCCTGCGTGAACACAGACGTATGGAACAGCCACAAAGTCGAGACGCAGACTCCCTCATCCTCCCGCAAACACGTATCTCTCCACGTGCTCCTGAACATCTTCTACTTCCAAGCCTGGAAACCATCAGAGGGAGCCCTGACAGCTGGCTCAAGGTCTTTATTGTTGGGAAACTGTCTGGGGCATACAGCTTTGAGGCCCCTGGGTGTTTTGCTGGGCAGGTGGTTTTAGAACCTCCCACCCAAGAATCTCATCCTGTTGAAGGCTAGGCCCCATCTGAACCCTGGAGGGACTGCCTTGGAAGACCTAAGCTGCCATTTAAAATCTGTGTTGTTCCTATTAGCCTAGTCCCTTGCTACTCGGTGTGGTGCCTGGACCAGCACCTCCTGGGAGCTTGTCACAAGTGCAGAATCTCAGGACCCCCTCGATCAGAATCTGCACTAAAGATCCCCCGGTGATTCCGGTGCACGTTACAGTTTGAGAAGCTCTGGCCCAGTCAACACAATCCCTGTTCCTAAGAGAAACCCAAGTGCTGGCCCTGGACCTCAGCTCAGCCAGCCCTTCCTCCTCTCCCTCACTTGCCCTGGCTTTTGAAATTTCCCTAAAGAGAAATCGGTCAATCTCTGGAGGATCCGTTGTGGCATTTTCTTCTTGCTTTAACTAGGAGCCCTTCTTCATTCTCTTCCTGACCCTCCCCACATCCCCAGTTCTCCTTGGAATTGCCACTCTGAGTCTCGATCCTCTGCTGGGCCATCTTGGTGGCTTCTGCCCTTCTGGCCTCTACATCACCCCTTCAGCTATGCAGAGAGACAGCACAGTCTTTGCGTGCTTGACCTACGGCTCTCGCCTGTCATGGGTTCGAATCCCAACCAGTTGTGTGACCTTGGGCAAGTTATGTCGCCTCTCTGTGCCTCTTGCTGGCTCCTGAATTCGCTTGCAAAGACACTTATCCACACTGGCATCTAAATCACACCTCACGTCACTGTTCCAAGCTGGCCGTATCTACCATCTCTAAGGCTAACCCACGCCAATGTGACAGAGAGCCATTCCAGAGACAGTGAATGGATTGATTTATTGTTTTCCTGGTTGTGATTTATATAGACCGGCTGGCTGTTGGCCCTACCCACAGGATAACACAAGGGTAACTAATTGTTTTTCTTGGTACTCCTTAGACCTCAGCTGACTATTGTAAGTTCTTTATGTTTTTGTTTGTTTGTTTGTTTGTTTTCTTGGCCACACCGAGCAGCATGCGGGGTCTTAGTTCCCCGAACAGGGATCGAACACGTGCCCCCTGCAGTGGAAGCGCGAAGTCTTAACCACTGGACCGCCAGGGAAGTCCCTATTGTAGGTTCTTTGATAGCTTCCCTCTCGGAGAATCAAGTGTCCCAATGAAATCAGGGTGACGCACACTTCCTTGGCCTTCTACTGTATTTATCCAAGTAGTGAGAGGACGCAAAAAGCTGGATCTGGATACAGTAATTACCCAGATCTGCCACTTGGTTGGTGTATAAAATGTATAGATGCATAAGAAGGATTTCAGTTTTAGAAGGAAAGTTCTTAAAAATTAAGATACAATGTACATTATGTGTAATCAGTTAGCCTACTGTAAGTAAGTCACTGAGAATCTTAACTCCCAGCTTAACCAAGTTGACAAGAGAAATCAAAAGGAAAGGGAAATATCCCAAATTCTGCTTCTCATCAGCTGCACGGTCTGTGGCTTATTAATTTTGTTAAGAACCCTACGGACTGGATATAAAATTCCTTGTAGCAAAACATTACATTGCCATGGATGAACCTTAAAATCATTACGCTCAAGTGAAAGAAGCCAGATACAAAGACCACATATTGTATGATTCCATTTATGTGAAATATCCAGAAAAGGCAAATCTACAGAGACAGAAAGTAGATCAGTGGTTGCCCAGGGCTGGGGGTGGGGGGACGGCAAATGGGTAGTAGGGATCTTTGAGGGGTGATGGCATTGTTCCTAAACTGGAATGTGGGGATGGTGGCACACCTCAGTACCTTTACCAAAGATCATTGTGCTGTACATTTCAAATGGGAGAATTTGACGGTATTTTTGAAATTACACGTCAGTGGAACTGTTAAAAATTCACACTGCCGCACTCCACCATCAGGAGCATCGTGACGCCTTTCTCTTGGGGCTCAGTGACATTGCTGCGGCTCACCCCAGCCCCTTTAGCTGCGTGCCTTTTTGCCCTTAATCACCACCTTTAATTTGTAAAAGGCACACGGCGAATGCAGGGCGATTTGGGATACTTTGGGGAGGGGTGGGCACTGGAGACGTGTCTCTGATGCCAGTTAATGCGGTATATTGTGAATTTCCAGTACCCTGGTACTACCATAATCACCGTTATCAGCTTATTGGACCAATAAGATGAGGACTGGAAAATAAAATTCATTCTGGCAGCTGCAAGCTGATTTGGGTTCTCTTTGAGTCGTTAATTCAGAGTTGGCGAAGTAATGGCTCACTTCCTCTGGCTAGTTTTAGGTTCATGGAGGAAGGTATAGAGGGTTCTGTACACTCCTTGGCTCCACACACGCACAGCCTTCCCCATTATCAACACCCCGACAAAAGTGGGACATTTGTGACCACTGATGAACCTATGTTGACACATCATAATCACCCAAAGTCCACAGTTTACATTACGGTTCACTCTTGGTGTGGCCTGTTCTATGGGTTTGCACAAATGTATCATAACATCTGTCCATCATTACTGGGGCTGGATTTTGAGTTTAAAACTACTGGAAAATGCTGGGCTTTCCTGGAAAGATAGCACTGTGTCTTTAGAGAGTTGGAACGTGTCTGATACGCACGGTTCTCCTAATCCTATTCCCCTTTGAAGATTTGCCTAGTAGGTACAGCTGAACCTGTTATGAATTTGGAAAGACTTGGGGAAAATTCTGGTGGCTAAATCTCACTATATTGTCTCACTGTTATTAAAAACTGTGACTGTTGCTTGGAGACTAAAAATGATCTGCAGAAGCTATTTTGTTCTTCTTTACCTTGACGTGATTTGTCAAACCTTTTTTCTATTCTTGTGCATAATTTTACAGTGCATAAGAAATAAGAGATTTCTTAAAAAGTTAGCATGACTCGCTAATAGCAAAGAATATGTGCCGGAACTCATTTCATAGCAAATGAAAGTGCTTGATAAGATAGGCGGTTTTAAGCTTTCTGGGGGACGCCTTGGCACGTCCTGAATTTAACCCAGCAGATGTTTAGTTGGCGCTTAATGCTTGCCTTCTCCTAGTGATCTGGAATGTTTAGTAATAGCTGGAAGAATTTTTTTTTTTACTTAGTTGTTTCTGTTTCAAAATACTCTTGATTTTAATCTCATCAAGATGGCAATCTTGAGCATGTGCTGAAATAATGGTTTTGTAGGGGCTCCTAATAACCAAAGGCCTCCTTCAGTGTCTTTGAGACCAAGTCAGCTGTCTAAACTGAGTGGTCTAATATATGTATAACTGAATCGCCGTGCTGTACACCTGAAACTAACATAACATTGTACATCAACTATACTTTAATTAAAAAAAAAAACCAAAACACCAGATAGGGGTATGGGATTAAGAGATACAAACTACTATGTATAAAATAAATAAGCAACAAGGATATATTGTACAGTACAGAGAAATATAACCATTATTTTGTAATAACTTTAAATGGAGTATAATCTATAAAAATATTGAATCACTGTGTTGTACACCTGAAACTAATATAATTTTGTAAATCAACTATACTTCACTAAAAAATAAAAACAGAAAAAATAAAATAAAATTGCAACCCTTCCCGCCAAAACTGAGTAGTCTAAGAAGTACCTTACTTACAAGCCGCCAAGTTGGCCCGCCAGTTTCCTAGAGGTGGGTAGAACAAAGACAGCCATAGCAGGCAGTGTGAGCTTCCGGATTGTATCCATTTCTCTTACCCCTCAAGTCCCATATGGTGATATGGAAGCAGGCCCAAGGGCCCACTGTAATGTAGAGGCTCTGTGTCAAAGCTGAGGAACCCCAAGTTTAGGAAATCCCCAATTGCCTAAGCGGGTTGCAAGCGAACCTGCCCAACCTTTGCCCTGGAGCGGGGACATTATCTTTATTATCCTGGTCAGGAAATAAATCTGCCCTTAGTCTCAGAGGGAGACACTATCTCTGCATTCCAAGTCCAGTTGTTATACAAGCATCCTTGGAAAGATAATCCAGAGCAAAAGCTGTCAATGCCTTTGCTTAAAAGATGGGCAAAAAAGCAAGAGACCTGCAGAGACTTGCCTCCCAACACCACTGTCTCTATTCAGATGTCTGCGCAGATGCCTCCTCTCTAAAATAGCCCCCTATGTCTCTTGCTCCCCCGCCACTACTTTATGTTTCTGCGTAGCGCCTGTAAGGGCAGGCCATTCAAGATGGCTGTTCTCTTGCTCTCTGTACATCCCCTGCTCCACCAGTCCCTGCTTCACTCACGTGACTATCCAACCCTCTTAATTATAGGGCTTAATTAGTCCCTGATTACTGATGAGCCCACCTGACATCAATCCCCCCTATAAATGGCAGCCTCTGTCCCCCCGAGGAGCAAAGATCGCTGCCACATCCCACTTGCTGTCTGCCGTATATGGTGGGGTGTCACTTCAGGACCTTTTGCTTAAGATCCTCTTTCCAATAGACCATCGATGGCTCTGTCACTGTCTCTGGGCTCTTTCTTCAGTCTTGAGACTGGGCAACTACAAGGCTTGCAGGCCTGTGGGGTGCAGCCCAAGAGCACCCACTGCATCCTAATATATTACATTGTTATTTGTTGTATGTTTCTTCCACTAGAATGCAAACCCCACGAGGGCAGGGTGTCATCTGTTTTGTCCCTGCTGGACCGCCAGGGTTTAAAAATGTTCCTTGGCATATGATAGGTGCTCAATAAATATTTACTAAATTGGTGAATGAATGCATGAATGAATCATGAATAGAATGCACTGTCCTTTGTTCTAGGCAGTTTACACTGAATGAGAGTACCATGTGCATCTGTACTTATTAACTTTTCTCCAAAGAATTACCCCATACACTCTGCTCAGTAATGGGGAGCCCCCAAAGTGCACAGCATTCCTTAATCACCTCATATTCTTAAAGATCCTGCCAAGTTTGGGATCCAAGGTCATGGTTTAAAGCAGAAGCCTCATTTCAGCATTTTGGTGGCAACAACACAGAAAGGGAAGGGGTAGACTCTAGGACTTGCGTCTTTGGAGAAAGCTCCAGGCCCCAATAACCACATGTGTAGTGCTCCTAAGCCATTTGAAATCTGAGGCTGGGTACAAAAGGCTTTGGGAACGAATGCATGATGGTATGGAAAAAAGACCACAGGCTCAAAAATTTCAAACAAATCCTCAAACAACTAAAAATAGAGTTGCCATATGATCCAGCAATCCCCCTCCTGGGCATATATCTGGACAAAAACATAACTCAAAAATATACATGCACCCTTATGTTCACTGCAGCACTATTTACAATAGCCAAGACATGGAAGCAACGTAAATGTCCATCGACAGATGAATGGATAAAGAAGATGTGGTGCATATATACAATGGAATATTAGTCATAAAAAAAGAACAATGGCATAATGCCATTTGCAGCAGCATGGACGGACCTAGAGATGATCATACTGAGTGAAGTAGGTCAGACAGACAAATACCATATGATATCACTTACAAGTGGAATCTAAAATATGACACAAATGAACTTTTATGAAACACAAAACAGACTCACAGACATAGAGAACAGACTTGTGGTTGCCAAAGGGGAGGGGGGGTGGAGGAGGGATGGATTGGGAGTTTGGGGTTAGTAGATGCAAATGATTATATATAGGGTGGATAAACAACAACGTCCTACCGTATAGCACAGGGAACTATATTCAATATCCTGTGATAAACCATAATGGAAAAGAATACTTTTATAAAAAGAATGTATATATATATATATACATATATATATATGTATCACTGAATAACTCTGCTGTACAGCAGAAAGTAATACAACATTGTAAATCAACTATATTTCACTTAAAAAAAAAAGAAAAAAGAAGAATTTACAAGACACTGGCAGTGACAAGAACTTTATTGCAAAGGAGGAGGCGAATGCTCACTCACCAGCGACTGGGGAAGCCCACGCCCTGGTTCCCTGACGCATCAAAACCAGGGGCTGTGGCTTAGAGCTGAGCACACCCAAGACATCACCACAGCCCCCATCCCCTTAAGAATGACTTTGGATTCATAAACAAGCTTCAAAAGAAGAAGGTGATACTTTTCGATGAAAACAAAGGGAATCAGAGATATCTGCGCAGAAGAACAGAGGGAAGTGTGCCAATTATTAGGCTATCAGCCCCAACCTCGCTCTTCTACATCTTTGCTTTGCCAGTTGCTCCCTGTTAGGTTGTGCCATGAGGGGACACCAGAGGGACACGGCAAGATTGGAGGAGGCACTACTATATATAAAATAGGTAACTAACAAGGACCTACTGTATAGCACAGGGAACTCTACTCAATACTCTGTAATGACCTACATGGGAAAAGAATCTAAAGAGTGGATATATGCATATCTATAACTGATTCACTTTGCTGTACACCTGAAACTGACACAATGTTGTAAATCAACTATACTCCAATAAAAATTAAGAAAAAAAGAAAAAAAGATCGGAGGAGGGAGAAGGCTGTGCTCCTTCTTGTTTACTGCGGATCCTGTTAGTGTCTCCCCAGCGGTGGTTCTTGCCCCGGCCCTAGCAGTTGGTTCCAGTTCGTGCTTCTTGCCCACATCAGATGATCCTTATCGCACCCACTCAGCCATATCAGAATCATCAGATCAGAACCTGACTCAGAGGTCTGGGCTGTAGCCCCACGGGGACCCTCCTGCCACCCTCTAGGTTCAGATAACCCCAACCTCTTCCCACCAAGCCCCAGGGGTGGTGGCAGCTTCCAGTAGTTACTAACTCTCAGACACCTCCGTGTTCCCTGTACCTGTTTTCAGTCCTCCAACGCCAGTTTAACCAACTCCTTCTATTAAATTCACTCTGTTAAAGCAACTGTTATGAGGTCCGTTTTCCTGATGGGACTATGACTGAACCATACGACGCTGAAGGGTAAAGGGGTCACAGTATTTGTTCACATGAGTAGAACATTGATGATCTCTCTGTTAGTTGATCTCTTTAACTTTTAGGCTAGCTGACGTGAAGCCCTTCCTTACCCTGCACTGTATTCTCCCTGCATATTTCACTGAATCCATAAAGAAGTGACAACTGAGGACGCGTGGGATGGAAGCACAGAATCCTATGGTCTAGTTATACTAATTCCAATAATTCTTACGTTACAATAGACCATGCATTTTTCATCATATCACAGAGAAGTGGGATCTGAGCCAGATGTCACCATGCTCTATTTTAAGTTTTTCTGAATGACAGGCATTTCCACATTACACATAAAACTAGCAGAAAAGGGGAATTATTCACAGACATTTAGTACAATCCCAGGTTCCATTCCTGGTCCTTTGTGCTATAAGAAGCCTCCCTCAGCCTTGTCTTCCGGGTTTCCTCTCGGGGGGATTGCTAAGCACAGCTGGCCTCCTCGGGGGGCTGAGGATGTGCTAAGTCAGTATTTCACACCTGAAAACAGCATTCATTTTTCTTATAAAAATAACTTAAGGGACAATGAGACAGAATGTACCTCCTGAGGAAAGATCACAACACCACCTACAGGCTTGCCAAAGACGCTGAACTTGAGCCCATTCAGACCTCGGGATCCAGATGACAGCAGAAGGGAATAAAGAAAACCAAGGTCAGGGTTGAACTGCCCAAGAATAGGAAATAGCAAAATCCAGACACTGAGAAATGGTGTGGGTCGAATGACGTCAACTTTTCAACAGATAAATTATAAGAAAGGGAGAGCGGAGAATCTATGGATTCAAAGACTCAAAAGCCATATGAAGTTTTTTAAAATGAGCAAGACCAAACTACAATGTCTAAGGAGAGACACTGAGTGATAAAATGATAAAGAAACACAAGGAAGTGATTACTGTGAAAGTACAGCTATTCCCTTGGGCTGTGCCCGAGATAGGCGCTGGGAGGGCTGGCACAGCTCAAGTTCTTCACCTACGTGGTGGTTACAAGGGTGTTTATCTTATAAAAATTCATTAAGTTATGCTTTTGTTGTGTGTAGGGATTTGTATCTGTATTGTATTTCATGGTAAAGATTGAGAAAGAGAAAAGCAGCCCCTTATCAACTAGGCTTGGAAGTTTCTAGAAGCTGGCCTGGTCCTCAGAGCTGGGTCTGGGTGTTTTCCTGAACATAAATATTGCACAGAGCATCAACGTCAGACAAGGTCACTCCATGACCAGGAGAGATCAAGACAAAAACAGGACCATCCTGTTATCACGTGTGAATACAGAAGACAAGACGTGAGCATCGTAAGGTCACAAAAATGACCAAACATGTCCTCTCCTGGCAAAAATGATGACTGCTGCTTCTACCAACCAGAGCTTTGGCCTGGATGTAGTTCTTCTGCCTTATAAATAAGATTAAAATACCCAATCATGGAATTACCCCCACTTATTCACAGTATCCACCCTAAAGCAAAACCCCGCTTCTTTAAACTCTCCTCCAAGTCGTCTAACACAAGCTCAAATTCTAAAATAAGTCCTTTCTGAAAACCTCGTAATGAAATGCCCAGTGGTTCCCCATGATGGGCAGTCTCCCTTGATGCAAAGAGCAATAAGCCCAACGTGCTCTACTATAGGTTCGCGTCAAGTATAGGTGTTCCTGGTGGTCCTTGGATGGAGGTCTTTACAAGATAAAAAAACAAAGAAAGAAAAGAAGAAAAAATAAATGCTCAGAAGCTAAGCATCGCTGTCTGTCTGGGAAAGAATGCTCCAAGCATCCAGAAATCTCTTCAAGTCAAAATAGTCAAGGTGCACATTTGCTGTGACTGAGAGTATACAATGCTGTATGTGGAAACATTTCTATTTCCTGATCCCGTGGGGAAATGGAGAGATACCACTGCAGTTGACTGTACATTGGAAAGCATGATGAAAACATCTGGATTTAAGTTCCAGAACTATCTGGCTTCTCTGCTGGTTTCATCCGCAGGGAGGAAGCCAGACTGCTTTGGATAAATCAGTAAGTCACTCTGAAACCACTTGGCAATGAACAAACTTAGGAATCTGAATTAGTCTGGGACCCAACACAGAAGTCACCTGAAATACATTCATTTCAGGGTGGAAAAAGCTACGTGCACGTGTCATAACCACAGTCCCTTATATTCGTGAGGCTTTATAAATCTTAAAAGAGCTTTCAAATACCTTGTATTACTTTACCTTCAAAACGACCCCAAGAAAACCTGAAAACACATTTCCATCCCTATTATACAGATGGGGAAGACAGAAAATTGAGGTGACAAACTCAAGCATCCTGAACCAGCCAGGGCAAAAGCCAGGCCTCTGAGCCCCTTGACTTCTCACTTTCGAAAATGCTCAGTCGTGGCAAACTTTGATCCTTTTCGGGTTGATACGATTGTTTGAAAGAGTCGCATTTCATTTCAACAAAGTCTGGCGAGTGAGGTATGTAATACTTTTTATGTTTAAAGAAATAGAAAAGGTGTTATCCTTAAGAATCAGGCTGATTTTGGGGGGTTTGATGTTTCCTGGCTCCTTGGCCAATTCTCTTTCCAAACTATCACGCGGTCTCCAGGGGGACGATTTCAAGTCTGTGCTGTGGGGTTGGGTAAATGTAGCTCAAGGGAACGGAGGAGTTCCCAGGGAAACATAGTTAACATATTATCACTCTATGGCTCTTCAGGGATTCGTGAACATGAACCGACGTAGTAAATTCTGCGGAAACAATACGATGAGACAATACTTGCTTCAGGAACTTTCTGTTCATCCACTCAAGGAGTGCACAAGAAGACCCTTCATTTTGTGGCGACTGAGAGGGCCCTTGGGCAAGACATGTTACCTGGCGGAATCTCAGTTTCCTTGTCTGTAAAGTGGGAGGTGGCGCTAGAGGAATTGGGTGGCTTCCAGCTCTGCTCTGTGATGCTGCGACCTCAGCAGGACTCCACAGCCCATGTTCTCTCCTTTCCTTTGGGCTCATCCGTGATGGAGGGTGTAGCCTGGACCATCGCTCTCCTTTGTGCCGAAGCTCGCTGCTCGGCAGTGGTTCTCCACCTGACTGGAGCCATACCTTCTTCTGACAGATTGTTTACAGCGCCCACTGTCCTATCCTCACATGAAATTCACAGACAGTATAACCTTCATATACCTCCCTCCACCCCACCCCCAAAGAAAACCAGTATACTGCTCTAAAGGTCATACAGAAAGTAATAAAATGAAAGTAATTCTTCATAAAACACATTTCAACATGTAAACAGTCAAGCATGACAACACGAGAAGCACCGCTGCCCTCTACCCATTAGAAATTTTTTTAAAGGCTCCGTGATCAAATAAATTTGGAAATTTTGGGATTAAACAAAACCCAGTATTTTCCAGAACTTCTCCGAGACTTACACAAAGTGCCCATTGCCAAGTTACAAGGGAGAATTTGGTATACAGCATTTTCCCAAATCATAAGACCACGCAAGCCGTTCTTTAGGGATGTTTCATACAAGTAGTGTCGAGGACGTGTTTGAGAAGCATTTTCCTACGTCAACTGTGGGTTATATCCAATCACAAGTGCCATCACAGCCCTGTGAAGTGTTGATTCTCCAGGCTGAGTGTTATGGGGTTTAGGGACACAGAATTAGAACAGAAGCTCACTGAGCAGCACCCTTGGCCTCTACCCACTAGATTCTAGTAGCCCCTCCCTGCCCCTACCATGTTCTGACAACAAAATATGTCTCCGGATATTGTCAAATGTCCCCTACGGGGCAACACTGCCCCCAGTTGAGAACTACTTATTTAGTAACATTAAATATATTTAAATACACATGTAATATAAAACATTACTTTTAGAATTTTTCACCGTTCACATTTTATGAAAGATATTTCATTCAGATTCTCTACATGCACCTTCCAATACTGATGTCTTTTTCATTCTGGAAGGCACTTTTGGAATCGCCTAAAGGAATCTTCCAGGTTTCCATCATCCTTCTAAGTTGCTTTGAGATACAGCCACTTGTATCTTGGGGCCACTGAACATTTTATTCTCCGTCATGTTTTCTTCATTCACTGGGCAGACATTTGTGATCTTCAGACTTAATGATGTATTCCATTGCGTTTGAAGAGCTTCTAGAAAGGCTCGTTCACAGTGACATGCACTGACAGTGATTGCAAGAGGCAGCATGGTGCAGGGGCTTCAGAGCCAGCCTGCTGTGGCACTACCCTGGCTCTCCCACTCTACTGTCTACGACCCAGGGCAGGGCACCGAGCCTTCCTGTGCCTCAGTTTTCTCCTCTGCAAAATGGGGATATAGTATCAATACCTACTCATAGGTGTTTTCAGAGAAATGATGAGTTGATATGAGTAAAAGCGACTTCTATAGGTATCCCAAATCAGTACTGACTGAGGTCATTTCAGGCTAATATGCCTTCCACTAAAAATATTTTGTTGTTAAAATAATTTAGGGATGATCTTGTGACATGAAAGACTTCATACGAACTCAAATATAAGACGACTCCTTTTGTCCCCCCAAGGGATGCTTTTGAGAATTACTTTCCTTAACTCAGGAAGTGATGGTAAATCAATTTCCTATTTATTTATTTATTTACTTAATTTTTTTTTGTGGCCACGCGAACCCAGGCCCTCGGCAGTGGAAGTGCGGAGTCCTAACCACTGGACCGCCAGGGAATTCCCTTAATTTCCAGTTTCGATAAGAATGACAAGAGTAAAGTATATTGGTTGGTTCAGTAGACAGTCTTTACTGAGAGCAGACTAGGTATTAGTGGAGTTCTGGGGCAAAGCTAACCTCAAGTGCCAATTCATGAATTTGAAAATGAACCCACACGTAGCCGTTTCCCTTAGATGACCAGTCCCTGCTTGTCTGTCACAGGCCTGGAGCGGGTAGCCATATGTCCGAGTGTCTCACCTGCCTGGCGCTCCCTTCCACACTCAAAAGAGTCCTAGTTTAGAAGATGAATTACATGGACACCCTAGTCACGGAGAACTCTCCCTTTCTCCTGGTATAAAATGTGTCTCCACTCTGTGTAAACATCTAAACGACCCAGCTCTTCAGAGCTGGCATTAAGGGTGAGTTCAAAGTAATCAGGTCCCGCAGGTCCATGTGCCCTTGACCCCCTGCTTCCTCCTCGCTGTTGTCACGCCGCTTTCTTCTCCTCCCACCGCCTTTCGCTCCCATGTCTGGGACACGTTAAGCGCTGTGCTGCATTCTTAGCCTCTCTTTCTTCTTTCCACGTGTTCTCTGCATCTTTCCTCTCCTTCCGCTGTTGCTTGCCATCAGTCGTTTGTCCTCAGGACACAGCTCATGGCATGGCGAGAAAGAAGGCAGCTCTCTTTGTCGCCCATCCGCTCCAATCTGTCTTCTCCAGGAACTCAAGTACTTCTAGATTTCCGGTATGACTCTTAGCACCAATAAAACTTCAAGTAATGGAATTTAACCTCCCTTGGGTCCTTCTTCCTAGAGGATAGAAACTCACTCTGCCATCTTGTGCTGCCTCTACATAGGGATCATCTTTCCGCTGTGGCCCTTCTTCCTGGTACCCACCGAGCCGGCCTGATTCTCCTCTGGTCTTTGGCCATTCCTGTCCCCATCCTGTCTGCCCTCGTTTCCAACTTCAAGGCCTTCTGAGGTCCGCTGGCTGGTAGTACCATGAGCACAACCCTCCTTGGCACTGGGGAACATTCTGCCATTCTTGGCCAAGTCAGGGCTCTGAGGAACTCTTGGAGGTTGCCTTACACGTCCTGTAGACACAACAAATTGCTGTCTTTTCTGCTCCCACAGCAAGCTGGATACAGGGAGCCCTGGGCTCTCCCTGCCCACCTCAGCTTTAACCACGGACAGAGCACACCTCCCCTTCACCTTAAGATGCCCAAACTAGGCCGGTCTTCAGTGATTTCCTCCTCTCTTCCCTGACTTGGCTGGTCAAGGACACAGGCTTCCTCAGGGACCCACTGGCATCTAAATGATTCTCGATTAACTTCTGACTCTCTTCCTCCCCCGCATCCCAGATAAGCTTCTCTAAGTCTGATCACAGGGCAACTGCGCCCATCTTTGCTGTGCCTTCTTCCAGATCTTTGTATCATACCCAGGTCTGCGCTTTTCAAACTCAAAACTTTGGCCACTTGTGTTTAGTTGCTTTTGCCTGTATCGTCACTTCCCTGAGGGAATCGAGGCTGCCTGTGCAGAGAACAGTAAGGGTAGAGCCATCAAGAAAGTAGAAAAAGAGGGGCTTCCCTGGCGGTCCAGTGGCTAAGACTCTGCGCTGCCAATGCAGGGGGCGCGGGTTCAGTCCCTGGTCGGGGAACTGGATCCCGCATGTCGCAACTGAGAGTCTGCATGCCGCAACGAAGATCCCGCGTGCTGCAACTAAGACCCAGCGCAGCCAAATTAATTAATTAATTAATTTTATAAAAAGAAAGCAGAAAAAGAAACAGAGGAGAATAACCCTAAAATCTCAGGCCATCACATGGTGAAAAGTGTTCCTGATCATAGAGGGAAATAGAGACCAAAGAGCCTCATCACGGTTTGCTGGCTGCCCTTACGGAACAGGAGCTGATACAGAGATGGGGGGAAATTGGACTGGTTTAACTGCTGTGACTCACTATCACACGGTCTAATGTTATTTCAGCAATATTTAATAAGCATCTCAAATTCTCTTACAGTAGCACTAAGAGTCATTATTTCTGCCCCAAGATGAAGCTGTAATGGATAAACATCATTGAAAACAGACTAGTAACTTTTCTGAAGTAGTAGGTTGAGTTTTCGCTCATTTACTATCTACCTGGGTGTAGAGGGGGTAGAAGGGTAGCGACCATATTTTGGGACCAGAATGTAAAGCTATTTTTTGACCTACAGTTGTGACGAGGCATATCAGTGGTCCCTTTGACCCAGGAAGGCCTCTTTCCTCTCTCAGGCCCTGGGGTGGGACAGAAAGATTTATAGGATCTGGTTTGCTTACAATGCAAGCATTATTTCACACTTCGCTTCCCACGTTCTCAGTTTCTAGAATAAGAGCTCAGTAAGTAGGAGCTCTCTAGAATGTGATTTGATATAGATTATCATCAACAAAAATATTCACTCTGCCTTGCTGTGAAAGTTTTGAAAGCGGCCACCAATTTCTTTTCTTGCCTCAGGAGGCCAGCTGAGTAAATGAGTCATCCATGGGATCCTGAACTGGGGCCCCACTTGGATTCAGGGGCAGGGGCAGGGTGTGGAGAGTAAGGAATCAACACTTTGTGTTTCCAGGGCTGACAAGAGTGACAAGTGACTGAGCTGAACTCATTCAGCCCATGTCCCCACACACACACCTGATTAGAAAAGGGGACACTGGTTACATGTTCCAAGGATGGCATCACCTGAGCCAGGCCAGGCCCGCGGCCACTCCTGACAGCTCAGAGAAACGATTTCAGATCGCATATCGAGTTAACTTCATAAACTAAGAAAAAAACAAGTGCAAATATCCTCTGAATAATTATAATCCCACATCTGAGACGCTGGACCCCAGCAGTTCTCCCAGGCCTGGGTGGTCTCCACTTGAGCAGTTAAAAATGAGAGCTTTGGTTCCTTAACACATGTGAGCTTATTTGGAACCGCAAGGGATTTGAACTCTCCACGTTTCTCACAGGAAGCAGCATGCTGGTAAGAGCCAAGAGCACACAAGGGCCCCGATACTCAGATCCGAGGCTCATTAATCAGACACTAGTACTAATATGTCTAAGAACAGAGAAAATTTTCCTGAAGTTTGCCTGTATTTTAATTACCTAATTTCCTGAGATAGAGGCAAAATTATTCTAATTCATACTGATCTGGACTTGACCTTCATGTGGCCAACAGATGTGTCAGTGAGTTGAAAAAGTATTTTTCTAAAATAAAACAGTGCAGTGGTAAAAGAAATGAAGAACTACTGCCCTATTGCCGGACCCCAACTCCCACCCCCAGCAAAGCCTTCTCCATGCAATTCTCTTCAAAGCGTCCATTAAATATTAAGCAAGCCCTGCATGAATTGAATAGACACTGGCAAGAATTTAGGCACTTAAACCTTCTTCTGGTGACTTAAGTAGATCGTTTTCATGGGATTGCTGCCAGCCCTCCATTGCTTTTAGAACTTGGAAAAAGCCAGACTGTAAGTCTTCAAACTTTCAGAACTGGGGTTTTGATAAGACGAGGTTCTAGATGTTGATTGGCCCTTGTGTCTGCTAAGTAATAGACTGACCGACCACCTATGGTATGGAAACCATATGATGAAAGAACACAGCTGGCTTCTCTCTCTGGAGAGGGCCCACCCCGGCAATTTGCAGAAGGCAGCATGTGCTCCAAATTCTAGAAGCTCAGACAGTCTCAGGGAAACTCCTTTATTTCATGACACAAACTCAATTATTGAGAATTGCAGTAAGAAGGCTATTTCTCTGTTTTGACACGTAGCCAAACTTCGTAATAAAAGTAACTTTTATCTTTTTCTGTTCTTTTTTGGGTCATTCTCCATCTATCTCACTGGCTTGTTTTCAGGTTCTTTGCTTTCTTTGCTTTCAATCTAGGTGACCTCATTGGAAAAAATAAATGGCATAATTTATCTCTTTTACTTCAAATCCATCAATATTTTCTCATTGCACAAATAGTAAAATCTGAAGTCCATGAAATTGATAAATGTAAAGATACATATTATAGAATATTAAAATTTTGATAGAATGTATGCTACATATTTAAAACAGCAAAAGATGTTAAACAGTTTAAATGATGAATGATAAGTAACTAATAAACTATTGTACATTCACACAATGGAACGCTCTACATCTGTGAAAAAGAATGAGGAAGCTCTTGCTACATCGATATATTAAGAACACCAAGCCATAAAGACTTAAATATAAGACATGACACCATAAAACTCCTAGAAGAGAACACAGGCAAAACATTCTCTGACACAAATCGTACCAATGTTTTTTCTTAGGTCAGTCTCCCAAGGCAATAGAAATAAAATAAAAAATAAACAAACGAGACCTAATCAAACTTACAAGCTTTTGTACAGCAAAGGAAACCATAAATCAAACAAAAGGACAACCTATGGACTAGGAGAAAATATCTGCAAATGATGCAAGTGACAAGGGCTTAATTTCCAAAATATACAGACAGCTCATACAACTCAACAACAACAAATACAACCCAATCGAAAAATGGACAGAAGACCTAAATAGACATTTCTCCAAAGAAGACATACAGATGGCCAACAGGTACATGAAAAAATGCTCAACATTTCTAATTATTAGAGAAATGCAAATCAAAACTACAATGAGGTACCACCTCACACCAGTCAGAATGGCCATGATTAAAAAAAATCTTCAAATAACAAATGCTGGAGAGGGTGTGGAGAAAAGGGAACCCTCCTACACTGTTGGTGGGAATGTAAATTGGTGCATCCACTATGGAAAACAGTATGGAGGTTCCTCAAAAAACTAAAAATAGAGATGCCATATGCTCCTGCAATCCCACTCCTGGGCATATATCCAGACAAAACTATAATTCAAAAAGATAACGTGCACCCCTATTTTCACAGCAGCACTATTCACAATAGCCAAGACATGGAAACAACCTAAATGTCCATCGACAGATGAATGGATAAAGAAGATGTGGTACATATATACCATGGAATACTAGAAAAGAATGAAAATTTTTAAAATGAAGTAAAAAAGAATGAAATAATGCCATTTGCAGCAACACGGATGGACCTAGAGATTATCATACTAAGTGAAGTCAGAAAGAGAAAGACAAATACCATATGATCTCACTTATATGTGGAATCTAAAATATGGCACAAGTGAACTTATCTATGAAACAGACTCACAGATGTAGAGAACAGACTTCTGGTTGCCAAGCAGGAGGGGGTTGGGGGACGTTTGGATTGGGAGTTTGGGGTTAGCAGATGCAAACTATTATATATAGAATGGACAAACAACAAGGACCTACTGTAGAGCACAGGGAACTATATTCAATATCCGATATCATAATAGAAAAGAATATGAAAAAGAATATCTATATATACATATATGTATATGTGTGTGTGTATAACTGAATCACTTTGCTGTATAGTAGAAATTAACACATTGTAAATCAACTATACTTGAATAAAATAAATTTTAAAAATTAAAAAAAAAATAAAATGAAAAAAAGAACACCAAGCCAGAACCTCCACTTTCACTCCTCAAAGCTGAAGCACTCATTCCCTCAGCTGCTGGAAATGTTGGCAAATGACACTTTATAGCTGAGTTCCCCTCTGGAGATTGTCCAGATCATCACCACTTCCCTGCCCCCCACCCTTTATTTCGAAGCCCACAACAGTCTGGCCATTATTCCCTCCACTGTTAAAATTCTTCTTTACCATGTCACTATATATCAAGACAATTAACACTAGCTGCAGTAACAAACAGCCTCCAGTTCTCAGGGGCTTGACATAATAAACATTTATTTCTTGCCCTGTCATAGTCCCATGCAGGCTGAATGGCTCTCTTGGGCAGCTGTCCTCCATGTGGTGACTCAGAGGTCCAGGCTCCTTCTAGCCTGTGGCCCCGCCTTGGGGCTGTCTTGAAGTTCTGTGCTGGATCCTTTGCATCCTGCCAGCCAGCAAGCTGAGAGGTAGTAAAGGATTGTGCAGGAATTTTTATGACTGGGCATACATCGCTTCCTCCCTCATCCCATTGGTCAGCAATCAGTCACATGGCCCACCCAAGCGAACTGCAAGGAAGTCTGGGAAATGTAGACTTCCTGCGTGCCCTGGAAATATGAGCAGGGAGCATCTTGATGGGATCCTCCACACTAAAGGTGACCTCCTCACTGCCACCCAGGGGGTGCTTTTCAGCCCTCCCCTGCCCTGACCTCCCTGTGGCATTGCTCATTGTTGATTATTGCTTCCTCGAGTCACCTGCTTTCCATGGTTTCCCACCAGCCTCTGGCTGTCTGTCTGCCCCTTTAGCTGCTAGTTCTCATGTCCTTCACCGGCTCATTTTCCTTTGCTGCTTTGCTGCTTTCATCATGGCCACAGTCTCTCTTCTGCACAAAACACTGAGGATTGGGGCATTTCCTTACCCATTTTGTACCCCCATTCTTTTCTTTTGTATCCCAGTTCTTAACAAGGTGACTACCATTTAGTAGGTGCTCAATAAGTGTTTCTGAATTGAATTAGAATGGTGAATGGTTCTTTGCTGTCAACATGCTGGCAGTCCGTATACATATAATTAGTTTTAAAGGCAATATAAGTAAAGTGTAAACCTTAGGGGGTCTCCAGGCACTGAGCAAGTTCACAGAAGGACAAAAAAAATCTCTTCTTGCTGAAAGGAGCCAAGACCGTCTTTATGGATGAGGCAAGAGCAGAATGGGTAGGTCAGATTTTCCTATGCCAAGATGGTCTTGGGAGTATTGTGAGCGAAGGATACAAGTAAAGGCAGAGATAGTGTGCAGGTGAGTTTGGCTAAAAGGGAGGGTATGTATCAGAAAGAAGCAAAAAGCAAGAAGTAGGCTTGAAGAAAGAGAAGGCCTGTTGGGGAGGATCTTGTAAATTATATAGCTTTGACCTTATTCTACAGGCCCTGGAGAGCCACTGAAGAGTTTTGATCATAGTGATTATCAAACATTTCTTGAGCACTTACTAAGTGCCAGACACTTTTCTAGGTTTTTGGGTTACATCAGTGAATAGAACAGATAAAGAGCCTTGTGTTCAAATAAGTTGTGTTATAAGAGAGGGAAGATACAAACAAGAATAAACATAATTGACATGTAAGTTAGATGTCATTTTAGAAGGTGATAAGTGCTATGAGAAAAAGAAAATTAGAGCAGGGTATGGAGGAATCATGATTTGGGGGGCAGAGCAAGAGAGTAGGCACAGATTTCAATTGAGAGATCAGGGTAGAACTCATTGGATGAGCGAGATTTGAGAAAAGATTTGAAAGAGGTGAGGGAATTAACCAAGTCGGTATCTAGGGGAGGAACTGTATTAACTACTGCTCGAAAACAAATCACCCCAAAACTTAGAAGCTTAAAACAACAATGAACATTTATTATCTCATAGTTCCTGTGGTCCGGAATTCAGAAGCAGCTTAATTAACTCAGGATGTCTCCCAAAGTTGCAGTCAAGATGTTAGCTGGGACTACAGTCATGCAAAGACTTGCCTAGAGAAGGAGGACCCACTTCCAAGGGGGCTCACCCACATGGCTGGCTGTTGGCAGGAGACCTCAGTTCCTGACCATTCGGACCCCCCATAGGGCTGCTTGAGTATCCTCATGACTAGGTGACCAGTTTCCCCCCAGAGACAGGGATCCAAGAGAGGACAAGACAGAAGTCAGAATGTCTTTTATGACTGAGCCTAAGAAGTCACAGGCCGTCACTGCTGCAATATCCTATTGGTTACACAGGTCAGCTCTACTCAGCATGGAAGAGGACTACACAAAGGCATGAATACCAGCAGGTGAGATTCACTGGGGGCCATCTTGGAGGCAGGCTGCCACAGGGATATTCTAAGCAACAAGAGGAAACAGCTAGAACAAAAGTTCTTTGGTGGGAAAACAAAAATCTAAAAATAGAACTAAAAACTAAAAAATAGAACTAATTTTTAGTCAAAAAACTAAAAGCAGAACTACAAAACAAAAAGCAAAAAAACTACCATATGACCCAGCAGTTCTACTCCTGAGTATATATCCGAAAAATACAAAAACACTAATATAAAAAGATATATGCACCTAAATGTTCAGGCAGCATTATTGCATTATTTAAAATTGCCAAGATATGGAAGACAACCTAAGTGTCCATCAACAGATGAATGGATAAAGAAGATATATGTATACAATGGAATATTACTCAGCCATGAAAAATAATGAAGTTCTGCCATTTGCAATAATATGGATGGATTTGGAGGGTATTATGCCAAGTGAAATACATCAGACAGAGAAAGAAAAATACTGTATTGTATCACTTTTATGTGGAATCTAAAAAATACAACAAACTAGTGAATATAACAAAAAAGAAGCAGACTCACGGATATAGAGAACAAACTAGTGGTTACCAGTGGGGAGAGGGAAGAGGGGAGGGGCAATATAGGGTTAGGGGATTAAGAGGTACAAACTATTATGTATAAAATAAGGTAAAAGGGGGACTTCCCTGGTGGTCCAGTGGGTAAGACTCTGCGCTCCCAATGCAGGGGGCCTGGGTTCGATCCATGGTCGGGGAACAAGATCCCGCATGCATGCCACAACTAAGAGTCCGCATGCCACAACTGAGAAGTCCACATGCTGCAACTAAGAAGTCCACATGCTGCAACAAAGGATCCCGCATGCTGCAATGAAGACCGGTGCAGCCAAAATAAATAATAAAATAAATAAATAAATATTTCAAAAATAAAGCTATAAGGATATATTGTACAACACAGGGAATATAGCCAATGTTTTGTAGTAACTATAAATGGGATATAACCTTTAAAAATTGTGAATCACTATATTGTACACCTGTAACGTAGATAATATAGTACATCAACTATGCTTTGATTAAAAAAAATCTTAACGGTAAAAAAAAAAATGTTCTATTTGGGAGTGTGTCGAATAGCAGGAAAGTTGGTGTGGCTGGAGAAGACTGAGCTGGGGCACTGTAGGTAAGGAGCTTAGAGAGGTATCCTAGGGCTTTGTAGGCTGTTGGGAAGACTTGGACTGAAAGTGAAGGGATGGAAAAAGATATTACGTGCAAATGGAAACCAAAAGAAAGCTGGGGTAGCTATACTTATATCAGACAAAATAGACTTTTAGACAAAGGCTGTAGACAAACTAGACTTTGAGACAAAGACTGTAATAAGAGACAAAAAAAGGTCATTATATTGATATAATGATAAAGGGGTCAATCCAACAGGAAGATATAACATTTGTAAATATTTATGCACTCAACACAGGAGCACCTAAATATATAAAGCAAATATTAACAGCCTGAAGGGAGACATAGAGAGCAATCCAATAATAGTAGGGGACTTTGATACTCCACTTTTATCAATGAATAGATCATCCAGACAGGAAATCAATAAGGAAACAACAGCCTTAAATGACACATTAGGTCAGATGGACTTTAACAGACATATACAGAACAATCCATCTTAAAGCAAGAGAATACACATTCTCCTCAAGCACACATAGAGCATTCTCCAGGACAGATCATATATTAGGTCACAGAACAAATCAATAAATTAAGATTGAAATTATATCAAGCATCTTTTCTGACCACAATGGTATGAAACTAGAAATTAATTACAAGAAGAAAACTGAAAAATTCACAAATACGTGGAGATTAAACAACTCGCTCCTGAACCAATGGACTAGTGAGCCAACGGATCAAAGAAGAAATCAAGAGAAACTAAAAGGCATTGTCACAAAAATAGAATAAACGATCCCCAAATTTGTATGAAACCACAAGAGACCCCAAATAGGCAAAGCAATCTTGAGAAAGAAGAACAAAGCGGAGGCACTACGCTTTCTGATTTCAAACTATATTACGAAACTATAGTAATCAAAATAGTATGGTACTGGCATTAAAACAGATATATTAATCAATGGAACAGAATAGAGCATCCGGAAATAAACCCATGCATATATGGTCAATTAATTTACAACAAAGGAGCCAAGAATTTACAATGGGGAAAGGATAGTTTCTTCAACACATGGTATTGGAAAACCTGGACAGCCACATGCAAAAGATGAAACTTGATCACTGTCTTACACCATACACAAAATTAACTCAAAGTGAATTAAAAAGGTGAACGTAAGACCTGGAACCATAAAACTCCCAGAAGAAAACAGGTGATAAACTCCTTGATATCAGTCTTAGCAATGATTTTTTGGACCTAACTTCAAAAGTAAAGGCAACAAAATCAAAAAGAAGTGGAACTACATCAAACTAAAAAGCTTCTGCACAGCAAAGGAAACTAACAGCAAAATGAGAAGGCAACCTACTGAACAGGAGAAAATATTTGCAAATCATGTCTCTGATAAGAGATTAATATCCAAAATACAAAAAGAATTCATGTAACTCAAAAGCAACAAAACAAAACACAATTAAAAAATAGGTAGAGGTTGTGAATAGACATTTTCCCAAAGAAGACATCCAGATGGCCAAGAGGTGCATGAAAAGCTGCTCAACATCACTAATC
The DNA here is from genome assembly GCF_009873245.2 of Balaenoptera musculus. Taxonomy (NCBI): domain Eukaryota; kingdom Metazoa; phylum Chordata; class Mammalia; order Artiodactyla; family Balaenopteridae; genus Balaenoptera; species Balaenoptera musculus. The sequence goes on along the minus strand of NC_045806.1, from coordinate 10,309,016 downwards.
ATCAGGAAATGCAAATCAAAACCACGGGATATCACTTCACACCTGTTAGAATGACCATCATCAAAAAGACAAGAAATAACAAGTGTTGGCAAGAATGTGGAAAAAAGGGAACCCTTGTGCACCATCGGTGGGAATGTAAATTAGTGCAGCCACTATGGAAAACAGTATGGAGGTTCCTCAAAAAATTAAAAATAGGGTTACCATATAATCCAGCAATTCTACTTCTGGGTATTTATCCAAAGGAAATGAAAACACTAACTTGAAAAGATGTATGCACCCACACGTTCAATGCAGCATTATTTACAATAGCCAAGACATGGAAGCAACCTACATGTCCACTGACAGATGAATGGATAAGAAAATATGATATATATATACATATATATATATATATACACATACTACATACATATATATAATGTAATATTATTCAGCCATAAAAAGAAGGAAATCTTGCCATTTATGACAACATGAATGGACCTTGAGGGCATTATGCTAAATGAAATGTTAGAGAAAGACAAAGACCATATTATCTCACTTATATGTGGAATATTAAAAAAAAAAAAAAAAACCCAAAACAAAAAACCTGAACTCAGATATGGAGAACAGCTTGGTTGCCAGAGGCTGGGGTAGGGGGTAGGCAAAATGGGTGACAGGAGTCAAAAGGTACAAACTTTCAGCTATAAAATAAACAAATCATGGGGACATGATGTACAGCATGGTAACTTCAGTTAATAATAATGTGTTGTATATTTGAAAGTTGCTAAGAGAGTAGTTTTTTGTTTTTTGTTTTTTTTTTTTTTTTTGGCCACACCGCAAGGCATGTGGGATCTTAGTTCCCCGACCAGGGATTGAACCCAGGCCCACAGCAGTAAAAACGACGAGTCCTAACCACTGGAGCACCAGGGAATTCCCAAGCATTTTTGAAGATTAATATGACCCTGCTCTTCAGGACGTACTCCATCTCCAGTAAGGAAATCCACCAGGATGCTAGTACAAGATTCCACATAAACCAATCATCTTCTGTGCTCATGTTAAGAGGCAGAGACGGTGGAAATGTGAATTAGAAAGGTGCTATGAAGGACAAACCCCTGAGTAGTGATCAAGTGGACAGTTTGATGAGATAGTGACCAAGAAGATAAAAATACCAAAAGTCTTTGAGCCTTTGAGAACTGCAAGGGTCTACCTTGAAGAGAAATGTGAGGTCAGTAGAGAGAGCTCTCCTTAACAGTCAACAACCGAATTAATCTGAATCGAGATGAGACCAAGCATCTGGGACAGGCCCGATAGAAAATTCCAGGCTTAATTTATAGTCTGGAGGTATTAGCGCACGAGAGCACAGTTAGTGGGAATAAGGAAAGAGTTGTTAAAACCATCTGCCATCTCACTTTCACACTTCAATCTGACCCAAATTCCAAGTAAGAGACAATGAAAAACAAGCAATATTTAGCGCCATAAGCTTTGCCATCCACGTGAAAACAATCTGCCTTAATTGCCAGCAGCCCGCAAGCTCCCGGTTACCTTGCACGTGTGTAAATCCTCACGTAGCTTTCCTTCCCTTGAACACGCACACAGATGGCGGTCATGACGCCCGGAACAGTGCAAGTAGAGCAAGATTGCTGGGCGTTTGTCTTTTTCTGAGTTGCTCCGTTACTCAAGTAGGCAATTCCCAGTCACGTTTGATTACACTTTGCTAAGAACAGCAGAAAGAATCTTTCATAATTCCTAAGAGGTGGCAAGGTTTCTGGCGAAGCCTGAGGCAGGCGGTGAGGGTCCGGGGGCAGCCCAAGGAGAGGTCGGGTGTGGGGTGAGGAGGGGTGCTCTGGCTTCGGGGCGGGAGGGCGGGCGAGAGGCGATGTGCCCGTGCCATCTCTGCGCGGAAGGCCCCAGAGAGAGGGGTTCGGACTCGCCCCCCTCTGCTCTCTCTGGCCCCGGCAGGGATGGCAGCGCTGGAGCCCAACACTCCATCACAGAGAGGGCTCTCCGTGTGGTCACCCCGTGGCCGGGCCATAAGTGATCCGGAGAAAGGTTCAAGAGCTGTCCCCGTGTCCGTGTGCCTTCCGATGCGAAGTGTGGGCTTCTTGCGCTTACCCACGGAGTCCGGGAGCGCGCTGGTCTGTGGACAGGAAATCTGATGTGCGCACCAAAGAGAACGAGTGACGTCTTGTCTTCAGTCTAATACACAATGACGGGTCGGCTTCTCCTCTCGGAGTCATCCCTCTACGGTGCTTTTCCTGTCTCCATAGTTTGGGGTTTCCAGAAGCAGTCCCTGAAGCGAGGATGCAAACACAAGCCACTCGCCTGGGAGGTGATTTCAGGAAACTTGGCGGTAGGGGCGCAGGAGCCGCTGGGAAGGGAAGGAAGACAATACAGGGTGGGGTTGATCAGCAACCACAGCGGGCAGCTGGGGCTCAATCCCGCCGAGGACCTCGGGGAGCCAGCGTAGGGCAGGCTACGGCTTCGCCTAACCCAGGAGGCAAGGGAGCTGCGAGGCCCATCCAGCCCATTTGGCTGAGTGCTCCTTCCGGAACGTTCCCTGTCCGACACTTCGGCTTTGTCCGTGCGGGGGTCAAACATCCTCACGCCACCAGAAAAACAGCCAGCAGGCCGAGAAACACAGGCATTCACAGGAAGCAGCCTCCGGCATGTGGAGGGGAAGGCAGAGAGCAGGTGTAGCAACGCCTGGGCTCCACCCGAGTAATAAGAAGCAGGCGAGGGCCCCTAGCACAGCCGATTCCCACAAGCCCTCCGCTGCGCACACGCTGCAGCGCAGCTCACTCGCGCATGCTCTCTTCATCGCTCTGGGTAAAAATCATCTAGAACCCGTGGCCTCCATCCCCCTGCGTGCAAACACGCGGGAAATACAAACACGTTTTCTGGAGTCAAACAGATCCAGGCCCAAATCTTCGCTCTGCGGCTCACAAGTTGAATGACCCTAGGAAGTAATATAACTTCTCAGAATCATCTGTAAAATGGAGATAACGAATTTGCAAGCTGAGGTGCCACTGAAGGGAGAGGATGCGGAGAAAATATCTAGCATATATTAAGTGCTGTAGATGTTTATAAAGTTAAACGGCAGGGGCTTCCCCGGTGGCGCAGTGGTTAAGACTCCGCCTGCCAATTCAGGGGATACGGGTTCCAGCCCTGGTCGGGGAAGATCCCACATGCCGCGGAGCAACTAAACCCGTGCACCACAACTACTGAGCCTGCGCTCTAGAGCCTGCGAGCCACAACTACTGAAGCCTGTGTGCCACAACTACTGAACCTGCGCTCTAGAGCCCAGGAGCCACAACTACTGAAGCCCGTGCACCTAGAGCCCGTGCTCCGCAACAAGAGAAGCCACCACAATGAGAAGCCCGCAGCACAGCAACGAAGAGTAGCCCCCACTCACCGCAACTAGAGAAAGCCCGCGCGCAGCAACGAAGACCCAACGCAGCCAAAAATAAATAAGTAAATAAATAATTTATTTTTAAAAAAGTTAAACGGCAGGAAGTTGGTACGGCACTTTCCTACTTCTTTTTTCTTGATTTGAGAAGGCAATATAGTTCAGCTGGTAAAAATTCCAAGTGGACCAAAGAGTAGAAAATGACCCCCAGGCCGGTCCCTACCCCCAACTCAGCGGAATTACTGTAACCGGTTTCTTTCATATCATTCAAGATAGCCTCTTTGTACGTACACAAAAACTATGTAGTATTCTGCACCCTCCCTTTAAAAATTTATTTTGAGGTCATTCCATGTTAACATACACAGATCTATGGCCACATTATTACTGTTACTTTAAGCGGCCCCCTCCTCAATCTTGACTCCCATTTCCTTAGAGTCCCGAAATTCTGGTTTGTCAGGGTTGGAATGAATTTAACTATCACAGGGTCCAAACCTCTCATCTTACCGATGAGGAACTAAGGCCCACAAGAGTGGAAGGACTAAGGGATAGATGTGAACCGAGTTCTCACACGGTAGCTTTCTTTCTAATTAGAATAATGCAGATCTGCTGGAGAAAAATTAGGAAACAGAAAAACGTGAAAAGCAGATATAAAAGGAATTACTTTAGCAGACCCTTGACTGGGGTCCTATCTGAGTTTGCATACATCCAAGACCGCATCAGGATTCTGCTAAAAGGGAAGGTGAGGGAGTTCCCTGGTGGCCTAGTGGTTAGGATTCGGCCCGTCTACTGTCATGGCCCGGGTTCAATCCCTGGTCGGGGAACTGAGATCCTGCAAGCTGTGCGGTGCGGCCAGAATAAATAAATAAATAAAATTTGTTTTTAAAAAAGGGAAGTTGATTATTGAGACTCACCTGTTTGGAAAGTGTCCAGCATCTATCGTAGTGGGAGTGATTCTAACAGTCTGGAGAGTAACTAAAGTTAAACCACCAAAGCAATCTTATTGCCCCTGGGGCAGTTCGTTGCAGTGTACACAGATTAAAATGCTTTCTTGAGACAGGAACCTGCTTTTCTAGAAGCCCCCAGCAGATCTCCAATCAGACCTCATTGTACTCAATTAGGTTGGAAACTCATCCAGGCCAGGTGGCAGGGCCAGGGCAGGTAACAGGATTAGAGAGATTGATAACTCAGACTCCTTGACTTAGTTTTCTATAGAACCAGCAAACAAGCCGGTTGAGGCTTATTCGTAGGATCAAGGAGACACAGTAGGCGAGGAGATGCAGCTTCTGTGTTTTCCTCACAGAGATGCGTCTGAAGCTGGGGGGCCCAGCAGACCCTGTGCAGCAGGAGACCAGCAGGGCAGAGGGGCCCAGAAAGTTAGACCCCCTTCCTTCTCAGATCATGTTAGGCTGGAGCTCAGGGCAGCAACCCTACTACTATTAAAAGACATTTTTGCTGCTTGGCATCAATATAACTTAGTTCCTTATACATTCTATGCATGGTTTTGGTGTGGGACACTGGCTCTGGCCTGCCACCAGGTCCATCCCGGAACCGATCTCTTTAGCCAAAAAGTGTTTATTGGATGGTGACGAGTATTAAATATTAAAGAGGAAATATTAAATCTATTTAACACATGTTAAAGATTGTGAAGTGGGGGGATTGAGAAGGGTGTTAAGTATCTCAGACAGTCATGAGGAAAGTTTCCACCAGTCCCGTGGGACAAGCTGGGGCCCTTTTGTGAGGGCACCAAGCTGCCCCACTGTGGGTAGTGGGATGACCTTCCGCGGGGGTAAACCGCAAGGGCAGGCTGAGGAGCTTGGCTTGGAACTTTGCCCATTGCATATGGCGGCAGGACAGTGGCACAAGGAAGTTGGGTGTGTTGATGAGAACGTGTTGAAGGCCAGCCATGTACTCTGCACTGGGTAGAGAAATCAGGCCAGGAGTGAGCTGCTGGACGGGGAGAAGACAGATGGGTGTCCATAAGCACAAAGAGAAGGTGTGCTGGAGATGAAGCAAAGACAGGAGACTGTGGGTGGATGTATGTTGAGATTTAAGGGGCTGGGCGGAGCGATGACGAGTTAGACGTGACCCAGGGTGGGGCTGTGGAAGGGGGTTGCTGACGCAGAGTAGAAGTGGAGGTCACTAATGGGCGATCTCTGAAGATGCTTAGCCCCACCGATCCACTCTGTGAGTGTACCCACTGAGGCCTACAGTCTGCTTTTGTGAGGCTATGCGTAGTTTAATTAGCCTTCCATCTTTTATCGATGTAATATAGTTGTGTACTGAGCATGCTCTTGTAAGCATAATTGTCCGGCTTTGCCAAAACAACATATGATAAATTATATGTCCATTGCACATACATCTTGGATAACTGGTCCAAGCCCAGAAACTTGGATGGCTAGCTTCCCAGGCTGCTGGCTTAGGGATTGCTGGATCATGATGGACTAACCAAGACCATTTTCTTTAATGAAACCCAGGCATTATTACCATGTTACTTTTGCATTATTGTCTGCAGGTGTATTTGCTTTATGTACTGCAATTTTGCTGATCTCGCAGTGTTGCACACACTAATGAATTCTGGTGAAAGTTGAAAGAATGCTTTCCAATCTTTCACCACATAAAATAACTCATCTGAGAGACTGTGAGGGCTATTTGAATGTCTTCCTATGATGAACAGTTACCTTAGTGCTAGTGACATTTTAATATTGAGCAGACGTCCCATTACCTAAAAATGGAGTTTGGTCTTAGCAACAAATAGTTTTTCTAGCAACTGAATCATCTCACGCCACCCCTGTCTATTTACACAGGGATGACGTACCTTGAACACGGTATATATGTTCAGCCGGGACCTTCCTGCAAATTAGGAAACACATGCAAGGGAAACCTTGGATTCTTTCTGCCGTTTTTGCTATGAGCCCCGGAATGAAAGGCATCAATTCTCTGCTGGACTTTAACCTTTGACACTGTTTTTGGGCAACAAATCCAACCCTTCAAGACAATAAGGGAACACACTGGGCAAATGTCTTTAGTAAGCTCTTTTGGTGTTCTGAGACCCAGTTTCAACGTGGCGGGGGGTTCCCTCACACATCCAACAAGCAATTGTTCGGACACCAGTTGAGCATCTTACAATTCAACTCAATTCCGACAATATCTACCCGGAGGTAGCCTCAGATCCCACAGGTTAAGGGTGCAGTCACACAAGACTATTGTGTAGTTCCTCCCTACTCCCACTTCAGATGCCAGTTGCAAGCCCAGGTTGTTACCTGTACTTCTGACCGACTGGCTGTAAACCAGAGGTTCCCAGCCCCCCTCCTTGGGTTCGATTAATTTGCTAGAGCGGCTCACAGAACTCAGAGAAACATTTTACTTACTAGATCACTGGTTGATTACAAAAGGATGTAACTCGCGAGCAGCCAGGTGAAAGACACGCAGAGGGCAGGTGTGGGGAAAGGGCACGGAGCTCCCAGGTCCTCTGCGAGCACCCACCGCTCCCCAAATCTCTCCGTGTTCACCACCCAGAAGCTCTCCAAACCCCGTCCTTTAGGGTTTTTATGGAAGCTTCGTTACATCGTCATGATTGATTAAACCATTGGCCATTGGTAACTGATTCAACCTCCAGCCCCGCCCTGGAAGTCGGGGTCAGGGGGGTGGAAGTGAAAGTTCCAAACCTCTGGACCCCCCGGTTGGTTCCCCTGGCAACCTGCCGCCCCCTCACTCCAACGCTCCACCCCCCGCGTCCTTAGACGCTTCCAAAAGTTACCTCATCAACATAACAAAAGACACCTTAATCGCTCTTTTCACTTAGGAAATTCCAAGGGTTTTAGTGGCTCTCTACTAGAAATGGGAACCAAGACCAAATTATACTTCTTATTGTAAGTCACAATATTACATATCCCCTGTGTTAACCACCAGTTTGAAAGGACAAGCCAGTATCAAAATAATGTGTCCCTGGGGGTCCAGTGGTTAGGACTCCGTGCTTCCACTGCAGGGGTCATGGGTTCGACCCCTGGTCGGGGAACTAAGATCCCACATGCCACGCGCCACGGCCAAAATGAAAAAAAAAAAGAAATAAAGTAATATGTCCACCTAGCTGAAGAAGTGGCATTTAGTTACATTTTTTATTTAACCGAATTAATACCTTGTTATAATCATTATTTGCAGTTCTTAGAGTTGGTGGATGGTGAATTTCCTGTGTCTGTGGTAGTATTCTCATCAGAAAAAAGCATTATGTTATAATAAGAGTTCTTAGATCAAGCTTCTTTGAAGACTTGCCTCCCTTGAAGGCTCAAAAATCTTTCAAGACAAGCTGGCCTGTTAAAAATCCCCTCTTGTCACGCAGCAAGAGTGACATCTGCTGGCCAGTATTAGACATCTTTATTTTGGAAAGTGCCAGAGATGTTTCCCTTCTTAAAAATTGTCATCTTTGTTGTTGTTGCTGTTATTTATTTTAAAAATTGGTTCTTACGCTTACAGAGAGTCCTTAATAGACAGTAAGACTTCGCTAGGGGGCTTAAGTTAGAATCACGTTTCTACAAAGGATGAAGGTGGGACTGGTTACATCGTTTGCAGGGCTCAGTGTAAAATGAAAATGCGGGGCCCCTTGTTCACAAATTAAGAATTTCAAGATGGTGACCACAGAGCAGTAAGCCAAGTGGTGGGGGGGCCCTTCCAAGTGCGGGGCCCTGTGTGACTGCACAGGTCACGAGCCCTTGAAGTGGTGTAAGCAGATAGGGTAGGGGGTCCCTGGAGAAAGAGAACCAGGCATGGCTTTCTTGACATAAGAGAAGCCATATTTGGCCTAAGCCATTCTGTGATCGAAGTGTGGCCATAATGCTTGCCCTTAAACAGGTCTCAGTAAGCAATGATCTTAAGGGAAGTGAGGGAAGGTAGGAACAAAGGAAAAGCAGTCAAGAAACAATAGTTCAGTGATAAGACGGAGTCCTAGTTCCTCCTCAAGGGATGCACATCACAATCTGATCCAGCCTTTGAGTTCAGCAGGAACTAAGGTCCCCACCCAGGTGGAGAACGGAATGATGATGTTGACCCTCCTGACTTCAATCAACTAAAGCTTGGACTCTGTCGACCTTGGCCCCAACTCTATGCTGAATTCTGCTCTGCTCAAACCCCTTCATGAATGAATATGCATGCACCCTTAGCTTAAACCTTCCCAGCTTTGCTGTTTGGGAGACACTGCTTTGGGAAAGATCCCCGGTGTTCTGCTTACGTGCTGCAAGTAATAACAAATCCTTTCTTCTTCTGATCTTTGGCTTGATTGTGTCTTTTGGTCCAACACCCACCAAAAGGCGAACCCAGTTTTCGGGTGACAATGGGTCCTAGTTGGAGGGGGGCCTTGAGGAGTCCAGCTCTCATCTTCAGCAGGGAGAGCACGTGGGTGACAACCCAACAACCTTGGAGCCCACAAACGACTCCTATGCAGTGTTTCAGCCCCACTGAAGGCGGGCCGAGAGGAAAGTGACTTAAATTAAAGGGGGAGATATTGGTAATAAAACTGCCTCACCAATAAATGAAGTCCACGAATAAGTCAACGAAATCAAGAGGAAGTTCAAACGTGATATGTCTTTTATATTTAAAGGTGTAGTTGAGGTTTACTTCTCACTGTGGTATGACTGTTCAGGGGGCATTTTTTTCCATGTTATCTTTTCTGTTTGCCTTTAGATCTACACAAATATCATCATTTTACTGAGTATTCCAGGAAAGAAAGCCAAAACCACGGGCGGCTGGGGTAGGCTTGGCTGTACCTGGTCCTCAGGCCCACCCAGGCCTCACCCCCAGGGTGAAGTTGCCCTGGCAGGAGGACCTCTGCTGTGGTCTGCTGGGCCAACACCAGGACAGAGCGGGACACGCTGATACATTAAAAATATCCCCTGATTATGGAAAACCAATGGTCCTCAGCCCAGGATAGGAGGGTGAAGATTTTGCCCTCCAAAGACATCACCCGGTAATGTCTGGATACATTTTGAGTTGTCATAGTTGGAAGGAAGTGGGGTGCGCTACTGGCGTCCAGTGGGTAGAGGCCGGGGTGCTGCTCAACATCCTATAATGCACAGAAGAGCCCCACAGCAAAGAGCGATTCAGCCCCAAATGTCACTAGTGAAACTGAGCAGGACCCTGTGGGGCTCCTGGGCACGGAAGCCTTTCAAACAGCTGCTAATCAGGGAAGGGAGGAGCTGCAGAGACGCAGCCCTGGGGCAAGGTCCTGGTTCCCCCTCAAGGTCCTGTTCCACAGAACAACATCTTCAAGCTCTTCTGCAGAAGTAAAACCCTCACCAAATGCAAGATGTTCTAGAGAGAAGGCCACAGTCTGATAACCTCGAAGCTCCTCAGGAGACCACCTGAGGCCAGATGAAAGGAGTGCAGCCCCTGCACACACCCTGATCCTTAAGAGCAACCCCGCCCTTGAACCATTGCTATAAAACTCCTCACCAACTCCTCCCGGGCTGGGACACACAGTCTTTGAAGGGCACGAGCCTGCTGTGGCCCCCTTTGCCTGGCAAAGCAATAAAGCTACTCTTTTCTACTTCACCCAAAACTCTGTCTCCGAGATTCAATTCAGCACCGGCACACAGAGGCTGAGTTCTCGGCATCACTAGTGCGGAGGTTGAGAAACACTCATCAAAACCAACCACATCGGGCTTCCCTGGTGGCGCAGTGGTTAAGAATCCGCCTGCCAATGCAGGGGACACGGGTTCAAACCCTGGTCCGGGAAGTTCCCACATGCCGCGGAACAACTAAGCCCGTGCGCCACAACTACTGAGCCTGCGCTCTAGAGCCTGCAAACCTAGAGCCCATGCTCCACAACAAGAAAAGCTACCACAATGAGAAGCCCACGCACCGCAATGAAGAGCAGCCCCCGCTCACTGCAACTAGAGAAGGCCCACGCACAGCAACGAAGACCCAACACAGCCAAAAATAGATAAATTAAAAAAAAAACAAAACCAACCACATCCACAAAGAGAAGAAGCATGATAAGTAGGGTGAAGAAAGCAATCACTTCTTCCTTGTACATTTTCTGGTGTTTCCCAGTGGGCTGATGCCTTGAACGGCAGCAGATTTATGCAGAGTTTCAGGGCCACTTGGGCTCCCCTTATTCACAATTATGCTTTGATTAAGGCCCCCCACCTTCTTCCCAACTCTGTTCTTGCTTAATACAACTCTAAAGTTTCCCTCAAGTCCTCTTGCAAGATTAATGGCCCTTGACATTTTAGTAATCAAGCAGTCTTATAAATGTGCAAATACCCAGTGATTCAGCAATGAAAAGATCTGTGATTCTTCAGTTGTTGAATCGTGGAGGCCTGATTTGTGGTCCCAGCCAGGAAGACTCAGAAATTCCTCCCGTTAGGAGAATAAGACCACCTGAACCATTGTGGTCTACAGCATCACCTACGAGCTTGTCAGAAATGCAAGTTCTCAGGCCCCACTTCAGACCCGCAGCATCAACAGAAATTCTGGGGCTGGGGCTCATGCATCTGCATTTGAAAAAGCTGCCCAGGTGATGGTGATGCACTTCAAGGTTTGAGAACCAATGGTCTAGAACCACAGGCCCGAGGCCATGCACATACTAGCAAAGTTAAGCCCACAGGTCTCCTAGCTCTGCGTTTTATTCACATTATAAATCCATCCCAAAGCAGATTTTAAAGCATTTGTCCCCTTCTAATTTTTAAATGACTTTTATAATGTTGTCAAACAGATTCTGTTTTGATTACTTCCAGTTTGACGTGAAGCAGAATAGAAGGCTGAGTCAAAGCTCTCAATTTACGACTTGTTGTGACCTTGGGCAAGTGACAGGATTTCCCTGAGCCCGGTTTTTCTCATTTGGAAAATGGTAGTAGTTATACCTGCCTTCATTACTCGATTCTTGTGGGAACAAGTTAGTGGAAAGAAATGCAAATACAAGTAGAAATGCATATGTGGTTACATTTCAGAACACCACATATCCCAGGCCCTAGAATTTCCGCTGCATTTGTTGGGACTGTAGTATGATGTGATCATTAATAATAATAATAATAATAGTTATTGTTTATGAGCATCTATTATATCCCAGACACGGTATGAGACACGACACTTCTATTACTTTATTTAAATTTACAACAACCCTGTAAAAAATGATTATCCCTTTTTTATACCTGAGAATACTGAAGCTCAGAGAATGTACTAATTTCCCGGAGGTTGCTGAGCCCGAAGGAGATGCAGCAGGATTTGAACTCGGCTCTTCTTACTACCAAGCCTGGGCTTTTCCTACTGCCTCGTGCTGTGTGTGGCCAGTCCTTAGCGCCTGAGGAAGGCTGGGCCTTGATGTATCAGTGGTACACTGAGTCACATGTAAAGCTTCCTGCTCATAAGCAGAAGCTTATGATGATAGCAAAAAGCAGTCAGGGAGCAGGGGGCGGGTGAGAATGCTTGAATGCAAAGTGCAGACTGCTGACCAAGGTGAGGACCTATGGTGGCAGCCATATTGCCTTAAAAAGCAAGTGAAAGGAAGGACCAAAACCAAGTGTGAATCTGCCTTCCTCCCTCACTGTCTCAGCCTTCATTTCTAGATAACAACTGCCCCCTCTCTGTTTTTGAGCTTCTTAAGAATTGCAGAAAAGCATCAATAAGAATTGGGAGTTTATAATGGCCAGAAGACCTAAATAGACATTTCTCCAAAGAAGACATACGTACGACCAACTGGCAAAAAAAATATGCTCAACGGGGCTAATTAGTAGAGACATGCAAATCAAAACTACAACGAGGTACAATCTCACAAGAGTAAAAAAGGCCGTCATTAAAAATTCTACAAATAAAAAATGCTGAAGAGGGTGTGGAAGAAAGAGAAATCTCCTACAGCCTTGGTAGGAAAGTAAATTGGTAACACCACTAGAAATAACACAATAAAGGCTCCTCAAAAATCTAAAAACAGAGTTACAAATACAGTATGATCTAGCAATCCAATTCCTAGACATCTATACGAAAAAGATGAAAACTCTAATTGAAAAAGATACATGTGCCCCAGCGTTCACTGCACCACGATTTACGATGGTTGGAAACACTGTAATGAGAAAATGTTCCCAACACTATCTAATAACCTATATCAGAACTGAATCCAAAAGAGAGTAGATAAATGTAGGTGGATAACTGAATCAAGACGCTGTACAGCTAAATAAATACAACGTTATACATCAACAATGATCCAATATAAAATAAAAATTCAATTAAAATAAAATAAAGGAATGCCTCCTGTATTCCCTCAGGCCTCGGTGACCTGGCCTGGAGTCACATCCCTGGAGCCTGAGCAGGCTTGGGTCCCGAAGCTGGACTGCGGTGGGACCGAGGCAGCGGGGGAGGAGGTGCCGGCAAAGGGGCCCGCTTGCACCTGTAGTGCCTCGTCCCCTCTGGACAGCACCACTATCTCCACATCCAGGAGTGCCTTCCTACAGCTAGCCAAGCCCACTGCACCCAAAGAACGATGGAGCCTGTGGCTGGAAGAGCGCTGTGAAGCCACCCGGTGTCCAGGTCTCTTGGCGCTGGGGTTCCCTCCTCCAGCCTCCTTCCTCAGAGTCGCCCCGCTTACCTACGGCAACTCGCTCATCTCGGCGGTTTTGCAGGGCTGGGGATCTGCCGAGTGGTTGGAGGGGAAGGGGGAAGAATTAATGGGACACAATCCCTTGGATGTTTGTTGTGGCACATTCCGCTCTCATTTAAATTCGGGGACACGATTTTTCCGAACGTCTGGATTCCCGGGTAACCGGACCGTGCTTGAAAAATCCTGCCACCTCGTGGCCAGTTCTTGTAACAGCAACTTAAAGAATGGTGCTTAGGGGAACTTCATAATCAAAAGGCTTGCGGGGCTGTAATTGACACCTACCCTCCAGAAATGTCCTGGGGAAGGCCATGGAAAAAGAATTCAAATCAGGGCCCACTTTCAAGAAGCCAATTTCAAGAGGTACATTTTATTCATAGTGTTATTAAAAAAAAAAAAATCACAAGGAAAAATGGTCTATCCCACTAAGTATTTGAGAAAGGGAAATCGAACCTACAGCAAGGTGTCACCCTGCACCAGTCAGAATGGCCGTGGCCAAAATGTCTACAGACAATACATGCGGGAGAGGGGGCTTGGAGAAATGAGCATCCCCCTAAGCCGTTCGTAGGACTGCACATTGGAAACGGGCATTATGGAAAACAGTATTGAGGTTCCCTAAATAAAAACACCGAGAATGACCATATGATCAGACAATGGCCCTCCTGGACGTATATGCATAGACCACCATCCTTGCAAATCACACAGGCACCCCTTTGTTCTTGCAGAGCTAAGTATGATAGCCCAGACATGGCAGCAACCAAACTGCCCGTCAACAGATGAATGAAAAAAGAAGATGTGGTACATATATACAACGGAGTATTACACAGCCATAAAAAAGAATGAAAAATGCCAACTACAGCAACATGGAAGGACCTGGATTTGATCATATTCAGAATAGTAAGTTAGACAGAGAAAGACACATATCATAGGATATCATTTATGGGTGGAGTTTAAAACTTGATACAAATAAGCTATACTTTACAAAACAGAAACCGAGTCACAGATGTAGAAACCAATGTATGGGTACCAAAGGGAGAAGGTTAGGGGGAGGCATCCATTAGGAGGTTGGAATTAACATATGCACACTAATATACATAAAATAGATAACCACCCGGGACCTCATTTGAACTCAGGCAACTGTTCCCAACACTCTGGAATAACCTACAAGGGAACAGAATCCAAAAGAGAATAGATATACGTACATGTATAACGGAATCAAGTGGCTGTACGGCTAAAAAAACACAACACTGTAACTCAACTATGTTCCACGATAAAACAAAAATTCAATTAAAAATAAAATAAAGGAATGTCTCCTGTATTCCCTCAGGCCTCGGTGACCTGGCCTGGAGCCACACCCCTGAAGCCTGAGCAGGCTTGGGTCCCAAAGCTGGACTGCGGTGGGACCGAGGCAGCGGGGGAGGAGGTGCCGGCAAAGGGGCCCGCTTGCACCTGTAGTGCCTCGTCCCCTCTGGACAGCACCACTATCTCCACATCCAGGAGTGCCTTCCTACAGCTAGCCAAGCCCGCTGCACCCAAAGAACGATGGAGCCTGTGGCTGGAAGAGCGCTGTGAAGCCACCCGGTGTCCAGGTCTCTTGGCGCTGGGGTTCCCTCCTCCAGCCTCCTTCCTCAGAGTCGCCCCGCTTACCTACGGCAACTCGCTCATCTCGGCGGTTTTGCAGGGCTGGGGATCTGCCGAGTGGTTGGAGGGGAAGGGGAAAGAAGTAATGGGACACAATCCCTTGGGTGTTTGTTGTGGCACATTCCGCTCTCATTTAAATTCCGGGACACGGCTTTTCAGAGCGTCTGGATTTCCAGGTAACCGGACGGTGCTTGAAAAAATCCTGCCACCTTGTGGCCACTTCTTGTAACAACAACTTACAAACCGGTGCTTAGGGGCACTTCATAATCAAAAGGCCTGCGGGGCTGTAAATGACCCCTACCCTCCAGAAATGTCCTGGGGAAGGCCATGGAAAAAGAATTCAGAACAGTGACCTTTCAAGTAGCTAATTTCAAGAGGTAAATTTTATTAACTGTGCTCTTAAAAGTAAAAGCATATGAACAGATGCTGTACATCGCTAAGTATTCAAGCAATGGAAATCCCAAGTACATCGAGGTATCTCTTGCAGCCGTCAGAATTGTCACAGTAAATATTTTTACAAAGTATAAATGCTGGAGAGAGCGTGGAGAAAAATTAACTCTCCAATGCTCTTTGTGGTAATGTAAATTGGCAACAGTCAATATGGAGTACTTCATGGAAAACTTAAGGTTACAAGAGAGGAAAGGTTGCCGGGAGGTTTAAATTAGGCGTTTGGAATTAACATATACGCACTAATATATATATAAAAATATATACAGGGACTTCCCTGGTGGTCTAGCGGTAAAGAATCCACCTTGCAATTCAGGAGATGCCTGTTCCCCTTTTCCGGGAACTAAGATCCCACATGCCATGGGGCAACTGAGACCTCGTGCCACAACTACTGAGGTCGCTCGCCCCAACGAGTGGGTCCACGTGTCACACGCTACAGAGCCCATGTGCCATAACTACAGAACAGAAAGCCCGCACACCACAACTAGAGAGATGCCTGTATGCCACACCAAGACCTGACGCAGCCAAAAAGAAAACATTTTTTAAAAAGACGATAAATAAATAAAATTAATATTAAAAAAAGATAAACAACATGATCATACTCTATAGCACAGGAAGCTAAAATATATATATTCAAGTCTATATATATCTGAATCACTTTGATATATGGCACAAACCAATACAACATTTTATATCAACTGTATTTAAATTAAAAAAAGAATTGGAAATTTATGCATATATTTTTAAAAAGTTTTGAAAATCAGAATGTTCATTATGACTTCCTGAGAACATGCGAACCCTTGCAGAAGAAATTTTGCATGTCGTTTTTGGCCTGTGATATGATTATAAAAGCCATCAGTTCAAGGCCAGGGATGTGACTCTTGTAAAAATCACCGGTTTTTACTTAGAAGATAGCAATAGGAACAGTTTCTCATGTGGTCACAAGGTAGACTCATTCTTCAGTAGTGAAGCACTCCAAGTGTTGTGAAAGTAACCATGTCCTAACCCTTTGCTGGGTTAATTCATTGTTTCATTCATTCAAACACATTTTTTATTGTCTGCTGACGCTGTGGCCAGCAGTGATGGGATACAGGTATGCACAAAGTATGCAGCGCGGCTGTCCTCCTGGAGCTGAAAGTATAGCAGGGGCGACAGACTAGAAACTGACAATTACAACAGTGTGTGCACAGTGCCGTGAGGGAGAGGTTGACGGTTCTCCAGAACTCGTGGGAGGGGTGTGTAACCAGGCCTAGGGAGTCAGGGCTTCTCAGGGGACATGAAGCTGAAAATTAGACCTAAGGGACGAGCAGAAGTTGGCCAGCAGGAAGTAATATCTGACGGTTTCAGTTTTCTCTGCGACGAAGAAGGAGAGCCATCTCCAGAGAGCCCTCATGGTGGTGGCAGGTTTGAGAAGAGTGGAGAATGTTCTACTTATCTGGTGCTTTGTTTAATGTTTAAAAAACGGTATTTTGGGCTTCCCTGGTGGCGCAGTAGTTAAGAATCCGCCTGCCAATGCAGGGGACAGGGGTTCGAGCCCTGGCCCGGGAAGATCCCACATGCCACGGAGCAACTAAGCCCGTGAGCCACAACTACTGAGCCTGCACTCTAGAGCCCGCGAGCCACAACTACTGAAGCCCGTGCGCCTAGAGCCCGTGCTCCGCAACAAGAGAAGCCACCGCAATGAGAAGCCCACGTACTGCAAGTAGAGAAAGCCCACATGCAGCAACGAAAACCCAACTCAGCCAAAAAAATTAAACAAAACAAAACAAAACAAAAAACCGGTATTTTGCTGAATATTTAACGCAATCATCTGGCTCAGTAATTTACACACACCCACACCCACACACACTGAGATGTCTTACTTCTCCCCCTGGCCCTGTCCATCTCTTTTCCCCTGCCCCATTATTATAACTTGCTATACTAAGTTTTTAAGTGCAAATAGAAGCAAATTTAATTAAATATTCTCTTCTGTCCCCCTTTCTTAGTTAAATGTAACTGTGGCAGAGACAATGCTCTGTGGTCACCGAATTCCCCCTTTTCTTCCCTCTCTGAGGAAAACAGGAAGACTACACTTCCCAGCCTCCTTTGCTGTTAGGTTGAGGCCATATGACCAGGTCTGGCCAGTAGGAGGTGAGTGGAGGTGATCACACCATCCCTGGGCTCTCCCATATGACTTCCTGAGCTGTGTTTACACTTTCTCTCTTTGGTTATGGCTTCAAAGGTCACAGGTTTAAGATGGTGGCATATAGATCTGAGTTATCTGACTCACACTGGGTTGTGCAATGAGCAAGAAATAAAGGGCTTCCCTGGTGGCGCAGTGGTTGAGAATCTGCCTGCCAATGCAGGGGACACGGGTTCGAGCCCTGGTCCGGGAAGATCCCACATGCCGCGGAACAACTAAGCCCGTGAGCCACAACTACTGAGCCTGCGCGTCTGGAGCCTGTGCTCCGCAACAAGAGAGGCCGCGATAGTGAGAGGCCCGCGCACCGCGATGAAGAGTGGCCCCCGCTTGCCGCAACTGGAGAAAGCCCTCGCACAGAAACGAAGACCCAACACAGCCATAAATAAATAATAAATAAATTAAAGAAATAAATATGTATTATGTTAAGCTGCTGAGATGTCATAGTTTGTTACTGCACATAATGTGCCCGTCAGAACAAAGGAAATGACAAATACTACCCTTAACCTTCACTATATTTTACTTAAAACAATGTATCCTGAAGATCTTTCCATTTTCTTAATAGGTATACAGTATTCCATTTTGTAGATGTATCACAGGTTATTTAATTAGTTCCTTTACAGTGGACATGGCATATTGCCAATTTCTTGTCATTATGCACATATATCATTATGTAAATGTGCAGACTGGAAAATGTCTTAAGTGGTTGATATGGAAAATGGAAAAAAGATTTGACAAGGGAAACACAATAGGGTTGCAGCAACATTAAAGACCCAATTGACTGTGGACACCATAAATACGCTGTAGTGCAAATCTGAGAAATTCTATGCTTTTTCTCTAATGCTTCTCAGCACTTCAGGTGAAGCTGGGGAAAAGGCAGATAGGTGGACCCACTGAGGATGGGGTGTTGGCAGGCTGAGTCGACAGCTGGTCAACAGGCAGGGGGAATGAAGACCTTGGCAGTAGAGTGGTTGAAATGTTGGTCCAAGTTATCTGAGCTGAATAGGGAAGGGTGTGAATAAAGGAAGGGGGTGATAGGCAGTGAGAAAGTTTAGGGGCCATTGGGCTGGAGTCTTGATAAAACTGAAGAACCAAAGTATTGGGAGTGAGTGAGAGAGAGAGAGAGTTGGAAGAAAGGAGCCTGAAATCCAAGTGCCAGATATTTCGGTTTGCGATTTCACAGTTGATAGGTGTTCTTCCAGACAAAGATCAGCTTTAGGAAGTGACCATATGGCCAATATGGAATAGAAGAGAAAGTCATCACTGGTGAAGAGAACAAGAAAATTAGAGGCAGGACATTCTATGTGACATTCACTTGAATGTTAGAGACTTCTGGGAATAATACAGGACTTGGAGTGAAGAATAAGATTATGAGCCAGAAGCTAAAATATTTAGAAGTCTTCTGGGATTTCTTAACTTGGAGCCCATGAATCCCTAAATGATCTATGAATAGGTTTCGGGAAGTCATAAAAAAAAAAACCCTGAAGGTATATACAAAATAGCATGTGGATATGTGTTTGCACATTTTATTAGAAAAGGGTCCACGACTTTTGTTAGTTTCTCAAAAGGTTCATGATTCTCTTGCCCCATGATTCTCTTGCCCCACCTCTCAGACTTAACCGTAACCCTCAAACAGTGCCAACGGAACTTCCTGCCAGGATGACAAAAGGTCTATGCCTGTGCTGTTAATATGCAAATACGGTAGCTGCTAGCCACGTGCGGCTGCTGAACATCAGGACGTAGCTAGTGTGACTGAGGACCTGCACTTTAAATTAATTTAAATTTATATTCAATTAGCCACAGGTACTGAACGGTGCAACTCTACAAAAATGGCGCACAGAAAAGTACTCCGTATCTTGTATGTTTCGGCAGCAAAGGTCAATTTTGTTTACCAATGAGATCTCCATTTTGATACTCTTCTATTTGACGTACTTTCTTCAATCATATGGGACTCAGTGTCTGTGTTTTATGGACTCCCACATTGCTGGTGAATTTTCCCTACAATGTGCTATTTGTCCATTTGATGATACCTACCCATATATAATACATTTTTGCCCCTGTCTTGCTTTCTCTCTCAAGAGAGACACACAGGGCTTAGAGACACACAGGGCTTCAAGTTACTTTGTAAACCTCCTGAAACCTAGAGTGGTCATAGGTCCTCAGGAATTAGTAGTTAGCAAACCTATCATGGCCCAATTTTCTGAATTCTTTCCGTATTCTCTCCACATAGCTGCGTGTCTACTCTGTGTAGCCCTTTTCACTGATCAGAAGACATCAAAGGGACTAGGGGATATGAAACCACGATCCTTGCTCTTCAAAAGCCCGCAGCGCCCCATCTTCCCAAGTTCCTTCAAACGCCTCAGCCTGACCCTCAGGGTCCCTCACAGAGGCAGTTTTTGTTATTCTCTCCTGTAACTTAGCATCAGGCCACAGTGAGGTATGCTTTGTTCCTTAAACATAGTCCGTATTTTCTCACTTCTCAGGATGAGTGTCCTTGGCTCCCTTCTAGCTTTCTGAATCCTACCGATCTATTAAGAGTCCGTCTCAAACACCATCTCCTCCAAGAACTATTTTCTGATTTCTTTCCAAATATGAATCCTCTTCCCTTTGGCCCTAGTGTGTTATACCTCTTTCAGGAGGCTTGGATATTTTTGCACGTTATAGCCCACTTAACTAGGCTAACAGCCCCCTGAAGGTAGGTCTTCTGTCTGATCCATTTGTTTGGAACTGAGTCTCATTTGAAAAAGAATTCAAGGTGGCTTTCAAAGACATATAGTAGTATATTTGATAGAAACTTTAACCACAAAAGAACAAATAATAAGCTCACTCTTTACCGCTAGGACTTAAATTCATCTGAAAAGAGCCACTCTCTTGACCTGTCAATACGTGGTCAGTTACAATGTCTACGATGGCATGTTAACAAGCCTGGTATAACTGTATGCATTCAGTTTGACCATTAAAATGGGGCCATCCAATCCCCTAAAATACATGGAACACAAGCCACTCTCAGATCCTTGGTTGATATGGACCTTGACTCAGAAGTAGCTGGCAGAAGAGCCCCCTGGGAAGGGAGCCATCCAATGGAGAAGACGGGAGTGAAGTCTGTGCTCTTGAAAGATGTACACTTCTGTTTGCCAGTCTCTGTTACACACTTACACACGTGTTACTTGGTGATCTCATCAGCAGATGTGGGTAGGAAACGTATGTGTGTTTTATACCTGCCGGCAGTGTTGATTTTGAATAAAGATATGCTGCTGTCTTCTTCTTGATGATGTCGAGTGTGTATGCATTCCGCTTTGCTCTGCTGACAGTCAGGCATTGAGCAAATAGATACGTCTGCTTTTTTCTTTAATGGCCATCTTTCGTTGCCCATCTTAAATGATATGTTAGTTTGTTCTCAGGACATCTGGTGGCCTCAAGCATTTCAGAAGATAGAAATGATTTGTTGAATTGAAAAGGTAGTTAGGTGGTATTGTATTCAATTGGTGTCAGATACCGCTACTTGGCTGCTCAGATGAGGCTTGTAAAAGACCTGCTTTCAACCGCAGGGAAGAGAGCTGAAGACTTGAAAATGACAGCTGGGGAGTTGGTACTGGTTTGAAATTTTCAGCCTGACCAGGACTGTCAGAATAATAAGCCTTAGGATATTCACTGTCATGTTTCATGAATCAAAGAAGAAAGTGCTTACTTTGTAAGAAGAGAGCACACTTGGCTGGAATAAAAGTAAAATTATTGCTTATGAATCGTAAAGACAAGTTCACCCCATCATGGTTTGTGAAGAGGAAGATTTAGTATTTTCTATCTGAGAACCTACAGAAAGTAAAAATCACTCAATGCACAGAACATAGCAACACAGAGCCTTTGTTAACTATGGTTGAAGACACTTCTCCATGAGTCTCCGGAGTTTCTGTGTGTCTTGCTGGTGGAGGTGCTGATGGCCTTTGTGCTGGACTTTTTTTTTCTCAAGGACGTCTGTATAGCATCCTTGAAAGGCAGAAACAACATCTTCCTCCAGAGCAAAGACCAGGTTTCTTTACTGCCCAGTATAATAAAGATAGTATCTCCCCCTGATGCAAAACTCAGGCAGGTTTGCTTTCTGTCCGCCATAAAAACATTTGGGTTCCCTAAGCTCAGGGTTCTTTGATTATGCTGCAAAACCACTGCATTCACAGTGTCTACCTGGGCCACTCTGTACAGCCCCCATGAGGCTTGGGAAGCAAGAAGGATATGATACGAATATGAAGCTCATGCTGCTTGTGGTTTTGAGAACACGAAAGTCTTTTGTCTCTGACCCAGGAATCTCATGTCTTCTGCCAGCATCCATGAAACCGTGGCAGGCTAACTCATGAGCTGGAAAGATCAAATCTCAGATCTTTCATAGTTTTTGATGCTGACAATCTTTCATCCACCTCCCTGAGTTCCAGTTTGGTATATTGATTTGGAGTTGAGATGTGGTTTCTGCTGGAAGAATTACATCACAGCATGCTGGAATCAATGTTAAAGTTACCGATGCCTGTTTTCAAGGCCCAAACATATCAATGGTTGAGAGGGTGGTGTTATGACAGAAGCAGACGTTAAGATTGCAAGAGTTCAGATCTAACCCAAATTTCTATTGAAGGGGCATTATAGAGAGCTTGCTCAGCTCACATGCTTCGAATTCAGATAGACTTGGGCTCTCGATGTGACTCCCTAAGAGCTGTGTCACTGGGCAAGTCCTTAACCTCTTTATGTTTCAGTTTCCTCACCTGTGAAACAGCAAGACAATAGAATCTACCTCTTGGGTTTGGGGGGAGGCGCTTAATACAGGGGTTGGAAAAAGTTTTGGTAAAAAGCCAGATAGTAAATATTTTAGGTTTCTTGGGTCCTACAATCTGACAACTATTCAACTCTGCGAGCACAGCACGAAAGCCATAGACAATACTTGAGTGAATGGGTTTGGCTGTGTTCCAAAAAAACTTTATTTATAAAAACAGGCAGTATGCCAGATTCGGCCCTTGGACTATAGGTTGTCAGCCTGTGATGTAGAACTTCGCTTGACTCACTGCCAGCATCTAATAAAGGGGCTCCTCTGCCAGGCATTGTTCTCTGTATTTGTTACTTCACTTAATCCTCTGTGCGGTAGCTAGTATCCCCATCTTACAGACAAGGAAACTGAGGCTCAGGGAAGATAAACAATTTGCTAAGTTTCCATGGCTGCATAGCCAAGATCAAGTCAAACTCTGACCTTCTGACTTTAAGTCGATTTTTCCTACCAACACCTTTTGTTACCTTTGAACAAGTATCTCCATGCCCAGCAGTTTTAGAGGCAAAACCTCAGTTTTGCTGGGGCAAAACTTCTTGTTTGTAGGTGTATTTGCATGTATAAAGTAAGGTTTGGATTATGCAAAACAATGTTCACCAAAATCCCTAATGAGATTCTAGCTCTGGATTCATAAGTATTTTGAATAGTTTTACCCACACCACAAAACTTAATATATTGCAGAATATTTCCATTAAGAAGAAGGAGAAAAAGTATTGCCTGCAAAAGTAGTGATGAACAGGAAAAGGCAGGTTTCCCTATTCATTATTTCTTGGGTAGGTGGTTTATCACCTGGAGGAGTCCAAAGTGACATATAAATCCAGAGTCTATCTAAAGAAAAAAATTCACATTTTCTTATGGATTCAAATGAGACAAGGTCCTGGCCACAGAAAAATTCAGGGAGATATTTGCCTGGATTATTACTATATGTCAAGCAAGTTATAAGGTGAATATCAGTTAATGACCATTAGAATAAAAGGTGCCATTAAAGCAAAAAAGGAACAGGAAAAACCCACCGACATCTTGAGAGTGATTATCCTTGAAATACGGAATTACAGATTATACAAATGTTTTTAAACTTTTCTGTAATTTCCAAATTTTCTACAGTGAGCGTGAGTTGACTTTATAAACAGACAAATCCAGAAATGTCACAAAAATTATTCATATAGAGTTTGCAACAGCAAGGGAAATGATTTTGTCCTAATGTTAAGGATACAAAGTTACAGAGAGAAAAGTATTTCCTCTCTGTTTGAAAAGAACTAGAATCGTCACAAAGAAAAAACAGACTAGAAGAATATTAATAGAGGCGTTAATAGAGATATCAACAGATCATGGGAATGCAAGGTAATATTTTCCTCGTCTTTTTATTCTTTTGCAGGTTCCGGATCTTCTATGAGGAATGTATGTTATGTTTAAAATGTTATAGAAAAATGTAATTTTGAAATAAAGCCAAAGCTATCTAAAAACGAAAAACACAACAAATAACTAATTACACTTTTGGTCTCAACTGGTTTGCTTCTCCTCTATTCACCGAGCAGCTTTTGCTTCCACATGAAGCAGGCCACTCCTGTCTCTGCAACCCCTACCGTGGTGTTGGAGGGGGGCCAGTGCTGTGTGCGTGTGTGTGTGTACGTGAGTGTGTGTGCACACGCGTGCACGTGCATGTGTGGTGTTGGGGAAAGGGAGAGTTGCTCTTTGTTACGGAGTCAGTGCTCCTATTTTTCAGTCCCAGGCGGCAGCGTCCCGCTGCTTACGGCTGGGCTCGGCAGTGCTTTCCACGTCTCGACCTGCCCTCTCCCGTGGCATTCCCACCCTGCTAATGAATATCCATCACCTTTCTCTGAACTGAGCCCAAGCCTCCCACCTGCCCTGCTTCGTAATTATACTCTAGCCTGTCTCAAATCCTCCTTCAGCGGGCTTGCAAAGTATCCAGGTTTCCTCCTCCCCCCGGTGTCCTGACTCACACTTGCAAGGTGCCTCAGCCCAGGATCTAGCCCTGCCCCCAAACCCCAGCTTGCTACCTGGGGCCGTCTTACCTATTGCCCGACTTTCCGGAAACAGCCTGATTTTACCGTAAAAGTCTCTACTGCCCCAGATTCCCAGCCACTCTGTTCCTGCGCCTGGCAGGACAAGATGTCTTTTGCAGGGTCATTTGTGTTGACTGTCGGCTTGAATTGTCACTGTGACTTGTCTCCCCCAAGCCTGGCTGAACCTTTGATGTTACCTGGCCTGCTCCCCGGTGTCGATCTGTTCTAGGCGCTGGGTTCTGTGCCAAGGCTCCATCCTCTCAGCCACCCTACTGCGATGCCAAAGTTGCATCGGGTCTAGACATCCAAAACTGCCTTGGCAATACAAGGGCAGACGCCAAGGTCAGGAGCAAAAGCACAAAAGCAAACAGTGGTGGAAAGACCAGGGGATCCAATGGCCAAAACAGAGGCGATCCTGGGCCACGGTTTCTCCACCTTGGCACTCTACCATTTGGAGCTGGATCGTTCTTTGTTGTGAGGGGGCTGTGTCGTGCACTGTCGGATGTTGAGCAGCACCCCTGGACGGTACCCATTCGATGCCAGTAGCACCCCCCTCCCAGGTGTGACAAACAAAAGTGTCTCCAGACACTGCCAAATATCCCTGGAAGGCAAAACCGCTCCCAGTGACTGAGAGCCACTGATCTATACTATTAGAGGTCCCCCAAATGGTTCTTCCCTTTGGACTTTGTGCACATGTTTGCTTTTAATCAAGGTTTCTCAACCTCAGCACTATTGACATTTTGGAGAAACCCTGGTCTATATGAATGTTGTTCAACTGGACTTGACAGAAAGTCTTAGGGTAACCCACCACATGTGCAGAACAGCCTTCATAAACAATGGCATTCGGCATGGTCACCCCAATGCCGGGTGACCGCCTGTCCTGCTTGCCTTTGCAAAGGACCAGCTAAGTTTGCACTGACAGGGTCAGGCGGGTCCCCAAATTGCCTACTTGATCAGATACGCAAGTCATTAAAACTGGTGATAAGCTCGTCCCAACTTCCTACAAAGTTGTTCAAGGACATAACTGAGGAAACCACATAATTCAGAAATCTTGGCCTTCAGAGCTCCCTGTGAGAAGAAATCAGATGAACTTCAGTGCAGGAACTTTGTGATCACTGTTTTTGGCTGTCCAGAGGTTGTTTTTAGCGCAGGTCACAATTCTAACTATGCCCTGGGTAGGTGTATTTTTCTTTACATATTTTAAATGTATGGACTTTCAATTTCATCTGAGTCAATTTCATCAGCAGTATGGTCAAGTACCCCAAATTAGTCAACCAAAAAGCAATGCAGGGTGGAAATCAGTGGTTCTCAGCTCTGCTGTACAGAAGAATCACCCCGGGGGAATTGTGAACAATTCCAAAGCCTCAGACCCCAGCCCCCAAAGCAATTAAATCAGGATCTCTGATTTAAGACTTCCCAGCAGGGTCAGGAACCTGCTGAGTAAACGGATGTAATTTGCAAAAGACTAGAGTGGAAGCTCAAAGAGAGAAAATGGCCAATGGCAAAATTACATGATCCATGTGCCGTTTCTATCACTCATGCGCCCTGCTCTAGCCCCCTTAGTCCTAAAGTCATCTAATTTTTCTTTTCTTCTTATTTTTTTTTTAACACCTATGTTTTCCAATCTTAGCATCCCTTCTTACTTTGCTCACTTTTGAGCCTCCATGTAAGTGAAATATACAAATTCCATTACAGAGGGAAAAGGGTAAAAAAAAAAAATGCCAAAAGCTGAAATCTGGGGCTTTATGGAAAAGTGTTATAAAGTGGGAACAGCTGGTGTGCAGTTGTTATTAGCTACCACTTGAGAATTGCTTCAGCAGCGCTTAATTTTATTCCTCACTGGAGGCACCAGCCTTCTTTCTGGAGTCTCTCCATTGCCATCACCAGGGAATATTTCTGAGAAACGGTTTGATATGACTTGAGTGCAATGTTCCTTAAGGTTTGGCATCCATAGTGTCCTTAATGGGTTTTCTACGCTATCAGGAATTTCATGTAGGTAATCCATTTAATAAATTAAAGAGAAATCAAGTCATCATAATTTGCAAAGTATAAATAATATTTAATAATTGTAGATTCATATTAGTGAATATGTGAAAGGGAAGACATTATTTGTAATCTATCACCAAGGTGGCAGAGACTGGCTAGTTGTTCACCAAACCATTTCCCTTCTCCTCCTGGGCACACAGCTAGACTACATTTCCCTGCATCCCTTGCAGTTAGGTGGGGCCATGTAACTGACTGCTGCCAATTGAAGGTGAGGGGAAGTGTGGGTTCTATTACTGTGCTACCTGCTCTTTGAAGTCCTCTGCCTCACCCAATGAGCTTCTGGCTCTACAGGTATCACTGAGAAATAAATCAGAGATTTCCTTAAATTAATACTCAATTTATTATGATATCATGATATCTCTAAGGGGTACCAGCTCTACCGTGTTGGAAGTCCCAATATTTGGTTTGGAATAGGTGTTACCTGTTTATCCTCAGATCATCTTTCTCTTTCCTCCAAACGTGAGGTCTGAGCAGAGGGCCTCTGAGTCAAATGTTGTTGCAAAAAGATTAACTCCAATTTCATGTTTTTCTTATGGTTTATCAAGAACGGGGTATTGAAACTTGAGGAGTAAAAGCTTTTGGTCTGAACAACTGGAAGCTTGGAATTGCCTTTTACTGAGATTCGGAAGACTGCAGAAGAAATCAGTTCTCTTTCACACATGAATACAAACAAGATGCCCCTCCCCAAGCCCTCCAGGAACTGCTTTGGGATCCACAAGGGGAGGGAGGGTCTCGCACTCATAGGTATGCACATCTGAAAATGTTATGCATTTTTGGCCAGAATATTCAATAGGTGATGTTGTGTCCTTCTCAGGGTAGCCCATCTGGAGGCATACGATGTCCATCTGTCCTTTATTGGTGATATAAACTTATCTGCATAGCATTCCTTTGTTTGGATACCCCATAGTTTATTCGACCAGTCTCCTATCCTTGGACAAATAATGCTGCAATGAGTAACCTTTTGCACATGTGTTTTCATATTGTTAGAGGTGTATTTCAGGGTAAATTCTGACACGTGGCATTGGCGGGTCAAAGGGTAAGCACTTACGCAGTTTTGTTAGATATTGCCAAATTTCCCTCCATAGAGATTATACAATTTTGCATTCCCTCCAGCAACGAGAGTGCTCACAATTGACTAACAGATTGTGGTGTCGGTGTTTTGAATTGTTGCCACTCTGATGGGTGAGAGTGGTGTCTCAGGGTACTTTTCATTTGCATTTCTGTTATTATGAGTGAAGCTGAGCATCTTGTCATAAGTTCAAGAGCCATTTTTACATCTCTTTTTGTAAATTGTCCATGTCTTCTGCACATACTTTTCCCATAGGATTATTGGTTTTTCTAAACTCAATTATAAAAGTTCTTTGCATATTACGAATCTTAGCTCCTTATCTGTGAAATATATTACAAATAGTTTTTCCCAGCTTGCCATTTATCCTTTGACTTTACTTATGTTGTTTTATGCCATGCAAAAAAAAAATTATTTTTATGTCATCAAATTTATCCATCTCTTCTCTTATTTAAAAAAAAATTTTTTTTTAATGTTTATTTATTTATTTATTTTTGGTTGCATTGGGTCTTTGTTGCTGCGTGTGGGCTTTCTCTAGTTGTGGTGAGCAGGGGCTACTCTTCGTTGGGGTGCGCAGGCTTTTCATTGTCGTGGCTTCTCTTGTTGTGGTGCACGGGCTTAGTTGCTCCGCAGCATGTGGGATCTTCCTGGACCAGGGCTCGAACCCGTGTCCCCTGCATTGGCAGACAGATTCTTAACCACTGCGCCACCAGGGAAGTCCCCTTTTCTCTTACTGCATCAGCATTTTGAGTTGTAGTTAGAAAGCCTTTCACTATACCCTATAAAATCATTTTTACTTGGCACCTACTATGTCCAAGGCACTAGATGAGATGTTAAAAAGAAAACAAAACTGAACAGAATCCAGTCCTTATACGAAAGAAAGAATGGATCATAGCTTACTTGTCCTTGATTCAAAGACAATTTTTATATTCATAATTTGAGTATAAATAGATTGCAGGTAATCTTGACCAGAACTCTGGGGATTATTTTTTCTGAAGCAGAAACCAACACACATCATCAGACAAATGGGAGGAAATATAGGACGGTAGTCACTATGTTGGGCTTTGGAATCAAAATACTCTGGGTTTTTTTCTGCATCTTACTAGCTGTGCAAATTTGGACAAGTCGCTAAGCCTCTCTGAATCTCAACTCCAGAATCAAAGTAATACCTGCCTCATAGAGCTGTTGTGGTAATTAAAGGAAATTATGTATGAAAAATGAAAAATGCTTAGCATCATGCCTGATACACAAGAAAAGTGCAATTAAAGAAAGCTCCACTCTCCCTCCTCCCCTTCAGTGATCTGACAATGGAGTAGAATACTGTAGTGGACATCTATTATTTTGTCTACTCAGCCTCACTCCCTTCCCGTTGTCCATTTTGCCCCCTTTTCTTTGATACTCCTCAATCTTGAGGAGAACAAGTTTTGAACAAGAAAAAGAATAAAGGTTCAGATAAGGAGGTTAATCATAAACTTGACAGAGGTACCCACAGGGTCCTGCTCGGTTTCACCAGCAGACACTGCTTTGAGAATGGCTGATGGCATCTGAGTCTGACACAGCTATTCCATTTGTACTTCCAAATGCATTTCTCTCCTCAATGGCCAAAGCAGATGTCACCATTAATGATTTTAGTGCTTTTCTAGATATGAGAAAATGCAAGAATGTGAGCTCATAAAATCTTCTGAAACTATCTAACTATCTGAAGGTCTGTTCTGCCAGTTTTTCCCAGAGCACAGAGGGCCTCATTCCTGCTCTCCACCCTGAATTCCTTTCAGGGGGTGTTGAAGATCAGCAGCTGCAGCGGCTCATTACTTAATCCTTGTAGAGGTAGATGGCAAGTGCCAGTTTTTAGTTGACAGAGCCCCTTCATGGTCATAAATCTGACCATGGTTTTGGGGGCATTTCATGACCATTTCGTCCCATGGTGCTAGGAATGCTCATTTCCAGGTCTGGTGAAGATTTCAATGATAGGCCACTCAATGTGCTATTACTGGACTAGGCCTTATTAACAGTAGCCAAAAGTCTTTGGACCACCTATCTTACTAGCCTCTTGTGGTCCAGGAAAATATTCCCTATTGTTGCTTCTTCCCATATCTAGAGTTACACTATTACGATCACTGATCTCATATGGAACTACATATTATCATTTTATCAGAGGCTCAGTCACACATTTGTTAATGCAAGAAACAACAATTTTGCAAAACAGGAAATATAGGTCATAAGTTGTTGCAAATGTCTCCTGGTTTCAGCCAGACCCAGGAGGGGATGTGTTAATTTCTTCTTTCCTGCAGCCATTCAGAGATGGCCTGGGTCAGGATGTTCCCTGTGAGCTGAACAAAGGTATTGCAGTTTAACATTCAAGCATGGGGGCAGGGTTCCCTGAGATGGGCCACTATGTATACTTTAAGCTATAGGCAACATCTCTTTAGTGATTAACTTGTAGCAAAAGCAATAGAATACAAAAGTTAAGGAAACAGATCTAATATAGAGTCAGATTTGTTATTCCCTATTACAATTCCCCACTGACAATGTCTGTTCCACAATCTTGTGGGAAAGGGGTGACGATCGCTGGGGCTATTTCCTGCTGAACAGGGGCAATGAACAGGGGCAATGAGGGGGTGATTGTGGAATGGAACTGATCAGCCTTGGGCAGGGAATATTCCTTAGAATCTTTAGTAAATAGCACAATTCTCTTTCCTTCTTTATCTACAATTATTTTAACCTGATGAAACCCCTTAGCCCTGTTGCTATGTAATTTGTAATTGGACTTAGGCTTTTGGTTCCAGTTCCCATACCTATCTATTAATTTTAATTTTCTGACTGTGTCATAACTATATTTAAGGGGAAACGTTTCCTTATATCTGTAAAAACACAGATTAAAAGCCAGTAATATTTCAGGCAAAACCAAAAAATTATAACCATATTCATCCGTTTACTCAGTCCTATAAAATGAATCCTTTTTACTAACAGTTTTATGAAATCAGAGTTTCCATTAGACCTTTAAAATAGCTTACCTAGTTTAGCAGTATGATTTAAAAGTTATCAGAAACCTGCCCTTGTCAAAATGTCCTTTCTATGACTCTTCTGGAAGATGCAGCAGTTCTGCAAAGCATCAGCTTAGCTGTCTCTGAATGTTAAAGTCTTAAAAAGGCAAGGTTAAAGATCTGATCACAATGCTTTTTGACAAAGAAGCTTATCCAAGTTGTTGTGACATACAACATTTTAAGAAAACAACTAAAATTATAACATTATACCAGGACATATCCAAATTTCAGAAACTTTATATAATTGCTAGAATGCCTATATTAATAACATTTATACATACCGTATAATCTGAGGAGGCTTATCACCTACTTGACAATGCTTTCCATGTAATTTAACAAACCAACCAATCCTACTTAGTTTTATATATATATATGTATTTTTTTTCCTGAGGTGCCTCAGGGGCCCTCTGAAGCATCCTAAAGTTAGCTGAAGTCAAAAGAACTTTAAGGGACTTCCCTGGCAGTTCAGTGGTTAAGACTATGCTTCCAATGCAGGGGGCTCGGGTTCGATCCCTGGTCGGGGAACTAAGATCCCACATGCCCCGTGGCCAGAAATAAATAAATTAATTAAAAAAAAAAAAAAGAACTTTAATTAGAATTTCATACGAAGTTCATCAAAAAATATCAGAACGTTTTAAAAACATTTGGTCAGACAGAGTCATAGGTCACTGTGAGTACTTACAAACAAATACAGATCACTTAAAGGCAAGGAAGTTCACACAATCTGTTATCAAAAACAGCTTTCTAAGTAAACTTGTTCTCTTAGCAGAGAGGAAACAAATCTAGTCCTGCACCAGTTTACTTTTTTTTTTTTTAATTTCCTTTGTATGTTTTTAAGAACAGGACCTAGATAAAGAAGAGTTTTGCATTTGCAAGATTACTTCCACCCAGTAATGCAAAGACACAGCTAAGGGAAAGGGCAGCCCCATCTTACAGATGGAAAAACAGAGGCGAAAAAAAAAAATGAAGAAGAAGGGAAGCAAAGATAAGCTAGAGGCCTCAGGCTCAGTCACTGTGGCAAAAAACGTAAAAAACACAAACACATGGAGGCTAAACAATACGTTACTAAATAACCAAGAGATCACTGAAGAAATCAAAGAGGAAATCAAAAAATACTTAGAGACAAATGACAATGAAAACACAACTATCCAAAACCTATGGGATGCAGCAAAAGCAGTTCTAAGAGGGAAGTTTATAGCTATACAAGCCTACCTCAAGAAACAAGAAAAATCTCAAGTAAACAGTCTAACCTTACACCTAAAGGAACTAGAGAAAGAAGAGCAAACAAAACCCAAAGTTAGCAGAAGGAAAGAAATCATAAAGATCAGAGCAGAAATAAATGAAATAGAAACAAAGAAAACAGTAGCAAAGATCAATAAAACTAAAAGCTGGTTCTTTGAGAAGGTAAACAAAAGTGATAAACCATTAGCCAGACTCATCAAGAAAAAGAGGGAGAGGACTCAAATCAATAAAATTAGAAATGAAAAAGGAGAAGTTACAACAGACACCGCAGAAATACAAAGCATCCTAAGAGACTACTACAAGCAACGCTATGCCAATAAAATGGACAACCTGGAAGAAATGGACAAATTCTTAGAAAGGTATAACCTTCCAAGACTGAACCAGGAAGAAATAGAAAATATGAAGTTGAAACTGTGATTAAAAATCTTCCAACAAATAAAAGTCCAGGACCAGATGGCTTCACAGATGAATTCTAAGAAACATTTAGAGAAGAGCTAACACCCATCCTTCTCAAACTCTTCCAAAAAATTGCAGAGGAAGGAACACTCCAAAACTCATTCTATGAGGCCACCATCTCCCTGATACCAAAACCAGACAAAGATACTACAAAAAAAGAAAATTACAGACCAATATCACTGATGAATATAGATGCAAAAATTCTCAACAAAATACTAGGAAACAGAATCCAACAACACATTAAAAGGATCATACACCATGATCAAGTGGGATTTATCCCAGGGATGCAAGGATTCTTCAGTGTATGCAAATAAATCAATGTGATACACCATATTAACAAACTGAAAAATAAAAACCATATGATCATCTCAATAGATGCAGAAAAAGCTTTTGACAAAATTCAACACCCATTTATGATAAAAACTCTCCAGAAAGTGGGCATAGAGGGAACCTACCTCAACATAATAAAGGCCATATATGACAAACCCACAGCAAACATCATTCTCAATGGTGAAAAACTGAAAGCATTTCCTCTAAGATCGGGAACGAGACAAGGATGTCCACTCTCACCACTATTATTCAACATAGTTCTGGAAGTCCTAGCCACGGCAATCAGAGAAGAAAAAGAAATAAAAGGAATACAAATTGGAAAAGAAGAAGTAAAACTGTCACTCTTTGCGGATGACATGATACTATACATAGAGAATCCTAAAACTGCCACCAGAAAACTGCTAGAGCTAATTAACGAATATACTAAAGTTGCAGGATACAAAATTAATGCACAGAAACCTCTTGCATTCCTATACACTAATGATGAAAAATCTGAAAGAGAAATTATGGAAACACTCCCATTTACCACTGCAACAAAAAGAATAAAATACCTAGGAATAAACCTACCTAGGGAGACAAAAGACCTGTATGCAGAAAACTATAAGACACTGATGAAAGAAATTAAAGATGATACCAACAGATGGAGACATATACCATGTTCTTGGATTGGAAGAATCAATATTGTGAAAATGACTGTACTACCCAAAGCAATCTGCAGATTGAATGCAATCCCTATCAAATTACCAATGGCATTTTTTACGGAACTAGAACAAATCATCTTAAAATTTGTATGGAGACACAAAAGACCCCGAATAGCCAAAGCAGTCTTGAGGGAAAAAAATGGAGCTGGAGGAATCAGACTCCCTGACTTCAGACTATACTACAAAGCTACAGTAATCAAGACAATATGGTACTGGCACAAAAACAGAAACATAGATCAATGGAACAAGACAGAAAGCCCAGAGATAAACCCACGCACCTATGGTCAACTAATCTATGACAAAGGAGGCAAGGATATACAATGGAGAAAAGACAGTCTCTTCAATAAGTGGTGCTGGGAAAACTGGACAGCTACATGTAAAAGAATGAAATTAGAACACTCCCTAACACCGTACACAAAAATAAACTCAAAATGGATTAGAGACCTAAATGTAAGACTGGACACTATAAAAGTCTTAGAGGAAAACATAGGAAGAACACTCTTTGACATAAATCACAGCAAGATCTTTTTTGATCCTTCTCCTAGAGTAATGGAAATAAAAACAAAAATAAACAACTGGGACCTAATGAAACTTCAAAGCTTTTGCACAGCAAAGGAAACCATAAACAAGACAAAAAGACAACCCTCAGAATGGGAGAAAATATTTGCAAACGAATCAATGGACAAAGGATTAATTTCCAAAATATATAAACAGCTCATGCAGCTCAATATTAAAGAAACAAACAACCCAATCCAAAAATGGGCAGAAGACCTAAATAGACATTTCTCCAAAGAAGACATACCGATGGCCAAGAAGCACATGAAAAGCTGCTCAACATCACTAATTATTAGAGAAATGCAAATCAAAACTACAATGAGGTATCACCGCACACCAGTTAGAATGGGCATCATCAGAAAATCTACAAACAACAAATGCTGGAGAGGGTGTGGAGAAAAGGGAACCCTCCTGCACTGTTGGTGGGAACGTAAATTGATACAGCCACTATGGAGAACAGTATGGAGGTTCCTTAAAAAACTAAAAATAGAATTACCATATGATCCAGCAATCCCACTACTGGGCATATACCCAGAGAAAACCATAATTCAAAAAGACACATGCGGGCTTCCCTGGTGGCGCAGTGGTTGAGAATCTGCCTGCCAATGCAGGGGACACGGGTTCGAGCCCTGGTCTGGGAAGATCCCACATGCCACGGAGCAACTGGGCCCGTGAGCCACAGTTACTGAGCCTGCGCGTCTGGAGCCTGTGCTCCGCAACAAGAGAGGCCGCGATGGTGAGAGGCCCGCGCACCGCGATGAAGAGTGGTCCCCACTTGCCGCAACTAGAGAAAGCCCTCGCACAGAAACGAAGACTCAACACAGTCATAAATAAATAAATTAAAAAAAAAAAAAAAAAAAAGACACATGCACCCCAATGTTCATTGCAGCACTATTTCCAATATCTAGGTCCTGGAAGCAACCTAAATGCCCATCAACAGACGAATGGATAAAGAAGATGTGGTACATATATACAATGGAATATTACTCATCCATAAAAAGGAATGAAATTGAGTCATTTGTTGAGATGTGGATGGATCTAGAGACTGTCATACAGAGTGAAGTAAGTCAGAAAGAGAAAAACAAATATCGTATATTAACGCATGTATGTGGAACCTAGAGAAATTGTACAGGTGAACCGGTTTGCAGGGCAGAAATTGAGACACAGATGTAGAGAACAAACGTATGGACACCAAGGGGGGAAAACCACGGTGGGGTGGGGATGGTGGTGTGCTGAATTGGGCGATTGGGATTGACATGTATACACTGATGTGTATAAAATTGATGACTAATAAGAACCTGCAGTACAAAAAAACAAACAAACAAAAATAAACAAGTAATACTAAACTTTCTTTGGGTTATTTGTATGGAAATATGTTAATATAAATGTTTCAGACATTACATGAAATTTCTAAAAATCTTATATGTTCTGGTATAATAATTCATAATTCTAGTTATTACTTTAAAATGTATATCTCAGAAATAACTAAATTTCCTTGTCAATTGCATTATTATGAACTTTCATCAAATCTTTAACCATGGTCATTTTTAAGTCTTTTATCATTTACAGACAGTTCTGGGTGTACTCTGATGCTTTTGCAAAAATGTTCCTATAAAAGGGTTTCATCTTCAAGGAATTCATGGAAAAGACTCTGACAAGTACAGGTTTCTGGTAACTGTGTATACTGCTGAGCTGAATGAATAAGCATTTTCAGAACTCTAATGGAAAACTGATGAACTCATAAAAGTGCTAACAAAAGATCAAGATGAAAAAAAAAATTAATTACATGGGACTGAGTGAACTGATGAGGATGATTATAATTTTTGTGACTTTCTGTTTGAATAAAAAAAAAACAAACTCAGTTACGAATTGGGTATTACAATATAAACTTACTAGCTTACAAAGAACAGTTGGGATACATTGAAGTTGCTTGCTCAGGTGACTAAGGCTTTACTATTTCTTCTTGATGAACCCTTAAAGAAGCTTATGAATTAAAGTTTGGCTGAGGGAGCATTCCCAGCAGTTTTGAGGTTTTTTTTTTTTTTTTTTTAATGTTATTCCTGCATTCTCTTTTTTCCCTTCAGTTCCAAGCAACACAGATTGATTAGATAAGCTCCAGAGAGCCCAGGTAGATCATTTACATCTCAAAGGCACAGGAAGAGAAATGCAAATTCCTCCTCTAACTGCTTATACAAACCTAGCCATCTTGGGTTATTTTCAGGCAACTTTCTTTTTTCCAGTTCCCAAATATCCACTTCAGTTTAAACAAACAAATAACAGTAATCATCCACTCACATTTGCATGCCCCACTTTCAGCAAAACCAGGAAGAGAGAAAGGGATTTAGACTCAGGTATGAGACACTCATTCACATACACAGAAACCACCCCCCCAAGATAAAAGTAATTGCAAAAGACCCACCTTGATGTAATGGCCAAGCCATTAGGGGCCTTTGGTCTCTAGATCTCAGGGAGTATTCAGGCATTTTCTTTCATTTATGGGAGCATAGCTAAAGATCTCCTAATTTTGCAAAAATACACCAGGGGACTATATGATGGAACAGAGGTCTGATCAACCATACTTAATTATTCATGGCCCATGTTATCAAATATCAAGCAAACAACAATTGAAATCAGTCTCTCAAGGTCACAGTTCTCTAGCCCCTAAAAGGAAGATTCCCAACCAATGTCCCATCAGTCCAAAAGGGGAGAACCCCAACCAATGCCCCATCAGAGATAAAGCTGAATGAATGACCAAGGCTAGTCCAAAAGGGAAAATCCCAACCAAGATTCCACCACAGGCGAAACCAATGCAATAGGGAAGGATACCCTGGTGTCATCAGACACAAGCCCCATTATTCACCAAAGACGTCTCAACTGGCCAATGCAAGTACTAACACACATACAAACAACAAACATGGTCCCACAAACAAAGGATCAGATGAGATGTAGCCCAGAAATTCTACTTCCATTCCCAGACGGAGGCCTCCAGAGTGGCCTGCCTCCCAAAAGAGAATGGACCATGAGTAGCTCAAAATGATACACATAAAAACACGAACAAAAAATAAGCTATGATTGCACAGACAGAAAATCAGAGGAGGTGTAGCCTAAAATTCCACTTCCACTCCCAGACGGAGGCCTCCAAACAGACTGGCCTGGCTCTTGAAAGAGAGTGGACCCAGTGGCTCACTTCCCACAAGGGGAGCAGCCCAAATAAAGTGGAGAGAACTCCCAGCCTACTCAAGCTGGAGCGACTCACCCCCAGTGACATCAAATGTGGAGTGCAGCTCCAGACGTTTCTGGGCTCCAAACAGCCTTGTGCTGTGGGCAGCTGGCAGCTGTCGGGGACAGTCCTTCCGAGATCCCTGGAGAAAAATGGGCTCTGGCAGCTGCTGAGGGCTCAGGGAAGGGGCTGCACCTGGCCAGGATCTCCCTGCCAGCCTGGACTCCTGGCTGGCTCGCTACAATTGTTAGTGCAAGTTCATGTGTCCGACGCACAGTGAGGCCAAGCCCGGCACACAGTGAGGCCAAGCCCGGCACACAGTGAGGCCAAACAAACCGAAACACTGGAGTTTGGAGCAGAGAAAGGTTTATCGCAGGGCCATGCAAGGAGACGGGTGGCTCATGACTTAAAAAAACCCCAAGCTCCTGGAAGGGTTTCGGCAAAGCATTTTTAAAAGCCAGGTGCGGGGTGGGTCGCAGGGTATGTGATCAGCTCGTGCACAGTTCTCTGACTGGCTGATGGTGAGGTAACAGGGCAGTGTCATAAGGGTTAACATTATCAGTCTTTAGGTTCCAGGAGGCCTGGGGCTATGTGCTCATGGTCATCAAGTAGTTAATATCTTCCATTTGGTGGGGGGTTTTCACATCTGCAAAACAACTCAGTAAATGTACACCAAATACTGTTATCTAGGTACCTCAGAGAGGAGCTAAAGCAGAGGATATGGGGAAAGGCCTGTTCTAGGAAGACCCCATAGAGTCCTGCTTGGTTATACTATTATAAGAAAGGGCATATAGATCTGCCTCTCAGGAAATAATAAACATACTAAAGGAAACCAATAGGGGCACCTGAGCCATTCAAAAAAGTAAAAACTGGGAACTAACTTTCAAGGGCTGATAAAAATAAAAATAGTGACTTTACTCTGGGTTTAACTTGTAAACTCAGAATGAAGGTCATTGCTGAATGCCTTATATAAGCCTTGAAGGCATGATAAATTAAACTCTAAAGTTCTAGAACATAGAGCTTGTATATTCCTGTTTAGAAATCTTCTCACTGAAAAGTTGGGCAAATCAGTCTTTTAGTATCCTTTAGGTGACAGACCCATTCTTTGGGGAACAAAAAGCAACTGTCTTTCTCTTGCAAACCTCTACAAACCAGAAGTGTAAATATAGGCCATAAGGACCTGAGACTGAGCCTAATTAGCTCAATCAGGCAAGACCTGAAACCAAGTGGAAAAAAAAAGGACAAAGTGGCAGCTTTAAAATTCAGACCACTGGGAATGCTCCCTCAGCCAAGCTTTACAAATAGTAAAGCCTTAGTCATCTGAGCAAGCAACTTTAATGTATTCCAACTGTTCTTTGTCAACCAGTAAGTTTATATTGTAATACCTAATTCATAACTGTTTTTTTTAAAGTGAAGCCATGAGATCTCTAGTTTTGCCTGTTTATATTATATGTCTGTGTACACATTATACATGTGAGATATCTCTACCTCTGAAAAGTATTATCAAAATTGAATTTATAAAGAGCTCAATTTAAAAGTAACTGCTTACAAATTAAATATAAAAGAACTGGCCAAAATGACTTTCAGGTTCACATGAACTGTGAAATATTTAATATTAAGTTGATACCTGGTATTAAAGTTAGTTTAAGTTTGTTGATCTAATCAATATAGACATGTCTTTAGAGTCATCAACATTAAGTATAATACTTTATTGTACCTAGGTCTAATAAAAGTCAAATAAGACCTTATTATATCTGTTGCAAGGCAAATAATTTGATATGATAAAACTTTAAGTAAATGTAAATGAGATTAAGAGCTTTTGGGTAAACTCTCTAAAATTAACTATGTTTTAGAAATGTCTCCTTAAAATGATCTCTCCAGATAATTTGTTAACTTAGAGTTCTAGAGTTCTGCTCATTTAAGTGATGGAAATTTGCTGAATAGCTAGGTCATTTCCAAAAAAAATAAGATACTGAGACATCAATTACTAAACAGAGAAACTAAAGGTATTTAGGACTATTAATGAATATGTTTGGGGCCACCCTGGGATGTTCTCTATAAGAAAACAAATGTTTTTAGAAATTATCACTGATATTTATGTTCACCAAACTACAGAATGTTAATGTAAAAGACAGTTCATAATTGCTTACTTCTTAGCTTTCACTAGAAATTAATGTTTTTAAGAGTTGAGGATTCTAATTTAAACATGTAATTAAAGCTAATAGGAATAATACGGAAACATTTCAGTATACAGTAGGAAAGTAGAATGTGTGTTTTCAGTAAAGAAGGTATGAGGAATGGAATTACATTTTATTGAGGAAAAAAATTTTATTCATGGCCAGGATTAACTAAATTTAGATTAAAGTTAATTAAGTAAATTTGTTTTGTTGTTAAGTAAGCTAGTACAAGACTGGAATTTGAATGAAGTTTCTTAGAGTGCTTCTTTTTGATAACAGAATGTGTGAGTTTCTGTACCCTTAAGTGATCTGTACTTGTTTTTTTAAAAATCTTTTTGTGACTTTGGTTAAATGAATAAGTATTGTTGCACAATGACCTATGATCCTGTTGTGTTTTAAAACCTTTTTGATATTTTTAACAAGCTTCCCAAATATTAAAATCTAACTAAAGCTCTTTTACCCTCCAGCTGACTCTGGGGTGCTTTGAAGGAACATCTCTGAGACACATCTCAGAGAGGAATGTCAAACTAAGTTCATTTGGTATGCTAAATTACTTCAAAAACATTGTTAAGTGATTGGAAATGAACCTTATGTTATAGTGTATGCATAAATGTCATTAATACAGATATTCCAAATTTTAAATGGAATTCCTAAAATCTGATATGCCCTGATATAATGTTATCAGTCATAATTCTAGTTATTATCTTAAAATGTTATATGTCACAGATATATCCAAGTTTCTTGCTGATTGCATTGTACTCAAATCTTTAACCTTGCTATTTTAAGTTTTGTCTTTTATAGATAATCATTATTTAACACTGATGCTTTTACAAAATGAAGATTTTCAAGAAGACTCATAAAAAGGGCTTTTTAAACAAATATAAGTTTCTGATAGCCTTTAGATAATACCACTGAACTGGGTAACAAATGATAAAACTCTACTGAAAAACCTGATGACTTCATCCAGATCAACAGTAATTAATTACATGGGGCCAAATGAACTGATGAATATGATTTATAACATCATGACTTTTTGTGAAATATACTAAAACCTTCCTCTTATTCTATGACCTACAACAAGTTGATAAAGTATACCTTTGTAAACAAAGATGAAACATTTATCTATTTCTGTCTACCTGATCCTTCCAGAATTTGGCTTCTCCATCTGGCTCTCCCGTGGACTTGATGTTTTATTACAACTGGATTATAACTAGTTATACTAATCATTGTTTTAATATGTTCTTTATTTCCAAATTGTTTATGATTTGTGTCTCCCTGCTACACTATGACTTTGTCAATGTTACTAGCTGCATTACTTATATCCTGTCTGTTTTATAAGATTGTTGTCTCTTACAGTACCCAGTGTGTAACCAGGCCTCCAACAAAATTGATGATGGCTAAACATCTTGAGGAAATAGATCACGTTTATGAGTTTTATAGAATAATTGTAATAGTGTGATTCTAGGTATGGGAAGAAGCAACAAGGGAAAACATTTCCTGGATCATAATAGAGTAGTAAGACAGAGGATCCAGAGAATCTTTAATTATCAACAGGGTCTAATCCAGAAATTAGCACCTGGAGTGGCCTATCAACAAGAATTTTCGCCTGATTTGGGACGAGCCTCCCAGCACCATGGGACAAAATCTGGTCATGAAATGTCTCCTAAATATTGGTCTAGGGACTTCCCTGGTGGTCCAGTGGTTAAGACTCCACACTATCAACGCAGGGGGCCCGGGTTTGATCCCTGGTCAGGGAACTAGATCCCGCATGCCACAACTAAAGACCCCGCATGCCGCAACTAAGGATCCCGCATGCAGCAATGAAGATCCCGCATGCTGCAACTAAGACCTGGTGCAGACAAATCAATAAATAACTGGTAAAAAAAAAATATTGGTCGAATTTCGGACCAAGAGGAGCAACCGAGAAATGGAATATTTCCTGCCATATCAGTAAACAAAGGATGTCACAGTCATCATCAGCGACTGCAGCCACCAGCCAACAGTGAGTGGGTGAGCCCTGAGGGAACTGGGGAATGAAAAGAATACCTGCCATCTAGCAGCCATCAGACTGCAGCTACTCCCCGCAGTGAGCCCTGAGGAAACTCAGGATGTGAAAACACAGGATAATGGCCCCAGATAGCTGAGGTGCATATCAAAGGAAGGATTTCAGTGAGCCCAGACTCTTGCAACTTTCCATACACAGAAAAGCACTAAATTCCTTGAGACATCTAGTTTTCTTTTATTAACAGTAATCTTTTGTTCCTACTACCTGCCCTTTGCTGCAAAACTTCTATATATCCTGGCTCCCCGCCTCGCCTCCTCGCAGCAGTTCTCTCAGGGTTACTTGAGATACTGCCTCCCGGGCTTGAAGTCCTAAAAATGTCTGCCGTATAAAACATAAACTCTCAACTTTCATGCTGTGAATATTTTTTTTAGTCAACTATCTTAATACCCCATCCACCCTGACCTCATAGGTGAACTCACGACCCAAGAAAGGGCAATCAGAAAATTTCCTTGGTATTTTCTAAATAGGGCTTAAAGAAGGCAATCTCTCTCCCTTGGAAGGTGGGGCTGGAGAAATGTGAACCCAAGAAATGTGAACCCAAGACATGGTTTCTGTCTTATGGAAAAAGTCAATCTAAAGAAAAAAGAGAATGAAATCAATACTGGCAAAAGATGGAGAAAACTTGAAATTCAGATTCTTGGTTCCTGTCCTCTCTGAGACCTAGCCATGCCTCTGACCTTAACATTGATTAACAGGAGCCAATAAATTCTGCTTTTGCCAAGGTGGATTCTATTTCTTGGGTCCAAAAGGGTTCAAGTGATACATATGTTTGAAGTCAGAAATATTTAGAAAAATCGAAGTATGTAGACACTCCAACTATTACCCTTTGACGAGGGGATTAATTCAGCTAAAAAAGAGGCTAAGTAGCAAGTCACCTTATCAAGGGAAGGTGTGACATTTGTGGAAGATGATGAAGGGGTGAAAGACTGGTCTCCACCCACCCCCCACTTCTCCCTCCTGCTGCCCCTCCCATTAGAAGACCATCTGTGGAACCTCAAATCATCGCATTTCTCCAAGTGAAAGAAACTTGTATAGTGATATACAATTTCTTGAATCTGTTGACTAAAAAAAAATTCACAACCTAAAGGTTGAGAGTTATGTTTTATTCGGCGGGAATTTTTAGGACTTCAAGCCCGGAAGGCAGCATCTCAAGTAACCTTGAGAGAACTGCTCAGAGGAGGAGGCGAAGGGGGGAGCCAGGATATATAGAAGTTTTGCAACAAAGGGCAGGTAGTCTGAACGTCAAAATATTATTGTTGATTAAAGAAAACCAGGTATCTCAAGTTAAGGAATTTAGCGTTTTTCTATGTATGGAAAGATGCAAGAGTCTGGGCTCACTGAAATCCTTCCTTTGCTATGTATGCACCTCAGCTATCTGGGGCCAGTATCCTGTGTTTTCACATCCTGAGTTTCCTCAGGGCTCACCGCGGGGAGTGGCTGCAGTCTGAAGGCTGCTAGATGGCAGGTATTCTTCCCTTCCTGAGTTCCCTCAGGGCTCACCCGCTCACCTGGCTGCAATCACTGATGACTGTGACATCCTTTGTTTACTGATATGGCAGGCAATATTCCATTTCTCAAAGCCTTCTAAAATACAGGGGAAAAAAACCCAACTTTGAAAGTAAAAACTAGGAAGAGGTCAAATATTGAAGCATTAACATTGCTGTTGTTTATGGTCTTTCATTTACAGACATTTCCATCTGCAAAATATTAATTATAACCATGATTAAGCTCCCTTACAGATTGCATTTGGATTAACTTGAAGGTGAATATCTGGGTCAATTATTTTATATCTCAGTTAATATTCCTAGGAAATACATTGAGTTATATAACTAATCTTTCATCTAAGTTGGGCACTTGTATTTAGTATTTTATTTTATTTTATTTTTTCAACATCTTTATTGGAGTATAATTGCTCTACAATGGTGCGTTAGCTTCTGCTGTATAACAAAGTGAATCAGCTATACATATACATATATCCCCATATCCCCTCCCTCTTGTGTCTCCCTCCCATCCTCCCCATCCCACCCCTCTAGGTGGTCACAAAGCACTGAGCTGATCTCCCTGTGCTATGCAGCTGCTTCCCACCAGCCATCCATTCTACATTTGGTAGTGTATATATGTCCATGCCACTCTCTGACCTCTTCCCAGCCCACACCTCCCCCTCCCTGTGTCCTCAAGTCCACTCTCCACGTCTGCATCTTTAGTCCTGTCCTGCCCCTAGGTTCTTCAGAACCTTTTATTTATTTATTTTTTTAGATTCCACATATATGTGTTAGCATATGATAT
Organism: Balaenoptera musculus; assembly: GCF_009873245.2. Classification (NCBI taxonomy): domain Eukaryota; kingdom Metazoa; phylum Chordata; class Mammalia; order Artiodactyla; family Balaenopteridae; genus Balaenoptera; species Balaenoptera musculus. The sequence continues at coordinate 10,265,774 of NC_045806.1, read as the reverse complement.
TTGTTTTTCTCTTTCTGACTTACTTCACTCTATATGACAGGCTCTAGGTCCATCCACCTCACTACAAATAACTCACTTTCCTTTCTTTTTATGGCTGAGTAATATTCCATTGTGTGTATGTGCCACATCTTTATCCACTCATCTGTCGATGGACACTTAGGTTGCTTCCATGTCCTGGCTATGGGAAATAGTGCTGCAATGAACAATGGAGTACATGACTTTTTGAATTACGGTTTTCTCAGGGTATATGCCCAGTAGTGGGATTGCTGGGTCATATGGTAGTTCTATTTTTTAGTTTTTTAAGGAACCTTCACACTGTTCTCCATAGTGGCTGTATCAATTTACATTCCCACCAACAGTGCAAGAGGGTTCCCTTTTCTCCCCACCCTCTCCAGCATCTATTGTTTGTAGATTTTTTGATGATGGCCATTCTGACTGGTGTGAGGTGATACCTCATTGTAATTTTGATGTGCATTTCTCTAATGATTAGTGATGTTGAGCATCCTTTCATGTGTCTGTTGGCAATCTGTGTATATTCTTTGGAGAAATGTCTATTTAGGTCTTCTGTCCATTTTTGGATTGGATTGTTTGTTTTTTTGATATTGAGCTGCATGAGCTGCTTGCATATTTTGGAGATTAATCCTTTGTCAGCTGCTTCATTTGCAAATATTTTCTCCCATTCTAAGGGTTGTCTTTTCATCTTATTTATGGTTTCCTTTGCTGTGCAAAAGCTTTTCAGCTTCATTAGGTCCCATTTGTTTATTTTTGTTTTTATTTCCATTTCTCTAGGAGGTGGGTCAAAAAGAATCTTGCTGTGATTTATGTCATAGAGTGTTCTGCCTATGTTTTCCTCTAAGAGTTTTATGGTGTCTGGCCTTACATTTAGGTTTTTAATCCATTTGCAGTTTATTTTTCTATATGGTGTTAGGAAGTGTTCTAATTTCATTCTTTTACATGTAGCTTTCTGGTTTTCCCAGGACCAATGACTGAAGAGGCTGTCTTTTCTCCATTGTATATGCTTGCCTCCTTTATCAAAGATAAGGTGACCATATGTGCGTGGGTTTATCTCTGGGCTTTCTATCCTATTCCATTGATCTACATTTCCATTTTTGTGCCAGTACCATGCTATCTTGATTACTGCAGTATAGTCTGAAGTCCGGGAGCCTGATTCCTCCATCCGCATTTTTCTTTGTCAAGATTGCTTTGGCTATTTGGGGTCTTTTGTGTTTCCATACAAATTGTGAAATTTTTTGTTCTAGTTCTGTGAAAAATGCCATTGGTAGTTTGATAGGGATTGCACTGAATCTGTAGATTGCTTTGGGTAGTATGGCTATTTTCACACTGTTGATTCTTCCAATCCAAGAACATGGTATGTCTCTCCATCTGTTTGTATCATCTTTAATTTCTTTCATCAGTGTCTTATACTTTTCTGCATACAGGTCTTTTGTCTCCTTAGGTAGGTTTATTCCCAGGTATTTTATTCTTTTTGTTGCAATGGTAAATGGGACTGTTTCCTTAATTTCTCTTTCAGATTTTTCATCATTACTGTATAGGAATGCAAGAGATTTCTGTGCATTAATTTTGTATCCTGCTACTTTACCAAATTCATTGATTAGTTCTAGTAGTTTTCTGGTAGTATCTTTAGGATTCTCTATGTATAGTATCATGTCATCTGCAAACAGTGACAGTTTTACTTCTTCTTTTCCGATTTGGATTCCTTTTATTTCTTTTTCTTCTCTGATTGCTGTGGCTAAAACTTCCAAAACTATGTTGAATAATAGGGGTGAGAGGGGACAACCTTGTCTTGTTCCTGATCTTAGCGGAAATGGTTTCAGTTTTTCAACATTGAGAACGATGTTAGCAGTGGGTTTGTCATATATGGCCTTTATTATGTTGAGGTAAGTTCCCTCTATGCCTACTATCTGGAGCGTTTTTATCGTAAATGGGTGTTGAATTTTGTCAAAAGCTTTTTCTGCATCTATTGAGATGATCATATGGTTTTTATCCTTCAATTTGTTAATATGGTGTATCACATTGACTGATTTGTGTATACTGAAGAATCCTTGCATTCCTGGGATAAACCCCACTTGATCATGGTGTATGATCCTTTTAATGTGTTGTTGGATTCTGTTTGCTAGTATTTTGTTGAGGATTTTCGCATCTATGCTCATCAGTGATATTAGCCTGTAGGTTTTTTTGTGACATCTTTGTCTGGTTTTGGTATCAGGGTGATGCTGGCCTCATAGAATGAGTTTGGGAGAGTTCCTCCCTCTGTTATATTTTGGAAGAGTTTGAGAAGGATAGGTGTTAGCTCTTCTCTAAGGGTTTGATAGAATTCGCCTGTGAAGCCATCTGGTCCTGGGCTTTTGTTTGTTGGAAGATTTTTAATCACAGTCTCAATTTCAGTGCTTGTGATTGCTTTGTTTATATTTTCTATTTCTTCCTGGTTCAGTCTTGGAAGGTTGTGCTTTTCTAAGAATTTTCCATTTCTTCCAGGTTGTCCATTTTATTGGCATAGACTTGCTTGTAGTAATCTCTCATGATCCTTTGTATTTCTGCAGTGTCAGTTGTTACTTCTCCTTTTTCATTTCTAATTCTGTTGATCTGAGTCTTCTCCCTTTTTTTCTTGATGCGTCTGGCTAATGGGTATCAATTCTGTTTATCTTCTCAAAGAACCAGCTTTTAGTTTTATTGACCTTTGTGATCTTTTCCTTCATTTCTTTTTTATTTATTTCTGCTCTGATCTTTGTGATTTGTTTGCTTCTGCTAACTTTGGGGTTTTTTTGTTCTTCTTTCTGTAATTGCTTTAGGTGTAAGGTTAGGTTGTTTATTTGAGATGTTTCTTGTTTCTTGAGGTAGGATTGTATTGCTATAAACTTCCCTCTTTGAACTGCTTTTGCTGCATCCCATAGGTTTTGGGTCATCGTGTTTTCATTGTCATTTGTTTCTAGGTATTTTTTGATTTCCTCTTTGATTTCTTCAGTGATCTCTTGGTTATTTAGTAGTGTATTGCTTAGCCTCCATGTGTCTGTATTTTTAGTTTTTTTCCTGTAAATGATATCTAGTCTTACAGCATTGTGGTCAGAAAAGATACTTGATATGATTTGAATTTTCTTAAATTTACCAAAGCTTGATTTGTGACCCAAGATATGATCTACCCTGGCGAATGTTCCATGAGCACTTGAGAAGAAAGTGTACTCTGTTGCTTTTGGATGGAATGTCATAAAAATATCAGTTAAGTCCATCTTGTTTAATGTGTCATTTAAAGCTTGTGTTTCCTTATTTATTTTCATTTTGGATGATCTGTCCATTGGTGAAAGTGGGGTGTTAAAGTCCCCTACTATGATTGTGTTGCTGTCAATTTCCCCTTTTCTGGCTGTTAGCATTTGCCTTATGTATTAAGGTGCTCCTATGCTGGTTGCATAAATATTTACAATTGTTATATCTTCTTGGAGTGATCCCTTGATCATTATGTAGTGTCCTTCTTTGTCTCTTGTAATAGTCTTTATTTTAAAGTCTATTTTATCTGATATGAAAATTGCTACTCTAGCTTTGTTTTGATTTCCATTTACATGGAATATCTTTTATCATCCCCTCATTTTCAGTCTGTATGTGTTCCTAGTTCTGAAGTGGGTCTCTTGTAGGCAGCGTATATACAGGTCTTGTTTTTGTATCCATTCAGCCAGTCTATGTCTTTTGGTTGGAGCATTTAATCCATTTATATTTAATCCATTTAGATTTTAAGGTACATTAAAATCCATTTACATTTACATTTATCTATATGTATGTTCCTATTACCATTTTCTTAATTGTTTTGGGTTTGTTATTGTAGGTCTTTTCCTTCTCTTGCGTTTCCTGCCTAGAGAAGTTCTTTTAGCATTTGTTGTAAAGCTGGTTTGATGGTGCTGAATTCTCTTAGCTTTTGCTTGTCTGTAAAGGTTTTAATTTCTCCATCGAATCTGAATGAGATCCTTGCTGGGTAGAGTATACTTGGGGGTAGATTTTCCCTTTCATCACTTTAAATACTTCCTGCCACACCCTTCTGGTTTGCAGAGTTTCTGCTGAAAGATCAGCTGTTAACCTTATGGGGATTCCCTTGTATGTTATTTGTTCCTTTTCCCTTGCTGCTTTTAATATTTTTTCTTTTTATTTAATTTTTTATAGTTTGATTAATATGTGTCTTGGTCTGTTTCTCCTTGGATTTATCCTGTATGGGACTCTCTGCACTTCCTGGACTTGATTGACTATTTCCTTTCCCATATTAGGGAAGTTTTCAACTATAATCTCTTCAAATATTTTCTCAGTCCCTTTCTTTTTTCTCTTCTTTTCTGGGACCCCTATAATTCGAATGTTTGTGTGTTTAATGTTGTCCCAGAGGTCTCTAAGACTGTGCTCAATTCTTTTCATTGTTTTTTCTTTATTCTGCTCTGTGGTAGTTATTTCCACTATTTTACCTTCCAGGTCACTTATCCGTTCTTCTGCCTCAGTTATACTACTATTGATTCCTTCTGGAGAATTTTAAATTTCATTTATTGTGTTGTTCATCATTGTTTGTTTGCTCTTTAGTTCTTCTAGGTCCTTGTTAAACGTTTCTTGTATTTTCTTGATTCTATTTCCACGATTTTGGATCATCTTTACTATCATTACTCTGAATTCTTTTTCAGGTAGACTACCTATTTCCTCTTCATTTGTTCGGTTTGGTGGGTTTTTCCCTTGCTCCTTCAACTGCTGTGTGTTTCTCTGTCTTCTCATTTTGCTTAACTTGCTGTGTTTGGGGTCTCCTTTTCGCAGGCTACAGGTTCGTAGTTCCCATTGTTTTTGGTGTCTGCCCCCAGTGGCTAAGGTTGGTTCAGTGGGTTGTGTAGGCTTCCTGGTGGAGGGGACTGGTGCCTGTGTTCTGGTGGATGAGGCTGGATCTTGTCTTTCTGGTGGGCAGGACTGCATCTGGTGGTGTGTTTTGGGTTGTCTGTGAACTTATGATTTTAGGCAGCCTCTCTGCTCATGAGTGGGGTTGTGTTTTTGCCTTGCTAGTTGTTTGGCATGGGGTGTCCAGCACTGGAGCTTGCTGGTCATTGAGTGGAGCTGGGTCTTAGTGTTGAGAAGGAGATCTCTGGGAGAGCTCTCGCAGATTGATATTACATGGGGCTGGGAGGTCTCTAGTGTACCAATGTCCTGAACTCGGCTCTCCCACCTCAGAGTCTCAGGCCTGACACCTGGCCGGAGCACCAAGACCCTGTCAGCCACACGGCTCAGAAGTAAAAGGAGAAAAAAAAGAAATAAAATAAAATAAAATAAAATAATGTTATTAAAGTAAAAATTTTTTTAATTATTAAAATAAAAAAATTAAAAATTAATTAAAAATAAAAGAAGAGAGCAATCTAATCAATAAACAAATCCACCAATAGTAACAAGCGCTAAAAACTATACTGAATAAGAAAAGGATAGGGCTTCCCCGGTGGCGCAGTGGTTAAGAATCCACCTGCCAATGCAGGGGACATGGGTTCGAGCCCTGGTCTGGGAAGATCCCACATGCCATGGAGCAACTAAGCCCATGTGCCGCAACTACTGAGCCTGTGCTCTAGAGCCCGTGAGCCACAACTACTGAGCACGCGTGCCACAACTACTGAAGCCTGTGTGTCTAGAGCCCGTGCTCCGCAACAAGGGAAGCCACCGCAATGAGAAGCCCGAGCACCATAACGAAGAGTAGCCTTTGCTTGCCACAACTAGAGAAAAGCCCGTGCGCAGCAACAAAGACCCAACGCAGTCAAAAATAAATAAATAAATATAAATAAATAAAATACATTTTAAAAAAAGGACAGACAGAAGCCTAGAACAAATGGTAAAAGCAAACCTTTACAGACAAAATCACACAAAGAAGCATACACATACACACTCACAGAAAGAGAGAGAGAAAAAAAATATATATATATATAAAAAACGAAGAGAGCAACCAAATCAATAAACAAATCTACCAATGATAATAAGCTCTAAATACTAAACTAAGATAAAAATAAAACCAGAAACAAATTAGACACAGAAAGCAAACCCCAAGCCTACAGTTGCTCCCAAAGTCCATCACCTCAATTTTGGGATGATTCATTGTCTATTCAGGTATTCCAGAGATGCAGGGTACATCAAGTTGACTGTGGAGATTTAATCCGCTGCTCCTGAGGCTGCTGGGAGAGATTTCCCTTTCTCTTCTTTGTTCGCACAGCTCCCAGGGTTCAGCTTTGGATGTGGCCCCGCCTCTGCGTGTAGGTCGCCTGAGGGCGTCTGTTCTTCGCTCACACAGGACGGGGTTAAAGGAGCAGCTGCTTCGGGGGCTCTGGCTCACTCAGGCGGGGGGAGGGAGCGGTACGGAGGAGGTGGGGCGAGCCTGCAGCATCAGAGGCGTCGTGACGTTGCAGCAGCCTGAGGCGCGCCGTGCGTTCTCCTGGGGAAGTTGTCCCTGGATCACGGGACCCTGGCAGTGGCGGGCTGCACAGGCTCCCGGGAGGGGCGGTGTGGAGAGTGACCTGTGCTCGCACACAGGCTTCTTGGTGGCGGCAGCAGCAGCCTTAGCGTCTCATGCCCGTCTCTGGGGTCCGCGCTGATAGCCGCGGCTCGCGCCCGTCTCTGGAGCTCATTGAGGCGGTGCTCTGAATCCCCTCTCCTTGCGTCCCCTGAAACAATGATCTCTTGCCTCTTCAGCAGCTCCAGACCTTTTCCCGGACTCCCTCCCGGCTAGCTGTGGTGCACTAACCCTTCAGGCTGTGTTCACGCCACCAACCCCAGTCCTCTCCCTGCGATCCGACCGAAGCCCGAGCCTCAGCTCCCAGCCCCCGCCCGCCCCAGCGGGTGAGCAGACAAGCCTCTCGGGCTGGTGAGTGCTGGTCGGCACGGATCCTCTGTGCGGGAATCTCTCCACTTTGCCCTCCGCACCCCTGTGGCTGTGCTCTCCTCCGTGGCTCCGAAGCTTCCCCCCTCCGCCACCCGCAGTCTCCGCCCACGAAGAGGCTCCTAGTGTGTGGAAACCTTTCCTCCTTCACGGCTCCCTCCCACTGGTGCAGGTCCCGTCCCTATTCTTTTGTCTCTGTTTTTTCTTTTTTCTTTTGCCCTACCCAGGTACGTGGGGAGTTTCTTCCCTTTTGGGAGGTCTGAGGTCTTCTACCGGCATTCAGTAGGTGTTCTGTAGGAGTTGTTCCACGTGTAGATGTATTTCTGATGTATGTGTTGGGAGGAAGGTGATCTCCGCGTCTTACTCTTCCGCCATCTTGAAGGTCCTCTCGTATTTAGTAATTTAAATTCTTATCTTCATGCAATATTTGTGAGCCAAGCCACTGAGTTTCATCTGCCTATGTGAGAACTGTATTTTGTTTTTTCCTTCCTAGAGAGACAAACAGAGGACCCTAACAACAAGCCCAAATTGGCTTACTGGGAAAGGACAGGAAAATAAATGGAGCTGCTGGCCAGAATGTGTCGCCACCCAAGAAGGGCCCTGCTCCCAAGAAAGGCTTTATTTCCAGGCAAACTGTCCTGGATCTATACAGCCCACAGGCCCCCTCCCAAGCCATGATTTCCTGTCAGCAGCTGGTGAGATGGAATTTTCATGGCTGCCTGTGCCATCCCTTGAGTCACTCTCACCCAACACAGGACACCACCTGGTTAAAACAGCTGAAACCCCAAGCTGGCTTCCTTTTTTTAATACGCAGACTGTTTCTTCAATCTGTTTCAGCTTGAAAATTTCCTTTGAGTTTAAAAAACAAAAAATCACAGGTGACAGCAGAGGGCACCCTTCCCTCTGTTATGCCGTTGACACACTCGCCACCTCTGTGAAGCAGTTTTGAACTTGTGTTTGTTTTTCTCGGTTCCTCGGGGTTGACAATGGACACACATTTCCAGCTTGAGCTGACACGCCCATTACTGTTTTGTCATCTCCTTCTCTTTTCCCACTGCCCCTTTTTTTCTCAGCTGGGTGATCTCATATTTGGAGAAACACACAGCAGAAAGGCATGGTGGCCGGCAGCAGCCTTGCTGGAGGACTACCTGAGCAGAGGAAGGTATGTTTTCTGTAGAGCTTCCACTGCTCCAGAATGAGCTAGAAGTGCTGCTTCTCTATGGAGGCTGAGCTGTGCGGTTGAGATCTGTGTTGGGTGCACCCCCCACCCATCACCTAAGGGAAAGCGCACAGGAAACCGTAAAATCCAGAGCATTCCTGCCCTTACCCTCCAATCCCCATCTGTTCCTGCTGTCTGCATGCCACAATAAATGTCACACAGCACATGTCGGGGTCAGAACGAGGGACACTTGAGAAGAAGCAACTTGAGAATTGGTGGTGGATGTAACTCACAGACTCTCCCCCAACAGAATAGCTGTCCCCGCAGCAGCTGGGAAATGCAGACAGCATTATGGCTAGAAGGAAAATGGGAGAAATCACTACAGAAAAGGGAAGATTTGACATATTTTCCTAGACCTTTACAAAGAAATGGGTAGGAAAATATTTATTCCTTGGATCGGGCAGTTTTCTATATTTACTCTAGATAAAATGCCCGCTTCCTTTACCTGATCCTCTTTATTTCTGTGTTATTGTCATTTTGATCTGGACTTCTCAGTCTGCCCTACTCCCCCTACGAAGAGGGCTACAGGATTCCCAAATAAGGCAATAGGTTCCTGCCTGTCACTGCCTGTGATCACGGCCGGGCTATGTGTCAGGGAACCAAGGAAACAGAAAAACCACAACCTTTTTTGGAAAGCCTCCTGCCTTTCTGCATGGAGAAATGTGAAGATTGCTTCGGTGACTCATCCCGTCAAGGTTGAGAGGAGGGTGAATTTTACCTTACATGTCTTTCAACTTATAAGTTTAGTGGTGAAAGTTGCCAATCAAAGCAGGGTGTGTATTTACCACCATTCATTTAGAATGCTTCCTTTAATTTGTGGAGATGACACGTGAGAAGTATCTCCTGTCGGCATCCTCTCCCAGTGGACTGCCTGGTATTCTCTTTCTTATACTGACATCATCTGCTAACCAAAGATGAATGTCCCCGGGCAGTGGCAATGTCCTAAATGAGAATCATCATCTATGCAATCTCCTACTTCAAAACGTTTTCCTAAAAATGCTAGTAGCCCTTCCTAAAAACTCTTGCCCTAAACTTGTTCAGATGCCCATGGCAGTTGACAAGTTGATCAGGTCCCGGTAGGAATTGTGGGGCAGCACAATCTATTTAGGGTGCATGCGTGTAGTATAGATCTTATAAGGTACAAGCTGACTGACGCAACATATAAAGGAAAATCCGTAACATATTAGGAGGTTTTTGGAAACCACAGCTAAGATGAATTCTGGGCTCTGAATGGATTGTTAACATATGCTAGGCTTGCCCCAAACTTCTGCAGCTCTTTCTAAAACCATATTTTTAACTTTGCTGCCAAGGACCAATTACTCATAGGGCACCGCTCCTTTTCTCCCTCTCTTGCTCTCCAGCAATTTTTCTTCTGACTAGATTATAATCGGTTTAAAGATAAGACCAGATTTGTATTTCTTTGATTCCCATTCAGTGTCCAGCACCTCCCGATTATGGATGCTCAATTAACAAGTGTTGAAAGAATATTATTAGAAGAACTACCCTTCACTCTTTGCTCTGAGCAAAGGAGAAATGAATTGCTATATTTTTTTCTTTGCCTTACAGAAATTAGAAGGGGGTGGGAGCCTTGCCTAAGAATTTGTTCCAGTCCGAGGTAAAGAGAAGTATCTGCTTCAAGTCTTGAGCCAAGCCTTTGTATAGCTAAAGGTAAGAATGAAGGGTACATGGCACTGCCGTTTGAAGTGGTGCTATCCTAGGCTCTGTTTCCTAGGTACTAAGATGCCCCTAGCAATAGTCTAGAAGCAGGAGGACGAGAAAAGAGAACTGGCTTTCTGAACAAAAATAAGACAACTTGCCATTTCCATTGTGGATTGAGACTCCCCAGTCCCCAAGAATCCCCAGCTATCCTTTGGAAGGGCGTGTGTGTGCACGCGTGTACACACGTGCACGTGTGTGCACGTCTATGCACGTCCATCAGGCAGGAGTCACTCAAAGGAAACTGAAAGGCTGCAGGAGGAATGGGGGAGTCTCTTCACTTCCACTGGCAGGGATCTCAGTGTTTTCAGAATAATTCAGACTGTGGCTTCTCCATTCTGAATTTTTCTGTGAATTATTATATCCTGAGGGTTACCATTGGTAGAGAAAGGACCTCGCGTGAGCATAGCTAACTGTCAGTAGGGGAGAGAGCTTTTCCTAAAGAGACTGGAACTACTAAGAATGGGTTCTGTCTTGGAGAGAAGCAAGGTCGAGGTCTTGGCTTGTAATAACAACAATTCCTAGTGTTCATTAAGGGATTACTATCTGCCTAATCTATTACTTAGCTCCCGCTAGGCACTCTGATGCTTATTTATATCGCAGCCACCCTCTGAGGAAGACACTATTACTGCCCTTGATTTACAGATGGGAAAACTGGGGCACAGAGAATGTAACTACCTTGCCCAAGGTCACACAGGAAAGATTTGGGCTTGGGCATTCCAGTGGTGCCAGAACACACACACACACATAACTGCCATGCTGCCTTCCCCTCCCACGCTCGGGGGCACTTGGGGTAAAAGTGTGACGTTATTCCTCACAGCTTTGTTAAACTCTGGGAACAGTCTGATGTAGAATCCTAGCTGAAGCTATTTCTATGTTGCCATTTTTCGACGTTTCCGTGAAGGCTGCCAGCACGAACACAGCTGTGTGTCAGTGTTGTGAGAGATGATGGATAGGGTGGAGTTGGAGAGCTTGGCCTTCCCTGAAGCCACTGTAGTGAGGGGGAATGCTGTCTCCTATTCTCGGTGCTCAAGAGCAGTAAAGGCAGAGCTGGGACTGGTGGGGGGAAGTGGCTGCGATGCGGATGGACACAGGAGGGAAGGGAGGTGCTCTACCTAGAGGAAGGGGACCTTGGGGGGGGGAGCGGCGGTGTGTGCACAGAAATAATCCTCACAGCTAACAAACCCTGAACATGTGAGCAAGGTCTACGGGAGGCAACGGGACTTCTGTTGTAGCAAGAACAGTATGGCTTCCTCATCTGAAAGAGACAGATAGACAAATAGAGAGGAGGACAGAGAAAAGTAAAAAGTGGTATTAAAACTCCCTAAGAGTTTCAAAACTCAGTAAGCATGACTTGGCAGCTCTAATAACTTACTGCATTCAATTTGCAATTTCCATGTGTTGTGAAATTGCCAAAAAGCAGCAGACATAGGTCCTATTTAATCCCCCTACCCTATTCACAACGTCTAGTCAAGTGCATTTCTTAAATGTCTTCCGGCTTTAGTTATTACAATTTGGTGCTCTGCAACGTGGCTGGCTGAGTCCAGTCGGGCTGCTTTAACAAAAATACCATAGGCTGGGTGGCTCAAACAACAAACACTATTTCTCATAGTCCTGGAGGCTGGGAAGTCCAAGATCAAGGCACTGGCAAATTTGTGTCTGGTGAGGACCCTCTTCTTGGTTCGTAGATGACTGTCTTCTCACCGTGCTCTCACATGGTGGAAGGAACGAGAGAGCTCTCTGGGGTGTCTTCTTATAAGGGCACTGATCCCATTCATGTGGGCTCCACCCTCATAACCTAACCACCCATTAAAGGCCTCACTTCCTAATGCCATCACCCTGGGGGTTAGGATTTCAGCATATGAATTTTGGGGGGACACAAACATTCAGTCCATAGCAGGGGCCCTGAACGGTTGGAGGACTCTGGCTGAGGGAGGCTGGGATGTGGGTTCATGTGTGGAGACTAGAGACTAGTGGATGACACGGGAGTTGGGACTCTGCCCACATCCCTTGGGACCTGTACTTTCATAGTCTCCCCACCTTGGTTTGGGTTTCCTCAGAAGCAGACCCTGAGACGAGGATTGGAGTGCAAGTAGTTTGGGGGTGGGGAGTAACTGCAGGAAGCCCTGGGTTAGGTGTGGAGAAGTGAGACAGGTAAGGGAAGGAAGTCAATAAAAAGAGCTTTATCCAGCAGAGTCCATGGTGGGCAACAGGAGCTCAGTCTCACTGGGGAACTGGGGTGCCAGTGGAGAATATGCATCTCAGACTTCTCTCTCCTAAAGGTTTTGGGAGGTTGGTCATTGTTGAGGGCTCCTTCTGGAGCGGGGGTACTCCTCTGCTGTGGGCAGGGAAGGCTTGGGCCACCAAAGACAGCCAAAAGGCCAAGAGCTGAGATGCTGGCATTTGGAAGTCAGGCCAGAGTGCACTAGGGGTATGCGCTGGGCCCCAGCTTCACCTCGTATATCCTCCTCAGCCCTGTGACCAGGAACCCTCACATGTCCCCAACTTGTCAGCCCAGGCCGGAGGCTGTGGCCGAGACGAGGCAGAAGCTGGCTGTGTCCTGCGCTCACAACCTGCTGCCCTCTGATGGCCCGCTGAAGCAATGGTGTACATAGTCATGTGCTTCTCAGGTTAGCCAAGAAAGGCCGTTTCCTAAAGTTTCCCAGACATTGGGAAAAGAATTCTTTTCTTCTAGCTTAAGCATCTTAGCTTGGGACTAGGATGAATAGACTTTGGAGAGCTGGGCTCAGAGCCTATCGGCCATGAATCATTGTTCCAATGGAATTGTGCTTCTGGAATTCTTAAAACATTAACACAAGGTTTTGGAACACAATCTCTCTGTGAGTTGGGTGTGGCGTTGGTCGTGCCTGTGCTCTGGGGTATGTGCATCCAGGATGTCCTCTTTATTATTACGGTGGCCCTTTGGTTGTCTGTATTTGGATAAATGCGGTGGAGCGAAGGATACAATGCTTTAGAATTCGTAGCATCGGTTCCAAGATTTTCTGAGAGCACCTGTTCCCTGCCACTGATTCAGGGAGCCATCTTGTCACCCTAACGTGTTTAATGTTCTTGGAGTGTTCTGGACAGAGGGCCAAGCTTCTCGTTAATCCGGGTCGTGTTGTTGTCGGGCAGTGGTGACGTACTGTGGGCGTGTGTGTTCTTGCCCAGGCGAAAGGACGGGTGCGACTGAGCTGTTGGGTTGATTTCTTTGGCTCTTTCTTGGTGTTGTCAAGAGGGCAGACCCCTTAGAAAACTGACATATAACTTCAAGAGGCAGATTGAAGGTGAAGAAAGTACAGAAAGCACAAAAATTATGCGACGGATGCTGTAAAGTCAAATGAATAGGACAATTATATAAGAAACGGGGCCAAAGCAAACTCAGGAACTCTCAGCCCGCTTCTTACTTGCCGTGTCCTGGAAGTTTGAACACGTAAACAAAGGAAAGCGTGAAACAAGCCACACTCAGATCCGACCACAGAGCTATAGATAAAATGAGGGAGTCCAACTGCCCAGGAAATCTGTTTCCCTCTCTGCTCCTGTTCATTTAAATGTAATTCTTAGTCACTCTTGTGAGATAATTTTAAAGATAGGAGATCTGCAAGGCATTGGCAGGCTACTTCTTGACAAGCTAAAACTGTTAGACATTGATTGTTCCAATGAGGGGGAGAAAACCAACAGAGGCTTCTAGGCTGCGTGGCAAATGCAACCTTCCTGGCATATTACTCTTCCTATCATCATTCTTGCTCACCAATTCCAAGATCTGATGGGTAAGATTCATTTTTAGGACACGAAGGAGTCTTCTGATGTGTTCCAGAATGTTCTCTTAACAGGGGTCGGCAAACTTTTTCAGTAAATATTTTGGGCTTTGCGGGCATGCAGTCTCCCTGTCAACTACTCAGCTCTGCACAACAGGCACAGAGAATACATAAACAAATCGGCATGTCTAGGTTCCACTAAAACTTTACCTACAGAAACAGGTGGCGGGCTGGATTTAGTCGCCCTATAGTTTGCCGTCCCCCTTCTTTACATCTTGAACTGAATGATGGTTTCATAATTGCAGTCAGTCCTGCATATCCACAGGGTTCACATCCACGGATCCAACCAACTGCAGATTGAAAATATTTTTTAAAAATTCCAGAAAGTTCCAAAAAGCAAAACTTGAATTTGCTGGGCAATGGCAACTATTTACATGACATTTACATTGTATTTATAACCATTTACATAGCATTTACCTTGTATTAGGTATAAGTAATCTAGAGATGATTTAAAGTATGTGGGAATGTACAGAAGTTATAGGCAAATATGCCATTTTATGTAAAGGACTTGAGCATCCACAGATTTTGGTTTCTGTATGGGGTCCTGGAACCAGTCCCCCATGGATACCACGGGACAACTGTATATGTGTATGGAAAATTTCATTAAGCCACGGTACACTTAAGATTTTGCGCATTTATATAAATGTTATGCCTCCATTCTTTTTTAAAAAGTGACATAAGCTTCTTTCTTTCCTCTTCCCTTTTCCGAGCTGCCCCAGCATCCTGCCACCCCTACACCTCTTTTAGTAGCCCTTCTGAACACTTCAGAGAGAAAGACTCCAGGAATCTGCCGCGTGGCTGACAGGCTCTTGGTGCTCCGGCCGGGTGTCAGGCCTGAGCCTCTGAGGTGGGAGAGCCGAGTTCAGGACATTGGTCCACCAGAGACCTCCCGGCTCCACGTAATATCAAACGGCGAAAGCTCTCCCAGAGATCTCCATCTCAACGCTAAGACCCAGCTCCACTCAACGACCAGAAAGCTCCAGTGCTGGACACCCTATGCCAAACAACTAGCAAGACAGGAACACAACCCCACCCATGAGCAGAGAGGCTGCCTAAAATCATACTAAGGTCACTGACACCCCAAAACACACCACCGGACGCGGTCCTGCCCACCACAAAGACAAGATCCAGCCTCATCCACCAGCACACAGGCACCAGTCCCCTCCACTATAGGAATTAAAATAATAACCTGATCAGCTCGGTGCTTTGTGACCACCTAGAGGGGTGGGATAGGGAGGGTGGGAGGGAGACGCAAGAGGGAGGGGATATGGGGATATACGTATACGTATAGCTGATTCACTTTGTTATACAGCAGAAACTAACACAACAATGTAAAGCAATTATACTCCAATAAAGATGTTAAAAAAAATGAGATAAAACTTTCCTTTTTAATCGGCATAGTGTCACAGATCATCTGGTGGATCCTTTTAAACCGGTGTCTGGGCATTCTCTGGCGGTCCAGTGGTTAGGACTCTGCGATCTCACTGCTGAGGGCCCGGGTTCAATCCCTGGTCGGGGAACTAAAATCCCACAAGCTGCGCAGCGCGGCCAAAAAACAAACAAAAAAAAACTGGTGTCCGCCACAGACGGGACACTGATTCAGCAACTTGTAACAGGAAGCCACACAGCAGTGGCTGAAAGGGTTGATTTCTCTCTTTCCCAGCAGCTCTGCACCTTAGGGATCCAGCCTCCTTCTCCCAGTGGCTCTGTGACCTTTGTTTGTCACCTGTGCCTGCATGGGAGATGGAAAGGCGGGGGGTACAGCCTTTCTCTTTTAAGGCACATCGTCTCTTCTCTCGTGCCACTGGCCAGAATTTAGCCACTTGGCCATATCTAGCTCTGAAGAAACCTGGACTTTTAGTCTTCATTTGATTCACGGCTGCCCAGAATAAAGACCGGCATTTTGTTATTCTGGAAGAAAGGAAGAACAGATATTGGATGTCAACCGGCAATCTGACCTTCGTCTGCCGGGGAGTATGGTGCCTATTTCCCCCACGGCTTTCACAAGGCAGTTATCTTGGGTGTCCATGCTAGTCATGAGAACATCTTACTCCAGTCCCCAGGCAAGGACTGGCCTCCTCGTGATCACGGCGAACTACTGGCTCTGTAGAAAGGCAGACGGAAGCCTGAGAGGCGCAGGTGGTGAAGCCTATGCGCAGGACATCTCTGCTCTGCAGCCTGGAGGCCAGGCTTCGCGGGAGCCAGCAGGGGATGGCAGGGTCCCTGGGCCGCTGGGGAGAAGGCCTGGGCCCCAGGCCTCAACGTGCTGGTAACTACAGTGAGTCTCGGGTTCTCAGCTGTTATATGCTGATTAGTCCCACATTCTTACATTCATAGCTGAAGTTATTTTTGGATCTCTCCCCTTGGAGTCTTGCAAGCTGCTCTAAGTCCACGTGTCAAAACAGAATTTACTATGCACTTTCCAAATGGGCTCTGGTCTAGTGCCCGTTCTAACTCATTATTCTGAAATGCATGCAGTTAGAGTATTTAAAGTGTCTCTGGGCCTGGCTTTTGCTGTTGCCTCTGCCTGGAAACCCTTTTCTTCCTTATTTTCGGGGTTAATCCGGTCTTTCTTCCAAATAGGAGTCACCTCCTCCATGAAGTCTTCTCTGATACCCTTTCTTCCCCTCATTGGGCTAAGGGCCCCTTCTCTCTGCTGCCGAGCTCTCCTGGACACGTTGCATTGGCCTCACAGTGTGGATACCGTGCCCCTCTCTGTCTCCTCCTCTTGGGGAGCAACCTGAACGATCGCTTTTGTAATTCCCACTGTACCTCTGGTGCCGGGCACCGTGCCTGGTACATGGTAGGTGACGATGAACGTTGGTTGCTCTTGAGTAATCTGTCAATATGAGGAGACTTGGTGACTTTCCAGGGATGCTTCCAATTGTAAAATGTTAGGACTCACAACGCCCAGTGTCGAATGTCTGAAATATTGTTGCGCTGACTGAAAAAAAAAAAAAAGCACAACCTAAAAGTTGAGAGTTATGTTTTATTTGGCGGACAAACTGAGGACTTAAGCCTGGAAGACAGCATCTCAGATAGCGCTGAAGAGGTTAAGGGGGGAGCCAGGATATACAGGAGTTTTGTAACAAAGACCGGGTAGTCGGAACATCAAAAGATGACTGTTAATGAAAGAAAACCAGACATCTCAAGTTAATGAATTTAGCGCTTTTCTGTATATGGGAAGACGCAAGAGTCTGGGCTCACTGAAATCATTCCTTTGATACACACTTTAACTATCTAGGGCCAGCGCCCTGCTTTTCTCCGTCCTGAATCCCCTCAGGGTGCACGGTCAGGGCCGCTACAGTGGCTGCGGGCTTGATGGTTGCAACTTCCTTTGTTTACTGATATGGCAGGAGACATTTTTCAGCCGCAGTTGGAAGTACAGTGGTGAGAGAAGTTGGGATCTTCATGTCTCCTGCCTCTTGTTTATAGAAAAGCTGACGTCTCCAGGCCTCTCTGAGTCACAAAAGAACAGGCTCAAGCAGCTAATGATTAGGACAATAGAGTCACAGACTCAGTGTCCGATGCACCTTCCCGCGTTGTCTTATAGATACTGTAGCTGCCACCAGAGGGAAAAAGCTAACTGCGTGATGACCAGACTGTAGCCATGACATAAACTGCTCCATCTTGACCAGCACTGAGTCTACGGCCAGCACAGTTCCAAGAACTGGCCTTGAGAGAACGGGATTAACACGACTGCTCATAATAACCTATAGCTTAGTGGGCATCAAAATAATTGTAGCTTGTTCTGCCCATATATATAAATGGGCAAATACAACTGTCAGCAAAGAGATGCTACAGACCCATGTCGACATCTTCCAGTCTAAGAATACGGCGCCCTGTCAGCATGAAGAAGTTACAGAAGACGGACGTTCACCCATGATCCCACAGAAATGGAATGATCTTCTGACAAGTGGGGATTTGTAAGCAGCTTTTCACAGGAAAGAGCTCTCTGCAGGAAAGAGCTCTCTGCAGGAGGCCCCCTTTTGTCTTGTCACTAACCTTAAACCAGGCGCCCCCAGGCTCTATTCATCTCTGGCCCTAGCACACCTATCAAATCTTCTGATCACACAATACCTTGCCTAACTAGTCGTTTCTTTCCATAGATCAAAGAAGTAGAAATGAAGAATAAGTAATTAACAGAATCAAAGAAGTAGAGAAATGAAGAATAAGTAATTAACAGATGACCAGATCTCTTCCCTGGCTTCCCCTTTAGTAATCCTGTGAACAACCTCTAAAGAAAAATCACAGGAAGTCGACGAGCCTGCATGCAGTGGCGGGTGGAGACGACTCTGACCTCCTATCTCAATGATTAACTGAGATGGCTTCCCTTTTTCCCTTTAAAAACTTTCATGGCGGAGCAGAATCTTTGGAGGTGGTTCCTGGGGGGCACTGAGTCCACTATTTCCCCAGATTGCCGGCATTCTGTATAAAAGCAACTTTCCTTTCTTCCAACATTTGTCTCTCTCTCTCTAGTATTGATTTTCAAGCAGCCAGCGGCTGGACCTGATTCAGTAACAATCTGCTCATTGACTCGTGTGACAGACTGAAGTGAAGAGAGAGGGACAGTTTCTGCTAGTGGGCTTTGGGCACATTGACCTCTTTGAGACTCGGCATCTTCATATGCTAAATTTAAGTAATTATACCTATGTCAGAGTCTGTGGGAATTAAATGATAATGTTTAAAAGAATGGAGAGAGAGCAGTGTAGTGGTTAAAGCATGGACTTGAGAGCCAGATGGAGTTCAAATCTCAGCCCTGACACTTATAAGCTGTGTGACTTAAGGTAAGTTGCTTAACCTCTCTGTGTCTCAGATCCCTTCTCTGTGAAGTGACCATAGTAATAGCACCTTCCTTATAGGTCTGCTGAGATGCTGCAGTGAGTTCTTGTATGTCAAGCACTGTCCTACACTGCCTGGCACAGAATATGTGCTATACAGGAGTTGCTCTTATTATTTGCTCTCACAATACCTAATGCAGGGCCCAGTCCATAGCCGGAATTAGTACATGTTGGGGTGTTTTTCTCCTGCCCAGGTGCCCTAAGGAGGTTACGGAGCATCCCTTTTCTTCTTCCAGCACTCTCCCCCTTCCTCCCAATCCTATCACAGCCTGTTAGCTATACCCAGTAAAAATCCCAAAGAACAGACTTCTTTTGGGAAAATGAGGTGAGTCAGAAATGACTCCTGATTGCTGGGTTCTGCACTGTCACAAATCTGCCCCAGACGTGTTACCTGCCAATGCCCACTGCCCTCTTCTCCTCGAAACCACCCCACTTCATGGCCCCTCCTCAACCCAGGAAGCTGAATTAGGCTATTCTCTGCTCATAAATGGGCCTAGGAATCAGTCAATTCATAGGTCTGCTGGGAACAGACGAATTGGGCCAGTGAGATTTCACCTTTGAGGAACTGGAACCAGTCACATATAAAGAATCTGCCATCACCCTGATACCAAAGCCAGACAAAGACACCACCAAAAAAGAAAATTTTAGGCCAATATCTTTGACGAATATAGATGCAAAAATTCTGAACAAAATGTTAGCAAACCAAATGCAACAACACATAAAAAAGATCATACACCACAACCAAGTGGGATTCATCCGAAGTTCACAAGAATGGTTCAATATACGCAAATCAATGTGATACACCACAAAAACATAAGAAAAGACAAAAACCACATGATCATCTCAATAGATGCAGAAAAAGCATTTGACAAAATTCAACATCCATTCGTGATAAAAACTCTTACCAAAGTAGGTATAGAGGGAACATATCTCAACATAATAAAAGCTATTTATGACAAACCCACAGCCAATATAATACTCAACGGTGAAAAGCTGAAAGCCTTCCCGCTAAAATCTGGAATAAGACAAGGATGCCAACTCTCACCTCTTCTATTCAACATAGTATTGAAAGTCCTAGTCACAGCAAACAGACAAGAAAAAGAAATAAAAGGTATCCAAATTGGAAGGAAAGAGGTAAAATTGTCACTATATGCAGATGACATGCTACTATATATAGAAAACCCTAAAGACGCCACACAAAAACTACTAGAACTAATAAACGAATTAAGCAAGGTAGCAGGATACAAGATTAACATAAGAAATCAGTTGCATTTTTTTACACTAACAATGAAATATGAGAAAGGGAATGTAAAAAAAAAATACCTTTCAAAATTACACCCCCCAAAATAAAATACTTAAGATTAACCCTGACCAGGGAGGTGAAAGACTTATACATTGATAACTATAAAACATTAATAAAGGAAACTGAAGATGATTCAAAGAAATGGAAAGATATCCCATGCTCTTGGATTGGAAGAATTAATATTGTTAAAATGGCCATACTACCCAAAGCAATCTAAAGATTTAATGTGATCCCTATCAAATTACCCATGGCATTTTTCAGAACTGGAACAAATTATCCTAAAATTTATATGGAACCATAAAAGACCCAGAATTGCCAAAGCAATCTAGAAGAAAAAGAACAAAGCAAGAGGTACAACCCTCCCAGACTTCAGACAATACTGCAAAGCTACAGTAATCAAAACAGCATGGTATTGGCACAAAAACAGACATATGCATCAATGGAACAGAATAGAGAGCCCAGAAATAAACCCACACACCTACAGCCAATTAATCTTTGACAAAGGAGGCAAGAATATACAATGGGGAAAAGACAATCTCTTCAGCAAGTGGTGTTGGGAAAGTTGGACAGCCGCATGTAAATCGATGAAGTTAGAACACACCCTCTCACCATACACAAAAATAAGCTCAAAATGGCTTAAAGACTTAAACATAGGATATGACACCATAAAACTCCTAGAAGAGATCATCAGCAAAACATTCTCTGACATAAATCGCACCAATGTTTTCTTAGGTCAGTCTCCCAAGGCAACAGAAATAAAAACAAAAACAAACAAATGGGACCTAATCAAACTTACAAGCTTTTGCATAGCAAAGGAAACCATACACAAAACAAAAAGACCACCTACAGAAAGGGAGAAAATGTTTGCAAATGATGTGACCGATAAGGGCTTAATTTCCAAAATATACAAACAGCTCATACAACTCAACAACAAAAAAACAAACAACCCAATCAAAAAATGGGCAGAAGACTTAAACAGACATTTCTCCAAAGAAGAAATACAAATGGCCAATAGGCACATGAAAAGATGCTCGGCATCGCTAATTATTAGAGAAATGCAAATAAAACTACAATGAGGTACCACCTCACACTGGTCAGAATGGCCATCATTGAAAACTCTACAAATAACAAATGCTGGAGAGGATGTGGAGAAAAGGGAAGCCTCCTACACTGTTGATGGGAATGTAAGTTGGTACAGCTGCTATGGAGAACAGTATGGAGGTTCCTCAGAAAACTAAAAATAGAATTACTAGATGATCCAACAATCCCACTCCTGGGCTTATATCCAGGCAAAACTTGAATCCAAAAAGATACATGCGCCCCTATGTTCATAGCAGCACTATTCCCAATAGCCAAGACATGGAAACAACGTAAATGTCCATCGACAGATGAATGGATAAACAAGATGTGGTACATATATACAATGGAATACTACTCAGCCATAAAAAAGAATGAAATAATGCCATTTGTAGCAATATGGATGCAACTAGAGATTATCACATTAAGTGAAGTAAGTCAGAAAGAGAAAGACAAATACCATACGATATTACTTATATGTGGAATCTAAAATATGACACAAATGACCCTATCTATGAAGCAGAAACAGACTCATGGACATAGATAACAGACTTGTGGTGGCCAAGGGGAATGGGTTGGGGGAGGGATTGAGTGGGAGTTTGGGGTTAGCAGATGTAAACTATTATATATGGAATGGATAAACAACAAGGTCCTACTGTATAGCACAGGGAACTATATTCAGTATCCTATGATAAACCATAATAGAAAAGAATACATAAAAAAAATGTTTATATATGTATAATTGAATCACTTTGCTGTACAGCAGAAATTAACACAACACTGTAAATCAACTGTACTTCAATTAAAAAGATAAATTAAAAAAAGAAAAAAAAAAAGAATCTGCCAGTTTGAGGTGCAGAAAGACAGCTGAGGTGATCTGCGGAGACTAGCTGGGTTGTGTTAGTGTTGGAGAACTTGAATGAAGACCCCGGGGCTGGGAGGGCAGCCTGGGTTCTAGAATCCTCTTCCACCTGCAGGCTCTGAGACAGAGAAGTATCTCGGCCTCTGTGATCCTCTATCTCCCTTACCTATGCCAGGTGCATTCCAATAGCCAACCTCTCTTATTTTAGTAAGCTGAGGGAGCATTTGTTTCTTGTAGCCAAAAGACTCCACATAAAAGAATCTGAGAGCTTCAATGCAAACCTGCTGAGACATGACCTGAGGGGATTTATCTCTGGGAGGAAGAGATGAAAGCTCTGGGCAGTATTTTGATTTCTCCTAAGCAACCTTTAAGACACCAAAGTTATGAAGTCAGGTTTTACCAAAAGAGATAATCAGCAATCTCCCAGCCCATAACATCTGTGCATCTTAACTGTGGGGAAGAAATTCTGCAGACAGCTCAGGCCGTACCTGTGCATGGGTACTGCTAATGAATGACGGTCATACTGAAGACACTGTCTGACCTGAGTGCCCTTCCTTTATTTGAGGATGTGGGGATTAATGATCTCTTCTACTGGGCAGTGGAGTCCCTTTGATTTATGGTCTTGTCCATGGAAGAGTGGTAAGTAGACTTCTCCTCCATTAAAATGGGGGGTCTTATGGCTTCTTAGAGGCCTTAGGGTCAAGTTAGGTTTGGGTCTCAGCTCTATTACTCATGGTTGGGCATGTTACTTATCTTTGCAAACCTTGGTTCACAAAGCTGACAGATCCTCATCTGTCAACTGGTAATAAAAAGACCTTCCACTCAAGTTTCTTGTGAAAATTACATGATAATTATTTTGAAAGTAAAGTGTTTGATAAATCACGGGTAATGTAATAAGGTTAAGGTCCAGGAGGCCCCATAAGGGAGAAGACAGTTTCATAGTTGAGTAATTAAACAGCCTTGGGTTGGACCAGTACAGGTCTTGCAGTCTTTATGAGCATAAAAGTTTAAAAATAAGATTTGTTTACAGGGTTAACCTGACATTGCTCCTTTGGGATAAACAGGTGCTATGATTATACAGTTGGTGAAGAATTAAAAGCACAGAACTGATCTTTGCTTTATTGGAAAGCTCTTGCCAGCAGCAGACCTGGCATTAGAAGTTTAAGAACTGGGTGTGTTTCCCTGACTATTCCACTGCCTCCTTGCTGACGTGGCAGTGACATTTCATCCCCACTTTTGTTTCACAGCATTAGCCCTTGTGTCTTCAGAACTGACTTAGCATCTCTGAACCTTTGGGATGTCCAGGCATCGGAGCTGAATCAATTGAAGGCAGTCCACGACCTCTTGAAGGCCTGATCCTATCAGGATCATCCCATCAGTGACAGATGGGAGGACACATGCACATCCATTCTTTTTTTTTTTTTTTTTTATTTATTTTTGGCTGTGTTGGGTCTTTGTTGCTGCGCGCAGGCTTTCTCTAGTTGTGGCGAGCAGGGGCTACTCTTTGTTGCGGTGCATGGGCTTCTTATTGCGGTGGCTTTTGCTGCAGAGCACAGGCTCTAGGAGCGTGGGCTTCAGTAGTTGTGGCACGTGAGCTCAGTAGTTGTGGCGCACGGGCTTAGTTGCTCCGCGGCACGTGGGATCTTCCCGGACCAGGGCTCGAACCCGTGTCCCTTGCGTTGGCAGGCAGATTCTCAACCACTGCGCCACCTGGGAAGCCCCCCATTCAGTCTTTGACCATCCTCGTGTCTCCAGCCAAGAAGAAACTGAGAAGGCTGCCTGGGTGATCTGAACAGTTGTCCTTACAAACTGGTTGGAGATGGGGCTCCTGACAGCTGGGAATAAATCAAGCAGCCGACTCAGACGGGAAGGCTGGCGGGTGTGTAGACGGTCAGCCATCATTCTTGTCTTGCTGTACAGCCTCAAAGAGACGAAGTGCTCCACGCTATCTGGCTCTCCTGCGAGGTGGCCACTCGGGCGATGTCTCAACACCCCATTCTGATCTCCGCTCTCCACTCTCACACTCCCTGCATTGACTCTGCAACAAACTTGAGGTCTTTCTCTGGGATCAGTGTCATCAGAAGAGAGGGAGGAAGAGGAGGAAGAAGAAAACCCCGCACACTGGCATATTCCACGTTCTTTTTAAAAGAACAGGAGAATATGTACGCATTTCTGGCTTTAGATCTGTCTTATCGATTGCCAATGAAACTTTACATAACTAAATTCTTTGATTCTTTTCCAAGCTCACTCAAGTGCCATTGATGGGATTCAGGTCCTCATAGGTTGCTGGACTGAGGGCCTCGGTTCCTCACTGGCTATTGGCTGGAGTTCTCCTTTAGTTTTTGGCCACGTCGGCCTCTCCACCGAGCAGCTCACAACATTGCAACTGGCTTCCAACAGAATGAGCCAGTGAAGGAGGAACAGCGGGAAAGCAAGACGGAAGCCACAGTCTTTTTCGTGAACTAATCTTGGTAGTGCCATCTCCTCATTTCTGCTGTGTCCTCTTAGAAGTCATTAGGTCCAGCTCACCCTTAAGGAGAGGGGATTACACAAGGGCATGAACACCAGGAGGCCATTCTACAGGCTGTGGGCCACTGATGGGAGTGATTTTTTTTTTTTATACTTAATTTTTTCAGAGCAGTTTTAGGTTCACGGCAAAATTAAGAGGAAGGTAGAGAGATTTCCCATATGCCTCCTACCCCGAGTTTTTTTTTTTTTAATTTTTTTACACAAATTGTTTTTTTTTCTTTCTTATTTTTCTTCACAAACTGTTTTCAATGAGAGCTCTGTAGCCCAAACCCTGTCCCCGACCTCCTTTAGGGTCTCCAACAATGATTCTGAAATCTAAATTTAGGAAGGCCAATTGTTCACTGTGATAAATGGTTCAGTTATTACCCAGTTGGTTTTGAACCATCTAACCTTAAGGCAACTGCCTCTACACTACCCTACTCAAATATTCACTAAAATAATATTAGGGCACAGGAAATAACTTATATTTCCCAAGTGTTGAAGAGAGTACAACTACCCTCAAATTACTAAATTCAGAAAAGTTAAGGGCAGAAAGGGACGACTATAATGATATTGTTTAAAGAAACTGAATATGAGAAAGGTTAAATAGAGGGTGAGAACCCTATTTTGTAATTCCCAAAGTTGTGG
This sequence comes from Balaenoptera musculus, assembly GCF_009873245.2. NCBI lineage: Eukaryota > Metazoa > Chordata > Mammalia > Artiodactyla > Balaenopteridae > Balaenoptera > Balaenoptera musculus. The sequence continues at coordinate 10,240,908 of NC_045806.1, read as the reverse complement.
TCCTCCTGTGACATTGTTATTTCATATAGAATTTCAGGTCAGTTTAGACCTGAAGTCCAAGTGGCAGCTTCCCAATGTGATCCCTTTGAGGTTGCTGCGCTCCACTTGGAGTGGAGGACCTTAGCTGGAGGTCACCTGTCATCTGGGTAATACTGGTGCCTGAATCCAGCCTGTCAAGGTTTATTTTGATCAAAGCTCTTTCAGACCTTCCTGAGACCAACACTCAGGTTTGCACGACCTGCATATTTTGTAAACAAGTGTAACATGGTGATCCTAGTTAGGAGTGGATTTTATTTAAAGCTTTGGGAGAAGCTTGAAGAACAGACACTGGAAAAATAGACAGCTAAACACTGGGGATTGGATTTTTGCTTCCTAAGGGGTAGAGATGTGGATTTACATTTGAGGCAAACTATCCCTTTGCTTTGAGAAAAATATCACCATGGGCCTTTTAGTTATGCAAATGTGAAGCAAGTGGTACCTACCGTTAATGGGGAAGGCTAGAACATGATCCAGAAACTAGATTTTACTGGAGATCCCAGGACTCCTGTTTGATTGTATACATTGCACGCATTTTGCTTATATAAATTGTGTGCATCTTTCAGCTGGGCTAGTTCTCTGTAGACTTCACAGTTTCTGGGGAATGAGCTGTGAGTTATCTCAGTAAATTTAACTGTAAGTTGGTGTTTGTTTGGGAGGAGTCATGTGTGTTCTTGGTCTAGTAGCTGTTTACAGGAGACCCAGAGTTGAGAACACAAGGTTTTACAGGAAAAACAAAAATGAACGGATCAACTTGCTACCCAGCTTTTAAGGAACGACCATTTTGGGGTCCTATTTATAGTGTTCTCTGTAGCTGGGTGGAAATGAGTTGGTTTTACTTTTCAGTGCATGGGGACAAGCTCTGAAAAGTGGATATCAAGATTCGTTAAAACAAAAAACAAAAAAACGAAAGCAAGTTCAGTCTTCAAATCATCTTCTATCCTTCATCATAGCAAAGAGTTTGTATTTAATGCTGGATCCTGAAACAAAAGTTTGCACAGGGGTCAACTGTCCCCCACCCAAGTCAGTTCCCTTCCAGAAGTGGGCAGATTGTCAGACCCCCCAGAACAGGGTTGGATCCCTGCAGAAGTGGCTTTGAGGATAGTTATTCTTCCGGAAAGTACACCATGTCTGTTTCTGGTTTGGCTTTTCAGTTTCCTGGACTCATTCTTTTGAACAGAGGGAGCAAAGCCTAGCTAAATACTACAGCTCAATCAAACCTCACTGCTAAATCCCCATCTCAAATGGTTTAAATGCATTGAACTCTCCCAGCTCTCGGTTACTTTCCCTTAGTTCACTGTAGAGGGTGGGTCTTTGAGTCCCAGGAGACTTCTCACATTTTGCTGTTCAACAGCTGTTTCCAGAGGCCTGTTATCCTCACACCCACCCAAGACTGGAAATAGCACCGTGTCCCTCCCTGTACAGTCTGTGCTTTCAAAGGCACAGTTTGCTCAGCCCTGCCTTTCCGTCTCTTTCATTTTCCTTTTTGGTAAACAAGGAAGCAGGCTATCCTGCTTAGTTGGTTACAAGTTATTTTCAAAACCCTTCCACCACGGAAAGCAACGGAATGTATAAATGCAATGGATGTAAATTAGGGAAACAACCAACTTGTGATGCGTGCTTTTTAAGAAAGTATTGGCTCTTCGGACATAAAGGAGATTGTTGTGTTGACTGACTCTGTGTTGGAGACACCAGGGCTTATTTATGAAGATTTGCGGAAGAACAGCTTCCTGAAACGGCAGGGTCTGCCTCTGACATTTGCTTTTCAAGACTTTTTCTGTTGCCAATCCTTTCTGATGTTTAGTTTTTTTTAAAAATTGAGATAAATTCACATAACATGAAATTAACCATTTTAAAGGGAATAATTCAGTATAAAGGGAACAATTTAGTATATTCGCAATGTCGTGCAACCACCACCTCTGTCTAGCTCCAAAATGTTTTCATCACCCCCAAAGAAACCCCTGGCCATTAAGCAGTCACTCCCTATTCCCTTCTCTCTCCCCAGCCCCGAGCAACCACCATTCTGCTTTCATCCTCTATAGATTTACCTATTCTGGATATTGCATATAAATAGAATCATATATTATATAGTCTTTTGTGTCTGCCTTCATTCACTTAGCGTAATGTTTTCAAGGTTCATCCACGATGTAGCGCGTATCAGCACTTCATTCCTTTTTATGGCTGAGTAATATTCATCATATGTATACACAACATTTTATTTCCCCATTCACCTGTTGATGGACATCTAGGTTGTTTCTATCTTTTGGATATTGTGACTAAGGCCGCTGTAAACACTGGTGTACAAGTATTTGTTTAAGTCCCTGTTTTCATTTTCCTGGGTATCTACCAAGGAGCAGAATTGCTGGGTCTTATGGTAATTCTCTGTTTAACTTTTTCAGGAACTGCCAAATTGTGTTCCATAGTGGCTGCACCATTCTACATTCCTGCCAGTAATGCACGATGGTTCCAATTTCTCCATACACTCACCACCACTTCTTATCTGCCGCTCTTTGGGTTACAGTCATCCTTGTATGTTCGAAGTGGTATCTCATCGGGGTTTCGATTTGCACTTCCCTAATGACTAATAGTGTTGAGTATCTTTTCAGGTACTTGTTGGCTATTTGTATATCTTCTTAGGAAAAATGTCTATTCAAGTCCTTTGCCCATTTAAAAAACTGGGTTGTCTTTTTTGTTGTATTTTAAGCCTTCTTTATATATTCTGGACATTAGCCCCCTTATCAGATATGTGACTTGCATAATTTAATTTAATTCCTCTCTGTAGGTTATCTTTTCACTTTTTTAAAATTGAAGTATAGCTGACTTATAACATTGTATTAGCTTCAGGTATACAACAAAGTGATTCAGTTATATATATATTATATATATATAGGCATATGTATATTATATATATATATATATATTCTTTTTCAGATTCTTTTCCCTTATAGGTTATTACAAAATATTGAGTATAGTTCCCTGTGCTATACAGTAGGTCCTTGTTGGTTATCTATTTCATATATAGTAGTGTGTATATGTTAATCCCAAACTCCTAATTTATCACTCCCTGTTTTTTCAATTTCTTGATAACGTCCTTTGATGCACAAAAGTTTTTAATTTTGATGAAGTGCAATTTCACTGATCCTTTCTTACACAAAGGCATGGAGATATGGAAGGAGGGGGGTTAGTTATTTCTGGGTCTAGCCGACTGACTAGCTGTCTAATTCGACAAGAACATTGTTGGAACGTGCTTGTCCTGGCTGCAAAATTGCACCCACAGGTTTCATTTGAAGATGAATTTTATTTAAAACCATCATGGTTTTATGTTTTCCTTGTTTATACATTGTCTTATGTTAGAAAAATCTATTATAAATCTAGAGCTTCTTGGCTGGAATATGTCATTTACCGTTGGGGCTTAGAATACATGGTTGTTTAAGAAAGGACGGAGTTGACACCACCCAGTACTGTGTCTCCAGCTCAGACCTCCCTTCTGGACTCCAGCTGCCCATATGGCCATCTCCCCATGGGTATCTAACAGGCATCTCAAATTTAGAACATTCCAGACCAAACCCTTGTTTTCTACTCCACCCTTTACATGCTTGGCCCCCTCAGTTTTCTACATGTCAGCAAATGGCAGCTTCATTCTTCCAGCGGCTCACACTAAAAGCACTGTATTTATCCTTGATTCTCTGTCTCTCACATCCTCTATCCAGTTCATTAGCAAATTCTGCTCACTCGACCTTCAAAATATGGATCGATCTTGAGTTGGACACTTCACCCCCAGGCGCAACAACCAGCTAAGCTACACCTTATTAGCCTGGATTCTTGTCCCCTCACTGGTCTCCCTGTTGCCCCCGCCCCTTCCTCAGTGTAGTCTCCACGTGGAGCCAGAGGAATCCCTTCAAAAAGAACTCCTGTCAGCTCCTGTCATTCCTGTGCTCCTGCCCCTCTTTCCGGCTCACGCTGCTCTAGCCCCCAGACCTCCTGCTGTTTCCTGAGCCTTCCACTGGCTGTGTATGCTGTCCTTTCTGGCTGGAGCACTGTCCCTTCACACAGCCAGAGAGCTCCCCCTCGCTGCTTTCAGGGCTCTGCTCAAAGTTCCCTGCGTCTGAGAGTCTGCTTGTCATCCCTGCATGAGAAAGCGACTCCTCCCTCCCCACGATGTCCTCCCCCCTCCAGTCTCCTTGCCCACTCCCTGGGCCTGCCCAGCACAACGTGCCCTCCTGACCCTGCTTCCTTTTGCCTCATCTCCCTTCACAAAGAGCTGTTTTTACATAGCACGTAATAGGTATTTACCGTTTGACATTATTTGTTTCCTCTAACACACACACACACACACACACACACACACACAGATTGAGATCCAACAGAATGGCTGAACAAAGAAAAATTTTGCACTCCATGCACACTGTGTGACTTTCCTGCATTAATATAAAGACTGAAGGGATTGGGGGTATAGTTGCTTCTGCTTCATGAGGACCTTTAAGGGCAGCACTACGGTGCTCTCTCTGAATTACTGAGTTTATTAATTTTTAAGCAGGAGTGTCTCCATTCATGGGATGGGGTCCATTGGGCTCCTACTCTACTCATTAGGGATCCCCAAGTATGCACTCATAAAATAGACCACGCCACTCTGAAGACTCCATTGTGGGTTTCCACGTAGAGTCCCGGAGGATGAAAGCAAAACCTTGGAGCTTATGGGGAGCGTCCCAGCCTCATGAACTGTCAGTCCCCTGAGTCAGCTTGGCCATGAGTGACCCCAATTCGCAAGATTCCAGGAGCTGCAATCTTATCAAATGTCAGAGAGCGTCCAAAAAGAGAGCAGCAACTCCTTCTGCTTCCTCATTTGTAACGCAAAGGAAACTCAGACGAGTGCTTTCAGGTCTTGCTGCTTTTCTCTGACCCTTTTCAGTTCAGGAGAAAGAGTCTGGTAGTCGTGTTGAGGGTTGTCAACATGTTCCGGGTAGAATGCTCAAAGAAGGCTAGCTGGAAGTGCTGGAGAGAACTGGGTGCGCTATACCCATTTTACAGACTAAGAAACTAAGATCTGCAGCCCACGTGGCTTGCTTGGGGTCCCAAACATAAATACTGGTGTAACTGGCAGAAGAGCTCAGGGCTGGAAGTGATCATTAAGGTCTCTACATTATATCTGGGGGAACTGAGGCCAGGCTGGTTGCAGCTACTTGCCAATGACCCCACAGCCATTCAGGAGGAAGTAGGTACAGAGCCCAGGCTTCCTAACTCCCAATCCAGCCTTCTTTCCACCCGATCACTGAACTGCTGAAGCGTTTATCTCTAGGTACAATGACACCTTCCTTCGATTATTTGCTGAAATTCTCTCACGGGAGCTGGGATTGGTGATAGATGAGAGAAGGCAGAATTTTAAGAATTTTAAGCAGAATCAATGGCCCGATAAAATCTGTCTATACAGGGAACTATACTCAATATACTGTAATAACCTATAAGGGAAAAGAATCTGGAAAGGGATATACGTACATATATATAACTGAATCGCTGTGCTGTACAGCTGAAACTTACACGATATTGTAAATCAACTATATCTCGATAAAAAAATTTTTCAAAAAAGAAAAAAAATCCATCTGCATTTTTGATGAGCCAACCCTCACTTTATTGAACCTTTGTAAATATGTTGATGTGCAAATGCCCCGAGTGAAGGTACCCATAACCTAGCTTTCCAAAGGTAAGCGATTGCCTTTTTAAAACGTGAGCTATCACAGTGGTTTCCAGAGCATGGCCCCTCGACCAACAATAGCAGCATCACCTGGGCAACGTGAATTCTTAGCCCCCATCCCGGACTTACTGAATCAGAAACTGTGGGTCTGAGGTACAGCAATCTGTGTTTAACAAGTGCTCCACAGGATTCTGATGCACACTCAGGGTTGAGAAGTGCTGGCTTAGCAGCTGTTGCTGGTGTCTTGCTTCACACCCTGGGATCCCTTTCACTAAGTGCTGCAGCTAAGAGCTCACATCTGACAACTTCTTCTGAGGATGCTTTTGGGTAACTGGTGCCGCCTCCACCGGAGGTGCTTGGAGGTCACTTCCCCACACTCACACACACACACACACACATGCAGGGTGGCCGGGAGCCAATGGCTGATTGGTGTAAGTTACCAAAGCCCCCTTGGCCCCAAGATGGGACAGACTCCGCTACACTGTTTATGCCCCGGATCTCCCCGTGGGATTTGGCAGAGAGAGGTGAGGCTTCTCCTTAAACCACATCTTGCTTTCCTCCCAGTTCTGCTTTCCTCACTCCCTTATAGATTTCTCCTGCGAGCAGCCCCCAGTAAATCCCATGCCCAAGGACCCCCATCCGCGGCTTTGCTTCTGGGGAACATAACCCAAGACAGTTAGCAAGTTCACCTCAAAGATAGTCCTCTTATGGATGAGCATGTGGGGCTGGGCGAATAAGGAGAATATTTTCAACAAATTTCTCTACCTAGATTCGGGCAACTCATCTGCATTGCTTTGAGACTCATATCCACAATTGTCACATCCCACCTTTAATTTTGAAGCTTTCCTTGAATAGATGGTAATTCAATCTCATTTAGGTTGATTCTAGGTGAGAGAAACTGGGTGATGGATGATCTCCTTTTAACTAGCCAGAATCGCTGGTAGAAGTGTACTATGCAGTTTGGTTTTGTTGAGGTTGGAAGTAGTTGGTGAATTCAATGTGGTCATTAGGGAGATCCACTGTGTTTGTTTTGGGTCATTTCGTCTCAGGAGGCGCATACGCATATGGAATGCTTGAAGATCTCGTTCCAAGGGTCAGTTCTTCTGTGGGAAAGGGCCACAATAAGTCCAAGTTTGAGCTCCAAAGGTGCCTATTAAGCTCCTCCCCAGTCTTAAAATCATGAAGAAAGAAAGCCCCAGGGGGCTCTCCATCGTGGAATGGAATCAAGATTCAGTGAAGAGTCTATTCCTGGGATGCTCTTCTGTCTCCCTGGGCTCTGGAATTCTTGGTTCCCACAAAACCTCACACAGATGGTTGCAAGCTTGATTCAAGGCTTCTGGAACTTGAGCCACACCCCAAGTGAAATTTACCTCTAGGTTGGCCAGGAGCCACTTTTTCTAATGTTTCCTTTTCCTCGCCCTTCTTGATCCAGCTCAGGAGTCAAGGATCGGCATGGAACAGTCTTATGTTTCCAACACGATGGCAACGAATTGTCACAGTCACCACCTCATGGGGTTGGGAAAAGCCTTATGCAGATTTTTCCAACTTTTAAGATGAACAAGACAAAACCATATTTAAAAGAATCTATCCTCATAGGAATCCACTGTAAAAGCTAGTTCTCGCTGTCAGGACATTCTTTTTAACAAACCTGAAAGTCTCACATTGCAAATTAAGCTAACTAACTTCCTTTTATTTAGTCTTTGCAGATTCCCTGCTCCAAAGCACTATGAAGAAAAGCCAAAACTCTGTTGAGAGAAATGTTATAAACAGGAGTTTCTTTGAAGGATTAGCCCGCTCTTCACCTCTGGAGACTACTCATTTGATTCTTGGTGGGCCACTGGAGAGCTGAACACTTTGATCACACTGTGGAAGACGCCTGAGAACAGTTGCTTTTGCCAGAAAATGCATTGATGTTCACCCTTCTTAGCTTCACACAGCAGGATCGTGTAATAAACACCCCTAGCACACCAGCAATCTCGTTTATTACAGAGGTGATATACCTCTTGTGAAGACCTGCATGGGAATGTTCTTTGAGTTCTATGTGCTAGGACAAGCTTGACTTCCTCAGAATTACTGGCAGGCTTTATTTCTTAGACAACATGAATCACACAATTGACTATATTTTCCTTTCCTGAGTGGGCCATCAGAAAGCTTAGAACCAAATTTTTGGCTCATCTTTGGAATGGAGCTTGCATAATTTTTTTTCCTATTTCTCCCCTGGTTTTGTCCATGTGCATTTTTGCAGGCCCTGAGTTTCAAGCTTTATATCTATTTCATCTTGGGAAATCTAGGGAGCCGTCTGGAATCCTTTAGATATCAAGACAGAGAGAAAATATAGCATAAACATTTTAATCATCCCTAATCCTGAAAACTTCTATCAAACTACCCCTCACTCGGGACTTCCCTGGTGGCGCAGCGGTTAGGAGTCCGCCTGCCAATGCAGGGCACACGGGTTCGATCCCTGGTGCGGGATGATCCCGCATGCCGCGGAAAAGCTAAGCCCGTGCACCACAACTACTGAGCCTGTGCTCTAGAGCCCGCGAGCCACAACTACTGAGGCTGCATGCCGCAACTACTGAAGCCCGTGTGCCTAGAGCCCGTGCTCCTCAACAAGAGAAGCCACCGCAATGAGAAGCCCGCGCACCGCAATGAAGAGTAGCCCCTGCTTGCCGCAACTAGAGAAAGCCCGCGCGCAGCAAAGAAGACCCAACACAGCCAAAAATAAGTAAAATAAAATTTAAAAAAAAAACAACTACCCTTCACTCATTTTTAATAAAAGTATTAAATATACAATTCAACAGCAAAAACACAATTAAAAAATGGGCAGAAGATCTGAATACAGTTGACCTTTGAACAACATGGGTTTGAACTACGTGGGTTCACTTTTCTGTGGATTTTTTTCAATAAACATATTGGAAATTTTTTTGGATTTGAAAATTGTCAAGATTTGTGACAATTTGAAAAAACTTGCAGATGAACTGTGTAGCCTAGAAATATGGAAAAAATTAAGAAAAAGTTAGGTATGTCATGAATCCTAAGATATATGTAGCTGCTAGTCTATCCTTATATAGGCATAAGGTGGGTGATATTTAATATAATTAATAATGTGTTAGTTTTCTTACTGTTTTATGACTTTGCTTTCAAAGACTTAATTACCATACAGTATGTGTCTCTCTTGTAATTGGAGAAACTGTATCAGCCTATTATCACGTTGTTTTAAAAAAAAGTAACAATGTTTCCAACACTGTATTACGAATATGACTGTTATACTGTATGCCATAAAAATTTTATAATGATTCATTCATTAGGCTACCGTGAAGCAACTGTATCCATTAATAAGGCAACCATAAAGCAACCATATTGTTTCTTTGTTATCAGTGCATGAATCGTTACATCTGTAAATGAGTATGAATTTCTTTTTCCTATTATCTTTTTATTTTTGATGTCTAGTGTTAGTAATACATATAACATTAACAGTCTTTTGTATCATATAATATTGATGTAGGTACTGACAGGCAATTCATCTTGTAAACAGACGACATAAACTTATGGTATTGATAAATACAGTACAGTACTGAAAATGTATTTTCTCTTCCTTATGATTTTTTAGTAACATTTTCTTCTCTCTAGCTTACTTTATTCTAAGAATACAATATATAGTACACATAATATACAAAATACGTGCTAATCACTCTTTATGTTATCAGTAAGGCTTCCGGTAAACGGTAGGCTATTAGTAGTCAAGTTTTGAGGAATCAAAAACAATACGCGGATTTCCGCCTGTGGAGAGATCAGGGCCCTGTAACTCCCATGTTGTGCAAGGGTCAATAGTAGACATTTTTCCGAAGAAGGCATACAGATGGCCAACAGGTACATGAAAAGATGCTCAACACTACTAATCATCAAGGAAATGCAAATCAAATCCACAATGAGATATCAGCTCACACCTATTAGAATGGCTATTATCAAAAAGACAAGGGTTGGTGAGAATGTGGAAAAAAGAGAACCCTTGTGCACTTTGGTGGGAATGTAAATTGGTGCAGCCCCTGTGGAAAACAGTATGGGGGTTCCTAAAAAATTAAAAACAGAACTACCATATGATCCGGCAATCCCACTTCTGGGTATTTATCCAAAGGAAACAAAAACAGTAACTCAAAAATACATATGCACCCCCATGTTCGTTGCAGTGTTGTTTACAATAGCCAAGATATGGAAACAACCTAAATTCCATTGTCAGATGAATGGATAAGAAAAGGTGGTATATATATACAACGTAATATTACTCAGCCATAAAAAAGAATGAAATCTTGCCATTTTTGACAACATGGATGGACCTTGAGGGCATTACGCTAAGAGAAATGAGTCAGATAAAGACAAATACCATATGATCTCACTTATATGTGGAATTAAAAAAATACCCCACAGACTCATAGATACAGAGAACTAATTGGTGTTTGCCAGAGGCAAGGAGTGGGGATTACTCAAAATGGGTGAAGGGGGTCAAAAGATACAAATTTCCAGCTCTAAAATAAATAAGTTCTGGGGATGTGATGTACAGCATGGTGACTATAGTTAATAATATTGTATTTGAAAGTTGCTAAGAGAGTAGGTCTTAAAAGTTCTGATCACAAGAAAAAATATTCTATAACTATATATTGGTGATGGATGTTAATGAGACTTATTGGGGTGATAATTTTATAATATATACAAACATCGAACCATTAATGTTGTACACCTGAAACTAATATAATGTTGTAAGTCAGTTATACCTCAATAAAAAAAGAAGTACTAAATAAATTATGCAGTAGCCTACATTCTGAAATAGGGTTAGAGTTTACAAGGACAATTAAAATGTCCGCTCTGGTGACAAGCTGGTGGGGGACCCAGATACAGGGTCACTGAGGAAAGCAAGCTGGTACTTATGAAATGTGCAAAAGCAAAACGAGCAGGAAAACAACACTTCTAACTATTTAAGAAAATAAATGCAAACAGACACTGCGATGAGGTCAGAGGATGGCAGATAGAGGGAGTGGTTGGGGGAAAAGTCCCATGAGACCTTGCAGCATGGATCTCCTGGCATCAACCCCCAGACCAGTAAACGGAAACATGTTGACCTTGACAGTGGATCTACTGCAACAGCATTGTGTGCTTGATCCCAAACAATTTGTCTGCCCCTTGATAGATATTTGCAAGAGGTGGTGTGATCATCGTAGTCTAGAATGTATTTTCCTCTTTGTATAACACTTATTTCAAAAGGATTATTTGAGGCACCAGATCCAGTGGGGAAAGAAGTCTGGGGAAGAATGAGGAGAGGAAGGGAGTTATCAGAACTGTTTATACTTTGCAGTGACCATGAACACTTTCCTCTTTGTTTTTTGTTTCTTTGGTTGTTTTTTGGGACACCACCCAGGAAACAGTTTTGAAGAAAAGCACAAGCAAGAATAATACTTAATAAAAATACTAAGTATGTAATATTTCCCCCATGGAATCTATCCATGACCAATGATAGAAAACTCGACTTCTGGAAAAACTCAGGACCCAAAATACACATCGATGGTGTTAGGGTGTAAGTTAACTTTAGGCCACCGGGATCAAATTGCGAAGATATGAGTTGTAAATGGTTGAAAGATTTCATCAAAGCAGGTCCTTGTTTATAAGTTCCAATTCAGCATTTTTTCCCTACTAGTCACTGAAAATTCTGCTGAAGCTAAATTTAAAAACTCAAAATATCACTTTCATGGCTATTTCCCCTTACATTGCCTTAATCAATTCTCTTTTGCCCTGTGGGTCATTCTTACCCATGAACTTGAGAAACCCGGAGCCCAGGCTCTCCCCTCCCTTGCCTTGTGCACATGCTCAGTCCTATGCAGGAAGGAAGCCTGAGAGTTTGCTCTGTCTCAAGGCTTTTGCCTCCTCTAACCAGAGACCTCCAAGCTGGCAATAGGGAAAGTGGAAAACCAACTCAAGTCAGAACCAGAACGCTACCAAATGCTCAGGAATTGGTGGAAGCAGGCACCTCTGGAAATGGAAGACAGGTGCAGCTTAAAGTAGGTGGATTTGTTAAAACATCTCTACAAGATGCAGTAGACCCCCAGCAGAAGGTAGAAGTTTTTTATTCCAGAAATGTTGAATCAGTGGGATTAGACTCTGGAAGAAGGACACTAAACCCATTCAAGAGTAGTGGTATTGGGCTTCCCTGGTGGCGCAGTGGTTAAGAATCCACCTGCCAATGCAGGGGACACGGGTTAGAGCCCTGGTCCAGGAAGATCCCACATGCCACAGAGCAACTAAGCCCACGAGTCACAACTACTGAGCCCGCGCGCCTAGAGCCCGTGCTCCGCAACAAGAGAAGCCACCGCAATGAGAAGCCCGCGCACTGCAACGAAGAGTAGCCCCTGCTCGCTGCAACTAGAGAAAGCCCGTGTGCAGCAACGAAGACACAACGCAGCCAAAAAAAAAAAAAAAAAGACTAGTGGTATTGTGCTGGAAACACGGTCTGCACACAGATGGGTAATAACCAAGGCCCTGCCTCTTACTGATCGCAAGACTGTCAGTCAGACTTATACCCGCCAGGCAGGACATGGAAAGTTCTCTCTCTGAAAACCTCTCATAGCCTGGCTCCTGCCTGGGGTCTAAGCATGCTACACAATACAACAAACAAACAAAAACCTGTCCTATGTGTATCAGCTATCTACTGCCACAAATAATACTGCATAAAAAATCACCCCAAAACTCAGGCTTAAAAACCAACCATTTATTACGGCTCATGAGCCTACAGGATGACTGGGTGGTTATTTTTGCTGTGCCTATGCACACATTTATGGTCAAATGTAGGTCCAGTTGGCAGCTCTGCTGATTCTGGCTGGGCTTTCTATGTCTAGGGGTTGGCTGGCTGTCAGCTGATCACTGGTTAGCCTGGGCATGCTCACATGGTAGATGCAAGGTTCCAAGAGACAGAACAGAAGCTCCAACATCTCTTGAGGCCAAGACTTGGAACTGCCGCACAGTCACTCTGCCACATTCTACTGGCCAAAGCGAGTCACAAGGCCAGCCTAGATTCAAGGGATGGGGAACAGACACTGTCTGTTTAGAGAAAGGTACAGGCCAAAGACACAGGCTAAAGAGTGAGGATACATGAAGGGGTGAAGAACTGGGGGTATCACTGCAATAAATCTACCACACTAGGTTTCCGTATCTTTCTATCATTTTCATTTCTGGATGTGCCATGCCACATTTTAACCTTAAAGGGAAGAATCCAGTAAAATTAAGCAGGGGTAGATATTCTACCTACAATGCCCATTGACATTTTTTTGATTTTTCTCCCAGTACCAAAGGTAGAAATGAATAATTATACTGAAATAAAACTGCCAGCCTCTGAATTTTCCCCCATGACGAGTTACATGACTAATGTCTCCATCTGTACTTAAAACACAGAAGCATATGACTTAGGGAGATATGAGAGGCAGATGGGGGCTTCAGACAGGAAATGCATCTGGTATGTAAACTGCAGCTGGTGAGAGAAGACACTCAGCATTAGAGCAGGGAATGGAGTCACTTATCCAGTAACATCACCAGGGTGACAGCTGCAGCTTCACTATCTGACGCAACTTTACAGGCTAGGCCAGAGCCAACACAGAGATAAAGCCTGTGAGAGAGTGGACAGTTTCTTAAGAACGTGCCCTTCAACACCAAGGAAAGGAAAGGCGCTAAAGGCTTTCTTATTTTCCCTAACTTAACAACTGCAGTCTAGAAAGTTCCACCCTTACAGGAAAAAAAAAAAAATCATCTCCTGTAAAACAAACCCACAAAAGAAGGCTATTTTGGGAAATTTAGCAAGTGGGTAGACTCCCTCTAGAACCGGGACATCTGTGCCAAACTTTCCTGTTCACAGCTGAGCTATTGGCCAGATTTTTCCAGGGGCTTCTAGTTTAAGATTCTGGGAAATGGCACCCAAGATAATAAAAAAAATTAAAGACATCCTGCTCATTCCACATAAGCAGAATGAGCTGGGCTGACCCTTGGGATCAAAGGACTGGAGGGGTCCTGGAGCATCTCCTCATGTCTCTAGACTCAATCTCCTCATCTGTGAAATGGAGGAATGTATTATTATGCACTGTTGTGGGACAAAATGCTGTCAGAATTTAGTGGCTTAAAACAACAAACATTTATTATCTCACAGTTTCTGTGGATTAGGAATTGGGGAGCAGCTTAGCTGAGTGGTTCTGGCTTAGGGTTTCTCATTAGCCATCAGTCAAGATGTCAGCCAAGGCTGCAGTCATCTGAAGGTTTGACTGGGGCTGGAGGATATGCTTCCAAGATGGCGTACTCACATGGCTGTTGCCAGGAGGACTCAGTTCCTCACCACATGGACCCTCCAGATGGCAGCTGGAGTGTCCTCATGACATGGCCACTTGGCTCCCCCCCCCAGAGCAGAGATGAGGGAGGAAAGGAAGATATATGTGTGTGTGTGTGTGTGTGTGTGAGAGAGAGAGAGAGAGAGATGAAAGCCATAGTGTCTTTTATAACCTAACCTCTGAAGTGATGTCTCATGATTTTTCCTGTACTTGTACAGTGTTGGAGGGGACTATACTAGTGTTACTACTGGGAGGTAGGGACCACTGGAGGCATCTTGGAGGCTGCTATCACAGGGCATAAGACTAGATGAACTTGAAGGTTCCTCCTAGCTGAGTGGTTCTATGGTCTTGTGTGGAGGGAACACAGCCACACACACCACTAGCACCAGAAGGTATAAATATAAAACAGCTTTCATGGGGAGGTAAACTTCAGAAAGATAACGGGCAGATTTCACGCAGTCCATCTACCTCGAGCTCTCTTGATCTCACAGAGGGCGGCTGGTACCTGAACTGCACACACAGGTGAAGGGGCCCCATAGTGCGGAAGCCCAAAGTGCTACATATTTACAGGAAAAGGGAGGACTTTCTGAAGCCAGTGACTGGGGTCCCTGAGAATTCTCTTTCTAAATGGTAAAAAGTAGGTAATATATGGGTCTACAAATTCTTTAGGCACAATTCCATGATCTAAATACTTCGAAAATTCCAAGTTTTTTAAATCAGTGATTTATTAGCAAAACTTGACTTCAGTTACCTGGGGGTTACTTATAGCCTTTTTTCCTTTTAGGGTGAATATTCATACATTTCACTGTAGAAATGTTAATGTGTTTAATTATAGGGTACAACCCCCGACCCTGCTGAGGGACTTAATAATAGACACGATATACACTGTACTACCTTTCTAAAAGAAAAAAGAAAATTCAGGTCTACGTGGGAGAGGCCTGCCTTCGTGCAGTTAACCCCAATAAGGCAAGTTCTGCAAAACACCACAGTTACCTGACCCCATAGCAGAAAATGGACCTTATTACCTCCTGGCTGGATTTTCCACGTCACTGAAATCCAGTTCCTGAAATACTAGAGATATAAACAGGAATCTTAATAAAATACAGGCCCACAACCCCTTACCCAAAATTATTGGCACCAGATTTTTTTGAAATTCATATTTACATGTTTCAAACAGAGGTACAGAAATTATGAGTTACATATGATAGAATGGTTTGGAGCCTGACCTGCCTTTTATTATCTGTGTGGCCTGAGATAAATTATGTCACCTTTTTGAGATAGAGTTCCTCATCTGTGAAATGAGAATGATGGCGTTTACCTCGGGGGCTATGGTGGGAGTTGATGAGATGATGTGGCTTGGAGATCAGTATTAGATAAACGATGCCTCTTCTATTGCCCTCTGCCACCTTCTCTATTTCAAGTTCTACAAATTGGACCTTGACTCCAAACAAATTCTGGTGTATTTGGCCCCTCTCTATTTGGCTAAGTTGATAAAGTCATTCTTTCTTGCTTCAAGTATATTATGTGACCACACAAGCCTAGACACGATGTAAATGATTATACAGAAAGGATGATTCGTTGGATCAACAAATTCTAGATAATTGCCTTTCGCTTAGCAACAGACCTAAATTTTTCTGGATTTTGCTGCAATTCTTGACCCACAAAATAGCTCATATCCAAGAGAGCACGATGAAAGGAAGACTGAATATGTTTTAAACCAGCTCTGTTATTTTGCATTGAATTTAGAATACAAGGCAACTGGAGTCCAAACCCTGCTTCCTTAGATGACCAGAAGAAGTGTTTCTTGGTTGTTAGCGCCAAGTTAGAGATTAGGATTTCAAAGAGCTACTCGGGGAGCCAAGTTTAAACTTGTGAGCTGTAATTATTTTTGTATATACTTCATCTGGTTAAACTAATTCCCTCTTTTCTTGGTGGTGGCCTATGTAGAAATAAGCACTGTATTGAGCTCCAAGCTACCGCTGAATAAAAATCTTTTTCTTTTTTGGCATTTTTTGGTGGTGCCAAAAAAAAAAAAGGGGGGGGGGGTCATCATCTGTAAGAAGTGGCCGAAACAGCTTTACAGTTAAAAGACAACATTTTTTCAACTTGTAGGTGGTCCGTGTGTCTCCAGAATTTGCCTAATTTCCACCACATACATGAAAACGAAACTCCTCACCTCCTTTCCATCTTCTTCATTTCATTTTTCCCTACTCAGTTTTCAACCATGCAGAGGATTGACTACATGCAGAGTGGAATGTGTTTACTAAGGAGACAGTTTCATTGCACTAGAAGGCAGAAGATGTTCAGGGAGCAGCTACAGAAGGGCAGCGCGCACTTGCTTAGAGTTACAATCAAAAAGCTATTGAACCTGTGGCTCCTGGGAACTTTCTAATCCACGCAGTTTTATGATCAGAAAAGGGACACCCACCGAATGCTAACTCTGTGCTAAATAATGCAGTGTAGGGTAAGCATGGGGGATCAGGACCCAGAGACTAGGAGTTCTTCTGTCTCTTCCTTACACACATCTCACTAAACCTCACCAACACCATGCTAAATATATAAGGTGCTAGGTTTAACCTTGTTGTAATTACCTTCTGACACCATATAGGTGAAACACGTTGGATGTAGGATCGGAGGGCCTGGGTTTGAATTCTGTCCCTTGTGTTCCCATCACAAGCCCTTCTCAACTGTGTGACCTTGGGCAGGTTTCTTAACCACTTTGCATCTCTGTTTGCTTGTAAAATGGGCTAATACAATATTTTATTGAACCTAAGACATCCTATATAGAT
This sequence comes from Balaenoptera musculus, assembly GCF_009873245.2. Lineage (NCBI taxonomy): Eukaryota > Metazoa > Chordata > Mammalia > Artiodactyla > Balaenopteridae > Balaenoptera > Balaenoptera musculus. Next base: position 10,224,040 of record NC_045806.1, on the reverse strand, counting down.
ACTGTAGAACGCACCATTATTTCATGTACCACTAAGAAAAATGATGCTTCTAATGGTAAGACATGTTTGATTGTAAGACACATTCTCATTTCAGAGAAGTTACATGTGAAAGTATGTGCCTCTTAGAATTGATGAAATTCAAAGTAAGAGTACTTACATGGCAATCGCCCAACAAATGCTAGTTATGCACTTGTAAACTGACATAGAACCACACACACACACATTTTACCAATGTCACTTTTTTGGCTTTGATGTTATACTAAAATTACATATGGTCTAACCATTGGAGAAAACTGGGTGAAAGGGATACAGGAGCTCTCTGTACTATGTCAGTAACTTCCTGAGGAGCTATAAAAAGGGTTTTTTTTAATGTGTATTTTAAAATTGATGAAATTGCATAATATTGGATATTCTCTTTGGAGATGGATTACAGATGGCTACAAATTCCTTGTCACTCCTCCCATCAAGGGATGGGGTCATTTCCCTTTCCCTTGAATCTAGTTTGTCCTTGTCACTTGCTCTGACGAATAGAATGTAGCCAAGTCTCACTGGATAACTTCCAAAGCTGGGCCTTAAGAGATGTGTAGCTTCATCCCTTGGAAAGCTCCCTCTTGGACCCAAACCACGTGCTGTGAGAAAGACAAGCCACGTGGAGAGTCCACACAGGGGAGAACTGAGGCCCTCCAGCCAACAGCCCCAGTGGAGCCCCAGCTGGGAGCCAGCACTAACTCTCAGCCCCGTGAAGGAGCCTTCTTGGGTGTTCCAACCCAGTCAAGCCTCAGGATGACGCCAGCCCCAGGTGACACCCTAGGGAGCAGGAGAATCACCCAGTGAAGTTCACCTTCATAATCACGAAAAATAATAAATGGGGCTTGTCGTCTTAAACCATTAGATCATTATTATCGTAGGGAAATTCAGAGAGGATTAAGAGCTAAATGGTCTAGAGCAGCACTTTTCAAGCTTTCACGTGCGAACAAATCACCTGGAGACCTTGTTAGAATGAGATTCAGACCCAGCCCATCTAGACGGGGGGCCTGAGATTCTGCAGCTGGTGCTGATGCCGCAGGTCGTGGACCACACTTGAAGAGATAGGGGTCTAGAGGGCACTCCTCCTGGTCCCCGCGTCTCAGAGGCAGGCTTCGGAAGGGGGTTGTTTTCATTTCAGCTAAATGTTTTCATCTGAACAAGAGGAATGTGCTATCAGGAGGAGGTGTGTTTTATTTCCACGGGGCACCCGCCTTGTGGAAGACATTGCCCGGAAACTGATCTTTTCTCTCCCACATGGTGGCTTTCACGAGAGCTGATGGCATAGTCCCTCTGTCCTTCTATTTAGCCGAATGGGCAGAGGAAAGAGTTGCAGAACAGATAATAGGATGAGGGTCACTTTTTTTTTTTTTAACATCTTTATTGGAGTATAATTGCTTTACAGTGGTGTGTTGGTTTCTGCTGTATAACAAAGTGAATCAGCTATACGCATACATATATCCTCATATCCCCTCCCTCTGGCGTCTCCCTCCCACCCTCCCTATCCCACCCCTCTAGGTGGTCACAAAGCACCGAGCTGATCTCCCTGTGCTATGCGGCTGCTTCCCACTAGCTATCTATTTTACATTGGGTAGTGTATATATGTCCATGCCACTCTCACTTCGTCCCAGCTTACCCTTCCCCCTCCCCGTGTCCTCAGGTCCATTCGGATGAGGGCCACTTTTGAAGAGATCATCCACATTTCACAACCAGCTGCGCATTCTAGGGCTGCATGCCTAGGGCAATGTGCAGAAATACACATAGGGAAAAAGGACACCAGGATTTGCAGCAAACGTATGGACTTGGTCAGAAGGTGCTAGTAGGTCTTATTAACTTTAAAACCCTCACAAGGCTCCCATCCACATTCAGGGGGAAAGCCCAAGTCCCACAGAGTCCCGATGAAGCTCCCCTCCCCTCCCCCACCTCCCCTCCTACCACGCTGCCTCTTGCTCTCTCCGCCGACCCAGGCCACAGTGGCCCTAGGACAGATTCCGGGACACTCCACGGACGGCCTCCGTCCCCCTCTGCCCTCCACTTAGAGCCCTCTTCCCCCAGATGTCCTTGCGCCTGACTCTCCCACCTCCCTCAGGCTGCTCAGGGGCCACGGTCTCAGCAAAGCCTTCTAGAACCATCCTCTTACAATTACAACCCTCCCTACCCCAAGCTCTCCCTGTCACACCTCTCCATGGCATTACCCCTCGTCTTCCCTGCTATGAACCTGTTACCACTTACTCTGTTCATGACTAGAATATAAATGCTGGATGGGAAGGGAAGTTTGTCTGCTTTGTTCACTGCTGTAGCCTAGAACAGCGCCTGACACGTGGTAGGCGCTCAAAAGTTTGTTTTGTTTGAGTGAACAAGTAATATCATTTTTAAACTAGGCCACTGAGACACTTGAAGAGAAAGTCCACGTCTGCACTGTCCAATACGGTAGCTGTCTTAGCTCGGGCTGCTGTAACAAAACACCATAGACTGAGAGGCTTAAATAACAAATACGCATTTCCCACAGTTCTGGAGGCTGGAAGTCCAAGATCAAAGTGCTGGCAGATTCGGTGTCTGGTGAGGGCCCGCTTCCTTGTTCACAGACGGCCATCTTCTTGTATCTTTACATGGCAGAGAACAGAAAGCAGCGAGCTCTTCTGTGACTCTTGTAAGGGCACTAATTCCGTTCATGAAGCTCTGCCCTCATGACCCTCATCCATCCTAATGACCTCCCAAAGGCCCCACCTCCTAAGAGCATCACATGGCGGGACAGGATTCAACAGATGAATTTGGGGGGCAGACAGACATCCAATCCATAACAGTAGCCGTTAGGCCCACACGTGGCGACTGAGCACTTGAAATGGGTCCAAACTGAGATGTGACGCAAGTATCAAATACACACTGGATTTTGAAGACTTAATACAAAAAAAGAATGCCGAATATCTCATTAATCTTTTTAATATTGATCACTTGCTGAAATAATAATATTTTGGATATCCTGGGTGAAATATATTATTCAAATTACATAATTTTCACCTGTTTCCTTTTACTTTTTCAATTAAGATGCTAGAAAATTCTAAATGTAGCTCACGTTATGTTTCTCTTAGACAGTGCTGGGCTACGTGCTTGTCTTGAACACCCACACAAGGAGTCATACACAGAACTCGGAGACCTGCCGTTAGTGAGTTTGGCTGGCAGAAGGAAAAGAGAAAGAAAAATCAAAGGGATTACTTGATATTTGATTCTCCTCTCAAGAGGTTGGCAAAATATTGCCCCCAGCTCGGAGAGGATGAATTGACTGGTGGAAGAACTTGATTTGGCAAATATAAAGATGTATCTGCTGTTAGTTGCACATCTGTAACACATCTGGCTACCTTTTTATGCATTCTGCATATATTAATCAATTATCAAAAATATTTTGTAATTAGCCACTTAGTCAAAGAACCCTAACTAGATATTTTTAATTTGAAATTGGATATAAAGAAATCTGGATGGATCCTCATCTGCTCAGCACTCCTCATGATTGGGTCTACCTGTACTCCTTGCAATGGGGCAGAAAAGTAGAAGCAGTCATTGAAGAGGTGTAGTTTTTATTTTTTATTCATTAAACAAATATTTTTACCAGGCACAGTTCTGGCCATGGGGGATATAGCCATGCATAAAACAGACAAAAATTCTTGTCCACATGGAACTTTCATTTTAATGGGGCAGATAATAACCAACAAACAAAGTGGATTGGGTGAGTTATAAGTGATGTGGAGAGACAATTTTAGGGAAAGGAGCTCAGGGAGTGCTGTGGCGGTGGGAAGATGCTTGGTGAAGTCCTCTTTGATGAAGTGATACTAGACCTGAGAGTGAGCCTTGACCACTGAGGGAGGGAAGGGCTTCCAGGTGGAGGGGACAGCCTGTGCAAAGGCCCTGAGGAAGGGAGAGCCAAAGATACAGCATTGGCTTCGAGTGAAATGGGGAGCCTTTGGGGGCTGTTGAGCAGAGGCATGACACGGTCTTTCTTCCTTCTTGAGAAAATTACTCCACTTGCTCTGTGAAGAAGAGGCTGCAGGAGGGCCCGGGCAGAAGCAGGGAGACAGATGAGAAGAATCTGGATTAATCTACTAGGAAAGACTGTACCTGGGAGCAGGGAGGCGCAGTGGGAGTGGTGGGAAATGATCGGATTTTGGATGTATTTGTTTCTCCTTTGATTTCCTTAGAAGCTGAGTGGAGGAAGCAAAGAGCTAGGAGAAAGGTATCGTGCGTGACATTATCTTGGGGTAAACTCTGGATGTTTTTGTCCCAGGAAATTGCAACCATCTCCTAGTGCAAGCTAATGGTGGGATTTGGAATTCAAGCTGGCTTGCCTGACTCAAAGCTCTGTAGTTTTTCTCTTTAACCATACACCTGTTTCAATGATGAAGACTTAAAGTAAACTTGAGATAAAGAACGTTTAGATTTCATGCAGAGTGACAAATCATGGTATTTGACAAAGGTCACAGGAAGGATTTTCATGTTTACTAGGCTGGAATAAATATGCATCGTGACTGGCAAAATGCTAGGCCCACATTCAGTGCTTAATAAATATCTATTGGTGACAAAATGCTAATTAATGATTTAACATATTTTGAAACAGAAGTGCATAATGAAACATGTTATTTATGGAAGGAGATTTTCAAAATACCCATGAATGACCTTGAACTTGATTCTCCTCCATCTTGTTCCCTTTACTCTCTTCCATATAGAATGGCGAACACTGAAATTTTCTGATTTTGTGTATTTGTTCTTTTCTGTAAGTAGTTTCCTAAGAACTTTAAAGTTTTCTAAGATATTCTCTGGAAGGAAGGAAAGAAGGAAGGAGCAGATTGTGCCTCAGATTCTGTCTAGTGCCATCCAGGAGCTCCCCTTCCCCCATTGCATCTCTGCTGGGAGGGTCTGGGGGGCTACTCATCCGAGCAGCTGTGGAGCCCCAAACCCGACGTCTGTTGTCCTGAATCCCCCCAGCCTAGGAACAACCTGGCCACATCCCTAAGGCCGAAATGAATGAATGGAGTAAATGTTTTCCAATGTCTGCTCTAAAAATGACTTAAAGACTTCTAACGAGAAAGAGAAAAGAAATCTAGATCGTTAGTGGGTAGATGCCCCATATGAAAACTTCTAAGAAATCAAGGTGCTTTAATTCTCAGAACTGTTATTTTCTAAAACCATCATTCCTTGTTAAAGTTTTCCTATATGAAGAAAATCTGAGATTAGGGTTTCTCAGCCACGGCACTCTCAATATTTTGGGTAGGATAATCCATTGTGGTGGGGCCGTCCTGTGCATTGTGGGATGTTAAGCAACATCCCTGGTCTCTACCTACTAGATTTCAGTAGCCTCTACCCCTGCCCCATTTTGACCAGCAAAAAATGTCCCCAGACATTCCCAAGTGGCCCCTGGGGGCAAAACCACCCCAGTTGAGAGCCATTGCTATAGTTATAGATATAATTATAGATACAGATATATTATGGATATCGACATATGCACAGAAAATGGACTGAAAGCTCTTTTCACAAGCTACCCTAGAAGGTAAGGGATGAGTTCGGCAAGAAGGCTTGCATTTTATAATTTCTAAACCACTGTTTTGAATAGTTTTCGTAAGCCTCTAGTACCTCTGTAATTTAAAAAGACTTCGAGAAACTCGACATCCGCTCTGATGCTTTGCCCTAAGCTAAGATTTCCAAGCGAAAGCAACCTGTTTAAACACCTGAGAAAGTCGATAAGAACCTCATTTGAGACTTGGAATTTGGAACTGCTCAATCTTTAAAAGTCATTAAATTTGCCTGCAGAATCGTTCCTTTTGCCTTGGTAATTCTCCAGGCTGCTGAAATACCACATTTGCAAAAGTACACCCACGATATAACCTATCCAGTTTTTTCCCTCCATTGAGGCTCACCCACGCAGGCATCCTCTGGAACCAGACAGCAAAAGCCAAAGGCACTAATGAGGACAGAGCAAGACATCAGCTGAGCACCACCGGCAGACACAGGGCCATGTCCCTTCCAGTGCATGTGTATCTGAAAAGCCCAGAGTGAAAGCCACCATTGAATGATGACCAAAGAAGCAAACTCAATGGTGATATTGATGGGCACTTGTGCCTCCCCTCCCAAGACACACTACCCCGGGGTCATTCCTCTACTAACGAAAACCATAAGCTTCTCCTATTTTTCGTAAAATTCTCCGTGTCCTCCTTGTTTACTGTCAACACAATTATTCACAATTCATAAGGTACACTTTGAAAATTACTTTACCCAGATCTGTTACAGCTCTGATTCTAATCACAGTATTTTTTAAACTGACATGTATAAAAAAGTTATCCAACTGTATTTTTTATAAAGTAAATTAGATATAATTTCTCCGCTTTTCCCTTTACTATTGAAAGGGACAAAGCAGTGACGTTGGGATTGGAACATGTCATAAAATGCTTGGGAAATATTTTAAGATGAGCCAGTGGGCAGATTTTGGTCAAGATGGCAAGATTGTAAGTTCACAGCTTGAGGGCTCCTTAGTTCTAAACATTTCACATTAAGTTAAAAATATAAACTATATTAGGAAACATAAAGCCAATACTCAAGATAAGCAGGGCAGAAATGGAACAGAGGCAGACATTGGTAGAGCCAATCCAGGTAGAGCCTAGGCCAAGAAGAGGAAGAGGCGACAGGAGTTGGGGGTGTATAAGGGAGTAGCAGTGCCCACAGGGGCCGAGGCACAGAACTTGGTTTGGCCTAAATGGGAAAAGAATTTGAAAAGGAATGGATACTCGTATGGGTATAACTGAATCGCTTTGCTGTACACCTGTAACTAACACATCATTGTTAATCAACTATACTCCAATATAAAATAAAAATTAAAAAAAAAAAAAAAAAGAACTTGGTTTGTTGGTGGCTCTCCCAGCCAAGCCAGGGGGATTGACACCTGCCCCCTGTCGACTCCAGCCCTGGTGAGTGAACGCGTGGAGTTGACATCTGTGTCTAACAAGTCTACCAGCTTCCTAGAGAGACAAGATGGTCTACCAAGTACATTTCCTCCCATCAGCTCCATAGCCCTTTCATGGCGCCCTGCTTCTGTCGTATTTCAGTGGTCCTTCAACTGTCCCCCTGCTTTTCAAGCTTCCTTATGAGATGAATTTAATGAATTCTTTCAAAAATTACTCCATTACACCATCATGTGGCTCCAAAACCTTGTTATTAGCTCTCCACCGGTAATAACGTCCACGCTCTTTCTCGTTCTCCTCCCATTCAAAGCCTTCCACATACTGGCCCAGACCTGAGAGCTCTAAAAACGAAGCCTACCCTGGGACACTCTGCTCCTGACTCTCAAGAAAGCGATTCGTCCCATTCCTCAGTGAAGAGAGGTCGAAGAGGGCCTCTGTGGCTGTACTGCCCAGCTCCCGTTCCCCTTGGTGGTCCTCAAGGGACCGTACCTTTGCCACCCCCAGTCCAAGGGGTTTGGGTAAGGTTGACACCGTGCCGAGCAACCAGGGACAATCCCAGGGTATTCTATCCCTGGGAGTGAGTGACTTGGGGAGAGGCACCGACCAAAGTCAAAGCCAATCCCTGCACTGGGGTTTCAACTATTGGGAAAGAGTAGTTCCCTTGGCTGAGGTTGCTGAGCTGCGAAGACAGAAGCCTGGGAAAGCTTGGCAGACACCAAAAGCACACCTGAGAATGAAGGGGCCACAAAGGAAAGCCCAGCTGAGAGAGAGAGAGAGAGACAGAGACAGAAAGCTTGCCAACAACACGACTGAACGACATCATAGAGCAGCAGGGTCAAAGGATGGGGAGCAATGAGGAAAATAGGAAACGCACGAGTTCACCAAGGACGCTACTCTCTGGACTCAACCGCTGCCGGTACCTATTTGTGTGCACTTTTTTTGCTTTCTACTTTCAGAATGTGTTTGATTTCTCATTGCCACTGAGCTGCAGCCCTCTCGGGGTTTACTCCCTCTAAATCTGCCTGCTTCCCCGACAGTTTTTACATCTAAAACATCTAACATGTCAACTCATCATTAATTACAGCTTTCCAGAGAAAGAAAGAATCTGCCTCCTGCTGCTGGCTCTGACTTTCAATCTAGTACCTGTAAGAAGAAACGGGGTTTTGCAACTGAGGTTTTTTTTCCTATTCAAATCCCAAAGATGTATGAAAGAGGTCTGGTCTTCATTAGACCCACCACATACCCATTCACACTCCTCTTCTTAGACACTCAGAGCTCGTAAGAAAGTCCAGTTTTACAGATAATTTAAAGATAATACTGAAACTCAGCGGTTCTCAAGCAGTGGTCCCTGGCCTAGCAGCATGAGCCTCACCAGGGAACTTGTTAGAAATGCAAATTCTCAGGCTCCACCCCAGACCTACTGAATCTGTGTCTTCACAAACCCTCCATTTGATGCTGATAACCCTAACATTTGACACCCTGCTCTAACTAGTGCCTTCCTTCAACTTCCCGTTGTTTTGGATGCATGCAAGTATTCCCTCCAGAGGTCATACCATTTGTTTACATTTTCATAAAAAATGATACATTCAGAAGTTTAACTTAGTGTTGAATTCACTCAAAGGGCGAAGTGGACTAAGCTTTCCATTTTGTGGTGAGTTCAATGGGGTCCATGGTCTTTGTAAACTCTGAGTACTTTGCTAGTGGTTCTCAAACTCGAGTGTGTATCAAAATCACCTTGTTCTACAGATTGCTGGGCTCTTTCCCCCCAGAGTTTCTCAAACAGTCTGTCTTAGGTCGGGCTTGAAAATTCGCATTTCCAACAAATTCTGTGTGATGGTGATGCTGTGTGGCAGGGACCACACTTTGAGAACCACTGGGCGAAACAAACATAAGACATTATCATCATGAGTTTCTTTAAAGAGACACAGGGTGATACTGTGGCTTGGTAAACTGTAAAGCGCCCTCATGATCCCTTTCCCTGGCTCCCCTTTCCCCTTCCATTCCTGGCTGCCAACCCTTCTTGTAGCCCATCTCTCTATAGAGTAAAAATGTTACAACAGATAATATAGTTTCCTTAACCTTTTGCACCTAGAGCAGGGGTTGGCAAACTTTTTATATCAAAGACCGGAAAGTAAATGTTTTAGGACTTACTGCCAAATGGTCTCTGTTGCAAAGACTCAACTCTGCCACCGGCATTAGGTAAACAAATGGGCGATGGTGTGTTCCAATAAAACTTTACTTACAAAAACAGCTGGAGGGCAGGATTTGGTCCCAGGGCCATAAATGGCTGGCCCCTAATATAAAACAATGGCTCTAAAGTGTGGCCTGAGACCAGCAGCGGCACCAAATGGTTACTTATTATCAATGGAAACGCAGGGGCTTTCCTGGTGGCGCAGTGGTTGGGAATCTGCCTGCTAATGCAGGGGACACGGGTTCGAGCCCTGGTCTGGGAAGATCCCACATGCTGCAGAGCAACTGGGCCCGTGAGCCACAGTTACTGAGCCTGTGCTCCGCCAACAAGAGAGGCCGCGACAGTGAGAGGCCCGCGCACCGCGATGAAGAGTGGCCCCCGCTCGCCGCCACTAGAGAAAGCCCTCGCACAGAAACGAGGACCCAACACAGCCAAAAATAAATAAATAAATAAATAAATTTAAAAAATAAAAATTTAAAATAAAAATAGAAACGCAAATTCTCAGGCTTACCTCCAAACCAACTAAAGCAGGAAATCTGAGGGTAGAATCCCAAGAATCTGTTTTAACGAGACTTCCAGGTGGTTTGGGTGCTGACTCAACTTTGAGACTCACTGGTCTAGAAGAGTGTTTCTTAGCCTTGGCTACACATTAGAACCCCCTGGGCCTACCCCAGACCACTGGCATCAGACCCTAGGGGCAGGACTCGGGCGTCTGTTTTTAACGGTCCCAGTGATTCTGACATGCACCCATTCTTATGACACAGAGACTTAAAAGGACTGTTGGATTCTCCTTTCTTCTCCAAGTATACTGAGATGGGACTACGGCGATCATGTCTGTGCCCTAGTCGTCTCGTTTCCACTGTGGGGAACTGACTTCAAAACTATTTAACCCATTGATTTCATAGGGCACTTTTTTCAACCACTTAATATGGGCTCTGAAAGATCAAAGTTCAAAGCTATCTCTGGGCCCATCTGTGGTCATTTGTTGTTCTTGGCAGAAGGTGGAAAAAACACATGCCCTCAGGAAAGACAATCTCAAGATCAGAGCTGGGGGGTAGGATGCATACTCTTTTCTGAGCATAAATAGATCAATGATATAATTTTTCCCTATTCCCTCCCCACCACCTCCAGTTTTTACATTGAGAAATACGAGGTGAATTTTCTTTGGCTTAAAGACAGCTTTTGCTTTTAAAAGTCTGATTAAACATGAAGCCGCCACCCTTTCTTAGGGTCCACCACCCACAGGACACCTCTGTTTGGGCAACGCCATGACAGATGGCACTCACAGAGCAGCCAAGATTGAGTTTCAGCATTGAGAGCTGACTTCACAGGTGAGAGTTGTTCAGAATCTCTCAAGAGGCTCATCTGAGTTAGATTTTGTAACTGGTTTTGGCATCTGTCCTTTAAATCCTTTCTACTCAAAGTGTGGTCCTTTGACCTGCAGCATGGGCATTACCTGGGCGCTTGTTAGAAATGTAGAACCTTGGGCTCCACCCGAGATGCACTGAGTCAGAATCTGAACTTCAACTAGACTCTCAGGGGAAAGTGTGCACACTGAAGTTTGAGAAGCACTGCTTTAAACGAATCTTTGCAGAAATGCAATAGGTGAGGGATTTTGTAAAGCGAAGATAAAAATAGAGCTGAGAATGTAGTCTGAGAGCTACCAGATTGAGTAGTGAGGTGCTACGTCAAGAGTTATATATATCCCCAAAGTGAGTAACAATCATCAGATTTCATGGCTTTCTTTAGGCGCTAGGGGTTACTATGACGAAATGTTTTAAAATACTGGAACCACAATCATGACTCTAGCTTGAAATTCTAAGGGAGACGGAAAATGAGGCATCAACATGAGGTGAAATTTCATGGTCGGAATGCAGAAAGGGTGACTACCACTATGGATGTGAGTGATTTTACATTACAGGTCAGTGATTTCACATGACATTACATTGAAGAGGCCGACTGCACTTGATAGATGAGGGCCTGTGGATCCTACTTTTTCTTTTTGAAGAGGGGGAAAATAAATTGGCTGAACCATATCCATTCAGTGCTGTTGCAGCGAATTGCAGTAATTTTAGATCAATAGAGAACTTTATGATGCATTCGGCTTTTTATTTTTATGAGAAAATGTTTGAGACAGCCAAGCACTGCATTACTAAGGCCAACACAGTGGCGTTGTCAAATATGGAAACACAGGATGGAATTTGCCAGTGGTCCTCGAATAATTGGGTGGTGAAAGAGGTGGTCTACTTGTACACATAACTGACACCCAATCAATACTTGTTCAAAAAACAATAGTAGTAGCTCCCATTTCTGAAGGCTTTACTGTGTTTAGGCGCTGTTCTAGCACTTTCCATGTTGCAACTTGTTCCATTCCATCAACTCTGTGAAGGAAGTGTCATTACGATTCTATTTTACAGTCGGTAAGCATTCATAATGTGAACAATTTACCCACCTGATAAGGGGTGGAACGGGGGACCAGAGATAAGCAGTGGGTAGCAGAGTCCACGTAAGTAACTACTATTCGACATCACCTCATGGATGAGCAATACCATCACAGCTTGGAAGTCAGACAAAATCTGGGCAAGGAGAAGGAATTGGATCTAAGAGTCAGCAAGGTCAGAGATGGGACTGGACGCTTACATTTTCAGGGAGATGGGTCTGGGTATCTCTCTCCTCCTTGTTTTCTCATTCATTTTCCAACCTTTTCTGGACTCTCCCTTCATCCTCTGCCCTTCCTCATTTTTGTCTTGCCAAGGCCCTTCTTTTCCAGGGCTCTTATGTTTTAAATAAAAAGAATACAAATACACACAGTTATTATTGTTCAAGTTGGCATAGTGCTAACTGTTCCCCTGTGAATAGGTTGTATCTTGATCCATAAAAGGAAACAATCTTTACTAGTGCTTTTTTGTATTCTGCACCTATAACCAGCACTTAATCTGTTTCTTGATCGATGCATTACAGCTAAAATGTTAACAGCCAGCAACAGCTTAAGGTTTTGCTTCTCAAACTTTCCCACCTGTGGCAGACAGATTCTAGGGTGGTTCTCATGATCCCCACTTCCTGGTGTTCATGTCCTTAATATAATTCCCTCCCTTGAGTGTAGGTGAGACATGGGGCTTGTTTCTAAGCAACAGAATATGGCAAGGGTGATAGGATGTCTGTGATTACACAGATGTGATTGTGTTGCAGAAGATTTTAACGTCTTGCTAGGAGACTCTCCCTCTCTCTTGTTGGCTTTGAAGAAGCAAGCTGCAATCTTGTGTGCTGTCATGTGGAGAGGGCCACACAGCAAGGGGTGGAGGGCAGCCTCCAGCCAACAGCCCGCAAAAAACTGAGGCCCTCGGTCCAGCAACCCACAGGAAACTAAGTGCTGCCAACAACATGTGAGCTTGGAAACAATCCTTCTCCAGTTGAACCTTCGGATGAGAACTGCCTTCTCCTTTCATCCTCAGAGAGCCCTTCTTCAATTATTTATTGTCTGAACCTCAACCACCCCTGCTTCCCAAGTAATCCCTTCCCCAATCTATGGGGTTTGGTTTCATCTTATGATTCACTGTCATTTCCCACCTGGGTAACTGTAGATAAAATATGCTAATCTACAATAGTCTCCTCCAGTCTGACTTTCTCAGTTTAAACACCACCCCAGGAGGTTGCAGGGCCTTAGTGGAACAGTCTGGAATGGATGGACTTTGGCACTCATTTGACCCCCTCTGCTAGGATGAGGTAAAAATAGGTCTTGAACAAAACACATCTCCCATGGATGAACCCAATTTATTGTAGACAATATATTTCAGATAAGAAAAACATTTTCCTAAAGGCAATATAATCCACAAGGATTTTCCTTGCCCTCAATGGTGCCAGACTTTTACTTTATTAATTAGAACAGCTTTGTTCCCCACACGCAAGCTCTAGGGGCATACTTTACATAGCTAGACATCACCATAAATAAAATGCCTCTGACACCAAATGTTAACCCCTAGCAGCACAAAGAATCCGCAGAGGGCTTCCCTGGTGGCGCAGTGGTTGAGAATCTGCCTGCCAATGCAGGGGACACGGGTTCGAGCCCTGGTCTGGGAAGATCCCACGTGCCGCGAGGCAGCTGGGCCCGTGAGCCACAATTACTGAGCCTGCGCGTCTGGAGCCTGTGCTCCGCAACAAGAGAGGCCGCGTTAGTGAGAGGCCCGCGCACCGCGATGAAGAGTGGCCCCCGCTTGCCACAACTAGAGAAAGCCCTCGCACAGAAACGAAGACCCAACACAGCCATAAATAAATAAATAAACAAATACTTAAAAAAAAAAAAAAAAAAGAATCCGCAGAAGCTATGAAATGAAAATATTCTTTAACACAATCAAACTTTTTCAGCCAGGATTTCCTCCTCACACATCTTTCTAAGCGGAATGGTTGCATTACAAGCTCAGTCATCACTGGTCCAGAACAAGTCACCAGGGAATGTATATGGTTTTCATACCATAGTCATGCTACATATATAAAATGCTCATGTGTCATCTTGTTATAATGACCTTCCAATCAAGAAAAGAAACTTTCTTAGCAAAGATATTAACAACTCACTTATTTTAATTCTCTTTCTCTTCTGTGATCAACAGGCAATCAGTATGGAGACTCTGTTTTGCTAAGGCCTATAATTTTACAGTCTGCCAGGCCAATCTGACTCTCATAGGGGGTGGTGAGTGGGTTTTAAACCATTTTCCTACCAGGCATTTCAAACACACTAGAACTAAACAGAATACTTTTAGAGCAAGCAAGACAGTAATTTTCTAGACTCTCCCTTCACACAAGGAGGAAAGCCAATCTGTCGTAATTACACAGAAAAATACATAAAATGAATTTCTATTCTCCAGTGACTCTTCCAAAGTGAGTCATGCTGTTCAGTAATCACATGCGTGGTGCAGTTCTATTTCCTTTCGTGTTGCATTTGAAATGTCTCATTTATATAAGTCCTAAGCAGAATGATAAGAGCCAGTGGCGTCTGGCCCCTGTTTCCTCATAGTTCTGCTCTCCAGGTTCAAACCACACTGACCGCTCAGTTCCTTGGTCATACTTTTCTCCTGCCTGCTCCAGGGCCTAAGCACACAGTCTTCCCTTTGCCTGGAATCCTCTTCCCCTTCTGCCCCCCTAGTGCCTAGTTACCCTTCATAGCTCAGTTCATACATCACTTCCTCAAGCGAGTCTAGCCCCACCCCAGGCCTAGGTCAGCTTCCTTGGTTATATTCTTTCATACAAGAATTTTTGTTTCTTTCTTGTTTGGTTTGCGATCATTCACTCATTTGTGTATTTATTTGATGAATGCTTGAATCCCTCATGTAATTGTAAGTTCCATGAATGCAGGAAGCAGGCCAATGTTTTGTGCTCTCTTCCTCAGCATGTAGTAGGTGCTGCGTACTTGCTACATCAGCTGATGAATGACTGCATGCTGGCTTGGGGGATGGGTTTGTGCACTGGACCGGGAACGATGTGCAAGGAGACTAAACAAGAGTGGAGAAGATACAGTGGGGATGGAAGGAACGGGAAGGTGTTAAAGAAAGTTCTTAGGGAGAGAAGGGGGTAAAGGTGGAGTTACAGCAAGAGAGGGACTAAAATGAATCAGAGGAAGAACCAAGGAAACCACTTGAGTTGATGGCCACCCAAATTGAAGACCCTAAAAGAGAGACCCATGATTTTTGGAGCTATTTTATAAGACTGTTGCCAGATCGGACTGATCCAACAATGCAGGGCCTTAGGGAGCTGCCAGCTAGAGTTATGTGGCCTTGTACACGGCCAGCTAGAGTTATGTGGCCTTGTACACGGCCAGCTAGAGGGGCCACTGGTCCTTCAGGGCCTAGAGTTTCTGGTCCTTGGGGATGAGGCAGAATAAAATGAAGATGAACCAAGTCAAGCTGACTTTGTAAGGCATTCAATGAACACTGATTGAGTGTCTTCTGGGCACTCCATGAGATTTTGGAGTGACAAAGATAAATAAATGAAGAAATTGTCTCTGCCTTGAGAAATGTTTACCCTAGTCCAGGAAACGAAAAAAATGTGGAATATGAATATATATATATTTATTATACATACACACATTAAAACATATTATATAGATATACATATACACAAACACATGTATAACACAAATATTTGTAACACAGGTTAGTGTCAGAGTTAAATATGTTTAAAATGCTTTCAAAGCACTAAAAAAGGGAGGGGTCGGTCCTTCAGTGCAGTGAGGTGGAAATACTAAAGTTCTTACGCACATGGTGACATTGGTTGGGAAATGAGGCTATTTGCATGAACCACCCAAGTGCCAGCACCAGGAAGTCCCCTAAACTTCCAGCTTGCTTTCTAAGACTGAAGTGAAAATTCACAGCTAATTTTGGAAGCCCAGTGTCCCTCCCTTCTAATACTCCTGGCTCTGCTGAATCCACGGCCTGTCTCTGCTATTCACCCCTGTGCACGGCCACTCTTCTCTGCATTGGGTGGTCCTGCTCCCTTTTCCATTCAAGCAGTGCTCCCAAGTCAATAGACTGTATTGAATGCTTTGGGCAATGGCAGTGAATGTGCATGTGTGTGTGTGTTGATTACATCATAGACCAGGGTAACAAGCAACTTAAAATGGGATATTAGACCACCTTATGTTTAAAACTCCTCCCCTCTTCTTGACACTAAGGAGCCACCATTGGTCAGCACTTGTATTCCACTTCCAGCCACAATATTGTCATTCTTACATTTCTGACTCCTGTCCCCTACTCATGATCTTCTTCAGGACTGGGAACAGTATTATTTTAATTAATAGCAATCACTGGGTCATATGATAGCTAGAGCTACCATGTTCCAGCAATCCCACTCCTGGGCACGTATTCGAAGAAAACCATAATTCAAAAGGATACATGCACCCCAATGTTCATTGCAGCACTATTTACAATAGCCAGGACATGGAAGCAACCTAAGTGTCCATCAATGGAGGAATGGATAAAGAAGATGTGGTACATACATACAATGGAATATTACTCAGCCATAAAAAAAGAATGAAATAATGCCATTTGCAAGGACATGGATGGACTTACAGAGTGTCATACTGAGTGAAGTAAGTCAGACAAAGACAAATTATCATATGACATTATATGTGGAATCTAAAAAAAAATGGTACAAAGGAACCTATTTAGAAAACAGAAATAGAGTCACAGATGTAGAAAAAAAAACTTGTGGATAGCAACGGGGAAGCGGGGGGAGGGATAAATTGGGAGACTGAGATTTATATATAGTACTGTGTGCATGTTAAACAGCTAACTAATAAGAACCTACTGTATAGCACAGGGAGCTCTACTCAATACTCTGTAATGACGTATATGGGAATAAAAATCTAAAAAAGAGTGGATATATGTATATGTATAACTGATTCACTTTGCATACAGCAGAAACTAACAACACTGTAAATCAACTATACTCCAACAAAAATAAAAAAATAAATAAAAGAGTTATCTCTTAAAAAAAAAAAAAAGCAATCACTTACCTAGTGCTTCCTAAATGATGACACTGTTTCAAGTGCTTTATATATTTCGATACCAAGGCCCCTGTCAGAAACCTTCAGAGCTACATATGCTCAGACTGCAGGATTTGGGGGATTTTTAATAGGTAATATGGTACCTGCACTGTGTAGTACCAAACATCACCAGCAGGGTTGGGGGCAACATCATAGAATCAAATGAATTCGTGGGGAGGGATAAATTAGGAGGTTGGGATTAAAATATACACACTACTATACATAAAACAGATAACCAACAAGGACCTACTGTATAGCACAGGGAACTATACTCGGTATCTCGTAATAACCTATACTGGAAGAGAATGTTAAAAAAGTATATGTGTGTGTGTGTGTGTGTGTGTGTGTGTGTGTGTGTGTGTGTGTGTGTGTGTGTGTAACTGAATCACTTTGCTGTACATCTGAAACTAACACAACATTGTAAATCAACTATACTCCAATAAAAATAAAAAAAAAAAAGAATCAAATGAATTCCCATTTCTGCAGCTACGTGCACAAACATTCACACTAAGTGGGAGAAATAAAGTTGACAAACAGCCTCCCATCAGTTCATGCCAGGTGTTGTCACCAAATGAGTTACGAGAAAGCTTTTGGCTCGCAGAACCTTTTGATTTCAGAAGGGAATATGGGGGAGGTGGATCTGAGACCCTGATTCTGTACTGTGGCTGGATTAGAGTCACCTGTTGGGCACAAAAGCCACTGAACATAGAAGGTCTTGAGAATCCAAAAGCCGCAGGATGGGACAAATTCTGAGGGAGCGCCTGCCCATTGTGATATCTTGTTACTCCTAAAGAAAACCCCCAAATCTGTATTTTTATGGAAAGCTTCTTAATTTTTCAATGTCAGAATTTTTTTTTTTAGTTTATATTTTGGCTGTGTTGGGTCTTCGTTGCTGCGTGGGCTTTCTCTAGTTGTGGCGAGCGGGGGCTACTCTTTGTTGCAGTGTGTGGGCTACTCTTTGTTGCAGTGTGTGGGCTTCTCATTGTGGTGGCTTCTCTTGTTGTGGAGCACAGGCTCTAGGCGCATAGGCTTCAGTATTTGTGGCACGTGGGCTCAGTAGTTGTGGCTCGTGGGCTCTAGAGCGCAGGCTCAGTAGTTGTGGCGCACAGGCTTAGTTGCTCCCCAGCATGTGGGATCTTCCCACACCAGTGCTCGAACCCATGTCCCCTGCGTTGGCAGGTGGATTCTTAACTACTGTGCCACCAGGGAAGTGCCCAGATTTATTTTATTTTATTTTTTTAAATAAAGGCATTGTAATAAAATACAACACCTGGCCATACTTTTATCGACTGATGGCATATCGTTTGAGGCCTCTGGTTCTTGGTTCATTTTATCTGCACCAACTGATTTCCAGGCTCTCTAATAAGTGACCCTGAGAATTCACCAAGGCTCAGAGTTAGAACCATCTGGTAAGCATTTTGCTCAGTTCACTGGTATGTGGGGAGGGAAGGGATGAGTTAAAAGAAAATGACCCTCCAAAGGCACTCATTTAGAATAGCTTGTCTTAGAGCAACTCTTTTCAAGTGACTGCCAATAACAAATTTCAGTTAGCGAGCACAATCTGAAAGTCATGTGTGATTATCTAATCTGGCTCTCTTGTTGGGAAATAATGAAGTAACTGAGAAAAAACTGGGCTTGATTTGATATGAGACAACCACAAATGATTGAAGTGATTTCACTTTAGGTATATATAGATTTTTACATCCAGTATCTCCTTTCTTTTTTGGTTTCAAAGATTTCCCCCCCTCACCAGTGAATTTAGTGCTTGACTGTTTTTCCATAGAAGAAAATGAAAGATTTCGTGCCAGCTTTCTTTGGACGAAGGCGTTGCAGTGGTGTTGTTTGGTTTCTTGAATTTCTAGCTCTATTCCATAGTAACCTATGTAGTAAAAATGGTATGTGTATTTGTGTATTTATGATAGAGACTAAAGGGTAACAGAATATGCCACCCTAAAATATGACTGCAGGGGTTCAGGACAAGCCACCCCAAAATACGCTGCTTTGGTGTATTGATTATATTGAGCTGCAGGCACTTGAAAAACAGCAAACGTAAACTTTCTCTGAACTCCTCTTATCTACCTAAAGTCAGATCCTCCAAAAGGAACTCTACTGTCATAAATCCCCATCCCGGGAGTTTCATCAACCAGGGAAGATTGCCTCTTGTCACAGGAGAAGAGACTAGAAGTCGACACCAGGCCCAGATAAACTTTGTCACAAACCATCATATTTCCCATCTCTGCTAAGGGCCCATTCATCTTCCCTAAAAATCATTTAGTCTCCCCTAAGAGGCCAAGCTCCTTCCTCCCTTTTCCCTATTAAGATGGTATTTAACCCTGAATTCGAAGGACCTCAGACAGTTACTCATTTCCCCCAGGTGTCTCCCAGGTATTGATATATATGAGGTATACATGTTAATAAACTTGTTTGCTTTTATCTTGTTAAACTGTTTTTTGATTACAGAGGTCTGAGCTACGAACTCAGAAAATTATTTTTCCTCCCTACAGGATACACACACAAAGGCAGAAAAAGATGAACAGAAAGAAGAATAGAAGGGGAGAAAGAGAGAGAGAGAAGAAACAGACAACAGAAAGACAGAAGCAAACAACTGTGTTAGAGCTGGGAGGGTGGTTTCGCTCTTTTCGGAAGGCAGGCTGGCTCAGGTTTAAATGATCTGGGCCTCGCCTTACCTGAGCAAAGAAGTCGCATCATCGTTTTCTTACAATGTACAAACTGAGGGTAGCATGACTTTTTTCACTTTAAAAGAATCTTACCTCTATAGAATTCAGTTCTTGAACTCAGAGAATGTGTACGTGTTCATGTACTCTAAAGTATGGTTTCTAATCCTCAACTTCTCTTGGAGGCGTACCCAGTGGCGGGCTATAAAATGATTCATAACTGGCTCTCCAGAAAAAAACAACAGACAACAAAATAAATAAATCTGATTTATAGCATTTGCCAATGACCGTGGTATAAACACTCACACCATGGTCAATTTCAAGCTAGCCGCACGATGTGAATGCTGAGCTGTGAATAGATGTGCCTGACTGCCTTTCACAACTGGGTAGAATTTGGCTCCATCACAGATGTAGTCAAAAGAACACTAAGCAGGATTAAAAAGACGTGGGACAGCTTCTCACCCATAAAATGTGCACACAACAACAACTCAGATTGCCTCATGGGGATACATAGTCCATTAAATGGAAACAACAAAAGCAAAACTGTAAAGATCTTTGAAAATTTATAAAAATTTAAACAAGTATTAGACATTATCACCATTACCATCTTCAGAGAACCAAAACTTGCTCAATTCTCAAAAGTTAAAAAAAAAAAATGCATTGCATTAGTTACTGTTTTTCAAAATGTGTTTTGTATCTCCTAGTCATAAAATTTTCACACTATACGGAAAGAGCCAGTGTCCCATTTGGACTTAACTTCAGAACGATGAACTCATCTGTGTTATTTTTATATGCACTGTAGCTTGGCCTGGAATCCCTGGTCATAAGAAGCATGAGTGTGTTCCGGGCAGCTTTTCTGCCTTAAACGGCTCCAGGGCAACGCCTAGAAGGCAATGCAGTCCCTTTTGCAAACCTCACCTGAAGCCTTTGCATGATTTGCATAATTTTAACTGATTAATGTGTAGCTTAGCTTTGTAAACAATAGCAAAGGGAACAACAAACAAACAATGGGAATCTCTCTTAATAGAGACATTCTCCCTAGAATTACCTTTTCAGAAAGGCTCCGTCCAACAGAAATATAATGTAAGCCATACATGTGATTAAACATTACACATTAAAAGAAGTAAAAAGAAACAGGAGAAATTAATGTTAATAACATTTAACTCAATATACCTAGAATATTATCATTCTAACGTATAATCAATATAAAGCAAATTAATGAGACTTTACATTCTATTTTTTTTCCTGTAGTAAGTCTTCAAATCAAACAGTTGTTTCACATTTGATTTTTTTCCCTGCATATCTCAGTTTGGACTTGCACATTTATTTATTTTTTAATGTTTTAACATCTTTACTGGAGTATAATTGCTTTACAATGGTGTGTTAGTTTCTGCTTTATAACAAAGTGAATCAGCTATACGTATACATATATCCCCATATCTCCTCCCTCTTGTGTCTCCCTCCCTCCCACCCTCCCTATCCCACCCCTCTAGGTGGTCACAAAGCACTGAGCTGATCTCCCTGTGCCATGCGGCTGCTTCCCACTAGCTATTTGACATTTGGTAGTGTATATATGTCCATGCCACTCTCTCACTTTCTCCCAGCTTACCCTTCCCCCTCCCTGTGTCCTCAAGTCTATTCTCTACGTCTACGTCTTTATTCCTGTCCTGCCCCTAGGTTCTTCAGAACCTTTGTTTTTCCTTACATTCCATATATATGTATTAGCATATGGTATTTGTTTTTCTGTTTCTGACTTACTTCACTCTGTATGACAGACTCTAGGCCCATCCACCTCACTACAAATAACTCAATTTTGTTTCTTTTTATGGCTGAGTAATATTCCATTGTATATATGTGCCACATCTTCTTTATCCATTCATCTGTTGATGGACACTTAGATTGCTTCCATGTCCTGGCTACTGTAAATAGAGCTGCAATGAACATTGTGGTAAAATTTTGGTACATGACTCTTTTTGCATTATGGTTTTCTCAGGGTATATGCCCAGTAGTGGGATTGCTGGGTCATATGGTAGTTCTATTTTTAGTTTTTTAAGGAACCTCCATACTGTTCTCCATAGTGGCTGTATCAATTTACATTCCCACCAACAGTGCAAGAGGGTCCCATTTTCTCCATACCCTCTTCAGGATTTACTGTTTGTAGATTTTTTGATGATGGCCTTTCTGACTGGTGTGAGGTGATACCTCATTGTAGTTTTGATTTGCATTTCCCTAATGATTAGTGATGTTGAGCATCCTTTCATGTGTTTGTTGGCAATCTGTATATCTTCTTTGGAGAAACGTCTATTTAGGTCTTCTGCCCATTTTTGGATTGGGTTGTTTGTTTTCTTGATATTGAGCTGCATGAGCTGCTTGTAAATATTGGAGATTAATCCTTTGTCAGTTGCTTCATTTGCAAATATTTTCTCCCATTCTGAGGGCTGTCTTTTCGTCTTGTGTATGGTTTCCTTTGCGGTGCAAAAGCTTTTAAGTTTCATTAGGTCTCATTTGTTTATTTTTGTTTTTATTTCCATTTCTCTAGGAGGTGGGTCAAAAAAGATCTTGCTGTGATTTATGTCATAGAGTGTTCTGCTTATGTTTTCCTCTACGAGTTTTATAGTGTCTGGCCTTACATTTAGGTCTTTAATCCATTTTGAGCTTATTTTTGTGTATGGTGTTAGGAAGTGTTCTAATTTCATTCTTTTACATGTAGCTGTCCAGTTTTCCCAGCATCACTTATTGAAGAGGCTGTCTTTTCTCCACTGTATATTCCTGCCTCCTTTATCAAAAATAAGGTGACCATATGTGTGTGGGTTTATCTCTGGTCTTTCTATCCTGTTCCATTGATCTGTATTTCTGTTTTTGTGCCAGTACCATATTGCCTTGATTACTGTAGCTTTGTAGTATAGTCTAAAGTCAGGGAGCCTGATTCTTCCAGCTCCGTTTTTCTTTCTCAAGATTGCTTTGGCTATTCGGGGTCTTTTGTATTTCCATACAAATTGTGAAATTTTTTGTTCTAGTTCTGTGAAAAATGCTATTGGTAGTTTGATAGGGATTGCATTGAATCTGTAGGTTGCTTTGGGTAGTATTGTCATTTTCACAATGCTGATTCTTCCAATCCAAGAACATGGTATATCTCTCCATCTGTTCGTATCATCTTTAATTTCTTTCATCAGTGTCTTATGGTTTTCTGCATACAGGTCTTTTGTCTCCTTAGGTAGGTTTATTCCCAGGTATTTTATTCTTTTTGTTGCAATGGTAAATGGGACTGCTTCCTTAATTTCTCTTTCATATTTTTCATCATTAGTGTATAGGAATGCAAGAGATTTCTATGCATTAATTTTGTATCCTGCTACTTTACCAAATTCATTGATTAGCTCTAGTAGTTTTCTGGTAGCATCTTTAGGATTCTCTATGTATAGTATCATGTCATCTGCAAACAGTGACAGTTTTAATTCTTCTTTTCCGATTTGGATTCCTTTTATTTCTTTTTCTTCTCTGATTGCTGTGGCTAAAACTTCCAAAACTATGTTGAATAAGAGTGGTGAGAGTGGACAACCTTGTCTTGTTCCTGATCTTAGAGGAAATGGTTTCAGTTTTTCACCATTGAGAATGATGTTGGCTGTGGGTTTGTCATATATGGCCTTTATTATGTTGAGGTAAGTTCCCTCTATGCCTACTTTCTGGAGGGTTTTTATCATAAATGGGTGTTGAATTTTGTCCAAAGCTTTTTCTGCATCTATTGAGATGATCATATGGTTTTTATCCTTCAATTTGTTAATATGGTGTATCACATTGATTGATTTGCGTATATTGAAGAATCCTTGCATTCCTGGGATAAACCCCACTTGATCATGGTGTATGATCCTTTTACTGTGCTGCTGGATTCTGTTTGCTAGTATTTTGTTGAGGATTTTTGTATCTATGTTCATCAGTGATACTGGCCTGTAGTTTTCTTTCTTTGTGACATCTTTGTCTGGCTTTGGTATCAGGGTGATTGTGGTCTCGTAGAATGAGTTTGGGAGTGTTCCTCCCTCTGTTATATTTTGGAAGAGTTTGAGAAGGATAGGTGTTATCTCTTCTCTAAATGTTTGATAGAGTTCGCCTGTGAAGCCATCTGGTCCTGGGCTTTTGTTTGTTGGAAGATTTTTAATTGCAGTCTCAATTTCAGTGCTTGTGATTGGTCTGTTTATATTTTCTATTTCTTCCTGGTTCAGTCTCGGAAGGTTGTGCATTTCTAAGAATCTGTCCATTTCTTCCAGGTTGTCCATTTTATTGGCATAGACTTGCTTGTAGTAATCTCTCATAATCCTTTGTATTTCTGCAGTGCCAGTTGTTACTTCTCCCTTTTCGTTTCTAATTCTGTTGATTTGAGTCTTCTCCCTTTTTTTCTTGATGAGTCTGGCTAATGGTTTATCAATTTTGTTTATCTTCTCAAAGAACCAGCTTTTAGTTTTATTGATCTTTGTGATCTTTTCCTGCATATCTTTTTATTTCTGCTCTGATCTTTATGATTTCTTTCCTTCTGCTAACTTTGGGTTTTTTTTGTTCTTCTTTCTCTAATTGCTTTAGGTGTAAGGTTAGGTTGTTTATTTGAGATGTTTCTTGTTTCTTGAGGTAGCACTGTATTGCTATAAACTTTCCTCAGAACTGCTTTTGCTGCATCCCATAGGTTTTGGGTTGTCGTGTTTTCATTGTCATTTGTTTCTAGGTATTTTTTGATTTCCTTAGTGATCTCCTGGTTATTGAGTAGCATATTGTTTAGTCTCCATGTGTTTGTATTTTTTACCGTTTTTTTCCTGTAGTTGATATCTAGTCTCATAGCGTTGTGGTTGGAAAAGATACTTGATATGATTTCAATTTTCTTAAATTTACCAAGGCTTGATTTGTGACCCAAGATATGATCTATCCTGGAGAAGGTTCCATGAGCACTTGAGAAGAAAGTGTATTCTGTTGTTTTTGGATGGAATGTTCTATTAATATCAATTATGGACTTGTACATTTCAAGTGTTCAGTAGCTACATATGGCCAGTGGGTACCATTTTGGATAGTGTGGGTGCTATAATACCAGGGAGCAGAGAATCTCCTGATTCTAAGAAAATCCAGTATTTATGGAAACTTTTATTCTGCCTTGAGTGGATTTTGTTAAGGGAATTTATTATTGAGAGAGGGGCAAACTCCCTCTCTCACATCTCTCTCTCTCTCTCTAATTTTTCCTTCTCCATCATCCATCAGATGAGTTGTCAGGGCAACCTAGATTGGGTGTGTCTATTTTATGTAGGATGACCAAACATTTTAGTTTGCCCAGGACTGAGAGATTTTCCAGTGTGTGGGACAGTCTGACACTGGGAGAGACCCAGGCAAACCAGGATGAACTGGTCACCCTAAATTTGGAGGAAAAGGTTAAATGCAGCTGGGAGAGCCTATTTGCAGCTAGAAAAAGACAAAACTTTTTTATTGAGGTATAGTTGATGTACAATATTATACAAGTTTCAGGTGTACAACATAGCAATTCATAATTTTTAAAGGTTATACTCCATTCATAGTCATTATAAAATATTGGTTATATTCCCTGTGCTTGTAGCTTATTTTATACATAGTAGTTTGTACTTCTTATTTCCCTACCTCTATCTTGCCGCTTCCCATTGGTAACCACTAGTTTGTTCTCTATATCTGGGGTTCTGTTTCTTTTTTGTTATATTCACTAGTTGTTTTGTTTTTCAGATTCCACATACAAGTGATATCATACAGTATTTGTCTTTCTCTGTCTGACTTATTTCACTTAGCATAATACCTTCCAAGTCCATCCATGCTGTCGCAAATGGCAAAACTTCATTCTTTTATGGCTTAGTAGTATTCCATTTCATATATATACCAACAGCTGTAAATCATAAGGCTGCGGCCTCTTAGCATGTCTGAAAGCTACTTTGGATCTTCATCTTCTGTCAACCTGGGATTCTGGGAATTGTCCCTGGATCCTGGGCAGTAGGCTTTACTATACTGTACTCCTGAATGTTTCAAAAGTCTCTCTGGGGCTTCCCTGGCGGTACAGTTGTTAAGAATCCACCTGCCAATTCAGGGGACACGGGTTCGATCCCTGGCCAGGGAAGATCCCACATGCCACGGAGCAACTAAGCCCGTGCGCCACAACTACAGAACCTGTGCTCTAGAGCCCATGAGCCACAACTACTGAAGTCTGCGTGCCTAGAGCCCATGTTCTGCAACAAGAGAAGCCACGACAATGAAAAGCCCACACACCGCAACAAAGAGTAGCCCCCGCTCGCTGCAACTAGAGAAAGCCCGTGCACAGCAACAGAGACCAAACACAGCCAAAAATCAAAACAAATAAATAAATAAATTTATTTTAAAAAATGTAAAAAGTCTCTCTGGCCTCCTAGCTACTGTCCTGGCTCCCTGAATCAGGTGAAACTGTCCCCTTGCATACAATGACCTTCTAGGTTCCTTCTAACCAGGGTTTGGAGCTCTGTGTTTGTAGCTCCCAATAATGGTCGTGGAAACTGGAAGAATTCTGTCTGTTTTATCACCCAGGTTGCTGATTTCTCTGCCTATCTGTCTTGGGCTGAGCCTCACCCTCTTTTAAAGTCAATTTGTTAGAGAAATGCAAATCAAAACCACACTGAGGTATCACCTCATACTGGTCAGAATGGCTATTATCAAAAAGTCTACAAATAATAAATGCTGGAGAGGATGTGGAGAAAACGGAACCCTCCTACACGGTTGGTGGGAATGTAAACTGGTACAGCCACTATGGAGAATAGTTTGGACGTTCCTTAAAAAAGTAAAAATAGAGTTACCATATGATCCGGCAATCCCACTCTTGGGCATATATCCAGAAAAGATGAAAACTCTAATTCAAAAAGATACATGCACCCCAATACTCATAGCAGCACTATTTGCAATAGCCAAGACACGGAAACAACAACCCAAGTGCCCAAAAACAGACAACTGGTTTAAACAGAGGTGGTATACACATACACACAATGGAATATTACTCAGCCATAAAAATGAATGAAATATTGCCATTTGCAGCAACATGGATGGACCTAAAGATTATCATACTGAGTGAAGTAAGTCAAACAGAAAAAAGTCAAATATTATATGATTATCACTTATATGAGGAATCTAAAAAATAATACAAATGAACTTATCTATAAAACAGAAACAGACTCATAGACACAGAAAACAAACTTATGGTTACCAAAGGGGAAAGGTGGGGGGAGGGATAAATTAGGAGTATGGGATTAACAGATACACACCATTATATATAAAATAGATAAGCAACAAGAATTTACTATATAACACAGGAAACTATATACAATCTTGTAATAACCTCTAATGGAAAATAATCTGAAAAAAATAACGTAATCACTTTGCTGTATGCCTGAAACTAACACAATATTATAAATCAACTATACTTCAATTAAAAATAAAAGTTAATTTGACTGTGTGCCTCAATCTTTATAGTGCCATGTAATATTTATTATATCCATTCTTTTTTTTTTTTTTTTTTTTGAGAGAGAGTTTACAGCCAATGTCTTCAGTTCTTAATTCGGTTTTTATTTTATAAAATCATTCAAGAAATATTGACTTTCTTAATCTCAAGATTATTTAAACTCTCCACACCTCCATTTGCTTCTTGGTCTCAGTTTCCATATTGGTGAATGGAGCTAATAAATATAACCTATTTCGTAGGGTTACTGTGAAGATTAAAAGTACATTTTAGCATCTAAAACAATGTAAACTGCTTTACACAGGCTTTGCAGAGAGTACGTGCTCAGCTGTGTTGATTATTATTAGATTTTTACGTCTTTCTTAGGGTCACGACACATATTTGATATCTCAGTATCCCTCCTCCCCTGGCAACGCTTAATACACGTCCCGAAGAGTAAACACGCACCGAACATCCACTGATTGGCTGAGTCCAGCAATCCCACTTCTCCTGGCTCTGGTCTGGATTTTGCAGCCAGTCTCTAAGGCCTCCTAAACATGGTCAACGTGGTACCTCCCTGTTCGGACGGAACTGAATGCTTCGGGTCCTGGCTCCTGGCCTAACATCCTGCTCTGAAATATGACATCATCAGCTGGTGCCATCTCCGGCCGCGAACCTGAGCACTACCTCAAATTGTTTTCCACAACTGTCTTTGCAAAGCAGCTGGGTTCTGGCTTTTCCAAATTTCAGCATAGCATGAAAATAAAGCTTCCACGTGGGATTTAAGTGATGTGGCATCATGATTGGTTGCCTTCTCCCGCCAGTCCCTGTTCAGTTTTTTGTTTCCAGCGGAACCCGCCTTCCGTGATGGAGACAGAGAATGCCAGACTCACTTTCCCAGCTTCCCCAGTGCTTGGATCACGTGACCCAACCCTGTCCAATGGGACCAAAGGGGATATCTTCCCGGGCATTCTGGGACAAATTTCCTCCCTCCCTTTCCAATGATACTTTTCTATTTGGAATCAAGACAACCTTCCCAAGAGCCTGATAGAGAACCAAGAGAATCACAAAGAAGATGGAATTGGGTGGAACATAAAGAATGAATATGAGTCACTACTGCTTTGATGTCATTTAAATTCTGAATTAACCAAGTTTGGAAGCCCCTGCCTCCAGATCTCTTATTTTGTGAGATTTATTAGTTACTCCCTGTTGTTTAAGTCATTTTTAGTTGGGTATTTAGTTTCTGCCCCTGAAAATATCCTAGCTGACTGGAATGAGTTCTTTGATGGCCCTAGGAAGAATTAGTCCTTAATTAAGGATAATCCCATGTTCTCTTTTCAAGACTACTGCTGCCAAAAGCCAATAGTAATCTGTCACTTCTAGAATTTCTCCGGCACTTCCCCAAAGTCAATGTAGTTTGATGGCTGTGAGCACAAATCCAGGAGTCAGACCTGGGCAAGTGTGACCTTCGGCAAGTTCCTTAAGCTCTCTGTCTTTTTTCTTTTTCTGTCAACAGGGGATAACGGTAATAATGCACCTGCCTTATAGGGTATTGTGTTAAATGAATCAACACACAAAAAGCAGTTAAAATAATGCCTGGCACATAGTAAACACTGTAGGTGAACCGTTTCACTTATTTACCTTTCATTTTATATAGCCTTGTGCTATCTCTCAGATATAGGTAGGTAGGTAGGTAGATAGATATTTCTTCTTCTTCTTGCACTGTTCTTCCATGTCTCAATGGTTATCATTGCTCATGAGGACAAACTCCACCTTCTAAAAATAGCATGTTTCTAGATGCCAGAGGATGTAGTGTAGATTCATCAGTTACTAGCTGTGCCATGAGTACTTCACTTATTTTCTCAGCACCTTGGTTTCTTCATTTGGAAAAGAAGGCTACTGTCTTTGTTTTTGTTCCCCCATAAAAAGACCCTGAAAAAGTTGTGTATGTGGGAGGTGACTCAAGGGAATTCCAATAAGGAAGTGGGAAAGTGAGCACAGAAGGGAAGGCGAGGCAGGGAAGCCAATAAGGAGTGTATGATCAAGCCACTTCCCACTGTGGGTAACAGGAGCTTCGTCCCCACGAGGAACTCTCAGCGTAGATAGAACACCATGTGCCTCAGAGATGTGTCCCCAAGGGATAAGCTTGCTGGGCTATTTAAACACCATCTCTTCAGGCACTGGTTGAGGGCTGCTGGGTGGCCATTGGTGCTTTCTTCCTCAGGGAATCCTGGCCTGCTGCTGTGGGCGGGCAGGGCAGGCCCAGCCTCCAGAGAATACTGGCAAAAGTATGAAAGTCAGGCATTACATACCACGATGGAAAAGCATGAGGGGGGGCCTCTCGAGGCTGAAGTGGTGATTGATTCAATTCAGTAATTATATTTTTTTGTGGGGTGGGGAGGTAGAGGAAGCTATTCTGTACAAGGAACTTTGCTAGCTGAGCAACAGGACACATAGATGAGTAAGAAATGGTCCCAGACTTAAAGAGTGTCACAATCCAGTG
The DNA here is from genome assembly GCF_009873245.2 of Balaenoptera musculus. Lineage (NCBI taxonomy): Eukaryota > Metazoa > Chordata > Mammalia > Artiodactyla > Balaenopteridae > Balaenoptera > Balaenoptera musculus. Next base: position 10,194,725 of record NC_045806.1, on the reverse strand, counting down.
GCAAAGATGGATTGTTCTACAATCTCTGTATCCTAATGGCTGATGAACATGTGGAAAGTTCTTCAACATATAATATTGATAACTATATAACTAATACATATTCTATAATATATATATTCTATAGTATGTAACTAATATATATTCTATAACTAATATATATTCTATATATTATATAATGTTAACATATAATATATAATCAGAGATATAATATCTATATTATACATATAATTAAATCTATAATTATATCTATCATATAATAACATATAACTTATCACTAGTTATTAGAAAAATGTAAATTAAAACCACAGTGAGGTACTGCTACACACATGAGAAAGGGTAAAATTTTAAAATCTGGCAAGATCCACTGTTGGTGAGATTGTAGAGCAAATGGAATGCATACAGTGCTGGGGGGAATGAAACATGGTACAGCCCCAAGAAAAGTTTGGCAGTTTCTTAAAATTACCCCCTGACCAGCTTTTTTACTCCTAGGTATTGTCCAAAAGAAATCAAAACTTGGTACAGTCACTATGGAGAATAGTATGGAGGTTCCTTAAAAAACTAAAAATATAGTCACTGTATGACCCAGCAATCCCACTCCTGGGCACATCTGGAGAAAACTATAATTTGAAAAGATACATGGACCCCTAGATTCATAGCAGCACTATTTATAATAGCCAAGACATGGAAACAACCTAAATGTCCATCGACAGAGGAATGGATAAACAAGATGTGGTACATGTATACAGTGGAATATTACTCAGCCATAAAAAAGAATGAAATAATGCCATTTACAGCAACATGGATGGACCTAGAGATTATCATATTATGTGAAGTAAGACAGAGAAGGACAAATATATGATATCACTTATGTGTGGAGTCTGAAAAAAAGATACAGATGAACTTATTTACAAAACAGGAAGAGATCCACAGACATAGAAAACAAACTTATGGTTACCAAAGGGGAAGGGGGGGAGGGATAAATTAGGAGGGTGGGATTAATATATACACACCCCTATATATAAAACAGATAACCAACAAGGACCTACAGTATAGCACAGGGAACTATACTCAGTATTTTGTAATAACCTATAAGGGAAAGGAATCTGAAAAAGAGTAGATATAGATATATATGTATAACTGAATCACTGTGCTGTACACCTGAAACTAACTCGACACTGTAAATCAAATATACTTCAATTAAAAAAAATAAAATGAAAGTAAAAATTTAAAAAAAGGAATGAAAACAAATGTCCACAAGAAGATTCATGTATGAATGCCACAAAGGCCCAGTCCCAGTGTCCCGCGCCCCCCCCCCCACCGGGCTCTTTGTGGGCTCCTTTTTCATGCCACTGTCACCAATACTCTTACTTGTTTGGGTGTCTATTTCCCATGTGGATTATGAATTTGCATAAAACACAAAAGGTGATCTTTGTTAAGATACTACAGCTCCCAGGTACTCCCTTTTAAAGATCCCCAGAGCACAGTTAATCGCCTGATGCATAGTGGGCACATAATAAATGTTGATTTAATGAATTGCCTTAATTTCAAACCAGTCATTCAGAAAGAGAGCCAGTGCCATGTTTTTATATTCTAATAACATTGCCTGTAGTGCCTGCCTCCTTAAGCTATGCCATACAGGAAGGAGCATTTGAATTGAACTACAGAAGCCTAAATACCCATGTGCAAGAGACAGAAATCAGAACTTGAAAGTGACTAAGTGTCTGGTTCAATACGGAGTAGCTTAAATGTAAACAAGATGTGGTGCGTTATGCCCTGTTACAAGTGGTATGCCAAACAAAGTAGAATCAGTAGTTCTTAGGGGCAGCTGTTCTTAGCAGGCTGTAAAAAATTCGATGGAAACCCCAGAATGGTCAGATTTGCAGTGCCTGGAAATTAACCTCAAGTAAGTTAACTAGTGAACATACAATATTCTTATTCTCCAGGACTGTCTATTTGCTGACCTGAAGAATGGATGGGAGAGATGGCAAAAGATAGAGGAACAAATAGAAAGAAAAAGCTGTAGAACACAGTGAGAATGTCTTTCCCCGAAGGTCTCTGGGCCCCATCTCCTCATTATTTTGTTCCGTCCTCCCCAGTGAATACAGAATGTCTGAAGTATTGCTGGAGTTCAGTTGGTACAGCTCAGTCCAGCTTGAATTGAGAATAACTCTTTGTTCTTAAAAGGCTCTGCAGGGTAGCAAGAACAAGGAAACATTTTGGAAGCAACAGTTCTGTATCGCCTCCTAGGAACAGATGACCATCCTAAAAGAATATTTCCATTTCTAATTTCAAGGGTACTTTGGAAAGGATGTAGCAGCTAACCTTGGAGCAGTTAAAACCCAAGTACAATGTCTATGACATAGTCATATTTTAGCATTCATTCTAAAATACCAGAGTCTTTCTACCAAGGTCGACTTTTCTTTTTCCACAATAAATAGCACTGGATTGCCACATCATGCTTTATTTATTTCACATACATGCGAACTAAAATTAAATCCAGAATAATCTTCTACTAGTTATTGCTTTGATATATGATTTTTACATTTTATACTGAATGTGGGGAAAAAACCCTAATGCCAATTTCTTGAAGAAACATCATTCAATCTTGCTGAAATATTCACTAATATTGATTTGCTGGAGCTGTGGATTGGCATCTGAAATATTTCACTGTTTTGCAATTTTAAATCCAAACACAGACCTTTCCCCTTTGTGTGTTTCCAAGTGATAGATATGAATTAATTAGCTTGAGCCACTTTAATAAACACAAATGTTCTTCTCTAATTTGTAAGCCAAAGAAGTTTCTTTTTTTATTGCTGCTGTTACAAGGTCCAATAGATGATATTACTTCATGCAGTTTCAGAAATGGGGGGCTCTGAATCTGATTCCCAACTTCTGGTTCCAGGGTATGCGACAGAGCTCCCTCCTGGTTCTCAGAGTTGCTTGGAAGAGTGGCCAAGCCACCGAGGGCTCAGAAGCAGCCCCTGCTGTGTCATCTCTCGAAATCTTCCCTCGGGACCAACAGAATCCACAGGAGGGTGAGTGAGAGATTAGATTATCGGCTCTCCTGAACCTTTGAACGTTCTGCCTCATTTTCAGAATCCTCCTCTGTGTGGTGTGAACATAATCACACTCACCTCACCTTTCATAAAAGTACAGAATGATAGTATTGCATACTTGAAATTTGCTAGGAGATTAGATCTTAAAGTGTTCTCACTATGCACGCAAAAGGTAACTGTGTGACGTGATGGATGTCCTAATTGGATGGTGGTCATCACTTTACAGTGTATACATATATGACATCATCACGTTGTACAGCTTTGGGGAAAAAATCACATTGTGCAACCTAAATGTATATAATATTTATTTGTCAATCATACTTCAATAGAGATGGAAAAAATGACAGAATTACAGTTTCAAGCTTGACTGACCTAAGCAGGTTTGGGAACAGATAAAGCTGACTTGAGATAAGCATCCAGCCTGCTGGTGGGGGACAGTGCTCAAAGGTGACAGACAGCGATCTATGAGATGTAACGATGTAAGAGGGGGAAGAGGTGGGCTCATCTCTGGAGCTGGTTAGGCTAAGTGTCTTCCCAGAACTTCTGCCGCATCAAAGCAAGGCTGGCTGTGGCGCGAATTGTGGCGAAATTTGCTCAGGTGATTCTGATGGCCCCGCTCACACACACTCACAGTTCAAGTTTTCTCGGCTTCCCAGGGCGTTCCTCCAGGTGACTGCACCCAGGACAGAGCTCACAGCCCCAGTACTTCAAGATCCCATTCCAGTGGCCAGGATTTTAGGACCCGAGGGCACAGAATTAAAAAAAAATAATAATGAAATAATAAATGATGAGGTGTGAGCATCTAGAATGCACTTCCTTGAAATGTACTGGCTTTTCATCCTTGGTCATCGATTATTCACTAAATAGAGAGCCGAGGCCTTTTATGAGAAAGAGTTACAGCAAGAGAAAATGAAATCACCTTTGCCTCTGGAAGCTTACATTCTAAGCATATTTGAAATGCACTTGTGATATCTAATTCACCTTTCAGAGAAAGAACAAATCCGGAAGCACATATCAGGAAGCATGCAAGAGGAAAAGTGGCCGTTTCTAAATGCCCTTTGCTGCCGGCCAACCCCTGATTTGTAGCCAATTTCTAGGATTATTGAGGTTTTCTTCGTAGGCTCTTCTGTGATACCTTGCAAGATAAAGGACCAAAAATGTCCCAGTTTCTCCTTCGAGAAGGGGGTCTTTGGGTGTTGAGCCCCTAGGACCTTGCCGACAGCAAATGTCTCTGTACACGTTTATATGTACTGTTACTGTGTGTGCTTACTTCTTTTAATCTTGCATCCTTGGCTAGAATATTACTTCCGGATCATAGAATCTTTTCTTTTTCTGTTTAGAGTACACACAGCTTCAGATCTGTGTCCCTACAGGGTGTGTATTAAATTCTAATTTACTTCTGTTATGTAATCTTATGACAAACTGGGCGAGACGGTCATTCCAGCCATTGTGGGATGGCCCTCAAGCACAACAGAAAGTTCTCCAGCTGGTGAACTTTGTCCAAAGTGACTCCTGACCCCTGGCACCTGGCAAAACAGGCCCAGAGGCCGTCCCCTGCCCTTTCTTTCCATTTATTAAGCCTTCCCAACAATGATCACGCTGTCTCTCCTGGAATTCTGTGTGCTTCTACCATTCTGTCTTCAGAATACAGTACTGTCTTTTAAGAGGCTTGATTAGAAGGAAACAGGGAATTGGGCAGTTGAAGATGATTCCTAATCATGTTCTGAAAATAAGGCATTGTTGAGGCTATCCTGGAAGTCTGGCCTTCTTTAGGTGCACACAGATCACTGTTTTGATGAGGGGTTTATGCACGTGGACATACCAGGCGGGTGCAGCCCCATGGCCACCACTTTCGTTAGAATGGACTTGGGGGCCCACCCTGCGGATAACAGCAGCGGCCTCCAGGGGGCTCCCTTTAGAGCCTGTCTCAGCGGAACTAATCTTCCCAGTCGCCTCCCCCCCATGGTCTTGTCACCATCCATTTACAGTCCTCCCTGCTTGCTGGCAGCTGGCAGCTCTCCAGGCGCAGGTGGGGCTGGGGGCTCGGGGCGGGGCTGAGCCCCTTCTCCCTGGGGCTCCTCCTGTCTCCTCCATCAGGCTTTCAAAACGCACAAGCGTTTTTTCTTCCCTGGTCTTTTGTTATACAAACGAGGCGTATTTAGGTCCAGTCAAGGAAGAATCTTTTATAAATGATAGATGTTTATTTCTGCCCTCTGCAGGTGGAAGGGGGAGGGATAAAAGGAGAAAATAGATTCCAACCCCAGCAGGCGGTTCTGTGCTCAGGGACCGAGCTGAAACACTGGTACTTGGACACAGTACTCACAGGACAATTACGAGGCAGGGATATGCCTAGATTCTCGGAACAGAGAGGGCCAAGAATTGCTCTCCTGGCACAGAAGATTCTGGTGTGCTCTGAGGTCGATCTGTGCGGTTACTGACCTAAGGTCTATGGAAAGGCAATCTAACCAACATCATCTGTCTGCCTGTGGGCCCCGGGAGTAACAGAAGGAGGGCCTCCACCCTCGGCCTTTGGAACGTGTGCCTGACTGGGGCCACAGACCTGGGTGTGGAGGGGGCCACCCCTCCCCGCCATCCCAGGGCCCAGGACCATCCAAGCAGGGAAGAGTCCCAGCTTCAGGCAGAGGCGAGAGCAGCTTAGGCAGTCCCTTCAAGATGGCCCTTCCTGGGATGGGGAATTAAGGGGTAACAAACTTTGTCTCCTGGTGTCTGGTATTTTCCATCTCGCTACAATAGAAGGAAAGTGCCATCTGGGCAAATGAGGGGCATTCCCAGTTTTGGCAAGCCCTGAAACCGTGGTCCAGGGGATGAAGAGTTCGCACACGGGGTGAAACATCATTGCCAAGGGAAGTGGTTGTGTGGGACCATCCGCGTCAACTCTGCAACACAGTCTCTGCCCAAGTTGGCTGAGTGCCACCCTTCCACCGAGTTGGTGCGGCTGTCATGAAGAGAAAGCCAGTGGGAGCAGACAGTTAATTGATGTAATGACTTTCATGCCCCATCGAAAGTTCCATTCTCTAGAAGACAAGTAAGAGCAGCTTATCTGTCTTCCAAAGAGCAGCTCTGTGGAGCAGAGCCTGCCTCTTTTCTGCATAGTACACTATTATTTACTTTTAATTTTTGCCTCATCAGATTACTCTTGGACCCTCAACTTGCCGTCCAAATACATCACAGAAACATGAGAACTCTAAGGCAGCCAGGAATAAAAAAAAAAGTTTACTAGAAGAAGAAAAAAGCAAACTTAAAAGGGAGAAATTATAAATTATTTTCTAAAAAAATGATACGTGCAGCACCAATTAGGCTTCAATTCATCAACAGCAATTTAACCTGATACTAATTTTTCAAAACACAGTTATCGCCTTGGAGATCTCTTTAGCTTTCTGGGAGAGATTCACGAAACAAAAGCCAAACATCCTAACAAAACATGGCTTCAAACACAGGGACCATGAAAGCACCAAGATGACTCAAATGAACGTCTACAGCACGAAGGGTTGTGAGCACTTTCGAGAGGGATGCACCTCGTGCCTGATTGTGTCGCTGGAAAGAAACAATCGTCTGACATCTCGGAAGTCTGAAGACGGCTCTGAGCAATTCAGTGATTTCTGACACAACTCCTTGAGGCAACTCATCCAGTTGAGGAGGAGCCTCTGAATTATTGACTCGCTCCTTTCCCTGCGCACAGAATTCCTCCTGCAAACCAGTCTACCCTGGCGATGCTGCATAATAATGGCAAGTAAAGATGAAGCGTCGAGCAGAGGCCGTTTTTTTAAGAAGGAATATTCTAGGAACCCATGTGCTGGGGTTTTGGGTTAATGAAGTCTATTAACTCTCATCTCTGCTCTCTGAGGGGCAAGAAGTTGACGCTCTTGACAACACAACTGGAAACAATCCGCGCACACGGGAATTTGATAAATGCTAGCTTGTCACCCACTATCATGTTATGTTGGGGGGAACAGAGAATGGAGACAATGGCGAAATGTACAGTGTCAGCAGTCCTGCCTGGGGAGGGGACACGATCTTTCATTCAGCTGGTCTGCTGCTCAAACCAGACTTGCTCATTTCACACCAGCAGAGCCACGTGGCGGCGGCCTCACCATCCCTGTGGGCTGGGGGTCGGGGGTGAGGATGGGTGGCTGGGCTGGCGGTGCCCCAGGCTGTGGGCTCAGATCCTTCTCAGCTCCTGAGGTGAGGCTCTGCTCGGGTGTGTAGCACCCACGCTGTCTGGGGATCTGCCTGTTTGCTGGTAGCTTCTCTGATGGCCAGTAGGTCCCTCCCTGCCTGCCTGTCCTTTGATTCTCAGAGCAGTCAACGCCCCGTCTCTTACCGTCAAAGAAAAGAGAGTCAATTCAGTTGAATCCTCCACCTATTCACCCTAGCCCTCCCTCTGATTCTCTTTCCAGACGGCCTCCCTTCCCTGAGGCCATCAACTACTCTTGCAGAGTGAGTTCTCACTAAACAGCTAAGGCGAGGTTATTCAACCTCCAAGCTACTGATGTAGCCATTCTTTGTCGTGAGGAATTTTCCAGAGCACTGTGGGATGTTTAGCAGCAAACATGGCCTCTACTCACTGGCAGCACCCCATCCCCCCACCCCACTGAGTTGTGACAACCAAAAATACCTCTAGACATTGCTGAATGTCTCCTTGGGGTGAAGTTGCCAGATGTAGCAAATAAAAATAGAGGATGCACAGTTTCACTAGAATTTCAGATAAACAACTCGTAACTTGTTAGTATACGTATGTCCCATGCAATATTTGCCATTTATTTGAAATTCAGATTTAAGTGGGCATCTGTATTTTACCTGGTGACTGCTCTTGGGGGACCAATTTGCCTGGCTTGAGGATCACTAGGTTTAGGTATTTCCTCTTTGAAAGAACAAAGGAACCAATCTCTAATTGTAAAACTGCCACTTTAGCAAGCGGAGGGTGAAGAGAGAAAATGGCCAATAAGCACATAGAAAGATGCTTAGCATCGCTGGTCATCAGGGAAATGCAAATCAAAATCGCAGGGAGATACCACTTCATACCCACTTGGATGGCTAGGATCAAATACACAATACCAAGTGTTGGCAAGGAGGTGGAGCTGTTTGGAGAGTTGTCTCCAAATAAATTCTGCTCTTGACTCTGCGACAGATCCTCCTGTGGGCGATGAAGTGATGAGTTTACCCTCCTGCTATGGAGAGGAAAATACCACGAGAACAAAGCACAAAGTAATATTTTCATAAAATCCCCACAAATATTCTCACTGTTCTCTCTGCATCGGGTTTTCCTTGCTCCTATCCATCGTGCATGCCGCTAAACAAAACAAAACTAAAACAAAACAAAACTCTATGTGATCCTACTCTGTGAAAATACTGATGGCTGCCCAAGGACAACAGGACAGTCCAAATGCCTTACCATGACATTCAAGCCCTTCCGCATCTAACTCCAACTCTCTGTGTATTAGTATGTTAGTAACATACTGTATGGATGTTAGTAACAGCTTTATTGGGATATAATTCACAAACCAAACTATTCACCCACTTAAAGTGTACAATTCAGTGTATTTTAGTAAATTCACAGAGTTGGGCAACCATCAGCACAATCAGTTTTAGAACATTTCCATCGCCTCCGAAGGAAACCCCGTACCTGTCAGCAGTCACTCCTCATTTACCCTCAACCCCTTCCACTCTATCCCCTGTGACCTTTTGCGTCTGGCTTCTCTCACTCAGCATAATGTTTTCAAGGTTCATCCATGTTGTAGCACATATCAGGATTTCATCCCTTTTTATTGCTGAATAATATTCCACTATATGGATAGACCAGATTTTGTTTGTTTAGTGATTCATCAGTTGATGAACATTTTGGCCATTAGGCTAATTTAAAAATACAGAGAACAATGTAACCAATACCCATATATGAGCCTCTGTTTCTGCAGTGGATTTTTGTGAAGAGTAAATGATAGATACTTTCAGTATCTATAAAGCACCTAGCACAGAGCCTGGCTCCAAATTAAAGCTGGGTCAGTGGGAGTCAAGAACTGTCATCTCCTTGGGATTAACACATACACACTACAATATATAAAATAGATAACCAACAAGGACCTACTGTATAGCACAGGGAACTCTACTCAGTATTTTGTAATAACCTATAAGGGAAAAGAATCTGAAAAAGAATATATATGTATGTATAACTGAATCACTTTGCTGTACACTTGAAACTAACACAACGTATTAAATGAACTATATCTCAATAAAATAAATAAGTAAATAAGAACTGTCATCCCCACGGATGGGAACACTCCATGGCTTTCATGGATGGACTCAACCTTCCACGGAAGACAATCCCAAGCTAGTGAGGTCTAATCTATACCAGTTTTCATATATTTTAAATTAAGCTGGATTGAAATAGATTTTAACACTTTTTGAGAGTTTTCCTGTACCCATGCTCAGCCCAGGGGGCTCCCACGGGCAGTGTAAGGGCAGGTTAGGAGGCACAGCGATAAATAGTCTAATGTTTACATTGTCCGAGGTCAGACCTGTGTCTGCTACAAGTCTGAAACATTTTTCCCCTCTGTTTACTTTCATCTCCAACATATGTCCTTAAAGTATTTCTCACGGTTCTTATCAGCCCTGTACTAACCAGTTGCCGCTTGCAGGATTAATTATCTTGTCTCGAATGGCATTAGCTGAAATGGAAATGCACATGATCGAAACTCCTACTTTAGAGCCAGTGTATAAAAAATGCAAACTCTAAGGCTAGAGTGAATTTATGCCATTTAAAAAGCTTTAATCCACTTTCTGTTCGTAAAATATTATCATCAAGGCTTGTTAAAAGCAACGACAAAACGCAAATAAGAAAAATCATTGAAATCAAGATTTTGTTTCCACGTGGCTTTCTCAACATAATAAAATGACCTACTGAGGAAGTTGTTGCTGGAAGCTTCCATATCCATCTCTGTCTAGACTGTTTGTGGGAAACCAAGGCCTGTGGGCCCATTTTAAATTGCAAAACCATTCTAGTGATTCTGGCTTGCATGGGTTCTATAGTTGAAGACAGAAGGAAACAAAGAGACAGGAAAAAAGGGTAGTTTGGGAGTTTGGGGTTAGCAGATGCAAACTATTATACATAGAATGGATAAAAAACAAGGTCCTATTGTATAGCACAGGGAACTATATTCAATGACCTGTAATAAACTATAATGGAAAAGAAAAAAAACTTTTAATAGCAAAATAAAGAAAAAGGGTAGTGACACCAACTATGGGTCCACATGATTCTAAAATTATTTATTTCTTCCATATGAAGTAATTACTTCATTAAAAGCAATCCTTCAAATTTAACATGATTAAGTTCCTATAGTGTTCAAGGCCCTCGGTGCTCCTGGGTAAGTAGATAAGCCTGTGGATTGAATTCATGTTTCTTCAAATTGCTTGTGTAGCGCTGTATAGCCAGGGGACCAAGAAAACAGCAGGTAAAGAAGAGGCTGGGAAGTTTCCATCTATATTCATTCAAATAACATGAAAACTAGCTCTTCAAAAACTAAGTCGTGAGAGATTTATGAGCAAAAGCTGGCCTTTTTGTTTGGATATTCCCCAAACAGAAATTACATAAGGAGCAGCAATATTTGCAGTCATCTCATGAGTGCTAAGCAACTGAAGTTGAATTTTACTTAAACTTTCTCCTGTCATGCCTACCACTGACAGGAGAAAAGCATTAAGAGCTCATCTCATCCTGCCTTGAGGCAGGTAAAGGTCTGAATCATCCAGAACAGATGTCCTTTCTCGGCTACAAGAACTCAGGGAAAAGAAAACGCAGCTTACAGAGATGAGCCAGAGGTTCCAAACAGGAATTTAACTCAATTTTTACCCGTCCTTCACTTTCACCTGACTCCCCAGTGACCCCGATTTATCAGGTTATCCACCCAATGAAGAGAGAGAAAACGGGAATACGAAGTGTCAAAGTGCAAGCTTTCTTTTGTTAAAAGTAAAATTCTGAACTTACACAATGTTCCATGTCAAATGTATTAAAAAACAAAAACAAACAACAAAGTTCCATTTTATTTAGGGTAGTTGTGTATTAAGCTCTCCATTGCCAGTTTTGGTTATTGTATTCTCTTCGATAATATGATAATGGTAATGCGACTGATCACTTGTATAATAATATCCAATGTATAAATAGAACAGTAAACATGTGGTTTAATAGTAATATTTAAATATATTAATATTTAATTTTTAGAGTGCTTTCCAGAATACATAGAACTTCTCCACATTTTTATTCATTTAATCTTCAGCAGCCTTCTAAGGTGTATCTGACAACCCAAATTGCACAGATAAAGAAACTAAGTCTCAGGAAAGTCAAATGACTTAATAAAAGTCACTCAGCTGGAAAATATCTGTACTCTAACCCAGGAATCAGTAAACTACCCCCTTTGGCTCAAATCCGGGCAGTCACTTGTTTTTATACTGCTCTTGAGTTAAAATGGTTTTAACATGATTAAATGGTTAAAAAATAAAAAAGAATAATATTCCATGACACATGAAAATTATATTGAAATCAATTTTTAGTGTCCATAAATAAAATTTATTTGGAACACAGCGTGGCCATTTGTTTATGTGTTATCTATATCTGCTTTCACGCTACACTGGCAGAGTTGAGTAGTCCTGGCAGAGACCACATGGTCCTTGAAGCCTAAAATATTTACTATCTGGCCCATAACAGAAAAAGGTGACCAACCCTGCTATAATCCAACCTTAAACTGTAGGCTTGGATGCCTTTTTTTTTCCCCAATTTTCTTTTCTTTTTTTTTTTTTTTTTAATTTTGTTGAAGTTTGTTGTGTTAATCTCTGCTACACAGCAAAGTGACTCAGTTATACATATATATATTCTTTTTCATATTCTTTTCCATTATGGTTTATCACAGGATACTGAATATAGTTCCCTGTGCTATACAGTAGGACCCTGTTGTTTATCCATTCTCTATATAATAGTTTGCATCTGCTAATCCCAAATTCCCAATCCTTCCCTCCCCTACTGGATGCCTTTTACGGGGTGGGAATATGGTGTAGGGGAGCAAAGCTTGCCACCCCAAAGCGTCTCTCTGGCATGCGGATTACTTCTAGCTGAAAACAATCAAGGCCCAAAAGACTCAGGAAGACCCTTGACCTTCACCCTAGCTGCCTAAAGAATGTACATAGAGGACCTGTTCCAGGAAGGGAGCCATCACCACAGGTAACTACAGTATGTATGAACTAGGTGTGTGGGCAGGGAGGAACCTAGCAAAGTCTGTTAAAATACCTCTCCGGGTCCCACTGTCTCTGCAGGGCCCAGTAACTATTTATTTATCAAACATTTGCTTTTCCATCTCCATGTACATTGCCTTCCTCCCCTTTGGTGTCCCAAACCCCTATCCCCAACATCTTCTTTTGTCTTTAGCTGAAGACGGTATTTAAGGTGAGGGTTTTGGTCATTTGGGTGAATTACTCAGTTTTCCTCATATACATGTTATTAAGGTTTTTTTCCCACATATATGTTATTAAAACTTTTGTCTGATTTTCTCCTATTACTCTGACTTATGTCAATTTAATTCTTAGACCAGGCAGAAGAACCTAGAAGGGCAGAGGAAAATTCCTTCCTCTCTGACAATGGAAAGTAATAATAAAAAAGAAGATCATTCATTGAAACTTGGCATTGACCTTGCCACTTTGTCAAACATGCAATCAAACTCATGAGACCGTTTCGCTAACATGGCCATGAGCTTTTGAAAACAGGAAAGCATGGGCTCAACAATTATTATTGTCACTCTGTGTTCCCAAATATTATAGAAACATTTAAATTATTTAGAGCCTTAAAAAGAGATCAATATAAAATCATCAATATTTCAGGAAGCATTATGGAATTTTTAATATGCAAATTTGTCTATTGCAACTGTTGAGACTTCAAGAGTGTTATTTTGTGGGGATAATTAAGTATGCACATTTCGGTAATTTAGTTTTGGGACTCTGCCCCAAGCTTAACCCTCACCCTGCCTCTTGTAGTATAAATTCAACTGGCTGCTTCTGAGCTGCCCACAGGTCTTTCACTTTGTTCTCAGAAATATTTTATTCGCCCTATCTGCCATAGCAATGACATTCATCGCATATTCAGGAAATGTGACATGAAAATGGTTGTGTAAAACCAAGTAAATACTTGTTTTTCAATACAACATGAAGTAACTTAATTCCCCCCAATCCCTGCTGCCCCAGCCTAATTGTCCTCCCTTTCAATAGCACCTCAAAGGAAAACTTCCTGGTCATTAGCATCATTCGTCATTGGGTTTGCCCTTTGGAGATACCTTGTAGTTCTCCATGATATAGGATATCTGAGCTGCTAAAGGGATAACTTTATTGCTGTAACTTTACTGAGATGTAAACAGTGTCCTTTGAAAAGCACAAGTTTTTAATTTTAATGAAGTCCAATTTATCAATTTTTTTCTCTTACGGTTAAAGCTTTTTGAGCCCTAAGAGATCGTTACCCAACTCAGGGTTACGAAGATATTCTTCTGTATTTATTTTAGAAGCTTTGTAATTTTAGCATGTACATTTAAGTCTATGATTCATCTTGAATTAATTTTTTGCATGTGATGCAAGCGTCGAAGTTCTTATTTTTTAAAATATGTACATCTAGTTCTAGTGCCAGGGATCGAAGAGGTCTTAATATTTTTATTCCTATTATTTAGACTAAGAAAGTAAGACTTGAAAAGCCAAGCATTTTGCCCCAGTCACGACTGCCTGGGTGACTCCAAAATCCATGCTCCTTTTCTCCCACCACAGTAATTTCCACATCAATTGTAAATGTGACAGAACATCACCAAGTCCTTTCATGCTGTCCCCTTCCTCCTAAGCAAACAAGAATCACATACCCCCCACTGTCTCACTGATCCATTTCTCTCTCACATGTGGCATCCCCAACTCCCATCACCAAGTCTTTAAATCCGGCCATGATGATCTTTCAAAATGTATAGCATATTAAATGCAGTAGAGAGGAAGGAAGAGAGGAAGGAAGGAAGGAAGGAAGAAAAAAAACCACTGAAGACACACTGTCAGTCAAGGAAATAAACATCTTTATGTGAGAAATGATGTTGACAGACATTAATTAGACATTAAAAATTTTCCACAGAGATCATGTTAACTCAAATAGCTGCTTGGAACAAAACACCCAAGGGCTGAGAGGATGAACAAGGAAGGGTGGAATTTTGAGGATTTTCAGCTCCCAGGATTATGTCTGCAGATGTCTGTGCTAACCCTAGTTTGAGAAGCACTACATTAAACATGTCACGTAAGCAGATCACTTGGCACCAATGCAGTCATCAATAGAAATGCAAGCATAGACCTTGAAATTGCATGGTAGCCCAGGGTTGTCAGATGGTCGACTACATAACCCAGAATTTGCCTGTATTATTATATCTTTAAGACCAACTTAGAAATGAACAAAATTTAATAATTCCCATAGAGAACTTAGGGACCGTTGAACATAGGTGCTTGGACTTCATCTGAGTGAAACCTAATTAAGGAGGAGCAGAGGACAGAGTAATCCAAGCAGCAGAAAGGAAAGGCGGAAAGGCCTGGGAAGTGGTGGTGACTCAGTGTACTGGTCTATTCACTCTTTCAAAGCGAGGTCTTTAGAACCTAAGGAAGATAGCGGAAAGGGAGGGAAGCCTTCCCTTAAACTAGCAAACCCATGTTTTGGTTCCAACAGTGTCTTGTGAGTCTCTCCTGTCCATATGAGCTCACACAGACCAGAGAGGCCAAGGACCATGCCCTTTGCCAGTTCAATGGCGGTGTCCTGGCCAGGACTGCTTGGCCTACATTGCTTCCCACAGGCAGCTCTTGTAGGCTGTCTCACACCTGGATAAATATGGTGAATTTGTGAGGCACTATGTATATTACATTCAATATATAATATTAACATTGTTTGGGGGTCATTATCTGTAAATTCTTAGGGTCTTAGCTCTAAAGACTATTCATTATTTTTGCGACCAAGTGATTCATTTGATTATGCATGCTAGTGAGTCTTCAGCAAACTTACCCATTTTAGCTGTGCTTCATAATGGACTTCTCATTTTTCATACAGTGAGAGACACCTGAGTCAAGAATCCTAGGGCTGTAGTGAAAATGCCCCAAGGATGGAGATGTAGATATTCAGGTCTCATTGCAGGAAGACAAAAACCATTTCATTGTTTAAGAGCTTTCCATTTTGGGGCTTCCCTGGTGGCGCAGTGGTTAAGAATCCGCCTGCCAGTGCAGGGGACACAGGTTTGAGCCCTGGTCCGGGAAGATCCCACATGCCGCGGAGCAGCTAAGCCGTGCGCCACAACTACCGAGCCTGTGCTCTAGAGCCTGTGAGCCACAACTACTGAGCCCACATGCCACAACTACTGAAGCCCGCGCACCTAGAGCCCGTGCTCCGCAACAAGAGAAGCCACTGCAATGAGAAGCCCACGCACCACAGTGAAGAGTAGCCCCTGCTCGCCACAACTAGAGAAAGCCCGCATGCAGCAACGAAGACGCAACACAGCCAAAACTAAAAATTAATTAATCAACTTTTTTAAAAAAGAGCTTTCCATTTTCCCCTTGGTTTCCCTGGTTACACTCAATAATTTGGGTTAATGGATGAGAAGGCTTGAGGCTCCTGCTAATAACACTGACCTTCTCAATCAATACATTTAGCTCCAGGCATTTGTGTAGTCAATTCTCTATGCCTACTCTTCAGCATCCTCTATATATAAAATGTCTGGGTGTATTAAGTTAGAACCTTCCTTTCCTCATCAATATACCAACCTTATACACCAGCCTGCAAGGCATGGTTAGATGAAATGATTATTTTAACCCTAGTGGCTTGAAATTTCATCAATAATTCCCAAATCCTCTAACATTTCAAACGTCTCTCTATTCTTACAAAGCTACTACAGGAAAATAATTTTTTTAGGAAAACATGATCTGGGCTATAAACCTATTCTTAGACAAGCAAGATTTGTCATTATAGTCGAGATTGATTGACCTGTCTACATATCAAATAGACTAGTGTAGGGTAAAGGCTTACAAATTAATGACTAGCATGGAATTTCCCCTCACCTCCACCTCTTTATTTCAGTGTTTGAAATCATGAGTACTAATAATGTAGTTTATCATGATGCAAGCAGATTTTACACCCCTAAGTTTTGAACCTTGGATTTTCTCAATTCATCATAAGATAGAGCAGTGTGATTCACGCTGACTTTAATGGGAATTGGGCATTTTCGTTCTGGTGAAAAGTGCATGGATTTGGAAGCAGACAGTGGATATAGGTCTTAGCCCTACTGCTTATAGCCTGGAAGGTCTTGGATGAGCTACTGCAATTTAGAAACAATTCACTTAACCCCTTAAACTAACAAAATTTTCAAACTGAAGTATAATTAACTTACAATGTTGTGTTGGTTTCAAGTGTACAGCAAAGTGATTCAGTTATACATACATATATATATATATATATATTCTTTTTCAGATTCTTTTCCCTTATAGGTTATTACAAGATACTGAGTGTAGTTCCCTGTGCTATACAGTAGGTCCTTGTTGGTTATCTATTTTATATATAGTAGTGTGTATATGTTAATCCCAGACTCCTAATTTATCTCCTCTGTGCACCCCCATCCCCTTTGGTAACCATAAGTTTGTTTTCTATGCTTGTGAGTCTATTTCTGTTTTGTAAATAAGTTCATTTGTATCATTTTTTTAGATTCTACATATAAGTGATATATGATATTTGCCTTTGTCTTCAGAGACAGATTATCATATTACTTCACTTAATATGATAATCTCTAGGTCCATTCAGGTTGCTGCAAATGGCATTATTTCACTCTTTTATGTGGCTAATATTCCATTTTATATATATATATACACCCACACACACACACATACACACACTGCATCTTTATCCATTCATCGATTGACTAAACTATAATTTTAACATTTATAAAAATATTAACTTATTCTTAACACTGCATGGAATGCCTGAAGAGCATATCTTATAGAATGCTGAAGAATTTAAAGAAGAAATGTCTTTAAAATTTGCAGATTGATCTTTATTAGAACATCGTGTGGAAAGAATAGTGGTGAACAAAGCACACTAGTTGTTATTAACACATTTCTAATTAGGAACCAATGTGATGGACCCCACTTAGAAATACACACTGCATTTGCCCACGTTTACTAAATTCTTGTGTCTGGTTTCCCAGGTAATTCAACAAGAGGATGACAAAGTAAGATGAGAAAGTAATAATCCTAGGGAGACTTGAGATGTTTTAGAAACCACTGAAAGGATTTGCATAAAATGTGGGAGGTTATCAGGTTTTAAAGGTAGGTGGCAATACAGTGGGAAGAGCATGGCTGGGCCCAGTCATGGAGGAACTAGAGAGCTAGAAAGAGGGAATGAAGAAAGGAAAGAAATCACAGGAAAGAGCAGATGTCCAGTTACTAGGACTGGAATAAGGCAGCAAAGCAAAGCAGAGTCTCTGTACTCTAACTAGGGACTTGATTTTTTCAGAAGATGGAGTAATGCTGAATGTACACATGGATGCCAATGATTGTAAGTTAGGTTTGGGGAGGCTATGAACAGCTAATATTTGTATGTGTTTTTCACCTCACCAACCACGTGGAGTAGGCACTGTCTACCTATTTTATAAATGAGGACGAGGCCACGGACTTACAGAAGTTGACAGCTTTAAATGTCACTCTGACTGAGACTGCTTGTTGCCTACCTAATATTCATTCTTCTCTTCTTTAATCAAAGAGTCCTGATATTTTTCAGGGCAGCAACTCCACTAAAAGAGTGTATTTCTCAGCTAGGTGTGGCCATATGACTGAGTTCTGGCCAATCTGAAAGCTGTTGGGCGGCACTTTCAGAAAGATTCCTTAAAAATGAATGGCCTTTATTATGTTGAGGTAAGTTCCCTCTATGCCTACTTTCTGGAGAGTTTTTATCATAAATGGGTGCTGAATTTTTTCAAAAGCTTTTTCTGCATCTACTGAGATTATTATATGGTTTTTATCCTTCAATGTGTTAATATGGTGTATCACATTGATTTGTGTATATTGAAGAATCCTTGCATTCCTGGGATAAACCCCACTTGATCATGGTGCATGATCCTTTTAATGTTCTGTTGGGTTCTGTTTGCTAGTATTTTGTTGAGGATTTTTGCATCTATGTTCATCAGTGATATTTGCCTGTAATTTTCTTTTTTTGTGGTTTTGGTATCAGGGTGATGGTGGCCTTGTAGAACGAGTTTGGGAGTGTTCCTCCCTCTGCTATATTTTGGAAGACTTTGAGAAGGATAGGTGTTAGCTCTTCTCTAAATGTTTGATAGAGTTTGCCTGTGAAGCCATCTGGTCCTGGGCTTTTGTTTGTTGGAAGACTTTTAATCACAGTCTCAATTTCAGTGCCTGTGATTGGTCTGTTTATATTTTCTATTTCTTCCTGGTTCAGTCTCGGAAGGTTGTGCTTTTCTAAGAATTTGTCCATTTCTTCCAGGTTGTCCATTTTACTGGCATATAGTTGCTTGTAATAATCTCTCATGATCCTTTGTATTTCTGCAGTGTCAGTTGTTACTTCTCCTTTTTCATTTCTAATTCTGTTGATTTGAGTCTTCTCCCTTTTTTTCTTGATGAGTCTGGCTAATAGTTTATCAATTTTGTTTATCTTCTCAAAGAACCAGCTTTTAGTTTTATTGATCTTTGTGATCTTTTCCTTCATTTCTTTTTATTTCTGCTCTGATCTTTATGATTTCTTTCCTTCTGCTAACTTTGGGGTTTTTTTTTTTCTTCTTTCTCTAATTGCTTTAGGTGTATGGTTAGATTGTTTGAGATTTTTCTTGTTTCTTGAGGTGGGATTGTATTGCTATAAACGTCCCTCTTAGAACTGCTTTTGCTGCATCCCATAGGTTTTGGGCTGTCATGTTTTCATTGTCATTTGTTTCTAGGTATTTTCTGATTTCCTCAGTGATCTCTTGGTTATTGAGTAGCATATTGTTTAGTCTCCATGTGTTTGTATTTTTTACCGTTTTTTTCCTGTAGTTGATATCTAGTCTCATAGCGTTGTGGTTGGAAAAGATACTTGATATGATTTCAATTTTCTTAAATTTACCAAGGCTTGATTTGTGACCCAAGATATGATCTATCCTGGAGAAGGTTCCATGAGCACTTGAGAAGAAAGTGTATTCTGTTGTTTTGGGATGGAATTAAGTCCATCTTGTTTAATGTATCATTTAAAGCTTGTGCTTCCTTATTTATTTTCATTTTGGTTGATCTGTCCATTGGTAAAAGTGGGGCGTTAAAGTTCCCTACTATTACTGTGTTACTGTCAATTCCCCTTTTATGGCTGTTAGCATTTGCCTTATGTATTGAGGTGCTTCTTTGTTGGGTGCATAAATATTTACAATTGTTATATCTTCTTGGATTGATCCCTTGATCATTATGTAGTGTCCTTCTTTGTCTCCTGTAATAGTCTTTATTTTATAGTCTATTTTGTCTGATATGAGAATTGCTACTCCAGCTTTCTTTTGATTTCTATTTGCATGGAATATCTTTTTCCATCCCCTCACTTTCAGTCTGTATGTGTCCCTAGGTCTGAAGTGGGTCTCTTGTAGACAGCATATATAACTGTCCATCGACAGATGAATGGATAAAGAAGATGTGGCACATATATACAATGGAATATTACTCAGCCATAAAAAGAAATGAAATTGAGTTATTTGTAGTGAGGCAGATGGACCTAGAGTCTGTCATACAGAGTGAAGTAAGTCAGAAAGAGAAAAACAAATACCGTATGCTAACACATATATATGGAATCTAAAAAAAAAAAAAAGGTTCTGAAGAACCTAGGGGCAGGAGAGGAATAAAGACACAGACGTAGAGAATGGACTTGAGGACACGGGGAGGGGGAAGGGTAAGCTGGGACGAAGTGAGAGAGTGGCATGGACATATATACACTACCAAATGCAGAATAGATAGCTAGTGGGAAGCAGCCACATAGCACAGGGAGATCAGCTCGGTGCTTTGTGACCACCTAGAGGGGTGGGATAGGGAGGGTGGGAGGGAGACGCAAGAGGGAGGGGATATGGGGATATATGTATACGTATAGCTGATTCACTTTGTTATACAGCAGAAACTAACACAACATTGTAAAGCAATTATACTCCAATAAGGACGTTAAAAAAATCAAATCAAATCACGATACATTTAAGAACAACAACAAAAAAACTACTATGTATAAAATAAATAAGCAGCAAGGATATATTGTACAGCAGGTGGAAATATAGCCACTATTTTGTAATAACTTTAAATGGAGTTTAATCTATAAAAATATTGAATCACTATGTTGTTCACCTGAAACTAATATAATATTTTAAATCAACTATAGTTCAATTAAAAGAGTGATTGACATTAAAAAAAAAAAAAAGGAGTGGGATGTGTCTCTTTTTGCCTTCCTCCCTTTATCTTCCTGTTTCCTGTAATGTGGATGTGATGGCTGCAGCTGGAGCAGGCATCTTGTGACAGTGAGGATAAAAGCCATATATGTATGAGAATGCTGAAGCAGAGAGGACTCTGATTGCCCAGTGATCCTGTTAAGCTGCCATACCAGCCTGGACTGCCTACCTCTGGACTTTCCAATATGAGAAGATAAACCCTGGGTACTATCTTAAATCAACTGCCTTAATTGTAACCGACACAGTCACATAGCTAGGACTTCCAGAGCTAGAACTGTGAAGTATTCAAGAAATCTGACTTGTTCTTTGCACTCTAGACAGTCACCAAGGCAGGTCTTTTAAAGACAGTATTTAAACAGGGGAATAATCAAGATTTAACACCACTCAAATAGTTTCTTAAATACTTTTTGGGGAGCAATAGAAGCTACTGGTCTTATAAAGGTTCTGTGGTAGAAAATTGTTTCATATTTCAGTTCTTGGTTTGGAGGTTTAAAAACGTTCAGCCTTTCTCTTCTCTGCTTGAACACTGAAATAATATCTTCTTATGGGCTTGTAAGTCTTGTCAGAATTTTGGTCAGGTGGCCTGGATTGTGTGAAACAGAAGACTACAGGTGACCAGTACGGTCTCTTCACCCAGCCGACGAACACATGACTCATAGCATTCCAGTAAAAGTGGAGCCATCCTGGCCCCCAAAACCTGACCCTGAGTCATTTCCGGCAACCCTGAGAGCCCAATGCTGCCGGGTGCATCTGTAAAGCATTCATGCTAATCCTTTCTAGAATAAATATTAAATCATCCATGCCTGTAGTACCTGTGGTCTCTGAACTCTACTTTTAGAATGGGGTTGTGGGTATCAAGTTTGTGGGCTTGAGACCCTGCCATGATGGCAGCTTGCTTCTTTCCGTGGCCTTGTTTAATCCTTTGTTACTTTTTCTGTATCACAGGGAGGGCATTCACTTACATACTCTTGGATAATAAAAAGGTTCTTGAACAGTGAACCTGAGTCACAAGGCACAAACCAATGGTCACCTCTACCCTTCACAACAGGAAATTCTTCACCCTTCTAGATTATCTCTAACATGAATGAAGGAGGCTAATAAGAACAGTCTCGATAATCTTAGGTGATGCGCTCTCTGCTTTTCTCTTTTTATTAGACTGTTTACTCCTTCCGTCATGTCTTTACAAGCCACATTCATATCTGCGTCATTAACCCTTTAACTTGATTCAACACACATCCAGGAATAATTCAGTGAGTGTTTCAATTTACAGTTTTGCAAGACTGTTTCTTCCTATATATCCATAGCCATAATTAACCATCCTTTCGTATTAATCTGTACTAATAATATTGAATACGTTGTAGCTCATGGGATATAATAAGGATCATGCAAGTTTCTGCCTATTTATTTATTTTTTGTCTCCAAGGTCTACATAAAAGGAAAGGCTTTTATTTTCTGACCTCCCCTTTAAGAATTCCATCCTCTTTTTCTGCAGCTTTAACTCTGTATCCATTACCATCTTTGTTTCATACAATAGCTGTTCTCACAGATACAACTTTTTCACAAGGTAAAATCAGAGTTTCCTGCAAGGCGTAAACGTGAAACATTGTATAAGCAGGCATTTCTGGTCATGAATAAGTTACTTGCTTCCTTGAAAATTCCAACTATCTTTTGTGTACATGTTTTGAATTGCAGTTATCGAGTTGGATGGAGATACCAAATTCACTGGAGAAGGAAACCAAGGGTTGGATTTAGTCTCACCAAGATTTCTGTCACAGGCTCTTAAATTTGAGCACTTCTCTCACCAGGTAGAGAGGCTACTTTAGCTTCTTAAATAATCATTTTCACCAGACAGACATAATGTACCATGAATTTCACTATTTTAATAAGCTAATTAGTACGCACCTTGTTTTTTTCTTTTTTTACAAGTTTAGAAAAGAAACCATTCACCACCTTATTTTTATCAAAATAATTGGATTGAAAATCAAATGAAACTTTTTGAGCCAATCAGTTATAACAATTGCCATATGATTTATGAAATATGAGTGGGCTATTGAAAAATAAGCTCTTTGGTTGATGAACCGTATATTGTGCTGGCTGTTTCTAAAGGCTGCTGTTTTGAAAACAAATCTATTGCTGAAAGAAGTACACTGAAATGGGGAACAAATTGTGCATTGGAAGGCACTAGAATTATGAATGTCAGTCTGCAACGGAAAACATATAATTTAGAAACATGCTTATTGGGAGGGCAGGCAAAGCATGAAGTCATAGGAGGGAAGGAAGGGCAGAGATGGGGAGAATCATTTACAAAGAGCCTCTGAATACGATGTTCAACAACACCGAGGTTTTTCAAAAATCAATTTTACTGCTGGAGAGGATGTGGAGAAAAGGGAACCCTCCTACACTGTTGGTGGGAATGTAAATTGGTGCAGCCACTATGGAAAACAGCATGGAGGTTCCTCAAAGAACTAAAAATAGAACTACCATATGATCTGGCAATCCCACTCCTGGGCATATATCCAGACAAAACTCTAATTCAAAAAGACACATTCACCCCTATGTTCATAGCAGCACTATTTACAATAGCCAAGACATGGAAACAACCTAAATGTCCATTGACAGATGAATGGATAAAGATGTGGTACATATATACCATGGAATATTACTCAGCCATAAAAAAGAATGAGATAATGCCATTTGCAGCAACAAGGATGGACCTAGAGGTGATCATACTAAGTGAAGTAAGTCAGACAGAGAAAGACAGATATCATATGCTATCACTTATATGTGGAATCTAAAATACAACACAAATGTACATATCTATGAAACAGAAACAGACTCACAGACATAGAGAACAGACTTGTAGTTGCCACAGGGGAGGGGGAGTAGGGAGAGGGAAGGATTGGGAGTTTGGGATTAGCAGATGCAAACTATTATATAGAGAATGGATAAACAACAAGGTTCTACTGTATAGCACAGGGAACTATATTCAATATCCTGTAATAAACCATAATGGAAAAGAAAAGAACATTAAAAGTATGTCCACAAATTATTTGAAACTTCTCTTCAAAAGGTGGAGACTAATTCCCCTCCCCTTGAGTATAGGCTAAACTTAATGACTCACTTCTCAATAATAGAATATGGCAGAAGTGACCCTGTGTGACTTCTGACACTAGATGGTGTCAGCATGGTGGCTTCCTCCTTCCTCTCACTCTCATGGCTTAGCTGCCAAGTCATCAGGACACTCAAGCAGTCCTATGGAGAGTCCAGTGGTGAGGACCTGAGGCCTCCTGCCCACCACCTTGGGAGTACACCATCTTGGAAGTGCATCTACCAGCCCCAGTTGAGCCTTCAGATGACAGCAACCCCATGAGAGACCCTGAGACAGAACCACCTGGATTCCTGACCCCTAGAAACTGTGAGCTAATAAATGTTTATTATTTCGAGCCACAACATTTCTGGGTAATTTGTTACAAGGCAATAGCTAACTAAGGCAGGCCCTCAGAGTGTCATTATTTGGGACCAGTCATCATGTTTCAGGGTCTGGGGAGTTTTCTCCTCTCATCCTCTTATCCAACACCAATATAAGCCTTCACACAAGAAAAGGCACTGAAGAGACCTCCCTGGACTCCTGGTATTGGTGGGTGTAACTTATGACTCTTTACTTCTTCTCTGCTGAGTTGAAAGAGTTTTTGCTGAAGTGATTTTCCATTTGGGGGAGGAGCACCACTCGGCTAGTGTGTATTCTAGTGGCAGAAAGTCCTTTAGGAAATTCATAAACCCAGAATCTCCAACTCACTTAATAAAGGATTGCATTTAATCCTGCAATAATCCTGTGATGTAGGTACTAGTTGCCTGACCTCAAAGTCAAGGGAGTTGAAATGTTATGCTTTAGGGATGTACACAAATTTGGGGGAATAGTAAAAGTCTTGCAGGTTTTCCTCATAAATATCCAATGACTTCTGCATTGTAGAAGAGACAAAGCAATGCATTAAGAAGGGAACAGATAGAAGGCACTGAGCGCAGGGAGAAAGATACTCTCCTGGCTCTCAAATGAGACCCTCTCAAGGATTACTTCATGAAAGGCCGTTTGAAGGCCTCATCAACTTGACATGGTCCTCAACACCCAATTCCCTTGAGGCCTTGGAAACCCAGCCAGCTTGTGCCTAAACAATGGGCCTCCACATGACTACTTTCCTTTGAACTTCTGCCTCCTTTGAAGGAAGCAGCCGAGGGTCTTGCAGGGCTTAAGGGGCTGATCCCTATGTTCTCAAAGACACTGCGAGCTGGGGAATGGAAAGGGCTGTTTGGAACTTTATGTTGTGTCACGAATTTGACAATCACCAACTGGGGAAGTTACATGACAGGGTT